>NC_080190.1:50471250-51132500 GCF_030028045.1 Hippopotamus amphibius kiboko
TTACATAGTACTAATAATGCAAATTCTGCATATTGATCAAACTAGAAATACATTATAACTATACTGGGAGGATGGAGTGGGTGCTTATGTGTGATAGGAGCAGGAGAGTGAAATAAATAAAATCCTCATCTTCCACAGTTCCAAGTCAATAGCTAATATTTAAAATGGAAAAAATCAAGAAGTGATTTGGCATAAAAACAGAGCATAAATCAATGGAGTAAAATAGAGAGCCCAGAAATAAACCCATTCATATGTGGTCAATTAATTTACAAAAGAGGAGCCAGCAATATATTCAATACAATGGATAATATATGGAAAGGACAGTCTCTTCAATAAATGGTTTTGGCAAAACTGGACAGCCTCAAGTAAAAGAATGAAACTGGACCCCTATCTTTCACCATACACAAAAATCAACTCAAAATGGACTAAAGACTTGAGCATAAGACCTGAAGCCACTCCTAGAAGAAAACATATAGAGTAATCTCCTTAACATTAGTGGTGGTGATCATTTTTTGGATTAGACACAAAAAGCAAAGGAAACAAAAGCAAAAATAAACAAATGGGACTACATCAAACTAAAAAGCTTCTGCATAGCAAAGGAAATCACCAACAAAATGAAAAAGAAACATGCAGAATGGTAGAAAATATCTCTAAATCATATATCCAATAAGAGGTTAATATCTAAAATATACAAAGAACTCACAATTCAATAGCAAAAAAAAAAAGCATCAGTTTAAAAAGTGGGCAGAAGAACTGAATAGACATATTTGCAAAGAAGATATGTAAATGACCAGTAGGTACATGAAAAGGTGCTAACATCACTAATCATCAGGGAAATGCAAATCAAAACCACATGGAGATATCATCTCACAACTGTTAGAATGGCTACCATTAAAAAGACAAAGAGATAGCAAATATTAACAAGGATGTGGAGAAAAGAGAGCCCTTGTACACTGAATGTAAATCGGCACAGTCGCTTTAAAAAACGGTATGGAGGTTCCTCAAAAAATTAAAATAGAATTACCTTATGATCTAGCAGTTCCACCTCTGGGTATGTATCTATAATAAAAGAAGTGAAAACAGGATCTCAAGAAGTATCTGTACTCCCTTGTTTATTGCAGCATTATCTGCAATAGCCAAGGCATGGAAACAATCTGTGTCAATTAACTGATGAATGGATAAAGAAAATGTTTTATATATGAACACACACACACACACACACACACACACATTATCCAGCCATAAGGAAGAAGGAAATCCTGCCATTTGCAACAACATGGATGGATCTTGAGGACATTATGCTAAGTGAATTAAACCACAAAGAGAAAGACAAATACTGTATGGTATTACTTATATGTAGACTCTAACAATAAAAACAAAAAAGGCAAATTTACAGAAACAAAGACTAGAAAAGTGGTCGCTGGGGCTGGGAGGTGGGGGAAATAGGGAGAAATTGGTAAAAGGGTGCAAACTTTCAATTATAAGATGCATAAGGTCTGAGGATCTAACGTATAACATGGTGATCTATAGTTGATAACCCTGTATTGTATAATTCAAATTTGCTAAGAGAGTAGAACTTAAATGTTCTCGCACACAGACAAAAAAGATAAATATGTGAGTTGATGGATGTGTTAATTAACTGGATGAAGGGAATCAAGAAAAAATGAAAGAAAGAAATGGCAATAAATAAATACCGTTTAGAAATGTGGAGGTAAATACCAAAGGAGCCAACGGAAGTGGCCTCCTCTGGGGGTGGGGAAGGAGGGGGTGGGAAAGCGGGAGTCTGCCCGGTCTTACCCTAAAGCTCGTAGGGCTGTGTGAGGTGTGGTCAGGGAGTGATAACCTAGAAATCACCTGCCCTTACACCAGTTCGCACTGGAGGATTGTTCAGAGGGAATTTTCTGCTCTTAAGGGGAGACCATGGGATTCACAGGCCTCCTCTGAGTGCTTGGTTCTGAATAGTGTGGCCTTCCAGAATATGCCCGTGGTCACCCCATGCTGCCCCTGCCCGGGCTTGTCAGGTGCTCCGAGGGCTCCCTAAGACAGACCACCTCCAGGGCCCTGAGAGTGAGACAGCAAAGGGACGGTAAGCTAATTAGGTGATACGGCATCTGCTCGCCTGAGATTCAAAGAGAAGATCAAGGGCCAGCAGAGGGGTTAGTGAAGTATGCCAAGGAGGCGGTAAATGAGAACAGCGCCTGGAGAGTGGAACCAGGGTCTGGGCCAGAGCGTGATCAGAGACTGGAGGCCTCATTGGAGCCTGCGGTGGAAACAGAGGGCCAAGGGAGACTCACCTAGTGATCTCTTCATCCTAGACCAGGCACTGGCACCACCGCCCAGAGCTGATACCTTCCTCCAGTGGCCAAGCCTGGATGTCCTCCACCACTGGCTAGCCCTTCTACCCCACACAGAGGACTGAGCTCTCTTCTATCTCTCCTTTCCAGAAGGCTGATCAGAACTGAAACAAAACTGCAGAGGCCCTCAAATAAGCAAAATGTCTAGGACAAGTCCCAAGGACCTGATTAAAGGATATAAAAATTCCCAGTCGGGGGATCTTTGAACAACAGTGACCTCAAAACACATTGCAGCCTGATTTTTTTTATCCTGTTTATTCTTGTTTTTAGTTCTGTTTATTCCAGGATGTTCATTGTACATTTTTAATACTTTTTCTCATTTTTTAAACTGAGGCATAATTACATACAGTAAAAGGCACACAGGATAAGTGTGCAGCTCAATGACAGCCACCCAGATCAAGATGTAGAGCTTTTCCTTTAACCCCAGAAGTTTCCCTCCTGTCTCTTCCCAGTCACTCCTCCCAACCAGACCGACCGACACTCCTCTGGTTTCTGTCACCAGAGAGGGGTTTTTCCTATTCTTCAATTTCATATAAATGGAATAGTAAGGTATGACTCTCTCATTAATAACACATTAAAGGCCATGGATAGTCCTTCCACTTTCTTCTTTAGGGAAGGGAGGAAAGTGAGAAAATATCTGTTGAGTGTCTAGGATGTGCCAGGTATGTGCTGGACATTCCATTTACAGACAAGCCTCCCATCCTAATCCTAATACCAACCCTGGGAGACAAAGGCAGAAACAGGCAGGATAATTTAAGTCAAATGCTCAAAATCGCTGTACCACTAATAAGACCAGAAGCAGCTTGAATGCAGGACTCAGATGTCCAAGAAGCCTCCCTCCACAAATATAGGCCTGTCCAGAGGCTAGTGGAGGCTGCACCAATGTCACAGGGCAGCTTAAGCCCCTATGATGTGAGGATGTGTGAGCCCTCAGAAGCACCTGTTTCCTGAGCAGGTATTCACACCAGGTGCAGGGGCAGAAACCAGAGTTGGGGTCATACCACCCCTCGGTCCTGGCCCTTCTCAGATTTGTTTAGCTGAAGGCAGGCTGACTGAATAGCAGGCTAGTGGGAAAGAGGAGGGAGTCAGGATTAGATGGACGAGGAAGGTGGGCACCTTGTGGAGGTGTCCTCACTAGGGGCTGCCAGCCATGCTGGCCCTGGTGCAGAGGTGTTCGGTGGGCTCAAGCAGACCTGGCCCCATCCACCTGGTAATGCTGAGGAATCCCAGCTTTGGCTAGTACTTTATTTCAACTCAGCGTATTTCTGATACATGAGCCAGCTCAAATACTGTAGCTTCCCTGCCTGCCTTCGGAGTCCGACACATGTTTAATCATTCATGTACTGACCATATATTTCATAATAACTGTAGCTCTTTTCAATTGGACTTATGTAACCATGCTATACAGCAAGCACAACTCATGAAGCAACTGTATTTGTGCCCTCCACCATCCTGGGGGGCCAGCCTTCCCCTGTCCTTGCCTGCTAAGGCCCTGTGAGAACTCTGGGCACACCTGGATAATGAAATGCCCTACCGTCACTCATTTGCAAAATATAAGACCAGTTCAATATTTCCACATCCATTCCAGGGCTTCAAACTGGGAAAGCATGCTTCCTGGTCTGGCTCTCAGTTTAGAGTGTCACATCTCCTGTCTCTTGGTGCCCTGTTGAGGCTTCCATTTTGATGTCCTATTGCACCTTTATTTGTATGATCTCCTTTAATCTTCAAAAGATGCCCTCTGAGAAAGAGAGCATGGTTGCCCATTTTCCAGATGAGGAAATGGAGTCTTAGAGTGATTAAAGAACTTGCCAGCCCAGGAAGGGCACCCAGCCAGGAGTGGCAGAGATGGAATTCAAAACCTGAGAGCTCTAGAACACCACTGTGCATTTAGTTATTTACACACCAAGCCCTATCTGGGTAACAGGAGAGGAAAGTTGTCCTGGGGGAAGAAAGTCTTCAAGACCCAGAGGCGTACGTGCTTGGCACACTGTGAGCCGCTGGGCGTGGCTGCTATGCAGGAAGGCAGTGAGGGGACAAGGTGATGAGGCAGGGGGAATAGACCCTTTCCACATCCAGGTAGGGCTTTCAACAGGGAAGTGATGTGTCTGGATAGAGCGTTAGACAGTGATGCTGGCTGCAGAGTGGGCAGTGGGTCTGCAGAGAGTGACCCTGAGGGCAGGGAGAAAGCCAGTGTTCAGTAAACGCTGTGGGAGTGATGGTGTTTCCTATCTGCCATCTGCAGAGGGCGTGAGGGGACAGCAAGACCGTTGTCAGAGCACATCTACTGAGACCACTCAGCCACTGCCAGCCAGGCTCCCCTGCTTCTGCACACTGTCCCCCCAGCCCCTAGACTACCAGTCCATCTGCTGCGGCCGAGGCCCTCTTGCTAGGAGGTGAAAGTGGCGGTTTGTGTCCTGGAGAGATACACTGTGAACCCAAGCCTCCTCCCTCCTGCTGCCTCTCCTCCCAGATACCAGCCGATGGGGAAACTAAGATGCTCAGAGTACATAACTAAGCACTCTTAGACACTCAGGATATAAGGCACTGCCAGATGCTGGGCTATGGAAGCTCTAGGTTGGACTTCTGGACCCCGAGGACGGAAGACCTGGCCATGACCTTTGTGTTTGCAGGTGGGAATAAATGATTTATTTGTAAGACAGACCTGAGCTGGGTTAGGCCTGGGGCTCCCCCTAGGCTGCCTTGGGCTCCCCCACCAAGACAGCCAGGGACCTGCCCTGACTGCTGAAATCATTAACAGCCTCCATGATTACTTAACCAAGGGTGGAGAATGCATTGATCTAAGCTAATGGCCCGTAGGCAGGCAGAAATGAAATTTGTAATCAATATCGAATTACATTGACTCAACCGACTCCAAGCTCCTGGTGAATGGCTTGCTAATCGGAACAGGAGTAGAGGCACCAAATTTAGGGCCAGCTGCTCCTGGACAAGGTACGGAAGAGGGGAGAGAGGCCTCCCAAGGCCTCAGCCTGCAGCAACGAGAAACAGTACTAACCACCATTCATCTACTCGCCACTTCTCTGTCCACACAGCGCTTTCAAAGTGTCCTTCACTTCTTCCTCACCATGGTCTAGGCAGTGGATACGATCTGTATTTTGCTCCCGTTTGGTGTGGAAACCTGGGACTCCAAGCAGCTGAAGAGCCTCCAAATCCTGTGCCCCTTCCATGACCTCAGCTGGCCTCTCCCCTCCCACCACCGAGCTAGGAAAAGTAGAGAATGACGTTCTGTGTTTCCTGCGCCTACTTGCTGCTTCTCTGATTACAGGAGTGGAGTCAGTGATCTCGTGCCCTTTAACCTTTCATCATGTGGAAACAGGCCACGGACAGGAGAAATTTTGCTGGCAGATTTTTTCAGACCAAGAAGATCGTCTGTAGAGGCACAAGGTCTCTTGGATCTAATCTTTTCCATGTTCTTTGGACTTGAGGATTGCTGCCTCATGTCCACTCATTCATTCAGCAAGGATTTATTGAGAGGCTCTGTGCTACATCCTAGGAATCAAGCATGAGGAGGGCATCCTCTCTGGCCATGAGAAGCTCACAGATCAACACAGCGCGGAGAGGCACGTGTCCAGCCAGAGCTGTGTGCCATCTACAGGGACAGCGTAACAGAGGGCAGTCAAGCCCCTGCTTTGGGAACATGTAGAGGAGCCTTCACACAGTAGGAAACAGCTGCACCAACACTTCAAGAGTGTCAGGGCTCATCCGGCGGGGAGGCACAGTGGTGCAGGGGTCTGGCACAAAATGGCCTTTGTGGGGACCAGTCACTGACCTGGAAAGAGTGGGGTGTGTGTTATGAGTGGCAAGTGAAGCTGGAGACCTGCCTACACACAGGCTCACAGAGCCCTTCTCATCTTCCTCACTTCGTACCCACGTTGATGATGGCTAAAGCGCAGCCTCTTTAAAGTGGATGCAGCCAAAGGGACCCCGCCATGAGATGATGGTTGGAGGGCCAGTCTGTGGATAGAAGTTAGAGGAGGTCCATCAGACTTGTTTTTCTCAAAGAAAGGGGTTTTTCCTTAGTCTTGGTGGGAAGGGGTAAGGTTTGGTCTATTCTAGGGCAGGGACATGGGTCCCGTGAGAATCAAGGTTAAGAGCCTGGGAGACAGACTTCCTGGGTTTAAACCCATGCTCCCTCATCCTGCATGTCTTCCTGTTCCCTCCTCTGGGCACACCCTTTCTCCCCACAAGACTTCCATAGTGTTGGGGAGGAAAAACTTTTCCTTTACCCTCTGAAGTTCTGCGCCTGAGGCCTGCTAGTTAAACTGATAAAAGATTAATAGGAGACAAGGCATATAATTTTACAGATAGTTTTAAGTGAGGGGGTGGTTCATCGAAAAGAGGCAGCTAAACCCAGGGGTAGTAAATTGTGGGACGATTACTAGGAAAAATATGGTAGGTAAGGGTTGTTTAATAAGGTTTATTATGTGGACTCAAGTCACCTTCTGATGATAAGAATCTCATTCTCTTCCTGGTATGGGAGTGGCAAGGCACCTTTACGTTCATAAAGGGAAATTTATGCTCTGCCTTTAGGCAGAAAGGAGGAGGTTAAGGAGCGCCTCCTGTGTGCTCTTTCTCAGTTGCCTTCAGCTCAAAATAATCAATATGCCAAAGTAGCATATTTGGGGGTAGCATAACCTGATCCCCTCTAATGGCTCACTCCATTCTTTCATCCACCTTCAGCCTCACGTCTGGCCTCCCAGCCTTCTTGCTGCTGCCTTCACACTCTCATTTCCCTTTATACATGCCGTGATAACAAACTCTTGTATTTGGGTGTTTCTGTTCCCCCTTTACACGTGCCAGGGCAGGCACGTGCCTTTCGTTTCCACACCCCAGCGGCTCGCACACAGGAGACGCTCAGGAGGCCCCTTAAGCTTCACGGATGGGTAGATCAACACCAGCTCCAGCTGAAGCTGGGGGTGCGCACTGCGTGGAAGCACAGGCCAAGCGGTTTGAGGGTCGCTCTGCCTCCTGCACCCCCTTGCTGAAGACCAGCACCAGCTGAGTCAGGAGGCAGACCCAGGAAGAGCCAACAAAATTGGCTCTTTTAAGAATGTGATCTTTTATATTGATGTTTTTAAAGCATTAAAATAATCATTATGGAAAAAAATTCAAACTTTCTAGACCCTCTCAGAGTTATATTAGAGTTAATACATTTTATTTATTGGGCGGTAGGTTTCCCCCTGTCCTTCCCCTTCCGGGCCCGAAGTGCGACCCATCAGGAGGGCCTGGCTGGTTCTCTAGACCCCTCAGGTGGGGGACTTAGCAAAGAACAGATGACTTAAGTGGAGCCCAGAAAGAAGCTAAGTAACAAGTTTAAAACATTTTAAAAGGTAGGGGGCACTCAGGAGCCATCCGGTAATAAATTATCTGAGGCTCCTGCAGTGCTCCCAGGACAGCACAGGAACCCGGCAAGGCCCCCTTGCCCTTGGCTGCAGATTGCATTAACTTTATGAAACCGTCTCGTCCAGCCCCCTCCAGAGTGCCCCTTCCATTACCTCACCTCTCTCTTCTCCATCAATCTTTCGGCCTCAATACTTACCCTTTAAATCAATTCAGCTCTGAGAGCCATCTTGCTCTTTCCCCAGCCTGGCTTTAAAATCCCATTGACTTTTATAAATCAATTGTGTTTTAGTTCAAGTGCAGCCACTCCTCCACGCTCTCGGGGCTGCACTAACAGAGCTGCAGATGGAAAAACAGGGCACTGATGCCAAAGCTGCCACAGCCTAGTCAAAAGGCCCTGAAAACGTTCAGGTGTGCTTGGTGTGGATCTCCTAAATAGACCCTGAGATGAGGATTGTCTGCAGTAACTTCTTAAACAGGTGCTCCCAAGGGACACCAGAGAGGGGCTGGGGGAGCAGCACCGGGAAGGGGAGAGCCAAGCTGGGGTGCAAAGCCAATAAAGGAGGGGTCTCAGCCTGAGCCCCAGAGGGATTTTGAATGTGAATTGCACTTCTTTATCCCTCCAAGTGATGTCCAACTAGAAACAAGGCCGCAGGGCTTTCAAGCTCCCATACCAAGAGTCTTTGGCCAAGGGCTGGGGGGTCAGGGAGGGATGTAAATTCCTGGGCACTTCCAGTTCTCCAAGTGCCTGCTCAGAATGACTCCAATAACCCAAGGACAGACTTTAAAATGGGCCAGCAGCCCTGAGAAATCACCCGGGGTAAGCTGTTGGAAGTAAGGAGGCATAAAGACAGGAAAAAGGAATCAAGGGAATTTGGGCAGGGCTCTGACATGATCCACTGTGTGAGGTATCTTTTAATGTGCTCTCAGCCATTTCCAAGATGCAGCAGCTGCCAGGTACTCTCATTGAAACACTGGGGGAGTGAATGACCCACACACCCTTGCTGAGCCCCTCCTTATGTGAGATGGGGTGGAGCAGACAGGCTGGAGTAGACCCAGGCCCAGTGGAGGGGCTCACCTACAGAGAGGGGGCCCCTGACCTGATCCCATAGTAGGTCCACAGGTGGGCCTGGGCCATGCTTCCATGAAGCATCATCTGTTCAGCCTGGAAGCTCAGAATAGGCAGAGGCTAGGCATCTTTTCATGTTGTGGTCCACAGCCTAGCTCGGTGCTTATTGAACATAAATACGCATAAACATTTATCGAACTCGTGATATTTTAGCTGCTATTTTAGATCTCCTAAGGGGATCCAGCTCCATTTCAAGAGAGCTCTCTCTTTTACAGTTTTATTTTAATTTATATAAGCAACACATGCATTCCTTCCTGTATAAAACCACGGTACTACAGCCCCATCCTCCCATTCATGACCCCACAATCGCCGTTACAGGTGTGACATGTTCTTTCTATGCAAATGCATGTACCCACTGAATATACCTTGTGATGTCTTCTGTTTAAGGGGTTGTGTTTTTCCTCCCTTTTTATATAGTTTTATATTTTGTGTGTTGTTCTGTTCTCCACTATAATAGAACTTAAGAAATATTAAAGCAGGAAAGGGGAGATGGAAGGGTTGGGGACATATTTTCTTAAGGGTGGTCAGTAGGTCCTCACTGAGAAAATGCCATTTGAATAAAGAACGAAGGGGCTGAGAGGAAGCCCTGCATGATCAGGGTTGACAGGTGCAGAGCCAGGCAGCCGGTGCATGGCTGGCCTATGTAAGGAACAGCAGAGGTCTGTGTGACCAAAGGCAGGGAAGCACAAAGAGGTTCAAGAGGCCTCATGGCCAGGTCCTGAGAACCCTTGTAGGCTGTAGTTATGGCTCCTACTTTTACTCTGAGCGAGAGGGGGAGTCCTTCAGGGTTTTCATAGGGAAGTAATATGATCTAAATCCCATCTTTAAAAACTCTCTCTGGCTGCCCTGTTAAGAAATCACAGTGGAGAGATGGCAGATGGCAGACAGGAGAAGAGGCTGTAGCAGTAATTCAAGTGAGAAATGATGGTGGCTGGGAATAGGCAAGCCTGATAGTGTTTCCACTGACTGAGATGGGGGAACCCATGAGAGGAGTCGGTTTGGGGGTGGGGAAAGACCCAAGCTGAGGTTTGCCATGAGATGATGGAGGTGGATAGTCTGATGGACGCCTGGGTCTGGGGTTCAGGGTTGAGCTCTGCACAGGTGCCTTCCACACATTGATGGTGTTTAAATCCATGAGATGGAAGGAGATCACCGAGACAGTGAGTGTGGACAGAAATGGAGTCCAAGGACTAGCCCCCGGCACCGGACTCTAAGAGGTGGGGATGATGAGGAGACTGAGAGTGGTAGCCAGTGAAGAAGGGGAGAGGCAGAGGTAGAGGTCTTGGAAACGAAGGGTAGAAATGGTCATGGAGATGGGAAGGAACAACTGGGGTCAAGTGGTGTAAGGGGAAGGAATGGATGGGCTGACTTGACCTTGGATTAAGCAATGTGAGGGACATGGGTGGTCTTGATAAGAGCAGTTTTGGTGGCACAGAGGTAGGGGAAGACTGACTGGGCAGGTTCAAAAGAGAACAGGAAGCAGTTAGGGATGATGAAAAGATTCTGGAGACGGAAGTGGTGATGGTTACACAGCCATGTGAATGTACTTAAAGCCACAGTGAGCTGTACACTTAAAAGTAGTTAAAATGGCAAGCTTTGTGTTAGGTGTATTTTACTACAATAAAAAAAGAGAATAGGAGAGGAATTGGAAAGAGTGAAGACATCTCTTCTGAGGTGTTTGTTAAAGGGGAGAGCTAAACCGTGTTCGCTCGTATACATTCATCTCATTCTTTTTAGCTTCTGCCATGCATCTTATAATGTGAATACAGCACAGTTTATTTGGTTATTTTCCTGTTGTTGGGCATTTGGGTTTTTCCATTTTTAGGGATCACTCAGAGCTCTCCAAGGGCATCCTTGTGTGTGACTACCTAGGCACTTGTGGTTCTCTCTGTAGGAGAGAGGTAAGAAATGGTATTTGCTAGGTTATAGAGTGGGCATTTTTTCACTTTTAATAAATATAGCCTAACTGCCCTCTATAAAGTAGCTTACAGTTACTCACAACACATGATATTACTGAATTTTAAAAATTTACCTGCCTAAGGGGTGCACAGTGCTGCATCATATAATAGCTATAAGTTGCACTTCCCCCTGATTACTATTGAAATCCAGCGTCTCTACACATCTTTATTGGCTATTTGTAGTTCCTCTTCTGTACATTCACTTCTTTAATTTCTTCAACTCAGAAACAAAAGATTTCCTCTTCCTTGATAAGAAAAGGGCATGGGAGTTCCTTGGCCGTCCAGTGGTTAGGATTCGGCACTCTCACTGCTGTGGCCTAGGTTCAGTCCCTGGTCAGGGAACTAGGATCCTGCAAGCCACACAGTGCAGCCAAAAAAAAAAAAAAAAATCGCAGCTGACCCTGCACCCTGATGCTTCCTGCATAGCCCTTTGTCCTTCTATAATAATGAATGAACCTTTGGGTCCTTGCAAGGACCCATGAAAGGATCGTGAGTGCCAGGCTGGGGGTTGGATTTTACTCTGCACATAATTGATGAATACTATGGCTACTGCTCAGGAAAGGAGTAAAATAATTCTATCCGTGTTTAGTCTCTTTTGGAGACTCCTGCAGAGGGCAGGGGGCAAGAAGAAGGCATCCAGGTGAGGGATGATAAGAAATTTGAATTGATTCAATAAAGAAGAAATGAAAAGAAAGAAGAGTGCAAAGAGAGAATCTTCAGAATTTGGACACTAACTGGCTATGGGACTTGAGGGGGAGGGGTTTGTCAAAACAACTTCAAGCTGTCGAAACTGGTTGATCCTAGTCATGAGCCCTTGGTGAGGAGGGGGATGGGGAGCAGGTTTGGGAGATGTGAGTAGGCAGTAGGCATTGAATTTGAACATGGGCACAGGCGATCATGAACCATCCCTATGGAAGTGTCCCCCAGATGGTTTAATGTGAGCCTGAATTTCCAGATAAAGATCTGGGCAGAAATAAAGGCATGGACTCATTATGGAATGGAGGGCAGCTGGGGCAGGCCTGGGCAACAGCAGGACTTTTGGGGAAAACAGGAGGAACTGAGGCCAGAACAGGCAGGGCAGCTGGTAAGAGACATGGGTGTACCAGGCAGTTGGGCTCTGCAGGGCAGGAAAAAGGAAGAGCTTCAGGAAGAGGGTCATCCACAGTGCCTGAGCATCAAAGCATCTCAGAGGCTAAGAATCCAAACCAGACTATAGGATTTGATCAGAACAGTTTCAGGAGAGGACAAAAATCTCCAAATGCAAGGGGTTGGAAGGGACTGGGGGTTGAGGAAGGAGAGTCTGGGAGAGTGGTCCACCTCTCAGGTAGGTGAAAGCATCAACCTGGCACCACATGCTGATCTGAAGCAAGAGGTAGCAAATGCCACCTGTTCTTTCCTCCTGAATTGAAGCCCCACCCTCCCCTGAAGTGGCCCCAAATATTGAATTGTGGTCACCCTCCAAGGCTCAGCCCAGGTGCTCCTCCTCTAGGTGGTTCTGCAGATGCGTACAGCAGAAAGATGCACCTTCATTTAAGTGTCTGCACCCTTTGCCTGTCCACGTGGCCTGTGGCTCTTTCATCTCCATGTAATTGTTCTTTGTGACTTATTTCCCCTGCCAGCCTGGGGGTTCTGGGGGAACACAAACAACTGGGGGTTCTGCTCCATACCTGGAGGAGCTCTGAAGACTTGGAAGGGGTGGATGGATGAACGCGTGAACGAATGGTTGTGCTTGTGAGCCGAAGAGCCCAACTTTGAGGAGGACGAAAAGCACCCTCCTCCTCCCCAGGTCACGGGCCTGCCCTGGACCAGAAACTCCAGAAACTCCCCTCAGTTCTGGAGCCTTAGAATGTCAGGGCTGTTTGACTTGAAACCTTGGCTTAGATGTTTATAGAACTGAATGGCTTGATTCAAGGAAATGCTGAAGACAGGAACAATGGTTATTAATAAATCATAACAATGATTATTTTCCTTTCAAGATGCTCTATGGGCCTTATAAGTAATATCTGTGTTATTGATCGGCTGGGGGATAACCCGGGCTGGCTTGGCAGCCTAAGTAGCAGCTGCAGGAAGCGCCTCCCTGGTGAACTGAGGGGAGCAGGAGCTGACCTCTCCTCTCCTGCATCGGAGCCCCAGTTCTGCCAAGGATAGTTGAGTCTGTAAAAAAAAAAAAAAAAAAAAAAAAGAGTAAGCTGAAGTAGCCCACGATGTTTGAAGTAGCCCATGTCTCACATCCATTTCCTGCCTGGCATGGTGATGAGAGCCACACGTGCAGAACTAGATAAAACATCATGTCCTGCCATCCCTACCCCTCGGTCTATACGGGCAGAAAGGCAACCACACAGATTGTTACCAGCCATGGACTACATGATCTGGTAGGGGAGGGAGTGACTATCTAGAAGAGATCAGAAGGAACATCCTGTGGAGTTGGACCTTGAAGGATGAATAGGAGCTCACCATGCAGCCAAAGCCAGGGGGTGAGTAGGAAAGGGGTGGAAGAAAGGTCCAGGTTAGTGGGACAGCATGGGCAGAAGTAGGCCAGGCTTAGGGAACTGCTGACACTAGTGTAACAAGAGGAGCTCACACACACACACAATGCAACAACTGTGGGTTTCAGGGACCATGCGTTCCAATCACAAGTGAGGATCTGTGATCTAAGAATTACAAGTGTGATTACGTTTGGACTCAGAGTTGTTCCTCCAAAGGCCGGGATGGCCCTGCTAGTTACCACTGCAGCAGTGTCCTTGATCCTGGCCAGAGAGAGGAGAGGAGCTTCACCCAGGACAGAGGGGAGAGTGGGGGGGAGGGGACGGGGAAGCATGGGAGGGGCAAATACTCTGTCACTGTGGAGGGCAGTACCCCCCCTGGCAGAGCGCTGCTCATGGTGTCTGCAGGGCAGGAGTGCTCACAGGCACTCGGTGGCCCTGAGATAGGAGGCACAGCCCCTTTGCTCTGCCAGGGAACCATCAGCAAGTCACAGGAAGCAACTGCAGCAGAGGCCCTGCTGTCCAGGCCCAGCTGCCAGGATGATCCCAGGGAAGCAGCAGGATGGTTTACCTGGGGGGTGGGGGTGGGGCTTCTGAGCAATGGTGCTTGGATCTGATGCCTCCAGAGGAGGGGTGCCACGCCGCAACCAGGGAGGGAGGCTGCTGGGGTCAGCTCCCTCAGGGCCTGAGTGACAGGAACCTGCTAGAATGTGAGCTCCAGCAGGACCCAGATGCTCATGTTTCATATTCCACTGCTTTTTCCCTAGCACCTGTAAGAGTGACTGGCACATAGTAGGTACTGAATAAATCGATGTTGAATGAATGAATGAGTCATTGAACAAATGGAAAGCTGGCTGGCTGGATGGAGGCATGGATGGATGAATAAACCTGGGGAAATGCAGAATCTTGGATCCCAGAGACCCAGAAGAAACTAACCAAGCAGGCAGGCTGTGCACTCCCCCAGGTGAATGACCTTGGGCTGCGGTGTCGTGGGGCTCCCGCCCATGCCCCTCTGAACCCAAGGGAGGGGTAGGCCAAGCATGATCACGCCCTGCTGGCCAAAGCTCCCATACACTGGTCACCAGGCAGCTAGAATGCCAGGGTGGGGAAATGACTGACCACTGGCCTGCCATCCCTCGTGCTCACTGCGTGTGTGCTTGGCTTTCAGCCCGCTCCAAAAGCCTGGTGATGGGGGAACAGAGCCGGAGCCCTGGGCGGCCGCCCTGTCCCCGCAGGCTGGGCCCTGTGCTGAAGTCGGGCTGGCTGAAGAAGCAGAGGAGCATCATGAAGAACTGGCAGCAGCGCTGGTTCGTGCTGCGTGGGGATCAGCTCTTCTACTACAAGGACAAGGACGAGACCAAGCCCCAGGTGAGAAGGGTGCATCCTGTGTCCAGCGGGCACCACAGCGGGGCTCTGGGGGCAGGGGGGGCATGGTTACCTATGTCCAGGAGAGGGGAGAAGGCAGAGAGAAACCCTGCTGTCAGCACCTCCACCCTTCAAGCACCAAGCCCCGACTCCACTGGGATTTCCAAAGTGAACTTTATCCTCAGCCACCAGGTTCCTGGTATCACACCTTGTTTTACTGCGACACATCCACAGCTTCAGTAATGGAAATGTTTCCTTGTAATGTTGATAGAGAAAATCCCTCCACGGCTTAAGAAAACAACTCTTCCTCATGTCCTTTTCAGCCTCTTAGTACTTCTAAGGTGGACACAGGTGCACACATTCTGTTCCTTCCGTTATGCAGGGAAGCAGGCACCCGGACAAATCTAGCATCATACGGAAATCTGGCTCCCTGTGAACCCTGCATCAGAGGCCTCTGCCTCTCAGCGGTGGCTTCTGTTTTCCACCAGCACTGTAAGCTCCACCTCAGGCGCTTAACATGTCTGCCTTTCCACCCAGTTGCACTAAGTTCACTCACTCAGAGAAACCAGTGGCCTCGTCTACCATGGTGTGTCCTGGTCACAGCTGTCTCATGCAGACATCATAACCAAGTGCTCTGTGTGTTGCCAGTCAAGGTGGCTGGGCTTGTGGAGCTTGGGCAAACTAACCCTTGTTATAGGATTCAGACAGAGAAAGGACATCTGGGAGCTACCCTCGCTTCTCTTGGGGAAAATGGGGAAGGGAACTTGAAGGACTACTTCCAAAGTTTGCTCCTAAGTCATTGATCCAAGTCGGAAAGAAAAGGGAGATCCCCTTGTTTGGAGTCAGGGGTCACAGAGCTTTGGGGGGGTATAGCCTGTGCACACGCAGCAGTTCCTATGGTGTCCTCTGGGGCCTGGGGGGTGGGGAGGGGGCTCTGTGATGGGCGAGGTGGAAGGAGGTACCTGGGCCCAGCACGGGATCATGTCGACATCACAGTGAGACAATGACCCTGTCACTCCTCTTCCCAATTTCCTGAGTATGAAAAAGGAATTGTCCTATGTTTAACACTTCTCCAATACTTGGGATCCTCCCTTAAAAACACGGGGCTCTGGGGGTGGAGGAGCAAGCCTCATCTCAGAGACCTCAGTGGCAGTGGTCACCAGCTGCAAGTTAATAACCTTCTGTCTTCACTGTATTTATTCTAGTGGTTAATTCTGTTTATGGAAAGTCATACTGGTTTCCGTTCGTGAGAGTCATAGCATGTTTTCCTTTCTAAAATATATCTAAGTTAAAAACGAAAAGTATTGCACAGCAATGTGAGTATACTTAATGGTACTGAACTATACACTTAAAAGTCATTAAAATGGCAAATTACATGTTATGTACATTTTAACGCACACACACAAACAAGTGCTTAAGGAAAACCTTTACACCAATAGCAGTAGAGACGAGAGGAGGGGATGACAAAAATCATGAAAGTGGATCTAAGCTACAGTTTAGGGAACTCTGATCTGTCCAGCCTCCCAGGCTTTATAAGGAAGGAAAACAACTCCCAGAGAGGTGGAGTGGAACAAACAGGAACTTTGAATTTGATCTGAATTAGGTCAAGCATGCTGGCTGAATAACTTGGAATAAGTCACTTAATTTTTTTTTTACTTTCAGTTTCGTCATCACTAAAATGGAGACATTACCCACCTCTCAGAGATGCACTAAGGATTAGATTGTAGACCATATACGCAACCGAGCACAAATCCTAGCACATGGGATACTTAAGTCTGGGTGCCCTCATGCTTCCTCAGCCCTGCTTTTGCCTTGCTCCCTGCCTCCCCACCCGTGCTCCTCAGCTGCTCCTCAGATCGGGAATCACACCTCTGGCTTGCCCCCAACCATTTTCCTTCTGGCCTCTGCGTTTTGTGTTGAAGACCAGCCTTGGCCCTTCAACGGCATCTTGGCTTTCCTGGCTGTCGTGTTGATGAAATGTCACTCTGATGATGCTGACCAAAGTTGCCAGAGTCCCTAGTGCCCAGAGCCCTGCCTGTGGCCTCTACTGTCATCCCCCTTCTGGCCTAGCCCACAGCACCATCTCCTGGGAGAAATGCATCATGATGCTGGGTGAACGCAGTGGACTAAAGTAACACACTGAGGTCACCCAGGCTACGTGTGGACCCCTGCCCCAGGCTTCCCCACATATTCCGCACGGTGAGCCTCAGGTGGCCCTCGCCTATCACTGCAGCTGCAGAAGGAACCTCCATCCCCCAGAGCTCCCAGACTGGACATTCTTCTCCCTCTCCTGGCACCTTCTCCAGACATCAGTGGCTTCTGGTGGAAACAGCTGATAGAGTAGAAGCATTGACATTCCCAGTCACCAGCCTGGGCAAAGGAGGAGCCCTGAGACCCAACCCGAGCTAAACCAGGGCAGTCATCACCAGGGAGCCGTTGGATCCCTGAAGGGAGCCAGCACCTCCCAACAGATGCCAGTGTCATGCCCAGGGCTCCTCTTTTGGCCTCTCCGGGTCTCACTGACCCTGCCAGACCCTCATGGGGGGTTATTCTTTTCCATAATCCCCCTCCCCAACAAAGCCTGACTGCTCTGGCAGCCCCATTGCTCAGGTTCCCAATCTCAAGGAGACTCTTGGTCAAATTTGACTCACTTATCTTTACAGTATGATCTCAAACCTGCATGCCTGCTGGCAAAATAGCCCACAGATTTCCGTTTAATTGCATGAACTGCATGTAATGGACTAATTCTCAATATCTGGTTCCTGGAAAAATGGGCCCTGCTCACTGTTTACAGTGACAGAAGTGCCCAGGCAGTGAGCTCCCTCCTAACAGATGGCCTGTCATCTGTCCAGCAGATGTAATTGTAGAGAGGAGGGATGTCCAGCTACCTTTGATGCTGCGCAGAGCACATACACGTGATCAAGATCACTCCCAGCCCACATTCTTGTTCTCTCTCCAAGGCCCAATCTCTTCCCCCTTTCCCCTTCTCACTGTCAGGAAGGTCAGCAGAGGACACAGAGCACAGAGATGGGGAAAATTCAAGATGGCAGAGGAATTGGCTCAGATGGAAGCTCAGATGGAAAGACTAGGCAAAGGTGCTCTAAAACAGAACCTGAAAGTGTGGCCCTGTCCCTCCAGCTTTTCCCAACACATGTCCCTAATAGTTTCCAGCAGACAGATCATACAGTTTTACTAATAGAAGATTCCAGGTTTTTTCCTCGTAAATAGTTTTAGCTTCTGCGAAATGTTTCTTGCGCCATGAAAACTCCTGCCACATTCTTTACTGATCAGCCTGGTCCATTTCCACTGTTTGAGCATTCATTTTAAGTCTAGTTATCCCACTCCTTCACTATGGGTTTCTTGGCTTTGAATAGAAATGGAATAGAAAAGAAATGGAAAATATAACTTCCAAAGCATAAGATGGAAAAAAAATATAACAAATTAAATGTGATCAGTTCAACAAATGGGCAGAAAATGGAGGGGAGGGAAAAAACAAAAGAAAAAGGTAAATAGAAAACAAAAAAGTAAATAAAATAGCAAGGAATAGGAACAAACATTTCAATTGTCATGATAAATGTGAATAGGTCAGATTCATCTGTCTCTTAAAAGACAGAAAGTGGAAATCTGGCTTAAAAAAGAGAAAGTAATAAACAAAAAGGTTGAAAAACAAAACAATGGGGAAAAGGTACGCCAGCAAATGCGAGCAAAAGGAAAACAGATTTAGGAACATCAAAATCAAATAGAATAGAATTCAAGGTGATAGGAACAAAAGGGAACAAAGAGAAACATTTCATTATAATATAAATAACAACCTACTGAGAAGATAGAGCAGCTGTGAACTTTTATGCTTAATGACATAGCTTTGAAGGACACAAAGAAAAAGAATTCTCATTATTCTCCATATTTAATGAAATTTTAGAGACATTAACTGACGGTAGTGCAAAAGAAAAAAAAGACTTAGAAATTAAGAACAAAATGATAGTATGGGCATGTATGCAAGAGAGAGAGAAACTATGCATGTGGAAATAAAACACACACACACACTTCACAACACTTCCTAAGTTAATAAGAAAATCAAAACTTAAATTCAGACTTCTAGTCAAGGATGACAGCGTTAAAAACCCCAGAATTCCAATAAAGAGCACTAAAGGCGTGCTTGTGAAGGTGTGGACACACCTAGATGGAGAGGGCAGGAGGGAAACAGCCGCATTCTGGATGCTGGACAGCAGGTGGGCAGGGGGTAGCTGATTCAGCAGACCTGAGAGAGCTAAATTACACGCCAGCACTACAGAGAGCACAAAAGTCTGTCTGGTTTGCAGATCCCCTCACCCTCCAGCAAAGACTCAGACATTGGCAGGATCAGTTATATCTGGAAATGAGGGCAAAAGAAGAGCTCCAAAAAGGAGTTCTGATTGAAAGTCAAGTTTAAAAAGCAATTAGGCCTCAAATCTCCCAAACCACCTGGTGCAAAGCTGTGACTGCCCTCCCTCACTGGGGTGTAACACGGGGAAGGAAACTGAGGATGCTGGCCCTGTCGCTGGGGGCAGGGGTGAGGGCCACACTGGACAAGGAGGCTTAGATGGAGGTGGACATGCATACCAGTTACTCAGCCCTCCCAGTCTTCATCCCACATTTGGCTTCCAGATCCCAGCAGTCAGGAATAGCCCTCAGAAAGGAAATGAAGAATTTTCACTGGAGAATCTGACAGGCCATGAAGATGAACACAAAACATACTGACAGGAGGGGTCCCCCATGAAACAGGCCAGGCAGATCTCTGTCTCTGTAAACTTTCCCCGCCCACCCCCAGACCACTTCCAGTCAGCTGCTTAGAGAACTGTAACTAGTAGGAGTAAAGAACTTTGGGTCATCTAGACACTTAAGGAAAGAATTGCATATGAAGTCCAAACACAAACACAGGAAAGGGGAAAAAAAGCAACTCGGAGGCAATAAAAATTGTGCAGGGAGGAGAAAACGTGTATATAAAACTGTCTTTAACATCCTCAGAGAGAGACTATTAAAATGGACAGTCAGAGCACAAACCAGCTCCCAAAATTCAGAAATAAAATAGCAGAAACAAAAACTCACATAAAAGGTTGGATGAAAAACTTGACACAGTTTCCTGGAGAGAAGCACAGAGGGGAAAAGAGGAGAGACAGCTAAGTGTCTGAGAAGGAGCTCTAGAAAGAGAAACAAAAGGCATCCTTAGAAAAAATACTAAATTAAATCAAATATCCTAGAATGGGAGTATAGACAGTGGATGCTGACTGATATAACCAAAGTTACTGTGGAGGTTCAGGAAGTCACATGGAGAGGGGCTGCAGGAATGGGGGTGGGGGTTAAATAAAGCAAAATCTCAAACTTCCATGCTGGAAATTCCATAGATAATGCCTAAAATGTTTAAATCAAGTCATAGTAATATAAGCATATTATTTAGAAATAAACATAAGAAAAAAAACCTCAACTGAAAGCTGAAAGTGGTGACTAAGATTTGGGCAATGGTAGAAGAGGAAGAAATTGCTGCCTTATAACAAGCCTTATAGAAGTATTTGATTCTCTAAACTATGTTTAGATATAACTGTCACTAAAAAAAAAAAGTGAAATAAAACTAAAATAATTTAGTTTTGGAATTTTCAGAATATGACTACTACAAATCAAAGCTGCAGGGTAAGGCTTCGAGGAAGAAAAGGAAAATGAGGTGATGATCAAAAAACTGGAGATTTATCTGTATTACAGTTGGCCCATCATATCTGTGGGTTCCACAGCCATGAATTCAACAGGGATTAAAACTATCCAGAGAAAAAAAATTTCCAGAAATTCCAAAAAGCAATACTTGAATTTGCTGTGCACCAGCAACTATTTTACATAGCATTGACATTGTATTAGGTATTATAAGTAATCTAGAGATGCTTTAAAGTATGTGGGAGGGTGTGCTTAGGTTATAATGCAAATACTACACATTTTATACAAGGGACTTGAGAATCCAAGGATTTGGGTAACTTCATGGGGATGCGGTATAGGAATCCTTCCCTGCCAGTACTGAGGGGTGATTGTATTTTCATTTCTCACAGTGAGACTATATTTATTTAAGCCCATATTTTAAAATGTTTTAAGTTAAACAAGAAAAGAAAAACTAAAACCAGAAAAGGGATGCAACAGGGACACAGCCCTAGAGAGTTCTCTTCAGGTAACCAGAAAGGGGGGCAGACTAGGGGTCAGACGAAGGGCTCCCTCTTCCAGACAGAGCCGCTGAGCCCAGCCAGTCTCTGCAGAGCTGGCCCTGGCACATTGGAGGTGCTCAGAAATTGTGTTTAAAATGAACTTTGTGTGTGGGGGCAGGGGGTGTCGGGCAGCTCATGCCCAAGGCGGAGTCCAGGGTCTCTGAGGCAGAAATGCGAAGCTCATCATGTCATCAGGAACCCAAACTGCGCACGTGGTACCAGAAGCTAGATGTGGAGGGCTCGGGTGCCACCCTCAGAAGCTGGGTCCTGGCAGCACTGGGGGGCTGTGAGGTTTGGGGGCTCAGACTCTTTGGCGCTCTGAGAAGAAAGTCATCCACAACAGCACAGGCAGGGATTGACAGGGCACCAGGCTGCAGACAGAAAGGCCATCCACACGGGGCTATTGTCCTAACACACAGTGTGGCCTAGAAAACCTCCAGGTGCTGGAACAAGGGGCTGGGGAGCCTTGGAAGCAGCAGGGGACAAAGCGTGGGAGGTGACGCCTGCATCCCTGGGTGGCAGAGCCTCAAATCTCTGCCCACGCGGCCGATGCAGCTGTAGGTTCTAGCAGAGGCAATTTAAAAATCACTTTGAGAGAAGGCTGGGTTTTGTTTTGTTTTGTTTTCCAGGAGCGTAAGTAATGGGAGTGGGAGAGAAGATTGATTTAAAGTTTGATTTAATTTAGAGTAAAAGCTTGGAATTGGGAGGAGGAGAGACAAGATGGATGGGAAAGCAGATGCACTTCTAGGAGTGAACGTTAATATAGGCCAATCAGCAACCAGCAGTCTTTAAGAAAGAGGAAGCCTCAGGGGAGGAAAGAGAGGCCATCTGACCCCAGAGCTTGAAGGTCACAGGGAATGTTTCAGCAGGCCACCAATCACCACATTCCTCCAGCCTTTGTTTACCAACCTTGCAGGTCAAAGACAAAAACAGTGCTGTCATGAGCTGGCTCCTTGGGTCCTGTCTCCTGAGGAAGGTGCCTGGGTTATTTCCACGTTCCACATGAGGGCATTTGGGGGCCGGCATCAGGCCTAGATTAGTGGGTGTGTTACCCTAGCGCCTGAAGTCTTTGCTCAATGTCTGCCCGTGGCACCTCACAACTTTGGCTGGTAAGACTCTACCCACCAGGGCCCTTATCTCTGCTCTATCTGCGGCCTTAATTTAGATGCCGTCCGGCTGGTCTGAGCCAGTCCATGCTCACAGCAAGCCACAGAGCAACCCATGCATCAGATGCTGTTTCACGTGTAGACCTTATAAATTCAACTCAGCTGGAGTTGACTGAGCAACCACTAACTGAGCATCCTTCATTAGCTGTAAACTGTTACTCAGACCAGCCTAGAGGTCATTATTATTATTGTTGTTGTTATTGTTGCTGTTGTTGACATAGCTACTGTTAATTTACGTCACTTCCTTGGTGTCATGTCTTCTCCAGTCTAGACTGTAAACTTCATTCCGGCAGGTCCTCAGTCTGTCTTATGACTTATCTTTTTCCCACCACCCAACTTAGTGCCTGAAATGTAATTGATATGCAGTAATATTTGATGCTTACATGAATAATTGAATTAATGAATGAGTGAATGAATGAAGAAATAAATAAATTGATTGAATGAGTGAACACTGATCCAGCCTGTGTTAGATCCTTGGTGGGAAAATCGTTCATTGTTTTTGTAAAGTGCTCGATAGGTGACAAGAAGCTTATTGGACTGCCTTCCCCTATGAGTATGTGAGCTCGTCAAGGTTGGGATTTTGTTTGTCTTGTTTACCCTGTACCCTCATTGTCCAGAACAGTGCCTGACACCTAGTAGAAGCTCAATAAATCCTTTTTAAATAAACATTCCTAATTTCCATTGAGCCTCACAGCAAACTTACAAAGGCAGATAGAGTTCATTTCCATGGTATAGGTGGAGAAAGTGATGCACAGAAGGGTGGGATGGAAGCTTGCATACTATGGAAGGAAAATAATATTTGGAATCAGAGAACCTGGGTTCAAATTGCCTTTATGCCCCCTACAACTTTTAGATTTGGGCAGATCATTGAAGCCCCTCTTGCTCCCACATTTGGTGTGATGTTCTGGGCGGTCCTGAGGGTTGGACAGATGGCAGCTGGCAGCGGTGGTGGTGTCAATGCTGCCTAAACACTCAGAGACAAGCTTCCTGTAATTCTTAGAATGGGATCTAAGTCCTCCAAGAAGGCTTCTAAAATGAAATGTGAAAAGCAGGTGACAGATCCTGGAGGCGGGGATCACCTGAACCTGTGAGTGAGGCTTCCTGAGAGCAACCCTTCGCTGACTTTTCCAATTAGGAGTCCATGTCAGTGGATATCCCGACTGTCATGGACATCCAGTGTCTGGACCTTAGCAAGTCGTTTGACAGAATCCCACATGACAGAGAATGACAGATTCCTGGATTTTGGTTTCACTGCTTACTAGCTAGTACCCAGAGAAGCTATTTCCCACTCTGAGCCTCAGTTTTCTCTTTGTGAGATGAGAATAACCACAGCTACTGTATAGGGCTATTCTGAGGGTAAGATTAAATGTATCAGAAATACCCTGGTGGTGGCCTTCTCCCCTGGGTGGAATTGTACCCAGTGAAGGTTTAGCAGTCATCCAGCTCAATCAATCAAGAGAAGACCAGTGGCACGCAGCATGGCCCTGATCTTGCCTCTGCCTTACTTCATGGGTTTAAATCTAAATGAAAAGCTAACACTTACATGCATATGAACCAAGCACAATCCTAAGTGCTTGGCATGTACTGATTTAATTCTCACAGCAACTCTACAAGGCACGTGATAGATAGTCTCCAAGGATAGCTGCCTCCATCCCTCCCTTGCCTATGTGCGCACCCCTCCTCCCAACAAGAAGTGGAGTCTCCTTCCTCTCTTCTGCACCTGAGCTGCCCTAGTGATTACTTGACCAATAGAATGAGGCAGAAGTGATGCCATGCAAGTTCTAGGTTCGGTCCTTGAGACACCAAGCAGTTTCTGCTTTTGCTCTGAGAAGCCACTGCCATGCTGTAAGGATGCTTGAGTGGACCACAGAATTATGAGAAGACAGACCACATGGCCCAGACAGACAAGTGAGGCATCCTTGGACCTTCCAGCCCATTCCAACCACCAGCAGCCAGGATAATGAGGGGTCTGAACTCCTGCCCATATGAGGGACAAACTGAATAAATCATTTGGAAAACAGAAATCTTGGAAAGGACACTAGATCAGGCACTGCATCCTTATGTGAACAAGACTATATTTATCCCGTGAACCTCCAGAAGCCATAGCCAGGACAAATAGAATTGCATGAAGGCCATTGTGCCCTCCAAGTAGGAAAGATACTTTGTTCTCGTGGAGTGGTCTGCTAGGCAGGGGTGAGCTCCCGTCGCTGGTGCTGGGCAAGCCAAGGCCAGACCATCACTTGACTAGGCAGCTTGGAGGAGAGTCTGTTGTTGGGTAGGAAGCTGGCCACAGATGATCTCTAAGTGCCCTTTTAACTCTCAAAGCCAAGAGGTCAGTGGAGATCTTATCAGGCAAGGAGGAATGGAGGAAGAATTCCTGGAGTCAGCCAAACCATAGAGGTTTTCAGAAGTTCCTTCCCGATGAGTAAGAAAGAAGGCCAGAGAAGCAGGCAAGCTCTGGGGGTCTGATCGGAGCAGAGGGATCTCCCAGTGGCTGCTGGTGTCATTCCTGGTCATTGGTGGCCATTTAATGTCGACCTTGGCTCCTGACAAAGATCTTGCAGAGACACAGTTGGTGGCAAGAGAGCTGATAGGTACAGTCCTTGGTGCAGTGGGGCCTTTGCAGCTAGTGTCTCCACCAGTCCCATTTGGCCTCGTGAACTTGCCCCTGACTCCCTGAGAAGTCCAGAAGAGCCTGATTTCACTTCCTCCTTCGTACTTTCCACCTGCACATCTCTGTATGCAGAAGAACAAGTGCTTACTTACCTCCCTAGCTGCCCCATAGATCTTGGCACAGCAAATTGCAGTTTATCTAGCTGTGCTCAGAGGAACATGGGTGAGTGTGAAGGAAGGACGTTGAAGCATCACACAAGCCCTGCTCGCTGCCTCAGGATAGCTCAGTAGCTATTGAGTAAACGTCCTCCCCAGGGCGATAGAAATAACCATGAGCTAATTGGGAACTGATATTAACGTTGCCATTAGCACTACAGAAGGAAAATTAAACAATTTATGTTTTCTTGTTTTAAATGTCCTTGGGGATAACTTCAAATGCTGCTTTTGTGAAGAACTACTCACTGGAGTCTTATTAAAAGAAAGTCATCATTGATTTAGGTTCAAATATCAAAAGGCGTGGCTTTTTTTAAGGGACACTTTATATGTTTGTAGCTATTTGAGAAACGTAACTCCCCTGTATTAACAGATCAAAGTGAAAATTCTCATCAGATGTTATTTAAAATCGAACATAAATGTATTCAGTAAATTCAAAATTGGCAGCAGCAGCCAACTCGTTTTTATACAACTTTTAAACTATTTAGTTAAAGCAATTTTTTTCTGCCTCTGACATGTCAAGGAAAAACATAAGATGGAAGTAACCATCCCCAAAATATGTGTTTTCAAGGTTATCTTGCACCATACACCAGTGGTTCTGAAAGCGACCACTGGAGTAATAATGACAATACTTTATGAGTACCTACAACTCATCGTTATATGACGAGATTTTGCCACTGTCGTGGGGAAGGAAAACACAGTTACTAAGAAGCCTGCTGACATGCTCAGGAGTATATAAGTCACAGGTGCCAAGTGTCTTGGTTGCCCCTGAATTATTTCGCGCTCAGAGGGTCACTGCCAGCAGAATGGATCTTCACCTTCTAAAAATGACTTCTATGTTTCCTTCAGCGTGGCTGCCTGTTCATGGAAATGTAATAAGCTTCTCTCAGGCTCTGCTAATTTAAGTCAGCACGGATATTCACTTACAGTATTTGAATGTCTTCCACTTAAAATAGATCAATCCTTTGGCTTTCAATTGAACCCAGTTAATTTACAGTAATAGCTGAAAGACTCATTGGTAAATGACTCGTTTTGTCAATTACTAGGCAAAAAACCGAATTGAATGACATTGAGGCAGCATTGAAAACATATCTTATTCATTGTTTGATGAGCTTAACTTACTTTTAATTACATTTGGGACATTCTAGCTCCTGCATACATTAGTCAAGGACTGAGTTACCGTTTATCAGCAAAATAGAGGTGATTTGGGGGGGCTGCTGTGGGACTGCTGCCTTGCCTGGTCTGCTGAGGACGATGGGTCAATTTCCTGAATGATGCTTTGCGGAGGTTCGGGATGGGGTATGGCTTCCTCAGCAGAAAACAGCATGTGCCCCTAGGCGGCAGTCTGCTCAGCCCGTCAGCCTGGCACAGATCCATGTGTTTCTCAGACTAACCTGCTCTCAACTAAACAGCATGGCAGCCCTCTCCCAGGTAACCATATACCCAGAGCATAGCACTAGTTGCAGGACCAGAGAGCAATTAGACAGAATCAAACCACTTCCGGTCAAGAGGGGACCTGTCCCATCCAAGGCGAGCCCCTGGCATCAACATGTCCTGACAGTGCATATTCTGAGCAGAAACAAACTTCCCAGGAAGTGTGCTCCAAGGCCTGGGCCAGCCTGAGCGGCAGGGGCAGCCTGCTCATCACAGGGGGAGAAGGCTGGAAGCGGCGCAGCGCCGAAAACAGGGCCGGGACAGCCGCATGGAAGAGCAGCTCTGTGCTTCGGTGCTGCAGACCCTGGACTCTGGAGAGGCCATGTCCTCCTGGACTCCTCACGGCATGGGGCAGAGGCCAGGCAGCGCTGCCTACCAAGGGCTCCCAGTTCTGAGCAGAGGCTTTTCCAAACTTGCCACTTGGGCTCTGAAGAGCCAAGGGCAGAGTTAGCACCTAGGTGGGACAGAAATTGACACCAACATCTATCTGCCTGAATTTTGGGTCAGAGAACATACTGGAAAGAAGTGGCTGACCAGTGAAGACTCACTCCCCTCTAGGAAGCTCAGAGCACATGCCCTCTGATGGCAGGTTCCCTTCTGAATACATCAGCCCTCCATTGCAGTGACTGATGCAGCCACCAAACGGGCACCAGAGGGAGTAGGCTTAGTTCTCCCTGAACTCCTCCACCTAGAATACCAGGTATTTTAAGGGAGCAAAGAGACCTACCATTCGGTCCATTGAACCAAGGAGGAAGGGGAGGGGGGGAGGCATTTTCACAGTCCCAGGGCCTCTCACTGCCCAGCAGAGATCCTTTACAGGCTGGGCATCCGGCCAGGGACAGTGGGAGCCATGACCCCTCTCAGACAGTGACCTGCATCCTTGCTGGGTTTCTTGTGCTCCAATCCAAAGAGTCAAGTAGGAGGAGGTTCTCCACAGCCATCGTAGCTGGAGGCCAGAACCCAGACCTTCTTCCATGCCCTGCTCAGCGATTTGACCGTGAGAGCCAGGAAGATCCCACCAGCCTGTGCCCCGCAAGGCTGTATCACAGGTAGATGGGCCTGCCTTCTCATTGATTTTTCTTCCCAACATCCGATCAGAGGAGCAATAGAATAATCGTAATTAGTTAAATGGCTTTGCATAGAAATACAATGTTTAAATAGTACTACGATTTTAAAACTTTTTTATTGGACCAAGTGAGCAGTTTGGGACAAAATTATCTAAAATATATTTGCTCAGTATAATATCTAATTAGTTAAACAATGCTCAATGTTCCTGAAATCCCAGCACCTAAATGAAATAAAAGTTTACCTCTTGCTGCCACAAGTCTGCTGTGGACCAAGTGGCAGCCTCATCTGTCTCTGTGGCCTCTGAGGTTGAAGCAGGGAGGGAGGGAGGAGAGAAGGCTAGAAGTCATGGACAGTTTCTAAAGGACCAGGCTTGTAAGTGGATGACATCCCTTCTGCCCAGTCGCAGTGACCAGAGCCCTGTCACCACCAGAGGTCTCAGGAAGCATTCTGGGCCACTGATCACAAGTGTTCATTCCCCTCTGTCCCTAGAAGGCTACTTGGCTCCCCAGCACTGGGCGCATCACAGTGATACGGGGGGCCAGGACACTAAACCTAGTGAGTGCTGGCTTCACACAGACATGGCATTGTGTCTTTTTCTCATGAACATGATCACAGGCATTAATGACAAGGGCCTAGGGGGTGATCATGTTGGGACCCCTCGTCTGGGTGGAGCCCCAGCTTTTACAGTGCTGGGACCACAGGCAGAGCCTCAATCCCACAGCCTCTAGGAGGCTCAGGAATCCAGTGAGATGGGGCTGACTGAAGGAATGGCCCCAGGAATCATTCAGGGAGAGTCAGGAATTCATGATTTGGGGCAGAACCTAGATCAGGGTCCTGGAGTGGCACAGCACTAACCGCAGGGGAAACCAGGACCCACCCATCTTGGAGAGGACATTCCCTCCAGGGTTGGGAGAGGCTGTTAACTCTGAGGCTGGATGAAGGGTTGCTGAGGGCTCTTCCCAGAGCCCTCACTTAGAGCCACAAGCCTGCCCCAGGGCCCCCGGTCCCAAGCTCACGCTTGATCCCAGCTGGACTTTTGTGGGCTCAGGCCCCAGGCTAGGTGGCCCTCCTGGTGAGGGCTTCAGGGCCTATGGCCATCTGG
The DNA here is from genome assembly GCF_030028045.1 of Hippopotamus amphibius kiboko. Taxonomy (NCBI): domain Eukaryota; kingdom Metazoa; phylum Chordata; class Mammalia; order Artiodactyla; family Hippopotamidae; genus Hippopotamus; species Hippopotamus amphibius. The sequence goes on from NC_080190.1 coordinate 50,499,712, forward strand.
AGTAGTACAGGAAGGTGCAGGGAGCTGGTACTCAGACCCCAAAGCCCCTGCTTTCTGCAAAGCACAGTGCTGTCTCTCCAACACTCTGCCCTGAGGGGCACCCCTCACGGGCTGACAGAGTCTCTCGGAGACCACGTGTAGCCCTGACATGATGGTGAAGCAGGGCATGGAGACTCGTGCAGCACACCAAGTGCATTTGGAGTGCACAGGAGACAGCCTCACTCTGGAATCTGTTGGGAGAATCTTCAGGATGAAGTCCTGAGCAAAGAATGAGGCCAGACAAGTGACTCATCTCAACTCCTTAGGGAGAGAAAGTGCCCCAACGAAGAAGCCATTTGTCTCCAACGTTTAGGTTACCTTTTTAAGTATCTGCATTTTGGACAGTAATGGACCGTGGTTACAGGCTTGTGTGATAAGGAAGGAGGAGGATGTTTTCCAGTTTGGCACTGAACTTCATTCTGATCTGTGTTATTTAAAATGTGGAGTGATTCAGTTCTTGGTTGGGTGTCAGAGGCTAAAGCTTTTTAAGATTGATCTGAGGCCACAATCAGAATAATAGGAGATAAAGAACCCTGAGTGATTGCTTTTTAAAATGTGTCTGCAATTTTCCAAGATGCTGCCGGTGGAAAACCTTATCATTCCACTTGCTAAGAAGCATTTCAGAAGTTGATTCTTCGGACTGTCTCCCTCTAGATAAGATGAAAAATGAAGACTTCCCAGAGAGCCAGCTTTGATCAGGTTGGAGAGAGAGCTGGATTAGAGTGTGACGGTCACAAAACGATCTCGAAGCCCAAAACCGAGACAGGTGGGAGAAGTGCAGACACCCAAGCCCCTGCAAGAAGTCCCCCCAGGCTTGTCACCACAAACTATGAGGGAGGAACCCCATCCTTCACCATCTTGGGACTCCTGAATCCACATCATACCTTATTTTGTGGCACAAGTGATGGTGCCATTGTGGGAAGGGGTTGTTCCTAGAGACAAACCAAATGAACAGATACAGCAGCCAAAGTAGATTTAAAATAATAATTATGACAAGTACTTGTATTCATTCAGCCTTTAGCGCTTTACAAAGCACTAGCTCAGGCAGCCCAGAGAGGGGAAAAGGGACAGAGGTTAATGTCCTCATTTGTACAGGTAATAAAGCCAGGCCTCAGCCCTAGACCTGCTTGAGTCCCACATTGAGTGGCAATGTCACAATAATTACAGACCCCTATAATTATTTTTAAATATTTATATGTATTCCAACTCCCGTAAAATGGTCATAAGCAGACTCTGTTCCTTGGATATGTAATAACTCACATATCACAACAACAGCAGGCATCCACCCCAGTACTGTGGAGACACTGGCTCATGAAAGCCTCGAAACATTATAGAGGAGGAAACTGAGGCTCGCCTTGTTGCACAGGGATTGGAGGCCCAGTCTGAGCCGTAGCTGTAAGCTTTCACTAGTGACGTCTCCACCATGCTGCCTTCTTTGGTTGCACAGGAATTTGAGGCCCAGTCTGAGCCATAGTTGTAAGCTCTCACTCATGACACCTCCACCATGGAGCCCAGCTCCATTTCAGGCCCTCTGCTCACTCCATCCCATTTGGTTCCCAGAGAACCCCATTGAACAGAGAGGGAAACTGAGGCTGGAAAAGTGAACCCGTCCAAGCATTTACTGTCAAGAAGCAGTAGAGTCAGGCTGAAACCAGATCTGTCTGCAGCTAACACCTGTGAGGTGTCCGTGACTGTCCCACACCATCCCAGGTTTAAAATGTTCATCTTTTTGTGGCTTGGGTCAGTTCTGGGCGTGAGACATCTGAATAGAGACAGGTGAACAGAAACCTCTGTCATTGTTGCTGTTGCTACTCTCATTCATTCCCCTGGACTGAGCTGAGGTCCCCGGACCATTTGGTGCCCTGGGAACTGTTCCCAAGAGAGATCATTCCTTGCCAAACAAGCTACGGCAGCCTCCTTGGGGTGGGCAGGGGCTTGTGCGCTCTGGTTAGAGGACTTGGAGAGGACTTGTCACTAGATTTTAGTCCGAGGGAAATTGAGAGCCCTGCCGCTCCAGAAGTTTGCAGAAGAGAGAGAAAGGGGGACTCACTCTCCTTTGCCTGGGAATGTAGATGGACGTGCCAGGCTGCAGAAGAGCTGGCCTGGCCCGTGACGTGTTACGTGGGGGAGCGTTCAGCCCGGGAGTGACAGTGGGAAGATGGCAACAGCCCATTGCTCAGGCATGGACTGCACCCCATGAGTTACCTGACTACTCTTTTTTTCTGTTGTACTTTTACCTTACATTTTCTTATTTGAATGCAAACATTAATCAGCAAAACATAAAAGCTACCTCACCACTCCCAGCACTCCCTCCCAAAGCAGAAGTTTTCTCTGCCATTTCTGTATATTTACATGTTACTCGTGGATCCTTGAGAGAGGGCAGTAACAGAAATTGAGATGGGAAAGTACCAAATTATTTTTCTAGAACTTTTTTTTTTATTTTAACAATTTAGCTTAGAAGCCTTTTTTATTTACCTCGTTCTGACATGGCTGTACCAGAAATTATTTAACCACTCCCCCATTAATGGACAAGAAAGTTCTTTCCACTTTTTCTGGTAGAGAAAATGCTACAATGAGCATCCTTATACATACGTCTTTGTGTGTTTGTCTTTCCTTGGCACAAATTCTCAGAATTCAATACTAGGTTAAAGGATATTTCGTTTTCAAATTGTCTTAGACATTACAAAATTGTTTTCAAAAAGACTTTATCGAATTACTATCCTATCAAAAATGTCTGAGAATGCCCATTTCTCTTGCTTTCCCCAATATTAGACATTAGTAGTCAATTTTGTTTTATTATTTTTATTGACATATAGTTGATTTACAATATATTGCATTAGTCTCAGGTGTACAGCAAGTGATTCAGGGGGTTTCTTGAAGATTATGTTCCATTATAGGTTATTACCAGATATTGAATATAATTCCCTGTGCTAAACCGTAAGACCTTGTTGCTTATCTATTTTATGTATAGTAGTGTGTATCTGTTAATCCCATACTCTGAATTTGCCCCTCCTCCCCAGTAGTCATTTTAAATTAAGAATCTTATGACATTTATTGACCATTTGTATTTCTTCTTTTAATTTCTTGTCAATACCCTTTACCCATTTTTCTACTGGATTCTTTGTCTTTTATTTTCATAATACATTTTACTTAACCCAACATATCCAAAAATTATCGTTTTAATATGTAAGCAATATAAAATTATCAATGAGATATTTTACATTGTTTTCTTATACAAAGTCTTTGGAGTCCACTTACAGCATATCTCAATTTGGACACTAAGCTTTCATCAGAAATACTTGGTCTATATTGGGATTTCATGAAATTTATATTTGAAGAAGTAGATTTACATCCCACATGGTTCCAAATATACTGTGGTAGGTAGAATAATGTCTCCCAAAAGATGTCGCTGTCCTGGGAACCTGTGAATGTTATGTTACGTAGCAGGGAGGAATTAAGGTTGAAGATGGGATCGAGGTTGCTAATCAGCTGACCTTAACGTAAAACATTATCCTGGATTACCAATGTGGGTCCAGACTAACCACAAGGGGAAAGGAGGCAGGAGATAAGGTAGGAGCCTGAGAGCAATTTCAAGATGCAAGGCTGCTGGGAAGATGGAAGAAGGGGCCAAGAACCAAAGAATGCAGGCACCCCCTACAAGCTGCAAAAAGCAAGATCCTCCCCTGGAATCTCCAGAAGGAACACAGCCTTCCAACCCTTGGTATAGCCCAGTAAGGCCCCTTTCAGACTTCTGACCTCCAGAACTGTAAAAAAAATAAGTTTTTGTCGTTCTAAGCCACTAAATTTGTGGTGATCTGTTAGGAAACCAATACATATACTTAAAACTTTTCCATAACTGAATCAAGTATCAATGTTTCCTAACAGCTTTATTGAGGTATAATTATCAATAAACTGCACATATTTAACATGTACAATTGGATAAATTATATGTGTATACCTGTGAAACCATAACCACAATCAAGATAACAAGTATATCTATTACCCCCCCAAATGTCCCTTGTATCCTTTTGTAATCCCTCCCCCATCTTCTGCCCCTCCTGACCCCTAACCCCAGGCAATCACCAATGTGGTTAGTATGCATTTTCTGGAATTTCATGTAAACAGAATAATACAGAACATACTAGGGTTTCTTTCAATTTGTATAATGATTTAGAAACTCACCCATGTTGTAGCATGCTTTTTTTTATAAACTTATTTATTTATTTTTATTGGCTGCGTTGGATCTTCGTTGCTGCTCACAGGCTTTCTCTAGTTGTGGAGAGCAGGGACCACTCTTTGTTGTGGTGTGCGGGTTTCTCATTGCAGTGGCTTCTCCTGTTGTGGAACACAGGCTCTAGGCGCGCAGGCTTCAGTAGTTGTGGCATGTAGGCTCAGTATTTGTGGCTCGAGGGGGTCTAGAGCACAGTCTCAGTAGTTGTGGCCCATGGGCTTAATTGCTCTGCGGCATGTGGGATCTCCCCAGACCAGGATTGAATCCGTGTCCCCTGCATTAGCAGGCGGATTCCTAACCACTGTGCCACCAGGGAAGCCCCTATCCATTCACTTGTTGATGGCCATTTGGGTTGTGTCCAGTTTGGGGATGTTAAAAATGAAGCTGCTATGAACATTCATGTACAAATCTCTGTATGGACATATGCTTTCATTTCTCTTAGGTAAATACCTAGAAGAGAAATGGCTGGATCAAATCCTAGGTGTATGTTAACTGTTTTAGAGGCTGCTAAACTGTGTTCCAAACTGTTTGTACCATTTTACATTCCTACCAGCAGCGTATGAGAGTTCTAGGTCCTCCATATTCATACCAACACTTGCTATGGTCCGTCTTAAATCTTACCTATTCCAGTAGATAGGTAGAGAAACCACACTGTGGTTTTAAATTGCATTTCCCTAATGACCAATGATGTGGAGGGTCTTTCCATGAGCTCATTTGCCATTCCTACATCTTCTATAGAAAAGTATCTTTCAATTCTTTTGCCAGTTTTTAAATTGGGTTTTTTGTTTCCTTATTATTATACTTTGAGAGTGCTTTGTGTATTTGCAGTGCAAGTCCTTTACCAGATATATAATTTTCAGACACTTTCTTCCAGTATATAACTCATATTTTCTCTTAATCATATCTTTCAAAGAGCAGGGGTTTTTATTCTAATAGGTCAAATTATTAATTAGTCCTATTATGAATTGTGCTTCTGATGTTACATTTAAGGAATCTTTGCCTAACCAAAGTTATAAAGGTTTTCTATCAGAAGTTTTATAGTCTTAAGATTTTACTTTTAGGTATATGATTCATTTTGAGTATATTTTTGTATGTGATGTCAGGTGTGGATCAAAGTTCTTTTTTTTTTTTTTACACAAGAATATAAAATTGTTCCAGCAACATTTACTGATAATACTATCCTACTATCCATCCTCCACTGAATTGCCTTTACACCTTTGTCAAAAATCTGTTCATTTGTTTGTTTCTGAACCTTCTGTTTCATTAACTTCTTTGTCTGTCTTAATGCCAATATTAAGTTTTTATTGATGTAGCTTTATAATTAAGTCCTGAAATTCAGAAGTATTTGATCTCCAACTTTGTTATTCTGTTTCAAAGTCGTCTGGCTGTTGCAGGTCCTTTATATTTCTATATGAATTTTAGAATCAGCTCGTCACTTTCTATGAAACACCCAGCGGGATTCTGATTGGGATTGCTTTGAATCTTCAGGCCAATTTGGGGAGAACTGACATCCTAACAATAGTAAGCCCTCTGACCAATGTGCACAGTATATCTCTCCAGTTAGTTATATCTTCTTTCAATTCTCCCAGCAATGATTTATAGTTTTCAGTGCATAGATCTTAAAGATTTTTTGTCATATTTACCCCTAAGTATTTCATATTTTGGGGTGCAATTAAAATGGTTTTGATTTTCAATTTCCAATTGTTCACTGATGATATAGAGAAATACTATTTAATTTTGTGCATTTGTCTTGTATCCTGAAACCTTGGCAAACTCATTTATTAATTCTAGTAGCTCTGTGTTTTGTTTTTTTTTTTTGTGAAGTTTCATCAGATTTTCCACATAGACAATTTTGATGTTTGTGGAAATACTTTCACTTCTTCCTTTCCAATCTGGACAAGTTTTATTTCTTTTTCTCACATTATAACAACAGCTAGGACTCTAGTACAATATTTAGTAGAAATAATAAGAATAAACATCATTGTCTTGATCTTGGTCTTAGGGAAAATCTTTTAGTATGATATTAGCTTTTTGTTTTTCAGAGACACCCTTTCTCAGGTTGAGGAAGTTCTCTTTTATTCCTAGTTTGTTGAGAATTTTTATCAGGAATGGATGTTGAATTTTGTCAAATGCATTTTTTTTTTGCATCTATCGAGGTGATCTTTTTTCTAGTTTATAAATATGGTGAATTACATTGATTTTAGATCGTTAAACCAACTTTGCATACTTGGGAAAAACCCCAGTTGGTCATTATTTTTCTTTCTATGTATTATTGAATTTGATTTGCTAAAATTTTGCTGAGAATTTTTGCATCTGTGTTCCTGCACGATACTGGTTTGTAGCATCCTTTTCTTATAATGTCTTCGGCTGTTCTATATCAGAGTAATGTTGGCCTCATAAAATACACTGGAAACCATGCCTTTTTTTTCAGTTTTCAAAAAGAGTTTGTGTAGTATTGGTGTTATTTCTTTCTTAAATATTTGGTAGAATTCACCAGTGAAGTCATCTGAGTTTGGAGTTTTCATTGTGGAAAGGTTTTTAGCTACAAATTCCATTTCTTTGCTAGATATAGGGCTATTTATTTCTTCTTGAGTGAGCTTCAGTAGTTTGTGTCTTATCCACTTCATCTAAATTGCAAATTTATTAACATAATGCTTTTCTTAACATTACCTTATTATCCTTTTAATAGCTGAAGAATCTGTAGTGCGGTCACCTCTCTCATTCCTAATATTGGCAATTTATCTTCTTTCTTTTTCCTGATTAGTCTAGCTAGAGACTTATCAATGTTATTGATCTTCTCAAAGAACTAGCTTTTAGTTTCATTGACTTAATTTTTTTTATTTTCCATTTTATTTATAGCCACTCTGATCTATATTTTTTCATTCTTTTACATTGGGTTTAATTTGCTTTTCTTTGTGTCGTTTCTTAAGGTAGAAGCCAAGATTATTGACTGAGTCCTTTCTTCTTTTCTGATATCAGCATTTAGTGCCATAATTTACCCCCTAACCACTCCTTCAGAGGCATGTAACAAAATTTCATATGTTGTGTTTTCATTTTTATCCAGTTCTAAGTACTTTCTAATTTTCCTTTTTGATTTTTTTTTCTTTGATGTATGGCTTGTTTAAGAATGCATTATTAATTGGTTTCCAAATATTTGGGGATTTTCCAGAATTTTTTCTGTTACTTATTTCTAACTTAATTCCATTGTGGTCGGAGAACATATGTTATATTCGAGTTCTTTTTCCATTTATTAAGGTTTGTTTATGGCCATCTTAGTAAAAGTTTCATGGACATTTGAAAAGAACATGTATTCTACTGTTGACGAAAGCAGCAATTAGGTCAAACTGGTTGATAGTGTTTTTGCAGGTCATCTGTATCCTTACTGATTTTTTCATCTGCTTGTTTTCTCAATTATTGATAAATAGATAATGAACTTTTTTTTTACTGTAATTGTCTTCTATTCCTCCATTAACCTTCATTCCTTTGATCCTTATTTCTAATATCATTTTCCTTCTGCCTGATTGTCTTTAATAACTCTTGTAGTAGAGTCTGTGAATGATGCATTATTTCATACTTGTGTATCTTAAAAAGTCTTTACTTAGCCTTTATTTTGGGGAGATACTTTCATTGGATTCAGAATACGAGGTTGACAGATTTTCCTTTCAGTATCTTTACAGATGTTGTTCCACTGATTTCTTAACTTGCATTGTTTCTGATAAGAAATTTGCTGTCGTCTTCACATTTGCTCCTCCGTACATATTGTATCATTTACCTCTGGGTGCTTTTAAGAATTTCTTTTCATGATTGGGTTGGAGCCATTTGATTATTATATGCCTTCATATACTTTTCTTCATGTTTCTTATGCTTGGGGCTCATTGGACTTCTTGGATCTGTGGGTTTATACTGTTTATAAATTTGGAAAAGTTTCAGCTATGGTTTCTTCAAATATTTTTCAGCTCCCACCTCCTTTTCCAGACTTAAATTATACGTAAACTACGCTGCTTGAAGTCATCCCACATCTCACTGATGCTCTCTGTTCATTCTTTTTACTTCTCTTTTCTCTTTGTTTCATTTTGAGTAGTTTCTATCACTGTATTTTCAAGTTCTCTAATCTTTTCATCTGCAACATTGAATCTGCTGTTAATCCCATTCATTGTATTTTTTATTTGCACACTGTACTTTTCATCTCTAGAATGTAGATTTGAGTCTTTTTTTATATCTGCCACTGAGAAGTCACCTTATCCTCTGGCCTCAGTCAGATTTTCAGATGTCTGTAGTTCTGCCCAACACCTTGACTGTTTCATTAAAGGCCCCAAGCTAGAAACACCCAGCTAAGCCACTCCAAAATTCTGGGTCTACAGAAACCCTGTAAGAGAATAAAGGTTTATTGTTGTTTTCAGCCACCAAGTTTTGGGGTAATTTGTTGTGTAACAATAGATAACTAAGACATTCAGAATCTGACATAGGAAGCTTTCTGAATTCTGAGCATCTTCACCAGTCCCTGAAGGTTGTATCACATCCTAGGTGCCCCATTGCTGGGTTTAGACAAATGAGAGGGAGCAAGGCTAATCACTGGGCTGTTTCCCCTCCACCCACAGTGTTCCTGGACTTTGCATTTATTATGCTGTAAAAATGATGGATTTTGAATAAACCATCTAAGCGGACACAAATATGAGAAATATACTCTCTCCCAAAGGCCCTTCTGCTGCATGTGCCTTACCCATTTCCCAGAGGTTGCTCTCTGAGAGAAGGAGTTTCTGGAGATTGTATCTGGGGGCTCCACCAGCTACCCGTGGACCCTTTCAAGCTGGTACCTTCACAAGGGTTGGGAAGGGAGCTGTGGTGAGCCAGCAGCGGGTCTGGAGTGGAGCCCGGCTGCACACAGACAGAATGGCACATCCTTGGACCAGTACTCACTTACACCAGTGGACTTGCACTGCTGGGAAGCTAGAGATGAATGAAGTCAGTGGCAGCCTCTCAGGATGAACTTGGATATGCAGCCTGAGTAAACAGCAAAACAGAGCAAATGCACATAAGCTTTGTAGGAAACTGTCGTGTGACTGGAGTTTGCACGCTCTCTTTCTGCACCCAGCTGCCCGTCTGTGCAGTTCTAGGTGCAAATGGTGTGTTTGGTCCCTTCCCAGGCACTGCAGGAAGGAGACTGGCTGCCCCTTCCAAAGTGCTAACACTCACTTTGGGCTCCTCAGGGAAGTCCCGGACCCCTCTAGTACAGGGAACTAAGTGGCTGGAGGTACTCCTTGCCTTTGGGAACTGCGTGCATCCAAGGCACAGCAGCTCAACCAAAACCTGGCTCTCCAAGGCCAGCAGGAAAATATCGAATCATTTTAAGCCTCACAACAGCCTCATAAAGTAGATACTATTATTTTCCTTGTTTTACACGTGAGGAAACTGACGTACTGAGTAAGCTTATAGAAAAGGCACCCTCCTTTGGCTACTTACTCTAAGTGCCCCTAGACAGTGGTTCTCAAAGTGTATTCCCAGGGGCCAACAGTATCAGAAAGCTAATCAGAAATGCAGATGCAGATTTTCTTCCTTCTTTTTTTTTTTTTTTTTGGCCGCATTGCACAGCTTGTGGGATCTTAGTTCCCAAGGCCATGGCGGTGAAAGTGCCGAGTCCTAACTGCTGGACCGCCAGAGAAATCCCCAGATTCTCCTTCTTTCTCAAGATGTATAGAATCAGAAATCCCTGGGGCTTCCTTGGTGGCACAGTGGTTAAGAATCCACCTGCCAACGCAGGAGACATGGGTTCGATCCCTACTCCGGGAAGATCCCACATGCAGCAGAGCTACTAAGCCCGTGTGCCACAACTACTGAGACTGCACTCTAGAGCCCACGAGCCACAACTACTGAGCCCACGTGCCACAACTACTGAAGCCCACACACCTAAAGCCTGTGCTCCACAACAAGAGAAACCACCACAATGAGAAACCCACACACCGCAATGAAGAGTAGCCCCCGCTCTCCGCAACTAGAGAAAGCCTGCGCACAGAAACAAAGACCCAACACAGCCAATAAATAAATAAATAAATAAATAAATAAATTAATTAATTAATTAAAAAAGAAACCCTTGGGGTGAGTCTATCAGTGCTATGCTTGCCAGCCAGTTGTTAAACATTTCCTCTATTAAACATTATATCATACAGACCTACAATTAAATGTTATATTAAAAACAAAGGTAATTAATGGATAAACAGCAAGGTCCTACTGTATAGCACAGGGAACTGTATTCAATATCTTGTAATAAACCATAATGGAAAATAATATGAAAAAGAATGTATATATAATGTATATAACTGAATCACTTTGCTGAACACCTGCAAGTAACACAATATTGTAAATCAACTATATTTCAATAAAATAAATTTTAAAAAAAAGAACTAAGATAATCAGTCCTCAAAATGTGTCACCCCCTAATCGTTTGATTTCATTTACTACTACCTATGCTCTAGAGCCTGTTGACCCCTATGTGGTATCCATGTGACAGGAACACTGCGGTGCATTTCTTCTCAGTGTCACATTCAATGACAACACGAAATCAACCATGGGAGGGTATTTATATCACAGGAGTTGGCAAACACTACAAATCAGGTTGCCTTATTTTTTTCAAAGGCAAATGTGTGGTTAAACATTTACCACACCACCACCAAACTTGGTACTCTGTGTTTTAACAAGTCCTGGGGTGATCTGATGCCCTCTCAAGGTTGAGACCTAGCCGAGGGTTTCAGCCAGATGCTTCATACTGACTCCTACGTGTCTTTCATCGCAGCTTTAACAAATGTCATACCGGAAACAGGAAAGCAGACTCCCTCTGCTTTCCCGCCCCTGCCTCTCCCCTCCCCTTTTCTTCCCCCCTCCCAGCCCTCCATCCCCAAGTGCCAGAGCAAAATGCTGAGATCAAAGCCATGTTCTTAACCTGTGGGAGAAAGGAGGGATTTGGGTGACCAAAAGCCAGTTTTGAGTGCCCCTTGCCATAATGGGGGCCACACTGGGATTCTTCTGAGTGAGCGCTGAGCAGAGGGTCCCAAAGTCACAGCTTGGCTCTCCAGGGCAGCTTCTTCCACACAAAGTCAGCAGCAGCTGCTGTCGCAAATATGGGAGGGAAAGTGCTCCGTCATCAGACACCACAGGGGTGCACATCCCAGCTTGCCCTTGCCAGCAGTGGGACAAAGGGGCTGGTTGCTTCACCTTTCCCACCTCCATCTGCTTGTCCAAGAAGATGGGAATGGTAACACTCACCCCCATGGGGCTCTAGAAAGGTTAAATCCAATAGTTTAGACAAAGAGCCAGGAATACAGTACAAGCTCTGTAAACGGGAGTTATTACTGCTTTTCCATTTAGCTGGAGTAAAAGTAATGTCAGTGTCAGTATTGTTACTCCTAATTTATGGATGACAGATAGTGAGGCATAGAGGGAAAAAAGGCAAAGTGCTCAGAATTACACAGAGATAGTTACTGAAACAGCAGACACCAGAGACCCTTCCCATTAGCCAGTGATGGATCTTGTCCACACCCTGTAATGAGCATGTTTCCCCATCCTGGGGTTGCAGTCCTGATTTATTCCCACCAGCTCTAAGTTCCCTAGAAAGAAACTGTTAATTCAGTTACAGCAATTACCATCTGGTTCTCTGGTTTATTGCTGTAATTTCTCTAAATCAAGCATCCATGGGTAAAGATGCCGTTCTGCCTTTACAGTGCTTAAATGAGAAAAGGCATCTCCATGTGTCTGTGCAGCACAAGACTCCAGCAGCCACATGGAAGCTCCAGTCACCTTTAAAGCCAGAAATTGCCTGGAAAAGATGGGGGTGGAAAGAAGAGCACTCCATGAGCCCATGTTGGGGTGGGGAATGGAGACGACTACGTGGATAAAGCACGTGACCACGCCAGTCCTCTGGGCAAGTACAGACGCAGGGATGCTGTTCCCCCACCCAGCATGGAGCCCTGACACACAGTCATAGCTGGGGTTTATTTAGCAAATACACAGCTTTCACTGTGCCAGGTACCGCTCTGAGGGCTTCCCAAGTACTAATTCACTTAATGTCCACAACAGCCCCACAAAGGACTATTATTATTCCTGTTTCACAGGTAAGGAAATTGGGAGGTTGCACAGAGAGATTAAATAATGTGCCTGAGGTCACACAACCAGTAAGTAGCTGAGCCAGGATTTGAACCCAGGCAATCTCACGGTAGGTATGGTACCTTCTTCATGGTAGCTGATTCCCACGTAATAGGTAAAGAAATGAAATCTCACCCCGTCGGGAGGGGGCACAGCTGAGCTGACACAGATCTGTGTATCCTCTCCCCCTTGTCATCTCCTGGACCGTTATGTACAAGAAACCTTTCTCTCCCTGACCCTCTCCCGTCTAAAAGTCCTACCTGAGAAAGCCTGCAAGTGGGCACATTGGGACAGCCACCCTCCCACCCCCGGATAATGGAGCCTTCCTCCCTGCTCCTGACTTGGGCTTGCCATGCCTTAACCAGGGGAGTGGCAACCCTGGGCAGTCTCCTGTGGGCAAACCACTGGAGCGGGGGCCCCATGCAGGGCCTCATCTGTGCCCGGTCCCTGCCATGCAGGGGAGGCCTGTGCTCCTCCCACACCCAGCCTGCCCAGCCAGGGCCTGATGGGTAGGGCTCTGACCCGCAGCTCCACCCTCCGCCCGGGACCCTGACCACAGAGGCCCCTTCCCAGCAATCTCATGCTCTCATGTTTGTGTTTGTTTCTCTATTTAGGGCTTTATTTCTCTGCAAGGGACCCAGGTGACCGAACTTCTTCCTGGCCCCGAGGACCCGGGAAAGCACCTCTTTGAGATCAGCTCAGGTAGGCCTGAGCACCCTTCAGCTCTGTGCTGGGGCTGGCCCTGGTGGCCCCAATGGGGGTGTCACCGCACCTCTGGCCTGGGAAGGGCCATCTTCACAACATTCCTGTCTGCAGGAACACCAGCACTGTCTCCAAGCACAATTCGGAAATTTGGACCAAATCTAGAGGATGTTGCAAATTTGGGGGGAATTTAGAACATCCAATCAATTATGAAGGTAATTAGCTTTTGGTAAGAGGAAAGTGTGGAGTTTTAAATTCGAAACAAAATAAGAGAGGAAACCAATCAATGGCGACACCTTAGAGTGAAGGTCCAAACACAATATCTGGGTCATTTGCAAATAAGTCCAGGGAAAACCACTAGCACAGTTTCAGAGCATTAAAATAAGCTCTATCATGAATCCCAAAACAAAGAATTGCGAGGTGGTGGGAGGAAGGGAAATAATTTAACATAAAGAACCGCTATCATGTTAGCAGTTACAAAACAGGTTTTTAAAGTTCCCAGTTTTAAAATGTGATTCTTATTGAACTAAGTAAATGTGTCTTGCAAGTGAGTCAGTCTGTTTACAGAAGGGCCGGCTTCTGCGGTGAGATGGTATTTTACTAAGCTTGATCTCCCCTTGACACAGAGCTTCAGGCGAGGATCTGAGCAGTGTGGTCCAAAGGTGATTCCCAAAAAGCTTGGGGAAGGGAGCAGGAAGGGTGGAGAGCCAGCAGGGTGCGCTAGTGAGTCGGTGCTGCTGTGGGCCCCCCCGGGCTCAGTTCCAATGAACTGACTCTGAGGTGTCTCACCCAAGGAGTGAGAGGGCTGGGGGTTTACCCACCAACTCACAGCGGCCGTTAACTGAGAGCTGCTTCCTGGGAGGCTGACTGGCATTTCTGGCCTGCCCTGCGCTTGGCCAAGCTCCCTGCATTCAGAGAAGGCCTTCAGGCAGAGTCGCAGGTGCTTGAGGAAAGAGGCCGCCAGTGTGGATGGGAACAGTGAGTGCCCGGGAGTCTGGGCAGGGCACCAAGAGCATCGGCTACAGGCAGCTAGTCATCACACCCTATCATGTGCCATCCGATAGACTTCCTTCTGGGAAGTGGTAGCTGTGGACCGAGTGTGCTAGGGCCTCAGTGGGGACTGTGAGCCAGTAAGTTTACAGTCTCAGAGCAGCAGGGCCACCCAACCACTCTGACGAAGTGACCTGGCTATGGGCTGTACACCATGGGACGCATCAGCCCAGGCTCAGGCCAGCAAGCTATGGCCCACTGGGAACAGGAGTGAACGAATCCAAGCCTGAGGCAGGGTGTGTTCACCTTTGCTCTGTCCATCCTGGGAGCTCCAGGCGGCACAGCCTGCAGGTGAAGTGTAGGGAGACCCTCCCAGCCGCATGCCCCACGTGCAAAATTCAAGTACTCATGGTTTCGTTTGGGTGTTTCATCTACTGCAAGAATCTTGACGCTGAAAGTACACATTAGAAGGTGGCAACAGAGGGATCCCAGGGTATGGAGGGGAAAATAGAGGCTTGGTTGATTATGGAACAGGCGTAAAGGCTTCTGATAAGAAGGTAGAGAAGAAGTGAAGGAGTGGAGTGAAGTAGCAGGGCCTTGCCATGTGGGGGAGGAGGAGCTGGCCACACGGAAGGAAGGCTGGGGGAGGGGCCAGGGGCCTGGGCCTGGGAGTCAGGGAGGAGTGAGGTGAGGCCAGAACCGAAAGGTGGAGGTCAACATACACCACCATAAATTCAGAAAGGTGGTGGGCTTGTGCCCCAAGGACCAGCTGGGAATGATCACCAGTGCGCATGCTCTCTATCTGGGTCAGAGCTATTTATAAAGATTTCTTTGACCCGGCGGGGAAGAAGACCCATTTGCCACATAAGGTAACATATTCCCAGGTCCCAGGAATTAGGACGTGGACATCTTTGTGGGGCCATTATTCTGCTACCACAGTGCTCAAAACATCCCTCTAAGGTAAGGAGGTACTTCCATGCCTATTTGATAAAAAAGGACACCTGGGGTTAGAAAGGATCGGTGACTTGCCCAAGGACACACAGCTGGATGGCAGTAGGGTCAGGGTTTGTACCCGGGCAGTCTGACTTCCAAAGCCACACACTTAGGCTGCCCTCCAACACAGGCAGCTCGTACAGGTCTGGCATTTTTCCTACCTGGGCCCGAGAGGCCTCGGGATGCAGTTATAGGAGGAAAGACTCCCCACACCCCTTTATCCCAAGCACAGCAGTGGTCGAAGCACCAAATGTATGCTGGTTCCAAGCGCTGCCCTCTTGCCTTTGAACGTGCACCCATTCCTGAAGGCCTGGGGCAGGGGTGGAGGGAAGCTGTGAGACCACCCAGGGAAAGCAGGTCAGGTGGTAGGTAGTGCGGAGACCCAGGCAGCCTTTGGGGAGCGTTGACAAGCAACGACTCAATTGCCTCCATTGGATGCATCTTTCTGGCCCGGGAAAGCCAGGCGACAGTGCATGTCTGCACACCCGGTACCCCAGAGGGTGGGAAACTTGGCAACTCTTGGACATGTGATAGAAACCCAAGAATGAGAATGCATAGATCAGTTACATGAATTTTAAGTCATAGCTCTATCTGTGCTCTTCAGCAGTATAAAAAATATCACAATTTTTCATCAAGATAGAATTTAAAATATGAGGAAGAGTATACTGTGAGTGCCATCTAGTGGAGAGACATGCCAATTCCATGACAGGCCACACAGGTCCTGCAGTGAGCCCCCAGCCATCTCAGCCAGGCCACACCTCTGATTCTTGACGAGCTCCGACAGTCACTAAATAGTGGGTTTGCGGCTTGAGCCAGTTCTAGCCCCAGAGCCCCGCATCCACCAACAGTCTGAGGCTGGCTCCTGGGTCAGGCCTGAAGGAACCAGGCCCCCAGAAGGGTCTGGGAGGTTCCTGGGTCTCCTTCCCACCTGGGCCTCGTCTCCAGCCTGGCAGTTGCCTGGCAAACCCCTCCCCTCCCAGCCCTTTGAAAGCTGTCTGCCACTCATAGACTTGAATCTCTTGGCCTCCCAGACTGTCACTGCTTGGCGCTGCAGGCATCTGGCCACAGGCCAAGCTGAGGCCTTCCACCAAATCTATAAGAATGGGGTAAGGAGTGGAGAGGCCCGCTTTGGCACTCTAGACAAAAAGTTGCTAAACCCAAAACTTGTGCTTATGCGTGGTGGGCCAAGCTAGGTGATCCGTATGACTGGTTTTGCTAACATCCTTGTTCTAATATTAATATAATGCCAGCACAAGGAGGCAAGTCCACTGACCACAGGGGTTCAGGCGGGAGCTCAAAGTCGTGCTGGTGAGTGACTGCTGGTCTGTCACAGCTCCTCTACTGCTGGGCATGTCTTTCCAGAGTCCCCGATTGCAGGTGGCAGAAGCTGGTGCTGGCAAATGCAGGCAAGGGGAGAAATGGCCAGAGGCTATGGGGTCACACAGAGTCAGCCCATGGGAAGCTGGAGAGGTGGGTGTGAAAGGGGCAGACGGCAGGGCTGTTCAGGGCCCTCAGAGTCAGGAACAGAGAGTGGTGGGTGTTCTGTGCGGGGAGGCTGAATCCCACAGGCTCTTCAGTCCCGGTGGCGTTGATGGCTCAGGGTCTGAGGTCCCAGTGGCTGTGTTTAGGCCACGTGCCCACGCCTGGTGACACTGGGATGGTGAGGAAAGGCGTCCACTCCAGTGCCTGGACAGACCCGCCCACAAAGGCTTCACACACTAGGTGCAAGGACTCCTGCCAGAGGAACTCAGGTGCCTCCAGGGAAGGGAAAGAAGGTGCCCTGCATCAGATGCAGTCCATGGCTATTTCTTTAGGGGCCAGGTGTCACACTGACCATGGCTCTTTCTGCAAATCCACACTGGGGCTCCAGGTCTGGGTGCCTTTCCAGGCAGCATTTCTTGCTGGAGTGCGAGGACCCCAGCATGTGGGGCTGAGGATAACCTGGGTGAGATGTGAATGGCCACCCGGAATCTCAGAGCAGGAAAGGGCTGTCTTCTGGAGCAGGAGGAGGACGTGGAGGGTGTCATAGCAGCTCTGACAGCAGGGCCCATTTCCCATCACAGAGCGCCTGTCTGCTTTGGGCCCCGCAGACCACGTTTCTCAAGAGAGAGTGCTGGAGGCTCTGGTGGGGAAGCTTCCCAGTTCAGAGGTCTGGCAGGTGCCCTGCTCTCCAAGAAGCCTCCGCTGCTTCCCCTCATCCACTCCCCAGACACCAGGTGGGCATCTTGCAGGCAATAGGCCTGGGCGGGGATGGCTTTGAGGCCTTGGATTTTCAGCTCCACCCAGGCACTGGGGGCCAAGCAAAGCAAGCAGTGGCACCCTGTGGAAGTTGGGGAGATGGTGGGTTGTCCCCAAGCTGGCCAGCGATACCGCTGTTCCCTAGGGGCAGGTGTCTGCACGCAGAAAGGAAGGTTCCAGGGAAGAGAGTCAGGAGGCCAAGCCCATGTGCCATCTCCCTCTTTGTGCCCGTTTGCTGCCCTCTCCTAGCAGGGCACGTGTGCCCCCCAGCATCCAGGTCTGGCCAGTGTTCCAGACTGTCCTCTCCAAAGTCAGGGAGAACTGGACAGAAGCCTGACCCTGCCACCCGGGACCTGCACGGTTTTGGACAAGTCACTCACTGTCCCCATGCCTCTGTCTCATCACTTATAGTTTGGAGATAATAAAGCCAAGTGCCTTGGGTTTGCTGAGGCTGCAGTGAGAGCCTAGTGCCTGGCTCAGTGTAGATGCCGATATTTTTCTATTCTTCCCTCCTCTCTGCAGTCTGTCTGTTTATCATTATTATTAGTAATAACAGCCCAGTTCCCGCTTAGCTATTACCTGTAAGTTACCAGTTCTAACACTGTGTGATCCGTGCCCTGATAGGGGTGTCCCCAGGGCTGAGAGCCCAGAGCAGGGGGTAGGGGCGGCTCGCCTGGGTGGTTAGGGAATATTTCACTCAAGATAAGCCTTGACAGGGAAGTAAAAATGACCCAGGTGAGCAAACAGGAGACGGTCATCCCCAATGTTCCAGAAGGGAGGATAGAGTACACAGAGGCCTGGAGAAGTATGCTGTGGGGGAGCTCAGAATGCAGAGGACCAGGTGGAAAGGTGGGCAGGGGCCAAGTCTTCAAGGGCCTTGGATGCTGGACAAAGAGGCTTGGACTCTAGCCACTGAACATCTTCAGCAGGCAGGAGGGATGGTTAAAACCAGAACTGTGTGTTAGAAAAACCATTAATGTAGTGACGGGGAGATTGCAAGGACCCGGCAGGAGACAAGGAGATAAACTGCCACTCCTTGTTACCACCGTGCATGCTTTACCTGACCCTTGCCCCGGCCAGGGTCCGCAGAGGAGACCACCCTGCCCCGCCAAGGCGCTCACCCATAGGAGAAGCAACTCAGAAGGCAGGCCACTTAAAGCCGAGCTCTGGTTCTTCACGTGCCAGGTTCTTAGCAAAGAGGCCCTGATCATGCATATGTTTTGGGGGTCTGTTTAAGTGGGTCCCAGAACCAGCTCAGCCTCTAACTTGCTGGGGGAACCGCATCAGATTTCCTTGGTTCCCCCAGTTGTGGGATAAGAGGGCCTCTGAGGTGTCCACCTAGTAGAATGGCGCCAGAAGAATGGCCTTCCATAACCAAGCTGCCCCCTCAAGAATGGGTTCCGGCAGTTTCTTACAACTACACTGGGTCTTTGAAGCCTCTCTCGGGCATGAGCTTACAGCTGCCTGTCCTTATCCGCCTACAGCTTGGAGCAGATAGGAGAACTGCTGCCTGCTATCTGTGTGGCCTGACCTTGAAGCGAAGCCAGAACACACAGATTACTCTGTAGAGTAGACTGATACGGTGCTCCTGACATCCCCAGAGCATCGCTCATCTCATTAGCCGCCTCCTGAGCGGGATGCCGATCTCAGCCTATCTCGGCACCTGGTACCAGCCAGCCGGCATATCAGCCTGACCCCAGGTGGCCCCCGCTGAGTTTGCCTGCAGAGTGCCAGACGATGGGTAATGACTAGAAATGAAATTAGATGAGGAGTTCTCAAGCGCTCCCCACCCCTCAGGGTGGGAGAATCAGCAAATACAAGAGTGGTTTCTGGTACTTCCCTGCTTTGTGGTCTGACCTTCCTGTCTTAACCTCACTTTTCTTAACTAAACACAGGCGCAGGTATGGGAAACTCCCACGGATGTCCCTGGAAGTAGATGCCCTTGAAGAGGAGGTTGAAGTTCACTCCTTTGGCCAAAATCGTGTTCTAGAGCAGCCCTGTTCAATAGAAATATAAAGCAAGCCGCGTCTGTGATGCCATTGACAGTCCCCTTGCTCCGCTACACCAGCTGCGTTTCAAGTTCTCAGCAGCCACATGTGTGTGGTGGAGACATACTGCACAGCACAGGCCTGGGTGAGGAGGCGACTGGGTGTGATGCCTGACATAGAATAGGTGCTCAACAGATACTCCTGAAAGGAAGCGGAGGGAGGAAGGAGGAGGAGCAACTGGGGTAAGAGCCTAGGTTTTGGAGTCAGACACCAAGATTCACATTTTAGCTCCACCACTCACGAACGGCAAGAACGTGGGCCAATAACTTACTTTCTCTCAGTCTCATTTTCATCATCTGATGATAAAAATAAAACTACCTACTTGGCAAGAAGGCCGTGAACATCAAGTGAGCTGAGATATGTGGATGTGCAGAGGACACTCCCCCGATCTACACCAGCCCAATCTCTCTCTCCCCTCCCTCCCTCCCTCCCTCTCTCCTCTGTCTCTCCCCTTCTCTCTCTTTTCCTACCTTCCTTCCTCTCTCCTTTTTCTCTCTTTCCCTCCCTTTCTCCCTTTCTTTCAACTCCTCTTTTATCTGCCATATACAAGCATACTTCAAACTTCTTTCAAAACAAACAAATCCCAGCTCTCCAGCAGTTGTTCTCAAGTTTTCCTTCCGTATCAGGATTCCCTGGAGCACTTGTCAAAACCTAGAACGCTGGGCTCATCCCCAAAACTACTGATTCCAGGGTCTGGGGTGGGGCCTGAGAACCGGCATTTCTAATGTGCTCCCGGGTGCTGCTTCTGCTGCTGGCCTGGAACCACACTTTGACAGGTTGAAAGGGAGCTCATGGAAGAAAGGGGATATTTTATGTTTAATGCCTTTAATAGTGATTTTCCTCTGCTTTTTGAAGATGGAGCCCTGAATTTTTATTTTGCATCAGGCCCCCAAAATTATGTACTTGGTCCTGAGCACAGTGGAGGGGCAGCTACAGGAGCGAGGAGCCCAGAGGCTGTGTTCATGGAGACATGAGTCTGGCATAAAGGAAGTGACTATCCAGCACTGTGCTAGGAGGGCCCTATGCAAGTGAGGCTGAGCTGCTCCACTGTGGGGGGAAGAGGGCACCAAGGGGCTTGATGGCCACGTGAACAGATATGAAGCGCTGTGATGCAGAAGCAGGTGTAGCTGTTCTTTGTGGCCTCCAGGGACAGACCAGGCACAGGGTTTTTTATTTGCTGTTTAAATGGTGCACTCCCTTGGGTGGACTGTATACTCGTGGGATGAGAGGAGATCACTCACAGGCACCCAGGGTGCTATACCTACCCCAAGGTACGGTGTACATGCCCCCCAGCTGCAGGTCTCCCTCCCAACAGCCACTGGACCTTGGTGCCATGCCCCATTCTGGCCAAGGAAGTCCAGCTGGGCATCTACCCTTTCCCACAGCCCAATACCCTACCCTGTGCACGGGTGCCACCAGGGCAGGGACTGTCACCATTGTGCTCCATCCTGAGAGTCTGCCGGCTTGGTGCCCCTGACCCCAGCCCTCTGCCAGACTAGGGGAAGGGGGTCGGTCACTGGGGGGAGGGGTGTGGGAGGCTGTTGGCCTGGGGCATCAGGAGGCAGTGGGTGGCTCAGCATCCCTGGAGGCAGGAGGCTGCTGGGGGCAGGACCACAGGAGAACTGAGGTTCAAAGCCCTTTCACACACTCCCCTGGCCCATCAGGCGTCACTTACAAAACACAAATTTGAAGACAAAATTGTTGACAGCCTCAAAAAAGACAGCCATCAGAGAGTACTGAATTCCTAATGCAGGGTCCTTCCGGGTAGGGGCCCCGTGCATCTACCCTGGTCACAGGCCTGTGAAGCCAGCCCTGACTTTGGGCTTCTAGATGTAAACACAGGACCTGACTTGCTGTTCTCTTGTGCTAGACTCCAGCCTGTGAACTCAGCCTAACACCTCTTGTTGATCTCTTCTTGCAAATTCAGAGCCTCCAGTCATAAGTGAACTCAGTCCCCATCTTATCAGTGTCTTTATCCCATTCATAAAACCTGGCACCAGAAGAGATGTGGCTGCTCCAGGGGCTGAACGTGCGCCACCCATCACAGCCCAGCCCAGTGTTCTTCCCGTCCAGCCCTGGCCCTGGGCCCAAAGCCACACCTGCCCTGTCCTCTCCCTTTGAGCCTGTTAATAGAAACATTCCCGCATTTGCTACAGCGTCTCTACTTCTCCCACATCCTAATCAGCTAAGGCAGAGGGGCCTTTGAATGGAACTCCCAGCACCCCCAGAGGGCATTAGGGAGTGTTGTGCTGGGAGGTGGTGCCCACATCTTTGCAATTCAAGGCTGTGGTCCGTTAGGTGATTAGACTGAAGCCATCTCTCTCAATGAGGCCAGTCAGAAAGAGCCTTTAGTGGCCCACCCAGGGCTGCGCACGACCAGGGCAGCCTAGTTTCCTGAGTCCATAACATGGTCCTTACCCCAGTGCACTGGCTCACCTCACCTTGGCAGGTGTAACACTCTGACACTCCCTGACCCACAGCCTTCTGATCCGCACAGAGAGGGCCACCTGCATGGCCTGCGGGGACTCCAGGAAGTGTCCTGCCCTGGCTGGGGTAGGTGCATAGATCCCGACTCCAGACTTGCCACTGTCATCCTCACCCCAGCCAAGTGACCTGCCTTCTCCCACCTCAGGGCTTCTCATTCAGACCTGCACCTGCTTCTGTGGCTGTACCTTTCATGCATGATTGAAAGTACCCCTTGGTTTCTGACCTTCTTTTCTTTCGGGGGCAGAAACGTTTCTCTCATCAGACTCAGGTCTCCTTAGGGGCAGGGTCCGTATCTGATTCACACCTGCAACTTCAGCCTGGTGCTCAATGTCTGGCCCAGATGAGGAGCACGGGAGGAGACACGCACAATTGTGCCAATATCCTGGCACGTGAGACAGCTTGGCTAACTCTGAGCCATTCGCCGTGGGTTAGATCCCAAAGAGCCTTGGCATTTGGACAGTCTTATAGGCAATGAGGAGCCACTGAAGGTTCCTAAGCAGGGGAAAGTTATGATCATATTTAGCAACAGTGAGAAGACTGGATTGAGTTGAGGGTAAGGTAACAAGGAAGACCTGAAACCAGTTGTGGGGGCTGCTTTAATAGAGCAGCAGGCACCAGGTACTGACCAAGCAGGGGCCCAGAGGTTGGGGGATGGTTGGGAGGCAGAATGGCCATGCCTGGTGAGGGACAGGATGCAGAGGTGGTGTCCAAAATGACTGGCCAGGTTGCTGGGCAACTATAAAAGGACAGACAGAGAGAAGCAGTTTGGGGATAAAGACGACTGAGTCATTGTGAGGTCATGGAAGCCCAGGCTAGCAGCTGTGACAACCTGGATTCAGTTTCGCAGGGAGTAGGGCTTGTCAAGCCCTCAGTTCCACTCCCAAGGGATCGGACGTTCCAGCCCTCCCCTGTTGTAAGTGATG
Organism: Hippopotamus amphibius kiboko; assembly: GCF_030028045.1. Taxonomy (NCBI): domain Eukaryota; kingdom Metazoa; phylum Chordata; class Mammalia; order Artiodactyla; family Hippopotamidae; genus Hippopotamus; species Hippopotamus amphibius. The sequence goes on from NC_080190.1 coordinate 50,522,496, forward strand.
CTCCTTCTCCATTCAAGACCAAGATCAGTGATCTAGGAAGCCCTTCCAGCTTATATTAAAAAAATATAACGAATATAGTACTTTCTCCACCCCCACATGCTCCCTGCAAACCCGTCCTCACAATGAGTCTCTTTAATGATAGAGTTCAAAAACCAGACCCAGAGCTTACCAGCTACATGACCTTGGTCAATTGCTAACTTCACTGTGCCTCAGTTTCCTCATATGTAAAATGAGAATAATTAAAGTATACCTATCCTTGGGTATATCTATACGTTGGGTTAGGGATGGGGGTGAAGGGGTTGGATGTGACTATAAACGGAGAGCGGAGGGAGCCTTATTCTGATGATATAGTTAAGTGACTTAATGGTGGTGATAGTTTCATGTAGTGACACATGTGATTAAACTGTATAGACCCCTTCCCCATATCAATACACAAACATGCACACACACACACACACACACACACACACACACACACACACACACACACGCACCCCAGCCCATGCAGAACCTGAATCAGCTTTGTGGATTGATTGTACAGCGTCAGTTTCCTGGTTTTGATGCTGTGCTGTAGTTATATAAGATGCTAATATTGGGGGAGGCTGGGTGGAGAGTGCATGGGACCTCTCTGTACAATTCTTTGCAACTTCCTGTGAATCTAGAATTATTTCAAAAGAAAACTTTTTTTTAAGTATACATGCCATAGTGGGTTTTTTGGGGGTGTGGGTAGTGGTAGCACAGAATTTTGTTTTATATATTTATTTTTTCATGGAAAGACATTTTATTTTATTTTTTTCCTCAGATCTTTATTGGAGTATAATTGTTTTACAGTGTTATGCAATTTACACTGTACAACAAAGTGAATCAGCTGTATTTACACATATATCCCCACATCCCCTCCCTCATGAGCCTCCCTCCCCTCCTTCCTATCCCACCCCTCTAGGTCATCACCAAGCATCAAGTTGAGATCTCCCTAAGTTACCCCATAGTGTTTTTGTGATATGATATATCTATCTCTTAGGACAACATTGGCCTGTGTTTAGTATTCTATTAAGTTTAGCAAGTATTACAACAAGGTACCTGCAAAATTGAGAAACAAAGGATCAACATATCTTTAAAGAGTAGTTAGTAAACTTTTCAAATAATATACTCAATATGTTTTTCTTCAGCCTCCAAATACCTTTTCAGATAAAATGTCTCTGAACTTAAGGTAATGAGTCCAGTTATTTATATTAAAAAAGTATAACGAATATAGTACTTTCTCAGAATTTTGTGACTTTCTGGCCATTCTCTGGTTTATTGATTGATCACCGGGCCTCTTGTTTCTTAGAGGTGTATCACCTGAAAAACATTGAGAATATTATTTGAAAATTGGCAAATGTGCTGTTTAACAGCTTATTTAACATTTCCTGACTTCGCCGATGTGTGTGTGTGGCTCGCCTGCAGCCATGGCGATTAGGTGTGCATCTGCCCGCCTTCTGCACGGCTGCCCCGGCAGGCCCCCAATCCAGACCAGGTACATGAACACACTTGCTGACTGACGGAATGAAAGGCCACTCATGGGGGAAACCTGCTAAATTCCTTCAAGAGCAACTGGTCATGTTCCTGGGACAGCGATAGGAATAAGTTCCCTATATTAACATTTTCCGCAGGACACAAGCAACATGAGATTCTTAAAGTCATCTGTTGAGTTTCTTTTTAGGAAGGTAAGTGGGAAGGGCACCCCACAGTGTATTGGTTCAGTCTTTCCGGGTGAGTGGACCTTACACTCCTGTGTACAGATTTGGCAGCTGAGGCACAGAGGGGTAACTTGTCCAAAGTCACATGACTAATACAAGATGGAGACCAGGATCCATCCAGGTGAGTCCCCCTCCAGGGTCCCATCTTGGGCTGCCAACAGGAGCTGAGGCGGGTGCTGGGCACCACAGCTCTGAGACACGGAGGGGCGCAGACAGAAATTCCTCAGCTAGAGATATGCACACCGGATGGGAAAGGGTGATGTACAGAAGGAGGTATGCTCAGTACCAGCTCAGAACAAAGATGTAGATAAAATTCTTTACGAGTGATCTCAGCTAGACTAAATCTCTAGATAAATTAGGATGTGGGGAGGAATGTGGCAGGGGATTAGTGGGTGGGGGGTGGGGGGGGGTTGAACAACCCAGGTCACCTCTGGGAAGCCAAGCCCAGGTACAGAGGCTCCTCTGATGGGGAGCCTTCAGCTTAGGAACTTCCTCAGACACAAGGCTGTTCTTTAGTCTAGGTCCTTCCTACCCAACGTGTGGTCCATGGACCAGCTGCATCAGCATCACCTGGGAGATGGGTGGAAATGCAGATTCTCAGGCCCCACCCAGAACTACTGAAACAGAATCTGGGTTATAGCAATACATCCTGAGCGATTTATTTGCATGTTAAAATGCAAAGCAATTCTCCCAAGTGAAACAGCATCAGTGGACCCAACCCTGGACTGTGAGCTTCTGAAGGAGAGGCTTGCATTCTGTGCATGCAGAACCTGGTGCCAGGCTTTTCAAGGTGCTTGATAAGTTAAACTTATGAAGGAGAAGCAACTCAAAAGCAGGAAGGTAGCTGAAAGTGATGGTAGAGAGAGGCAAACAATGACAAGAAACTGAGCCTAGTTCTCAGGCTGCAAGCCAAGCTGCACACCAGGGCTAATTGCCCATATGGGCTGATTCTGGCTCACAAGACATGTTTTGTTTGGCTCATGAAATTTTTCTTTTTTTTTCAGTTTTTTTTTTTTCATGAATATTTTTAAAAGCAAAAAGTTTTACCCATAGATAATGTAGATTTCTATAAGGGTGAATTTGGGCCTGCTTTCTCCATAGAAACAATTAATAGGAGCTCAATAACAGCTGCCCATTTTTGACAGAGCTTGAGTGTCCTCCAATTGGCCAAATTCCCCACCTCCCCCTATTGCCCCCATCCCAGCCCTCCTCCCACCCCTGACACCTGCCTTCTTAGTTCACCTTACCTGTAATGATTTCTCTATAAGGGTGTGAGTCTGGGAGCTCCAGTGTAGATAATTAAAAACTCAAAATCAAAGATAGCTAGAAAATGATAGTCGTGTATTGGCCGAGTCATTTGAACCCCCATTTATTTGTCTTGTGCGGTTGTGGTTAAGGGCGGGGTGTTCAGTCATACCGTCTGAGATTCAGCTCTGGCTCAGCCTCTGCCCAGGTCTGGGGTCCAGGCTGGGAAAGCATGGAGGTTAGTGTCCCCTTGAAATTCATGTCCACTGGAAGTCTCGGAATGTAAGCTTATTTGGAAATAGTGCTGATAAAATTAGTTAAGATGACATCTGGAATAGGGTAGGCCCTAAATTAATGACAGGTGTCCTTATGAGAACAAATTTGGACACACAGACACTCAGGGAGAGGTCATGTGAGGATGGAGGCAGAGATTGGAGTGATGCAGCTGCAAGCCAGGAAGGCCAAGGATGCCGTGCAACGGCACAACTAGTAGAGAGGCACGGACAGCCTTCCCTAGAGCCTTCAGAGTTGGCCCTGCCAACACCTCCATCTCAGACTTCTAGTCTCCAGAACTCTGAGAGAACAAATCTGTGTTGTTGTCAGCCATCCAGTTTGTGGTACTTGCTAGCAGCCCTGGAAAACTGATACAGCCACGCAGTTAGTGAAGCGGCCAGAGCAATGAGCGCTTGGCAGCGGGACTGACTTTCACTGGCCTTAACCCCAAACCCCAAAGACCTGGCTTACCTTCCTCGCCTCCTCCCCGGAAGGTCCCCCATCCTCCTGCACAGCCCCTCCATCTGAGCAACCTGCTACCTCAGCTATGGCCCATCATTTGCTCCACCTGCAGCACCGCCTGGTCACTTCCAAATGCTGCCTGTGATCAAGTGGGAAGAACAGAGCCACAAGAGTCCCAGATTCCAGGAAGAACTGGCTTCTTCCTGGCTGTGTGCACGCCTTAGAAAGTCACCTTATCTCCTGAGCTTCATTGGATGGTGACAGTAATGACCCTGATGGGTCTTGGCAGGGATGCAGGATGCAGTGGTACCTGGTACATCATAGCCTCCCATATACGTGAGGGGCCTCTCCTACCCCCAGGGCAGGAATGATGAGAATCCCAGCATCCTGGAGAGCCAGGCCTTTCCCGACTGGCAGAGCTGGAGCAGGTGGGGCCCAGAACACACCTGCAGTAGGTGGAGACTTCCTCTGGGAGGAAAGGCCTGGAGGGGGCAGGGAAGCAGCCGTCCTCATCACACACACACGCACGCACACACACACACACACACACACACACACACACACACACGCAGGCCGGGCTGAGAAGGGCCGTGGGGCAGGGGGCTCTGGTCTGTGGTTTCCCGTGTCTGGCACAGAGTGGCGCTCCACAAATAACTGTCTCAGGAATGATGCTGCAGAGGGAACGCACAACCCACCAGATGTGTCAGAACAAAGTGCTGCCGGACTAGCCCACTGTGCAGGAGCCCCCACTGAAGGAATGTGCAGTGTGGAAGGTTTTCTTTTCTTTTAAATTGAGAGAAGCTGATCTTCTTTGTTCTGTGAAGGGTCACTTAAGTGGCCCTCTTAGAGATGCAAATACCAGAGTAAGCACCCAGCATCCTGGGATCTGTGCTTAACGGACCTTTTGCAGCCAGTAGTGGTGGGTCTATTTTTTATTTTTGAGTGGCTAGGCAGAGATTGTGCCCTTCTTTGGCAGGCAGCAGGAGAGGGATCTGTGGGGAGAACTGGGGAGGAAGAGAAATGTGTGGACTAATTTGCACAAAGAGCCCAGGTTTTCTGGAAGTAATGAGATGGCTGCATCACCACCATGTTTTCACACTTTTTTGACAGCAAGATGTAAACATTACATCCCACCTGAGGGCTCAGGCACACACTGAAGCAAGGGTTTCACAGAACAGTACTGTTCCTTTATGCAGTGCCCACTGGCATTTTTCACTCTCTGTGAGTCTATCTCATTTTCAAAACGACTGGCCAAGACCCACTGAGTGGATTTTATGACACCCCCTATTGGGTTGGAGTCCATAGTCTGAAAAACGCTTCTTGGGATTTGGAGTTCAAGAGACCTGTTGGGTGGACCAAGGCCTGGCTGCGGGAAGGGTGCTGTGGCCATGGGGTTAGTGAGCTCCACCTGTGACAGAGTAACTAGGGAGAAGGAAAACAGTGGTCCTTGGGACTTATCAAATACTAGAACTGGATCTGACTGGGCCATCCGAGGCCAACTCGCCCCTGGAGATCGTGTGTCTGCGTTTGTGTGTCCGCGTGTGATTTGGCAGAGTGGAGCACTAGGAGCTTGTGGACCCTCTCCCCGAGTGAGAGGTCATGTGCCAGAGGAGCTGGGTGTCCCTGGAGAGACTTGGTGGCCCTCTCCTCCCCACGGGGGTATTTCTGTGGTGCCCAGCAGCCCACTCCCACACAGCTATAATCTCATTGCCACCACCAAGGCCAGCTTGGGAGGGGCCCGCCCCATGCCCACCATCCTGGGGCAGCCCTGTGGGAGTGGTCAGCAGGGGCATCCACAGTCATACCCCAGAGGTCCTGCCTTATCAGGCTGGGAGCCCTCCAGACTGAGGGGAATGCTGAGGCCTGGGCACAACACCCTGGAAGAGTTGCTGCTTCCACAGCAAAACCCTGGGGAATGAGGACTTCACCCACTCCGGCATCTATGCTTTAGACACATGGCCAAGGCCAGCTTCTGCTAAGAAACCTAATGGGTATCAGAATGTGACGGAAGTGGCCTGGACACCTACCCACCAGAACCAGAATCGCAGAGCAGAGTTGTCCTGCGCTTTCTCCTTCTACAGCTAGGTGGCAGCAGCAAGCACAAGTACTTGAATGCCTCTCTGTGGACTCTGCCATCCCCATCTCTCTCCTTAGGGCTGAGAGTCTCCCAGTCCTGCCCCTCCACCTCCCCTCCCCCTGCCCAGCACCCCTGGCTGTAGCTCTGCTATGAAAGGGAAGGCTGTTGGGCACTTACTCCATCAAGCTCTTCTCTTAGTGTCCTGATTAGTCCTCACAGTCCTTCAGCACCTTCGGCCCCATCCATCACCCCATTGAAAGACAGGATCTTTCAAGATGATGGAAGTTGGAATTCAATTCAGTTTCAGTCAAGGCAGTACAGATGCCAAACACAAGTGTAGGTATCAAATGGCCCAACTGCCCCCATAGCACCTCACCTCTCTGAACCCCAGCGTGGTAGCCAAACCCATTTCCCTTTCCTATAGCCATGCAGACAGTTTTCCAACCTCCTCCACTGTAAGATGGGTCACGACTGAACTCTGGACAATGGAATATGGGTGGGAGTGTGGCTGCAGGCTGTTCTCAGCCCCTAAAATCCCCTGAGATCTCCCTGCTCACTCTTCCCTCCGTTGATGGACAGGATCCAGGGGAGGATGCTGAGGTCCTAGAAGGAGCCTGAGTCCCTGAGTGACCACCTGGAGCAGAGCCCCCTCCTTCCCCCTTTCATGCTTACCTACTTGAGATGGTGACCTGAGCAGGAAAGAATGTTTGTTTATTGGGTTAAGGCTCTGAGATTTGCAGTTGTTTTGTTATGGCAGCCGGCATTAATTACCTGATTAACATGCCAGTTTCCTCATCTGTGACATGGGGTTTTCTGCACTCAGTCTCAGGGTGGTCATGTCTAAGACATGTGATGTATGCAAATTGCCAATCCTGGGGGCTGGTACATTGCAAACACTCAGAGACTCACCGGTAACTGAGGTTGCTCCCTTGCACTGTCAGCAGCTGCAGCAGCAATGGTGATAACGGCAAGGAGGACTAATTAACCCCCAGCCAAGCAGACCAGACACCAGGTGGGCCTAGCTCACAGTGGAGGGTCTTCTGTGGCACGTGGGGATGCTGGGAGCCTTCAAAGGTGCACAGGTCCTGTCTGTGCAAATGCTTTGTCATCTGGATTTTTGCTAATACTGTGGAGACTCGCCGTTAGGGCAGTATCTGTAATGGAATGCCAAGCTGAGGGGATCGCACATACTGAAAGGGAGCGGTAGGAGCCACACTGGAGCCAGGTTCCTCAGTTCAAATCCTGTCTCTTCCACTTACTAGCTGTGGGACCCCAGATAAATTACTTAGCAGCTCTGTGCCTCAGTTTCCCCATCAGTAAAATGGGGGTTGTAGTAGTGTTCTTGTGGAGTTTGAGTTAATGTATGTAGAATGCTCAGTGCTTGGCATACAGCAGGTGCTCAATACGTGTTGCTGTTATTACAGAAGCAAGTTTACCACTTGGTGACTGCTGCTCAACCAGATGAGACCACCTCTGCACCTGCAGTGTAAGGAAAGGTCTGGTGCCTCACAGCTGCCAGAAGGTGCCCTGCCTCCCTTCGGGGAGCTGCTGCTGCAGCCAGTCAGTCCTGGACAGGAAGCAAAAGCCCTTGGGGCCATGGCCCTGGCCTCCCTTCTTTCCCATGCTGCATTTCTCCTGGGGCTGGGGGAGGAAAGAAAGAAAGGCAGAAAGAGCAGGTGGGAGCAGGGCTGGGGTGAGACTTCGGGAAGGACAATGGGCTTTGTAAAATCCCTCTCTGGGCAGTCTAGCCAAGTTCAATGGCTTCAGGCCACATGAACAGCAAGAAAAATGCAGCCCAGGAATTTCTCCCCAACGATTCCCCTTGTCTTTCTCTGTGGGAATTTGGAGCTGCAGACACATTCCTTCCACGAACAACGTCCACAGTAGCTGAAGGCCCATTGGCCAGAGCTGGGGAAGCCGGCTGGCCATGTACCTCTAGGGCCCTGCCCCCATTACGCCCTCTCCCTGAGGGCTGGGCAGCAAATGTGCGGGAGAATAGGCTCTGTCTGGCAGACTTCAGAGCCCACTATGTCAAAGACTGACCCCTTCCAGGCACTGTGGGCCTCTCTCGAGAGCCAGCTGTCCAGACAGTTTGTGCAGCTGCTTTTTCCTAATCTGTCACCCAGAAGTGGAAACTAGACTTCTTGGACAGAATCCCCACCTTTTAGAGATGGGAATTCACTTTTCTTCTAAACCAAGTACTTCCCAACTTAAGAGGATACAATTTCCCAATAGTCTAAAAGTCTTCCAAACAGAGGGTTGCAAACTACATAAAGCCCACAGGCCAAATCTGGCTTGCCACCTGCTTTTGTAAATAAAGTTTTATTGAAACACAGCCACACCCATTCATTTCTGTATTGTCTATGGTTGATTTCATTCTACCAGGGCAGAGTTGAATAGTTGCTATGGAGACCATATGACAAAGCTTAAATATGTTATAATCTGCCCCTTAGAAAAAACTTACCAACTCCTCATTTAAAATAGGAAGTATTGGGACTTCCCTGGTGGCACAGTGGTTAAGAATCTGCCTGCCAATTCAGGGGGCACAGGTTCAACCACTGGTCCAGGAAGATCCCACATGCTGTGGAGCAATTAAGCCTGTGCTCCACAAGTACTTACCCTGTGCTCTAAAGCCCATGAGCCACAACTACTGAGCCTGTGTGCCACAACCACGGAAGCCCACATGCCTAGAGCCTGTGCTCTGCAACAAGAGAAACCACCACAATGAGAAGACCGTGCACCGCAATGAAAGAGTAGCCCCCGCTTGCAGCAACTAGAGAAAGCCTGCATGCAGTAATGAAGACCCAATGCAGCCAATAAGTAAATAAATAAATAAATAAAATAGGAGGTATTACATTCACTTATCAACTTATACTATGTTATTCCACAGAGGGTTTGAAATGTCTTCTAATGAGAACACTTAAAATAAAATGAAGGTAACACAATAGTAATAATTTTAAAGATTAAGGACTTGAGAAAATGCAAATAAAAGTAGAAAAGCAAAATCAGGAAACAAAAGCATAAATGTGAAAGCCTACTTTGGGGCCTTCATACTTGCCAAAGCTGAACTTTAAAATTTCCCTGAGCTTCCTGGCAACCAAAGGAAAAAGAGAAATGAGACTTAAGTCTCATTAAGAGGAAGGGGAAAGCATACCAGCCCTTATGCGATCCACAGCCTTTTCTAGCACAAAGCAGTGTGGGCTTGCTTTCACCTTCCCCAAAGTGACATACTTCACTTTAGAAAAAAGAACTCAGAACAGTGCGTCTGTACAGTGAATAACAACAATGCTGTTGATGAGGGATAATGGGGCAGGGGAGGGGGCTAGTTAACATGTTTAACCAGATAGTTAAATCCAAATCAGTTGGCTTCCATGCACTGTGGTAAAAGTGCACAAAACTTATTTTGAGAGATGGTGGGAGAGGCCTCTTTTCTACTTATCATTTCTTTACACCTATTTGTTTCAAAGCAAAAACTGCAGTTGACTGGGGATAGCCCCAACTTGTCACTAACTCAAATTTAGTGCCTGGCACATAGTAGGCCCTCAAGAAATGCCTGATGTGGAGTGGATCTAGCCTCTCTGGACTTGGCATTTGCCATGAAAAATGAGAAGGTTGTATAAATGTAAAGTCCTTTCCAATTCCATCATATCTGTGAGTGTTGTGCACATGGCATATGAATTTTGGCCAAACTCCTAACACAGATCAGAACTATGATGGGAGGAGAGGATGAGAGAGGGTGACTCCAGCCCAAGAAGCAGGAGGCAAGGAGCTGATCATTGAGAAGGTGAGCTATGGCGATCAGACTGCACAGATTTAAGGACAGGCTCTCCTCCCTACCAGCTCTGTGACTTTGAGAGCTCACATAACCTGGGCAGATGTCCATATTCTTACCTATGAAGTCAGCATCATGACACATCAGCATCATGAGGGTGCTGTGCAAATTAAATGCAAGATACCAGTGCCATTATGGGGTAGGTTTGTAATAAGCAGTCTACAAAGTGCTTTTATCTTCAAGAAGCCCCCTCTAACCTGGTGTCAGGGCTGCCAGGGAACAGACATTACTCTGAAAAGCTAAGAGAGCAGTGAGCTTCACATGGCCTTCCTGCCAGACGCCATCCAGCACTCCCCAGGAGCTGGCTTTTTTACCATAAGTCTCACCTGCAGACATGCCTTAGACCCATGGGGCATGAACCCATTGCCAAGTCTGTTCCTTCCCCCTCCAAAATATCTACCACAGAGTCAAGAGCGGACACTCCTTAACAAGACAGGCTGGGTTCTAATCCAAACTCAGCCACTAATTAGCTGTGTGAATTACCTGCGCAAATTCACCTCTCTGTGCCTCAGTGTCCTCCTCTTTACAGTGGGAATAATGATGATACCAAACACATAGGGTTGCTCTGGATTCAAATGCAATGTCACGCTCTTAGCCCCAAAGTGTCAGCTATTAGGATGATGTATTACCCCGCCCCCCATGCTTCACTTAGTGTGTTAGTGCCTAGTGAACTATCCCAGAGCTGAGTGACCTAAATATGCATTTGCTCTTGTTCTGCAGTGTGGGCAGGGCTAGGCAGGGATAGCTCGTCTCTGCTCTACCTGTATCAGCTGGACGGACCCGCCTCCAGGGCGGTCTCACTCGCGGGGCGGGCCCTGACCTCAGTTCTCCACGTGGCTGGGTCGGGCATCCCGGAGCATGACGGTCTCAGGAGAGTCCCATTGCTCACAAGGGGGCGGCTGTCTCTGGAAGACAACAGCGGAAGCTACCAAGCCATCTTAGGATTTAAGCCCAGGGTTGACCAGAGTCACTTCACTTTTGTCACCTTCTGTTGGTTAAAGCAAGTCATAGGGCAGCCCAGATCCAAGGGATAGGAGCACACAGGGTGCGGGGCCTGGGTGGCGTGTTTTGCCGGTGGGCCACCTCGCTAGTACACAGCCCCGCCTGATCTCCATCTCCTCTGCTCTGCTTCTCTCACCTGCCTCATGCCTTTTGCTTCTTGGCTTTCTCCCTGCTCCGGGTCGCCCCCTTCCAGTCCCTCCTTCACTCCAGCACCAGGCTGATAAGTCAGAATCAGAGGCTGCATCATACCCTAAATGCCCTGCCGTGCTGCTCCCTGCCCTGGAACCAGGCTCCTTCACGTGATAACAGCACTGCTCCTTGGGGGACCATGCCCACGCCATGCCTGAGTGCTGGACTCTTCCGCACCTCTCAGCTCTCACCTCAGATACCTCTCCTCTGCAAAGCCTCTCCTGACCACCCTCAGCAGACTGGGACATTGTCCCCTCAGAGCTCAGCTCTGGGCTCTCCTTCTCAGGTGTTCAGTTGTGTTCAGTCATCATTTGGTACATGGACGAATAAATGAATGAAAGCATGAATGGATGATCCTCACAGCCCCCCAAAACTACACCTGTGACTAAGAAGCCATGTCCCCATTTCTACTCTTCTCTGAGCTGCCCAGGGCTGAGCTCACACCTTGAGATGGCACCCTAGGGGTACCTTGGGTATGCAACCAGACTGCTGTGGAGGGGTATAAAGGCCAGGTCCTGAGACGCGTAAGCCACTCCCTGAATGGCCTGGGGCATGTCTGGAACCAGGCCTTCAGGCTGCTGAGGGCTAGGATCCCAGCAGCAGCAGCAGCCGCCTCCTTAGAAACAACCCCATATCCTCACCACCAAACTCTGAGTCTCCCAGAGAAATGAACTAAAGCAGCAGGAGGTGGAGGGCTGGGTGGGTGGGGGTAGCCCCAGCCCCACAGGCCTTTGTCCTCCAAAGCTGGCATCCAACCCTCCTCCCAGAGCTCATTGTACTCACTGGATACCCACCCCCTGGTTCTGGCTCTGCTCTCCCATGATGTGTAGGATGTTGGCCTTCCAGCTCAGGAAGATGTCTCAGGGGCCCCCACCTCCCTGGTCACTTTCCTGGAGTAGGGTGGCTTGAGCTCAGCTGAAGCCTTGGAGTGGTGAGTGATCCTGATGTTTTGGCTCAGTTCAAGGTGGTTTGGGGTCATGATGAAGTCAGGGGGCTCTGTTAAGGGATTTTAATTTTTCGGGTGAATTCCTTGTACAGTCTGTGCTTTTGCAGTTGCAGCCCATGACTCTACACCTCACGGGGTAAATGCCATCCATTTCTCCATCCACCCACCCACCCATCCATCCATCCACCCACCCACCCATCCATCCATCCACCCACCCACCCATCCATCCATCCACCCACCCACCCACCCACTCACCCACCCACTCATTCATCTACTCAACCCACTCAGCTCTCCATCCATCCATCAATCTATCCTGATTCTGACACCACTTCATTGGTTTTGGGCAAGTCTTTTCACCTCCCTGAACTTCAGTTTCTTCCTCTATAAATTGAATCTAATGGTGCCTCATGGGGTTGTCCTGTGGTTAATTGAGATAATATCACTTGTGAGGTGCCTTGCACGTGGTGGGAAACGCATAGTGAATGTTATTTTCCTTCCCGCTTGAGAAATAGACACACCACTAGAAAACTATAAAAAGACAATATATCAATATAATCAGGAATTAAAGTGTGTGAAACCAAAGGCAATAATACTATAAGCTCTTGCCTTGCGGTCTATCTCGTAAACTACCCTGGGAGTTGATATTTAAAGCCACTTTGAAAAGTTGAGTATCCCAAAATATATTTGAACGGTTCAATGGGGATGCTGACCCTCTATAATAGGTTCATTTGAAATGATCCTGCTTTGCTACTTCCTCTTAGAAAGATAAACAAGCAGCCCACAATGGCTGCTGTGATGTTTTCTTTTAAATCTTGCTTTCCAAATGTAGGACTTGGCCGTTGGACAATCACCCCGGGGGCTCACTCCCCGCACATGTTCTCCCTGAATGCAGGGAGCTCTAGCTTGGAATTCCTGGGGCCTCATTAAGCCCGCTGTGACTAAGTGATCTTGCCTAGTGCTAAAACTGTTTAAAATGACTTGGCAGCAACCAGAAGTCAGGTCTCTCTGTTTTTTCTCAGTTACTCCCTCTTTGTAACCCCCGCCTTCGTGTCATGAAATGAAAACATCTTTCTTTCCGGATCTAGTGCAGGACAACCCTCCTCTCTCCCTGAAGAAGCCTCACACTGGTCTTTCTGGAGAGTTAGAGACGGAGGCAGAAATCTGTCCCACTGTTGTTAATCTCTCCTTTGAATGAGACTTAACTCCTGGGAAAACCTCTTCCCTGTTCCAAGTCATTCTTTCCTCCCTTCCCCTGACTCCCCCTGAACAATTAACTCTTCTGGTCCATGCTACAGGCAGCCTCTGCCTCTGGCCTGGCCTTGCTACTGCTCTCCTCCAGACCACGTCTGTTTTCTCAAGGTGGGATGAAGGTGGGGAGGGAAGGAGAAAATCCCAGTCAAGCCAAGGCCATCAGAGGTTGACCACAGCCCTGTTTCAGGGGCAGGAACAGATCCTAAGAACTGGAGAGAGAACCTAATAATAAGAACGCTGTTCTGTGCCAGACACTTGAAACAATTTCTCTCATTTGTTTAATTACACAATAATACATAAATATGCCTTCCTTTTAAGAAATTAGCCCACTATAAGAATGCTAAATTCCCTTGACACTAACTTTCAATCCATTCTTGTCACTTGCCCTCTCCCTAGCGGGAACCACTCTTCATTTTTTTGTTTTCTTTCCAAGTATTTTTCCAGGCCCTAGTGCCTAGAGCAGTGCCCAGCATAGAGTGGGCACCACACAGTGGAGTCATATTCTGAGGGTGCGAGTTTTACATACGTGTTATGAATCCATAGATCTTGAACATGCGGCTGCATCTCCCTGCTTTGATAGTGTTTCATTTTATGGAAATGCCAGTGTATTTGAGAATCCCTTTACTGATGAACACCTTTTTGGTTGCAGTTTTTTGCAGTTGCAAACAGGGCTGCAATGCAGAGCCTGGTACAGGTTTTCCTGGGGGTGTAGGCTGACTGCATGCTGAGAAATGGAATTGCTTGGTCCCAGGGTATTAGCATTTTTAGTTTTAATAAGCAGCTTGAGTGTCACCTTCTAGAGTGACTGCGCCAAAGCAAACCCTCGTGGCAAAAGTACCCATTTGCCCAAATCGTCACCAATACTTGATGATGATGATAGCTCACACTTACAAAGCACTTAGCAACATGCCAGTTATGTCCTAAAACATTTTAAGGATTCAATGAATAGTATTCATTTACTCTTCACAAAGATCCAATGAAGCAGTTTTATTATCCTTTCCATCTGATAGATGAGGAAACTGAGCACAAAGTATTTGAGTAGCTTGATACCATCAAACCTTTAATTTGTGCTAAATGACATCTGAAACGGTGCACTTTCCGTGATGTTTCAGAACAGTCTCAGAAGGGAAGTGACTTACCCAGTCACACAGTCCGTCGGTAACCCCGGCAGGTCTGGGGGTAACCTGAGCACCTCCACAGTCGTAGAGTGCAGGTGAGCTGGGAAACTGAGTAGGGTGGCCCTGGTAGACGCCCCCAAGTCACCTGTGAGATGACTGCTTAGAAGGTGCTGGGGGAGGGGCCGCGCCGCCCTTGCACAGCGAGGGGACCTTTCCTTCCGGTCTGTGGTCGGCCAGCATCGCCCTCCACCCTTCGCGCCCTCCACCCTTCGCGGGCTCTGGAGGGAGCTACAGACCGCGCCGGCTCGCACGGCGCCCCCTGGCGCCCCCTGGCGAGCGCGCAGCTCGGCGCCCCGGGAGAGTAACGGGCCGCGGGGAGGGCGCCCGCGAGGGCAGGGAGCCGGCGCGGGGCCGCCCCGGCGCGCAGAGATAAAAGCGGGCCGGCGGCGGGACCGGCGCGATCTGCGCGTTCTCCTATTGATTAGCAGGGTCTGCCCGGGGGCCGGGATACCCGCCGAGCGGGACCGGTACGGAGCGTGAGGGGGAGTGGCCGGGCCGGTGGCCCTGCGCCGGGCTGGGCACTGCCCGCCGGCCGGACGTCGGTCGCGCAGCCCCGGGGGTGCGGGCAACAGGCGGCGCGCCAAGCAGCGGAGCCAAGCGGCGCGCGCCGGCGGCTGCCATGGGGCTGTGCTGCTGCAAAGACTGGAGGGGACACCTGCGAGCGCCCAAAGGTAACTCTCGGGCGCGCACGTGCGCCGCGGGCTCGGGACCTCTGCGCGCCGCGCGGAGCGCGCGCCGCCGGTTCCCTCCAGCCGCCGCGGGGAGCTGCCGGTCCCGCCTCGGGGACGTGTCCGCGGGATTCCCCGAGGCCACCCGACACCCGCCTCCACCTTGGAAAGGGCCAGGTGTGGCTGCAACTCCCCCAGAGTCTCCGAGCTTCGGAGCGCGCGTCCAGGGGCTCCTCCTGCTCGGCGGAGCCCGGCTCGGGGTTCGGGTCCGGCCCCGGGGTAGGAGAGGAGCAGCGTGCAGAGGAGCGCCGCCCTACGGGCTCTGGAGCGGACGGTGAGCGCCGGCTGCGGGTCCTCCAAGTCCAAGGCTGGGGCAGCGGAGCCCCTGGCTCCCGGCCCCGCCCGCAGGTCCTCTGCGGAGGGAGCCTGGCTTGCGCCCGGCGCCGCCTCTGCGGCTTAACCGCCTGGGAGCGGGGTCATTCATACTCCTCGCCTGCCTCTGCCACAAACTTGGACCCAGGAGCCCTGACTTAGAGTTTTCCAAAAGTCGCGGCGGAACCTCGAGGGGAGCTCCTTGTGGAATGCAGCGGGCTTGGAGAGGGCTCCAAGTTGAGAAACGCGCCGAGGACGTTGGCGGCTTCTGAGGTCCGGCCTCCTTTGGGTAGCGGCCCTTCTAACTTAACCCTTAACTGACTGAAACGATCCCTGTTGATTGTTAGAAACGTAGTGATGCATCCCTTTACTGCAGCGCTTCCCAAGCTCCCCGGAACCTAAAACCCACCTGCCCTTCGCTTATTAAACATGCAGATTTCCAGCCCCCATCCTGACCTTCTTTCTGGATAGGCTCTGGGGAAGAGCCTGCGAGGCTTTGTGTTTAAGGACTTCCCTAAGTGGCTGTTATGACAAGGTGAGTCTGGAAGCCTTGCTTGTAACCTGTAAGGTTAGCGCAGGCTTTACCAGAATGGGTGCCAGGTCCCGGTTCCTTGAAAAGAATATTCTGGATCCTGATAAAGAAAGGTTTGAATGTGTCAAGCAGTTTGAAGGACTCTTGTCCAGGTGATGATAAGGATGGCACAAATGTATTGGTTTGTTTCACAAAGGGTTTGAGGTAGCTTATAACATGAGTATAAATATAACAAAACTAAATAGGACCCTACATTTAAACAGGTCATTCTATACCAAAGAGAGAAGAACCCAGTTAATCTGGCCATAAGATAATATCTGTAGTTGAGTTTTTTTGCAGCCCAATGAAATATGAATAGTTTCATGCTTCTCATTGCCCCAGAGCAACAGTTTTCCTAACTTTGATTTTAAAAAGAAAAAAGAATTCTGCACGTGTGTCTTCATGTTTGGAGGGAAGAGACTGAGGGCGAACGTGTCTTGGCTGTTTCAGTAGCCAGGGCCTCCGTAGGAATCAAAGGGCAGGGTCTGACTGCATGCTGGCTGAGGTCAGGCCAGAGCCCAGAGCAGAGCAGGAAGGATTTCATTGCCGGGGGGGGGGGGGGCGGGGAGAGGACGACCTAGAGCAGCTTTAGTCTTTCCTGACCATTTCTCAGTTAAAACCCTGCAGGGAGGTGGAGCCTGGGTCCCAGAAGCAAGGGTGGATTTGCAAGGCCTTAGTTAGGGGAGGTACTTACTCAACTAGCATCCCCAGAAAAGAGCCAGGGGCATCGGCTGCTAGGGTTGTCTTCTGGGACTCTGGACCCCAGGCTACACAGTCCATGTGAGGAATAGGCCTGGTGTAAGAGTGTTTCCCAGTTTGTCCCCATCCTCCCGACCCACCCTAAGGCACAGCTGGCCACAGCAGCCTGGAAGCAGGGACCCAGTCTGAAGGGCCCACAAGGTCCCGAAGCCCATTTAAAGTAGCAGAGCTGGCCAGGCCTGGAGCAAGAGGGGCTGGGCAACAGCCCCTCTCCAGAGCAGGCAGCCAGCAACTGGCAGGCAGGAAAGATGGTCAAAGAGGGCAGACATTTGGTTTTTTAATGTAAAATCTTCAAATGTTTACATGTTGTTGCCCCATTTAACACATTTGAACCCATGTGGCCAGTCTGACTAGACAGGAGACAGTTTGGACCATTGTTCCAAATGAGTTCTGCTATAAACAGGGGGGCAAGGTTCCCTTGGCCAAACCTTAGAAGTCATGAGTTATTAAAGTTTGGAAAGTTTTTCACTGAAAGACTTCTCAGAACTTTGAACACATTGGTGCAGTTGTGCATCTCTAAGTCAGGTGGATGGTAGATACAGTCTCCAAACTTTTACTCAGGAAACCTGCCTTTCATAGTACATCTCATGGCACCCATATCTTTGAACACACTTTGAGAAATGCTGCTTTGGACTGTGATTCAGTTGTCATAGCAGTGACACAGGATGTGTTTCCATGGGGGAGTGTGTGTTTGTGTGTGTGTGTGTGTGTGTGTGTGTGTGTGTGTGTGTGTTTAGCTGTTATAAGCTACCTGTGAAGAAGCTTTCTGACTTTCCAGATTAGAAAAGTATGTGTGTGTGTGTTTAAGATCAAAAGAGAATCCATTGGTCATTGGTATAAATTTCCCCAAGACAACAGCTGTTGTTATCGATTTCATTCTTGGGTATTTCTCAATGAAAACTTTTACAGCAGAATATTTGACCATGTCCCTGAGTAAAAGTGTCCTTGATAAAGCAGGCAAGCTCAAATAATAAATCCCATAAAGAGAGCAGCAAAAATGCATCACATTCCAGAGTCACCATAGTGGATCTAGGCTTAGTGTCTTTAAAATCCAGAGCCCGACACTCTCTCCAGGGGACACCTGCTCTCCTGCTGGTGGTGAAGCAGCAGGTAGGCAGCCTGGGCCTGGGGAGGGGTTGCTGTAGGGGCTTTCTGGGGTGTGATATGCTGCAATATAAATCACATTTACTATCATACGCAGGACAGGTGGTTATAGTGGAGCAGTCCTGGGTCCCGGGTGCTCCTGTAGAAGCCAAAAGGTCAGTGTGCAGGATCTGATGTGCAGACAAGAATTACACTCTCCTAAAAGCAGAGGCGAACAGGCTTGCTCTGAACTCTGAGGACACTGTCTTATATCATTGTTTCTGGACAATGTTTCCAGATTCTTCTGCTATGTAGAGCTCTGTGGTGGGTCTGTTCAGTGGCAGATTTCATTTTCTTCTACTTTGCTTGGTGACCCAAGGTCAAGACTTGGAGGAAGAAGCGGTACAGGAGTGCAGCACTGAGGCAGCTTTTGTTCAAGGCCAGGGTGGGGGCAAGGGCAGACTGGGAGCCCCTGAGACCTTTGAGGTCCACTGGCCCCCTGTTGCCCCTCTTTGCCCCTCACATTTCCTGCTGGTCTCAGAGTTGGGAGCCCTCCTGGCTTCTGGAATCTTGTCCCCTGTCATGTCCTCTTTGTCCCCAGCACCCTTACCCTCCCTTCCACTGGCTCCTTCTGTCAGCCCACGAACCTGCTTCAGTCTCTCATTGGAACTTTTTTTTTAAAAAATAGTCTCTTGCCCTTATATGCCCCACAAGCCCAGCCCACCTCTCCTCCCCTCCATCACCAGCGCCCAGGAACACACTGCTGGTCCCTGCCTCCCGCTGATGCTCCTCCGGCACTTAGCCCTGACCCTGTGCTGGTGCTGGACCTGGAGAACTGTCCCGCTGTTTCGGGCACCTGAGAGCGTGCCCCACGCCCGTCCTCCCAGACTACGCCTGCCCGGCCCTCCCTACCTCCCCGGCCAGCTGTTCTTCCCTGACCCGTACACTGAGTTTGGCTGTGAATTCTCTTCGTTTCACCCTCTGAGCTCTATCTATAAGTGTTTCCCAGGCATCTCACCCCAGGCCCCAATGAGTGTGATCACCTTTAAGGAAAAAGCCCCCAAATCCTCTGCCCCCACCTCTGCAGTACCTACCTCCAGCTTGCAGATCCACAACTCCAGCTGGAGCCCCTTCTCCCAGTTTCTTGGCTCTCAGCCCTGCCTCCTGCTTCATTTCCCGTGGCCAAAGGCTGACAGCTCCCGAGATCCTGTGCAGGCAGTGTCCCCATCCCTGTCCCCAGGGTCACTGCAATGTCTGTGCAAACCCTCATAATCTCAACTGCACTGGCTTTCCCGACTGGTCATCCCAAGTTCATCCTCGCCTCTTCTAGTCCTCTGCCGAAGCTGGCATTCCATGCATGGCTCCCGTCACCTTATGTCCCTCCTCAAACCCTATCTTGGTCCCACAGTGCCTGCAAAAGAAAGTCCAGCTTCTTAGCCTCGCTGGTGTTGCCTGACACCCCTCCCCATGCCCCTCCCAACCTCCCCCCACCACACAGCCTGGACCTCTCTGGCCCTTGCACACACCGTGCCCTCTCATGGTGCCTTGAGTTGGGTCTGAGAGGCGTCAAGGTCGGGGAAGGTGGCCTGCACCTGGAGCCATCTCTGAAACCCTAGCCTGAGGGCCCAGTTCATTTCATTCTCTCCAGTGCGTGGCTGGTGTGGGTCTGTGCCCCTTAGGTGGCAGTCATCTTGTCACCTCTGTGATCTGGCACTGTACTGGACAGACAGGCTGGCAAGAGAGCAGTTGGTGGAGCAGAGACAGGGAGACAGTTGTGCTCACCTACACCTGTTCGTGTCTCCTGAGGCCTGGGGGATCCCAGAGGCAGCCCACTTGGGAGAGTCCAGCCCCACTCGGTGTAGAGAGAGCTGTTGGCATGCACGCCTTGTCCCTTTCCTGATGTCAGAGGGCTTGTTGGGGTGCCTGGTGGCCAGGGTGCAGAAGCCAGTGGGCCGGGCAGGAATGCTGCTGCTGCTGGGCACAGTGCAAGCTGGGTGGACGCAGGCCCCTCGCTGCCCTGGAGGGAGGCATGGCTGTCCTGCAGTGGGGGTGATGGAACTGGTTCTCCTGTGTAAACACCTGTACAGCCTCTGAGCCCACTTTCTCGAGAAGGTTCCATTTTTCATAAAATCTTCCAAGATCGCTAATAAGCAGTCTTGGGTGATTCATTTAACAATCATTTGTGGGGCACCTGCTCCATGCCAGGCCTCATGCCTGGCATGAGGATAGAGTTGGGGAGGGTACAGCACCTGCCCCCAGTGTGCTCATAGCCTGGCCAAGCAGAGACCCGGGAAGCAGACGGTGATGCTGCAGGCCGAGAAGAAATGCAGGGAGAGCAGCAAGCCTCCGTGCTCCGGGAGGGTGGTTCAGAGGATGCCCAGACCGGCTGACGCCCGAGCTGTATCACACAGGATGAGCAGCCAGCCCAACACGGAAAGTAGGGATGGGCTTTCCAGGCCTGCGGAGGTGGGTCGGGGTCGAGGCTTCCCCAGAGCTGCAGCTCCCCAGCCACGCCTTCTCTGCTGCTGCTCCCAGGGTCCTGCACAAGCAGGTGCTCCGTGGGCTCACTTCTGCCCCCGCCCGCTCAGTCCTCTTGTTGGCAGACTCTTCGGAGTCACAGTGATTTCCCCAGCGCCTTGCCATGTGATGCCTCCATTGGGTGTCTCGTGGACTAGGGAGTGGCCGAAGCTAATCAGGCCAAACCTGAACTCTCGATTTCGTCGTCCTCCTCTGATTTGCCATGGCCAGTTCCATTTCCAGAACGCACCTGAATCCCTCTGCTGGTCTCCATCCGTGACAGCTCCCTGGGCCCAGCCACCAGCTTGCCACCTGACCACTGCCATGGCCTCCCGGGGGGGTCTTCCTGCTTGGACCCTCCCCCACCCCAGTCCATCCTCCAGCTGCAGCCAGTGACTGTTCCAGTGGCCCATGGGGTCCCATTCTTCCTTGCTCAGAAACGCTCAGGGACTCCAGGGGCCTCCACTCACACCCGGCCTGCTTTCGCTTCCCTCATGCCCCCAAGTTCTCTCCCCACTCTGGCGTCACTCATGGTCCTCTCTGCCTGAAGTCACCTTGCACCTGCTCTTGACCTGGGTACCCCAGTGTTCATCTGGGCCTAAGCATCAGTCTTTCCTAAGAGGCCTTCCCTGAGCCCTGTTATTTGCTCACGTGCCATCCCGTACTTTTCCTTTAAAACACCTGTCACAGTGCATAAATATATGTGTGTGTCAGTTTGCAAAACCTGTCCCCTTGCCAAGTGAGCCAGAAGCGCCCTGGAGGCAGGGCAGGCTCTGTCTTTTCTCTCCCCTGGGAAGGCTGGCAGAAGCCGGGGTGAGAACACTATGTCTGACTCAGCCTTAAGGATATGGAGAGCTGAAGAGGAGAGATGCGGGGCAGGAAGGATGTGTCAGAACCTTCAAGCCTCGTGCTCCAGGGATTGTGCTCACGGCCCAGAGCCTGAGGCCTCCTACCTGTAGCTCAGGGCTTGCAGGGGTCACAGTTGGTTTCTGAGAAGTGTCCCTCTTTGTTACCTCTTCCCCATTCAGGTGTCCGGGGCAGCAGTCCTGTGGGTTATTCAAAAAGGGAAGCAACCTCAGGCAGAGGGTTTGGCTGCGTTTCCTAGCTGGGGGACCCCAGGCTACCCCTCACCTCTCTGAGCCTCTGCATCCCCACCTGTGAATGGGGACAGGCATGCTGACCCCCCAGGGTTGTCAGAAGGCCAGATGACAGTCCTAGTGCTTCCCCTCTCTAGTTCAGAGCATCAGTTTCCTCATCTGTAAAGCGGGAAACAGGCAAGACTAGATCACCTCCAAGGTCCCTGTCAGCTCAAACCGTAGATGGTTTTTTGAGGAAACTGTGCTCCTAGCAACAGGGCGTTGGAAAATCAAATGCCTTTTCCCACTGCTCAGAGAGGGGCTCAGCCAGCACTCATCTGGGGGTGCAGTGTGAGACAGCAGCGAGAGGTCAGCAGACAGAGTTTATGAGCAGGTCTGTTTAACCAGCACACAGCCACGGTCAACACTGCTGGCCCCCAGGGTTGGGGGGGATGGACTTATGACCCCAAAGAGGAGCCAGTCCTGGGGGAGCCTGAAATCCTTGACCAAGGCAGGAAGCCTCCCAGAGAGCTTAAGAGTCCTGAACTCCTGGAGGGAGAGGGCAAGAAGACGCCTAAAGTGTTTTCTCATCCTCTTAGTCTATAGTTCCTTGTACCATAAAGGGACGCTCCTTCAGGAATCCTGGGCCCCAAATGGGGAGCACCCAAGTGAAATGAACTCTTAATATTTCTCCTTATCCTACCTGCCCCAACTCAGCTATGTAGCTAATGCACATCCTGCCTGAATTACATCTTTTGCTGGGCTCTTCCCCTAAACACTCATCACCAGACTCTTTAAACAGCGTTTTTTAGATATATTTCAAATATGATAGAATCCGATCGTTTAGATTGTAAAGCTTGGTAATTTTTAGTATATTTAGAGTTATGCAACCATCACCATAATCTACTTTTAGAACATTTTTATTACCCCCGAAAGAAACCCCATGCCCATTAGTAGTCATTTCCCATTCTTGAGACAACGCTCTTCCCTTGTCCTGCAGCCCCAAGCAACCACTAAACTGCATACTTTTGTACAATTGTACGTTGTGGCCTTTTGTGGTTGGCTTCTTTAACTTAGCATAATGTTTTCAAGGCTCATCCATGTTGCAGCATGTTATCACTACTTCATTCCTCTCTATGGCTGTGTATGATGATGCCACATTTTGTTTATCCACTCATCAGATGCTGAGCATTTGGATCGTATTTGGCTAGTATTTTGTTGAGGATTTTTGTGTCTCTATTCATAAGGGATGTTGGTCTGTAGTTTCTTTGCAATGTCTTTGTTTTTGTTATCAGAGGAATACTGGCTGCACAGGAGTTGGGAACCATT
The DNA here is from genome assembly GCF_030028045.1 of Hippopotamus amphibius kiboko. Classification (NCBI taxonomy): domain Eukaryota; kingdom Metazoa; phylum Chordata; class Mammalia; order Artiodactyla; family Hippopotamidae; genus Hippopotamus; species Hippopotamus amphibius. The sequence goes on from NC_080190.1 coordinate 50,545,065, forward strand.
CCCTCCTCTTCTGCTTTTTGGAAGGGTTTGTGAATAATTGGTATTAATATTTTAAATGTTTGGTAGAATTCACCAGTGAAATTGTCTGATGATAATTCTTTACATGATTAGTAGAACTCATTACTGAAACATTTTGGGGGATGTTTAAATTATTAACTTAATCTTTTGCTAAACATTTATTTAGGTTTTTGATTTCTTCTTGAATCTGTTTTGGTACTTTACATCTTTCTAGGAATGTTTTTCTTTTACATCTAAGTCATCTAATTTGTTGGCGTAAGGTTGTTCTTGTTGTTTCCTTGTAACCCTTTTTATTTCTGTAATGTCAGCAGTGATGTCCCCTCTTTTATTCCTGATTTTAGTAATTTAATTCTTTTCCTTTTTCTTGGTCAGTCTAGTTAAATTTTGTCAAATGTGGTAGTCTTTTCAAAGAACCACACTTTTGCTTTTATTAAGTTTCTCTATTGTTTTTCTACTCTTTTTTTTTTTTTACTTATTTCTACTTAATCTTAATTATTTTCTTCCACCTGTTTGATTTGGATTTGGTTTGTTCTTTTTCTAGTTTCTAAAAGTCTAAGGTTAGGTTTTTGATTTAACAACTTTCTTATCTTATAATGTGGGCATTTATAGCTATAAATTTCTGTCTAAGCATGCTGCATCCCATAAGTTTTGATATATTGCATTTTCATTTCCATTCATCTCAAAATGTTTTTTAAGTTTCTGTGGTAATTTCTTCTTTAGTTATTTAGGAGTGAGTTGTTTAATTTACACATATTTATGAATTCTCCAAATTTATTCTTCTATTGATATGTAATTTCATTTTTCTGTAGTTTGTGAGTATACTTTCATATTTTGTTTCATTCAACCCTTTTTAATGTTTAAGGCTTGCATTATGATCTAGCATATGGTCTATCCTAGGAAATGTCACATGTGCACTTGAGAAGAATGTGTATTCTGCGCTTATTGGATGGAATGTCCTATAAGTTAGGTCTGCTTGGCTCCTTGTGTTGTTCAAGTGTTCTGTTTCCTTATTGATTTTCTGCCATATTGATTTTCAGCCTATTGAAAGTGGAGTACCAAAGTCTCCAGCTATTAGTGTTGAATCTCACTTCAGTTCTATTTTTACCTCATGAATTATGGAGCTCTGTTGTTAGGGCATATTTGTTTATAATTATTATATCTTCATGCTGGGTCAGCACTTTTTTCACTATAAAATCTTCTTATTTGTCTCCAGTAACATTTTTGTCTTAAAGTTTATTTTGTTCGATATTTGTATTGTCATTTTAGCTCTCTTTGGGTATTGTTTGCATGGTATATCTTTCCCCATCATTTCACTTTCAATTTACTTGTGTTTTAAAATCTAAATGTGTTTCCTATAAACAGTATATAGTTTGTTTTTTAAATCCATTCTGTCAGTCTTTACATTTTTGTTGGAGTATTTAATACATTTACATTTAATATAATTACAATGTAGATTAATACCAGCCATTTTGATACTTATTTTCTATGTGATGTCTTTTTTTATTCTTCTATTCCTTCATTACTGCCTTCTTTTTGCATTAAATAGATATTTTCTATTGTAACACTTTAATTTCCTTATTTTTTACAGTATTTTAAAAGTTATTTTCTTAGTGTTTGTTCTGGGAATTACAGTTAGCCTTTTAATATAAAAAAGACTGCCTTAACTTCACTAGTGTACAGAAATCTTGCTCCAATATAGCAAAGTTTCCTCTCCCTCCCTAGTGCCATTATTATCATACTTATTACATCTTTACGCACTAAAAGTCCATCAACACAGTTTTGTAAGTATTGTTTTATGCAGTTGTCTCTTGAATCAGACAGAAGAAAGGTGCTACAAAAATGCATTTATACTGTCTTTTACATTTAACTGTAGTTATGTTTATTTGTGTTTTTTATTTCTTCATGTAGATCCAAGTGATTATCTAATGTCCTTTCCTTTTGCCTTTAAAATTTCTTATAGTACTGATTGGCTAGGGCAGAGAACTGAATCCTCTCAGTTTTTATTTACCTGGGAAAGTCTTAATTTCTCCTTCATTTTTGAAGATGGTTTTGCTGGGCATAGAATTCTTGGTTAATAGTCTTTTTTCTTTCAGCATTTGGGAAATGTCATCCCACTGCTGTCTGGTTTCCAGGCTTCTTGATGCAACGTTAACTGTTACTGAGAATTCTTGGTATGTGATGAATCATTTTGCTTCTTTCAAGATTCTCTGTCTTTAGACAGTCTGACTATGATATGTCTGGGTATGAATCTCTCTGAGTTTATCATGCATGGAATTCATTGAGATTCTTGGATATATAATTGCTTTTCAACAGATTTGGGAAGCTTTCAACCATTACTGCTTCAGATATTCTCTCTGCCCCTTTCTTTCCTTTACTTTTAGGACTCCCATTATGTGTATCTTGGTATGCTTAATGATGTCTCACTGGTCTCTGAGGCTCTGTTCATTGTTCTTCATCCTTTTTCTTTTTCCTTTTTGTTCCTCATATTGCATAATCTCAGGTGACCTATCTTTAAGTGTACTGATTCCTTCTTCTGCCAGATCAAATCTGCTATTGCATCCCTATAGTAAATTTTTCATTTTAGTTATTGTTCTTTTAAACTCCAGAATTTCTACTTGGTTCTTTTTATAATTTCCATCCTTTTATTGATATTCTATATTTGGTGAGATTCATTGTCATACCAACCTTTAATTCTTTAGACATGGTTTCTTTGAATATATTTATGATAGCCAATTTGAAATCATTGTAAGTCTGACATCTGGGTCAAGGATAGTTTCTGTTAACTGCTTTCTTTCCCTTGTGTATGGACCATACTTTCTTCTTTCTTTATGTGTCTTGTAATCTTTTGTTGAAAAGTGGACATTGTAAATAATATAATGTGGCAACTCTGCAAATCAGATTCTCTTCCCTCCTCCACTTTTGTTGTTGTTATTATTGTTGTAGCTGTTTAGTGACTTTCCTGGACTAAATTTATAAAATCTGTAATATACAGCCATTGAAGTCTCTCCTTATTAGTTTAGTGATCAGCTAATAATTTGTCAGAGATATCATTAAATGCCTTTAACCAGTAAGTCTTCTACTTCTTGCTAAGTGTGTGTGTGTGTATGTGTGTGTGTGTGTGTATGTTGGGGCACACCTTCAGTGCTTAGGTAGTTTATGACTGTGACTTAATCTTCACTTCTTGCTTGTGCAGGGACCCAAAGTTGGCCAGAAATCACAGATTAGAGACCTCTCAAGTATTTCCTGCTCATGGACACAGCTCTACACATGTACATGACCTTGTAGTTATCCAGAAATATGTCAGAGCTCTTTAAAGCCCCCAGTAGATTTCTTCTTCCCCAGAACTTCCCTTTGGCCAGAGCTTATTTGCCCCAATTAGTATCACGGTTTTAGGTAGCTGTAATATTAAAGAATTACCACTGATTTTTTTGACAAATGACTGGAGATAGGGCTTTTCTACAGAGTGAGTTAGATCAAATAATGGCAATGCTCTGTAAATGGGGCTTTTTTCAGGGATCTGTAAGACAGGTCAAACTGTGGAAATGTCCTGGGATGGGACTTTCTAAGATGCTAATGCATACCAAGGTATGTGAGTAGGTACTTAGCTCTTCTCTGGCCCAGGCCTTGTCCTTCTTACCTCACCTTTACCTAGATGCTAAGTGGTGACTTGGAGGTGAGTTAAGGTGTCTGAGGGCTTGGTCTCAAGTGGGTAGTGTGAAATGTTGTAAGCTCCTGCAGCTGGGTGTTGGGCGGACATGGTGCTGAATTCTGGTTCTTCCTTCTACTATGTTTGCAACCTTGGGGACATGTTATTTCTGTGAGCCAAAGAGGGATACCTTTGTCTGTAAATTGGGATACCAGCAACTTCACCAGTTTGTATCAAGGGAAAATTTAAATTAGTTTCTGTATATGAGGCTGCTGGCACAGAGAAAAATGCTCAGTCAACGAAATGATTATTATGTGTCTTGAGGCTTAGGGTAAGACTGAAAAAAATGATAACTGGTGTTGTTTTGTTGAAATAAAAGCAGTGATAACCCATGTGACACTTGCTGTGTGACAAGCCCTGTCCTAAGGACTTTGTACGTAGGAATTCATTTAGTCCTCACCATGACCCTCAAGTGGATTCTACTATGAGTCTCATTTAGAGATAAGGAAACTGAGGCATAGAGGTTCCTGCCCCAGGCCACTCAGAACTGGGATTCCAACCCAGGCCGTCTGGCACCAGAATCTGCAGTCCTCACCTGCATGGTTTTGTTTTAATACCACACACCTGCAAGCCAGGTGTTCACTTTGATGACTGGCAGTGGAGAACACTCAGCTGAGAGTAAAATGAAAAGCAGCGTTTGCCCTTTACTGATGAAACTTGGAACAAAAGGACTGGACACTCCCGAGTCGTTCCCTTTGGAAGAAGTCAAAGGGCAGTCTCAACCCAGCAACTTCTGCCCTGTGGCTTCAGCCAGGCCACAGAGCCTGACCAGGCTCCTCTCTGAGATTAGGCACACACAGGACCTTCCCCCTGCTGGAGTTCCTCTTGGGCTGGGGATTGTGGCCTGTCCCTGGAGCGGGGCCCTGCTCCGAGCACAGCCATTCCCTGAGCCTGCTCAGACTCTCACACGAACTGAGAGCTTGGGTAGCAGGGGCTGCTGGCTTTAGTCCCCACCCCCCATCAGGTCTCTACTAGGATGCCCAGGAGCTGGCAGCACCAGCAGCAAGAGGGATGGTTAATAACTTGGCGCTCACCTTGACACACCAGGGCCACGAAGATGCGGGCACCCCAGGGGTTCAGTGGGGCCCCTGTCACAATCAGCGAGGTCACAGCGGCCCCGCCTGCCGTGTGACTGTCTCTGCACGTGCAGAGCACGAGGTGTGGATCAGGAGCTGGCGCGGGGCCCCCTGCACCTGCTCTTCACCTTCCTTCTCATGCCTCTCCACAAGAGGGCCCTCACTGCAGGCTCCCAGATACCTTCCTGCTCAGGAGGTCTGCAGCCATGGCAGACATTCCGAGGGAGCTCACCAGAACAGCTAGGAGGTTCATAAGCCGCTGGACCATTCCCGAACCAGTTAGTAAGTCGTCACTGCCCCCAGCCTCCCCACTGTCCAGGACCCGGCCACCTAGGACCAGACGTGGCTTGTGGCCCGGTTTTGTTGTGGTCGATCCTGGTCCCCACAGAGCTGTTTTTGAGGGTTCTGAGCATCACCCAGTCTGCGTCAGCAACTTCTGGAGGCAGAGAGCCCTGAACTTGGGAACAAGGAGAGATCTTCGAGCTTAGGTAGTTTCCACTTCTTCAGTTTACTGTTGAGGACAGTCAGACTGAGGGAGCCCGTGTCACTCTCCAAGGGGGTGCAGAGCAGGGGGACAGCATGGATGGCCTTGGAGTCAGGCTACCCTGGGCCTAAGTCCTGACTCACCCACTTTGACTTCCAGTGCCTCTGGCCACGCCTGGGCTCAGGGCCTTGGTGTCACCTGGCTGGGAGGGCACCACCTCACAGGCTGTCACTGTGCGGCAAGGGCTTGGAGAGAAAGGGCTTGTGTAGGACACATGCCCACCAGCACCAAAAGCTGTCTTCCCCAGCACAGCGGGCTCTGGGGTCCTCTGGGAGACACCTACACCTCTGAATCAGAGCGGCCCCAAGGGCCACGTCCAGGGCCACCTGCCTACAAACGGGCTTCTACCTATCTCACCTCAATCCAGTTTGGGGGAACAAACAAGCTCTTTTCCAGTGAAGGCCTAGTGGGGAGGCTTACGTGGAGAGTCTACTCTGAGTTTCATCTTGCTGATGATCAAAACGTGGGGACTTACGAGTGTAACGTATGGGCTCGGGGGGTCCGGCTCGGGAGGGCCCCAGAGATCCACCTAGTCTGGCCTCGTTTTCTAGGTGAGCTTTTTTAAAAAGCTGCCAAAAGATAAAATGACTTGGCTCAGGCCACCCACCATGTCAGTGGCCGAGTTGGGACCTCAGCCTTGAGTCTGGGGGCCCCGTGCTCTTGGTTCTGAATAAGGCTGCCTAACTTCATTCTAGGTCAGTCCCTATGAATTGAGGGCAAGTTCTGCACTGGGCCATTTACAGGGTGAGTATCACACCTTCCTTACTGCAAGTAGAGTAATAGAAGGGAAGAGGCCAGACATACAAGCGTAATTCAAGGCAAGGGTGAGCGTTGGGGAAAGGGGGCTGATGGATGCGGGGAGCCACCCTTCAGGCCACCCCTGAAGCTAGATGGGCACAGTCAGCCCCTTGGCCGTAGCCCCTGCTCAGAATGTGCTGGGGCGGGGTGGGGCGGGGGTGGTCAGGGCAGCTCTGTCAAAAGTGATCCTTCCTCCACTGTCTCAATATTTTCCAAGTATCGGCCGGGCTTAGACGTAAGCCTCTACTTTGCCACAGGCTGCGGGCCTCTCTGCTGTCCTGCTTTGCTCATTTGCATCGATGTCACAGCCCTGATGTCTTTGTGGATTCACAGGGTCAAGAGGGGTTCCCTTAATGCCTGCCAGGTTTCTTCGCCATAGTTCAGAAATGTTTTACACATGGAATGCGCACACGTATTACATAAACGGTCTTTCATCTGGGAAGGAGGAGAGGCCAACATTTGCTGACCGCCAAGGATGCCAGACACAGCGCATGCTCTGCCTCTGATTTCTCAGACTTCCCCGCGAGGGGCAGCCAATACGATGGATTTCAGAGATGAAGGCATCCTGACTCTGAGAGGGAAATGATTTGCATCAGGCCACCCAGAGGTTGCTGGTCAAGTTAAGTTTAAACTCAGCTCTGAATGACCCCAAGGGCAGGCTATTTCTCTCTTCCCTAAGCCGTCTTTCAAGTCTCAAGGATGGATTCTTCTGGAAATATTCCAGTTAATAGTCTGGCTGCTAGGACTGTGGGTCTTTGAGGTTTCTCTGGCTAGCTAATAAAGTGATTTCTGATGAAAACGTAAGGACATCCTTCCTTCCTGTGCCCCCCTCCTCCATGACACACAGGACATCGGCAGATCTTGAAAATCCCTGGAAATCCAGGAGACACAGGTGCCAAAAGGATGTCTGGGGCCCCCATTCTTTATTCAGAGAGGCTGGGAGTCTCTCCTTCCCAATAAACTCTCAGGAAGCCAGCAACCAGGACTGGGCGACAGAGGAGGGGGGGCGCCACCCGGTGAGTCTGGGGGAAATGAGGCCACGGAGCCCCGGAAAAGGCCCGGGTCACCCAACATCCTGCCCTGCCTCCCCTGTGAGGCCCCATTGTCCTGGCTCAAGCTCCCAGGCTGGCTTGCCCTCGCCACTGCAGCATTCATCAGCTGGCTCTGAGGCCGATTCTGAGTTAGTGCTATTTGTAGAATCTTCTTAAAATACCACAACAGTGCCATTCACAGAGCGTCTGCACGGCGATCGATGGTGGTGGCTGAAACAAAGCTCTGCTGTGCTCGGCATCCCGCTCAGGCCTCAGCCGGAGGGCACCCCTCTGCCCCACTGCTGGGCGGGGATGCTGGGGCCATCCCTATCCTGGGTGCTCCCAGGCGAGGCCCTGTGGGGGCCAGCATGGACTCTGGTCCCCCACGCTGGACTGGAGTGCGTCCTGGACCAGGCTGGCCGGCAGAGGGAGTGCGGGATGGGATCAGCTCTCCGTAAGTGAGATCCTGCCCTTCACAGTGGCGCTTCCCCAGGAGGTCAGGTCTAGTCCGCCCCATCGTCACGCCATACGCGGGCTTGCTCAAGGACGGTTGTGTGGACAGACAGGAACAAAGACTAGTAAAGGGTCATCAGAGAGGGACCCGTAAAGATATAGCCTTTTGTGTCCAGAGTCAAAGGCTCTGGCATCTCTGCTTCCTGTGTGTACATACTCAGTTTCATCATGAGATGTCACAGCAGTGTCCTCATCAACTGTGTTTCTCTTCCCCCACCTCAGCAGTACCCATAGTGCCTTTTCAGGAGCACTTGCTCTGGGGATGTCTCGGGATGTTAACAGGTGCTCCATTAGTGATGTGTTTTGTAGTACCTGGGAAGAAGAGCTGAGCGGAGTTGATTGTTTTCTCTGCAGTTGGACCTCTTGGAGCCTTTACCATGCCCATGGACCATGCACTGGGTCCCCTACACTTAACCTCCAGGCCCTTCTTCACGCAGCTGCCAGCTGGACAGTGATGCTCTAGCCAGACCTTTCTGTGGCCCCTCCAGGATTTGGGTATGGCTGGAGCCCCAGGTGGGGCGCCCTTCTGTTCAAAAGCTTTGATGACTTCCCAGTTTTTGTCTCCTCCGCCCCCCCATTGGTACCTAACCATGTATTGCATAGAAAACCAGACATTCCTCCAAAAGGAGGCAGCCTAGCTGCCCTAGTGTGTGCCTGAGGCTAAGAGCCTGCAGTGGGCCTTGCTGTGTGTCTGGGGGTGGCTAGAGGGACCCCTCGCTGCCCAGAAAGGCTTGGCAGCTAGACTGGCAGCTACCTCCCTGAGCAGCTATGCCTGCCAGTACTGATGTCCAGCTCAGACCGATGTCAAGCCTTCATGGTGGATTTTTAAATGTCCTCTGCAGATCTCTGATGAGTCCCTGTTAATAGCTGCTCACAAAGACACGGGGCCACCCTCTGACCCCAGTGGTGGGGTCATTACACCCAACCCAGCATGGAGTGTGACCCTTGACAAGGGCCCTGCCTGGCAGGGTAAATCTGTTTGGGGTGGGGGTTGGGTGAGAGATTGACACCCCAGAGATGGTTTGAGGGTCCTCAAAGCACCATCATGTAAAGAACAACACCCTCCTCAGTGTGGAAGAAGGCCACCCCAACATTTGAGCCCTGGCAGTTGAACTGGATTCTGACCATCCTGTTAGAAGGAAGGGCAACCCTGGGAAGCGGGCCCTCCCTGAGACAGGCAGGCCCATGCCTCAGTTTCCACATCAGGGAAATGGGATTCATAAGGCCTAGTTTAGGGGTTGCTGTAGGACTGGAAGGCAGGAGGCCCTGAGAGTCTGGAGGAGCTGAGGTTTCACTCCCCAGCCCTGCTCTGCTGACGGGAAAAGCACTGGGCAACAAATAGGTGAGGCATAAAATCTCAGCTCTGGCTCTCTGGCTGGGAGTTTGGGGCAGCTTTTTTCTGTAGCATATGGAAATATAAGACCTTTCTTAAGGTTGTCTTGAGGCTTAAATATGTGAGAACATAAAGGCCCCCATGTTGCATAACTCCAGCAGGGGGCAGTCACGGAAGCTGCAGTGTGAACGGGGCCTCCAGAGGGCACCATTTATTTAGACTATAATGAGAATGGCTGCCTGGGGGAAGGGGATAGGCAAGCACTTAGATGACAGCATGAGTGTCCTCCAGGGATGCCATTCATTCGAACTATAAGGTGAATGGCTGCCTCCAGAGGGTTCCAGGTGCTTAGACTACCAAGTGAATGGCTGCCCCCTGGAGTTGTGCAGGGGAGTGGTGCTGGTTAATAGAGAACTCATTAAACCTTCATGCTGGCACTGGCATGACTTCTTACTTGTCCGGTTGTTTATAACTGGCCTCCAGGAAGGAGGCAGTTTATAAAAATGCTATGTTGTTTTTTAAGGAATCTGAAGAATTTGGTTGAAGAAGCGTGTGGGGAAAACATTAGCTAAAGCCCTGAGGTCTCACACATCTGCTGGAGGTGGGCCCACATTCTGGGGAACCCATGCAAAGAGGAGAAGAGCACCAGGCAGACATTCATGGTGTCCATATGGAAGTAAGTGATTTCTCCTGTACACAACGTAGATTTTGTGGTTCAACAAACATCCACGTGACTGGCTAGCAGAGGCAGAAAGGAAGTGGGAAGGTTGGATTGAGTGTAAAGTACTGGATGGGTTACGGGCATGGACTCCCACTGGCCCGGGCACTTCATTGCCATTCGGCAGGTCACTTTCCCCAGCCCCAGTCTCCTCGCTGGCCCTGCTCTTCAGCCAGAGGCCCTCCTTCAAGCCTTTGGCTGCTGCTGCGGTGGGTGCCTCCACCCTGGCCTCGGGGAGGGGGCTGAACCTTCTTAGGGGGGAGGCAGAAGTGGTAGGAATGCACCCTCCCCTACTCCTCCAAGCTGCTGGAGGTAACCCAGGCTGCTGGCCAGCTCTCTCCCCGGCCAGCTCTCTCCCCCACCCGGAAGAGTTCCTGTGATGGGGAGGTTTTGTGATGCAGAACTGGAAAAGGGGCTTATGAGCGTCTCCATGATAAAGAGCAGAGAGGCAGTACCTTCTCCCAGGCTCTGAAGCAAAGGGCAGATGTTCTTGTTGCTAATTTGGCTTCTTGGGTTGCTTCCCAGTCTGTGACTGACCAGCTTGCCCTTGACTCCCTGAGGACCAGGGCTTCATCTTTGTGTCCGCAGTTCCTAGCATGGTGTCTGGAAGGTTGTGCAGGATAGGATCCGAGAGTGTCCTTCAGGGCAGCGGTTCTCAAGCACCTGACCAGCGGGGCCCCTGGGGACAAACAAGAACTTCCTCCTGGTGATGGGAGAAGTGGAGATGTAGGCACGGGCTGGCTGCCACCCCCTGGTGTCAATGATAAGAATCTAGTCCAGGTCCCTGGATGGCAGTCAGCCCCTGCCTGCTGCCCCGGTGATGCCAGGCTGGGGCGCCCGGGCCCGGGGAGCTAACAGCCAGGAAAAGGGAGTCATGGCCAGCGTCCTGGGTCTGTGCTTTACAAGACCCCAGGTCCCTGGCTTGAGCCTGAGGTGGGGGTCCATTGGGAGTGGGGTGAGAGGGGATGCCACCGGTATTTTAAAAAATTGATGCTTAGAATTACAAAATGATTTTTATTTAGTCTAAATGTGCAGTTTCTGGAGACAGTGAGCAGGTGTGGTAGGACTTGGGACACCCCCTCTTGCCACCAGCAAGGGGTCCAGTACCTGCCTAGGCTCTACTTTTGCCCCGGGGGGGAGGGGGGCTTGGCGTCCCGGAAGCTGAGCCTTATTCTTGCACTTCCTCTGGATCACCACCAAGACCAAGAGAGAACCTGAACCCAGGCGCTCATCACCCTTTCACCCACACCACCCCCTCTCCCCCCTGGACACCTGCCAGACCATCCTTTCCACCTCTGGATGCCCTCCTGGGTGCACTGAGATACACAAAGGACCTCAGGGCTTTCCCACCTCGGGGCCTTTGCACTTGCTGCCCAACCCCCTACCCTCTATGCCCAGATCAGCCCCTGTAGTCACTTAATTCTCAGCTCAGGGACCCCCTGAGACGGGCCTTTCCTGACCGCCTGTTTACGTAGCAACCCCACCCCTCCTTGTGGCGGTCACCCCACCTGCGCCCCCTCCCTCCTTGGTTTGCTCCCTCATCCTGTGTCACCTCCCCCAGGAGCAAGCTCCGGGAGGGCAGGGCCTTGCCCTCCCCTCCACCGGTGTGCCCACTCCACCCCACCCCTGTGCCAGGCGCACAGGAGGGCCTTGAGGAGTATCTGTTGCCTCAATGAAAGAAAGGGCCTTTCTATAGGTGCTGGCTAAGCCAGGCCCAGCCTGCCTGAGGTCTCCTACACTGGTCAAGCCCCACAGAGAAGGTGGGGAAAGAGGAGTGGGAGACGGATGTTAAAGCCCCTGGGACCACACATGACCCCTGGTGACTGGAGCCAGTGAGTCCCCGCTCCCCTTTTGTCCCTGGGCTGGCAGTTCTGATCCACACTTTAGCAGGCTGCACTGACCATGCCAGCAGGATGGAGGCCCCAGGCCCTCAAACAGTGGCCAGTACCATCTCACATCCGTGGGGGCTGTCCCTCCTTCCCTATTTCATTTCCTGCCCTGCTTCCCAAGCCCACTACTTGCATAGGAGCCTTAGTCTCTGGCTTTGGTTTTGGGGAACCCAGGCTAAGACACAAGGGGGAAACATTCTCAGTAGCAACGTGAAGTAACAGAAGACACCAGTTCCCTGCGGTTGATGACAGCTCCTATTAGCCCACAGTGCTGCAGTCATTCATTTAACAAATGTCCATGCGCCTACCTGGACAAAGTTCTCCGACAGGTGTCAGGAGAGGTACAGGGGTGCATCACAGACCCCAAGAAGCCTTGAAGGGGAGACCCAGGGGGGTGGGAACAGGGGGCTGGAAGGAGATTGAGGAGAGTCTTGGGTGCAAATCAAGTTCCATCATTTACTGCATCCTAGGGCTTGGGAAACTGAGCCACTGGCCTCAGCTTCTCCTGCACAGAGTAAGGGTGGTAATGTGTTCGGAACATTGACTTCCTAGAGTTGCTTGCAGGGGCGCCCATCTTTGCAAGCACCTAGCTGTGTGGGAGCCGCAGTACTAGGAAAGGTTGGTGGGGGGGGGTCCTTATTATCTCTCTCTGGAGCTGATGTTGTTTGTAACACTGTAGAAATCAACCCCCCCGCGTGCACTCTCTGACCAGCGTATGAGGAAGCTCGTGCTCGCGCTTCATAAATGTTAGTTCCCTTTTCCTGCTTTACAGTAATGAATTAAGCGAATGGTCACTGAGCATAAATCCCATTTTTTGCCCATTTCAAAGTGCCAGGCACCTGGCACAGTTCAGAACCTGCTCTTCATCGGGCACTTGGCATATTCCATTTTTGTGTGTTGCTATGTTTAACTTATTTTTTTTCTACACAAAAGTTATTTTTAAATGGGGCAGGGGCGGGGGTGGTGGGGTGGTGGGAGGCATTGCCCTTACAGTCAGTGGTGTTTTCTGGTCCTGTTCTGGCTTCCCTGGGAGGTCAGGAGACAAGAGGAGGCCAGGTCAGGTCAGGTCCAGAGCCAGGCGAGCTGAGCTGCTGGCGGGAGGTGGCCCTGGGGATACAGTTCTCAAAGTGTGGTCTCGCCACCCCACTGCCCCACCCCCACCTCCCACTCCTGACCTCTCCTCTGGAACCCTTCCTGTGCTGAAGTTGCAGTTTTGCATTTGTGATAACAGTTCAAGCCTCTCTCCCCAACCAGACTGCATTCTCTAAGAGGCGGGGACTCTTGATTTTGTCACTGCTGTGTCCCCAGCAGTTGGCACAGTGCCTGGCATGTGGTAGACCTTCAGTACACATTTTGTGGAAGGGGGAATGGCATAACGAAAACTGGGACTGGGTGAGGGGGGACAGTTAGGGAAGGTGAAGGAGATATGGGGATATTTGAGCTGAGTTTTGATGAATGAGTAGGAGTGTACCAGGTGGACAAAATGGGAAAGGCATCCCCAAACGAGGGAGCAACATGTGCAAAGACAGAAAGGCATGAAGTACATGGTATATCCTGAGAAGAAGAAGTAGGGCGGAGTGCCTGGAGGGTCCCACGTGGCTAGGCTGAAGAGGTCCCCTGAGCTGATCACAGAGAAGCGCTGGTGGGAAGCAGGGAGCGGGGACGTGTCCTGGAGGCAGAGGAAGGCTGTGGTGTGGAATTTTTACCAGGGAAGGGAGACACCTGCCTTGTATTTCAGTGGGGACCATCTGGCCAGGCCCGAGCATCTCCCCGGCTTGCCTCACACTCTTCCTTCACTTCTGCCGTCGTCCCTGTGAGAAAAATCGCAGCCCCAGTCTTCCCACAGGGTGCTGCCCCGGGTAAGGTCCACACAGAGTCCCTGAAAAACCCAAGCATCCCCAGAACCACAAAAGAAGATTTCCCAGGGAGATGCTGGTTTTGAGAAATGAAACTCTGCTGTGGGAGTGGGCCGGCAAAAGCGAACCTTGGAACACAAACCGATTGGGGAACATTTGGGACGTTTTCCTAAATTAAAAGTACTTAAAGCACAGGGCAGGTCTGACTTCTCCAGGGCCAAACCAGGAGCTACCACCTCTCTTAACAATAAAAAGAAGCAGTCTTTATTCAAGAAAGTAATCTGGGCCCGTGAGAACACACCTACAATAACACACACACAAGCACTTCAAAGAGCCGGTAGTGAGAAGTAAGCCTGGTGTTCCCTCGCCTCCTCTCCCGAAGTGAGCCTGGGTCCCCGGGTCCTGCTTGTCCTTCCAGAAACGGGCATGACCACCCCCACCCCCGTGTGTGCACGTCAGTCTCACACAAATGGCAGCATGTGCTTCACACTGTATTTTGCTTTTTCCACATAGTAATGCATCATCTCATATCACATAGTTTTCCCACCGTCTTTTTTTGGATGTGCGTCGTTGATTTAACCAGCCCATTCTTTATTTAACTTGATGGACGGTTAGGCTGTTCCCTGTTATTCTCACTGTCTCCTTATGCACATGTGCAAATTTACCTGAAGGATAACTCCCCTAGGAATGGATTGTTGAGTCATTTAAAATTTTGATAGATATGGTAGTGCCCCCCCAATCCGTGGTTTTACTTTCCGTGGTTTCGTTCTCTGTGGTTTCAGTTACCCGCGGTCAACTGCAGTGTGAAAATACATTAAATGGAAAATTCCAGAAATAATACATAAGTTTTAGATTGCATACCTCTCTGAGTAGCGGGCTGAATTCTTGTGCCATCCTGCTCTGTCCCCCTGAGAGGTTAATCCTTTTGTCCAGTGGATCCATATATACGTATACCCAGCTACCTGTATGTATGTACACCCAGCTGCCCGCGTGTACGTACACCCAGCTGCCCACATATACGTACACCCAGCTACACGCATATACGTATACCCAGCTACACGCATGTACATATACTTAGCAGCCCACTTGGTTATCAGACTGTTGAGGTACCACATTCACATAACTTTTATTACGGTATATTGTTATAATTCTATTTTATTGTTAATTGTTGTTAATATCTTACTGGGCCTAATCTATAAATTACGCTTTATCACAGGTATGTATGTATAGAAAAACATTATCCATACAGGGTCGGGTGCTCTCCGTGTTTCAGGCATCTGCTGGGGGTCTTGGAACAAATCCCCCTCGGATATGGTGGGGTGGGGCTACTCTGTTGTCAAATTATGTAGAACAAAGAGGTTGTGGGAAAATCTGCATTACCTGCGTGGTAAGGGTTGTCCACTCTCTTCATTGTCTGCGCCAGGTGGGTGCCTCCAGCTGTGAGCCCCATACCCCTTAGTGCGCTGCTCACCTGGCTCTGAGCAACTCTCAGGGGCCCGCGTGTCCACCACTCCCGTTTTCCACTATGCGCAGCCTGCGGGCCACCGCCCACGTGTGATGCGACGTTTCTTCACTTGCCACTTTATATTTAATATATACTGTTTGCACCTACTTTTTAAAATAGGTAACATGGTTCAAATATCAAAAGGCCAAAGCCAGCCTCCCTTGCGCCCTTTTCCTCTAGAAGTCCACTTTCTTCCCAGAAGAACTGCTGCTCCCAATGTCTTTGTCTCCTTCCAGAGTTACTTTGCACAAACAAGTGTAATATATTTCTGTTCTTCCCTCCTCCCTCCCTTCCTTTGCAAAAATGATGGCATGTTATCCTTCCCTTTGCTGTTCTCACTTAACAGTATCTAGCAGAGAACATTCTGGGTGTAAAGTACTTCCTCATGTGTGTTAATACCTGCCTAGCATCACATTTGATGAATATCTACCCCTCTCCTCTCCTTTTGTCATTTGTCTTTTCACTTGCTTTTCTGTGTCTTGAAAATATTTTCAACTTTCCTGCAGTGAAATGTTCTTTCTTGGGCTGTGGTTTTGGGATCGTATTAGAAGGGCCTTTCCCACTTCGAGGTTATACAAAATTTCTCCCACAATTGATCCTGGTACTTTCGTGGTTTCCTTTTTTAATCTTTAAGTCATTGATCCATCATGATTTTTTGTTTTGTTGTAAGATGTGCTATAAGGATCTCACGTGATAATTTTCCTCCAGGTGACTATCCCGTTGTCCCTATTCCATTTATTAAATAATCCATCTTGTACTCGCCGTTTGAAATAACTCCCTAATTCTGTTCCATGTTATGCAGTACCATGCTGTTTTAATTATTATAGCTGTATACTTTACTCTGTCTTAATAATTAGTAGGGCTGGTCTGACCTCCTTACTCTTTTTTACAAAAATGCATTTGCTGTTTTTGCTTATGAACTTTTGAATCAACTTGTCTAATTTAAAAAGAAATGCTGTGTGTACTTTGTTGTGTTAAATTTACAAACTAGATTAGGAGGAATCAGCACCTCTGAGTTTTCCTACTTCTATGGATGGAATGCATTTCTGTCTCTTCTGATTTGTAAATAGATTGTTAATTCTGTATGTTGATTTTGTGTCTGGCTACCTGACTGAATTCTCTTATTGCTTGTAATGGTTTTTCAGTTCATTGGCTTAGGTTTTTCTGCACATATAAATAATAACAGCAATAATAATGACACCACGCCCTCCCCTCCCGCTTTTATAGCTTTATGTTCTCTCTCTAATTGTGCTGCCAGATACTTGCAGGAAAATGTTCAATAACACTGGTGATGGTGGGCATACTTATTTTGTCACTGGTTTTGATGGGAATGCTGCTAGCATCTCTCCACTAAAACAGTGTTGGCTTTGGGTACATCTCTGTTGAGGAGGGATCCATCTATTCCTACCTAATGTAGAATTTCTATCAAAATGGATGTTGAATGTTGTCACGTGCCTTGCAAGGTTTCTCTTGGACCCGGACAGCGGGTCCACCAGTGTGCCCCAGCTGGCTGGAGACCTGCCCCTCCCTGGCAACTCCTGAGGGAGCTGGTACACCAATGAAGGGCTGCCTGGGGGGCCTCGTCTCTGGACTAGGATGCTTTCCACTGCAGGAAGCAGGAAAGCCCACCTAACAGGCTTAAATCGAAAGAGCTGTGTTATTCTCACAGACTGAGAAGGCCTGAGATAGGAAACTCCTGGGTCAGCAATTCAGGGGCTCAGGAAGTCAGCCAGGGCATGCGCCCCCCTCTTCCCCCACCCTCTTTGGCCTGTCGGCTTTGCTGGCTGGTCAGCATGGTCACAAGATGACCACCAAGCAACCCAGAGAGAGACAGGCAGGTCATGTACCCTTGATGAAGAGGGGTCTCTTGGTGGGGTCCTTCTTAGAAGTCAGGAAGCCTTTCTCAGAATCCCCTCCGGGGACTTCTCCTGCGTCTCAGAGGGTGCATCCTCCAGTCTTAGCATGGAAAGTATTATGGCTTTTTATTTCTTTAAAAATCTTCCTTAATGTCCAATAGGTGCTCATTTTTAATGGCTGCATATGATTCCATCTGGTTTATGTACCCACTTTGCTAAGCCATTCTCCTGTTTTGGACGTTGCGTGGCTTCTGACTTTATACTAGTTTCTGCTGTTTCCTGACCATTGGGGTATTTTTGAGTTCCCAAACAGTCCAGGTGCCTCTGTGGCTAGTGCCTTTCGCAGGCCAAGTAGAATTTCACTTTTGGTTCCAGCTCATCAAGAGGTGCCATTGAAAGCTCAGAGTCAGGTCCCAGAACCCCTCAAATGACCAGGCGAGGGCTGTGGGGAGATTGCAGGGCGTCTACTGCCTGCTGACTGCTTGTGGGTGGGGGCTGTTTCTGCCCAAGACTGAGGGGGTTGGGGCACACTTTTTCAAGGGTGAGCATTTATGAGACCCTGGGCCCTGCAGTGACTGGGATGCAGAGCTGGGATGTCACTGCAGTGCTGCGCTGGGGATGGAGCAGCATGGGGGAGGGTGAGCATGTGTGAGACCCTTGGCCCAGCAGTCACCGTGACAACAGAGATACACTGTGATTTAGTTTGCTTGGCAGGAGCATCTAACAGGCAAGGCGGGTGGACGGCAGATGCCAGACTACCTGGGCTTCATTCCTGTGTCTCGAGCACTCCTCCTCTGTATCTGTTTTTCCCTGAGGAACCTTCTTTCCCTACCTGCTCAAACGTATTTTGTGGCACACACTTAGGTCACACGACAACCTTTCCCCTACTTTCTTAGAGTCCCCGCGTCAGGTGACTGCCCAGTGCTCTCTTTACTCTCTCCCCTCCTCCTCCCCTTCTCTCCTTTTTCTCTCTGCATTTATGGCAATAAAAAAAAGCCATCCAGAAATGCAGAGGTGGGTGTCCGCCTCCTCACATCCCCGGCTGAGGGTTATCGCAGTGGAGGCCACACAAGTCACACAGGTGACACCTGTCACTTTTGGCCCTGTTCTAATCTAGTAGGATACTAGGTCCAGACCACATGCAAGGGGGTGACTGCCCAGGAATGTGAATACCATGAGGCAGGATGCATTGGGGGCCGCCTTGGAGGCCGTCCAGCGCAGGGATGGAGCCAGGAGGACAGACTGCAGCCAGACTGCCTGGGTTCAGATCCTTAACCCCCAAGAGAGGTTGTGAGTGGCCAACACTTTAGGAGACTAGTTAGCAAGTAATTTCCCCTTGCTGACCAGTTGGGAAGTGCCACTCTAGTTATGTGACCTCAGCCAAGTTATTCAGCCTCCCTTCAGCCTCTGTTTTCACATCTGTAAAACTTGGGTGCTTTATTAAGAGAGATTGCCTGTCACTTGCACAGAGCCCTCCGTGTGTCTCCCCAGTGACTACTGCCAATCACTGAACTCCCGCCCCTTTCCAGGCACTGATCTAGTCCCTGGGGATTCCAGGAGGCCAAGGGAGGCAAGTCTGCGTTCATGAAACTTACATGCCTTTAGCAGAGATACAATAAACAAATATACAAATAAATAAGCTAATTTTCCACTGTGCTAGGTTCTATTGAGGAAAGGGTGGGAGATTCATTGGGCAGGAGGGGCAGTTACTTGACAAACTCAGGGAAGTTTTCTCTAACTGATGTTTGAGCTGAGGCCTGAAGGTGAGAGGGGGCCAGCCCTGTAAGGAGCTGGGGGAACATTCCAAGAACCTGAAAGTGCAGAGGTTCTAGTTGGAAGAGGCTGAGCTTGAGGAAGAGAAAGGGGCCCAGGATGGCTGATGGCAGTAAGGATGAGCAAGGGAGAGGAGATGTGACCAGGGCACCTGGACACCCAGGGTCATATCAGAGTTGGATTTTACTCCAAAAACAGTAGGCCCTCGGAGGAGTGTTAAGCAGATGTGCTTTGCTCTTGGCTGATTGCTTTTCTTTGTTGAAGGGATGGGTGGATGGGTGGACGAATGGACCAAAAGCCGGGAGAGATGGGCAGATAAACAGGTGGCATCAACACAAACGCAGCCTCTCGCCCTGGACTCTCTCACCAGCGTTTGCTGCCTGCTGCCTGTCCCAGCCCTTTAGGACAGTATCTTCAGGGCTGCGTGTGTTCCAGGCTCCTGACAGCGTGCCCTGGGAGGACTGAGTGATGTAGGAGAAGCAACAAGACAGCAAGGGGGCTGTCCCAAGCTCTTTATCTCTGGGATCAGGGACACACCATAAGGGTGGCAGCCAATTTCATGGAAAGAATCCAAAACTGCTAAATCCAAGTCCTGCTGTGCCATTTCCCGGGTGGGTGGCCCTGGGCCACGGAGCGCTCCAGCGGCCTTGTTGTAACACAGGTATGATGATGGTTACAGAGGGTATGACAGCTCTTAGGAAGCACATGCAGGTGTCGTGCCCAGCCCCTGGCTTCCTTGTCTCATTCAATCCTCACCAGAATCTCACGAGTTAGGTCCAGTTATTTTGCTGATGAAGAAATGGGAAGATAGAAAGATTATGTGGCCAGTAAGGACTTACATTTTATCAGCCTTCTCCCATGTGTTCATTTAATCTCCACCAACCAGGTGAGGTAGGCTCCACTTGGAGAAGAGGACCCATAGGCAAAACGCTGGTGGGGCTGGTGGTCCAGCCCTGTGATCTCAGTCCTAGAATGCGGGGGAGGGAGCGTGCAAGGTGTCAGGCGCTTGGGACCTGCCTTGGGATTTCCACTGTAGGAAACCCAAGCAGGCCATGTACCAGCTGGAGGGCCCCCGCAGGAACCCACTGTTCCTCCTTGCTCCGCCCCGCCCAGGACAGTCCCGGCTTTGGGGCACTGAGAAGTACAGAAGTTCCCCAGGAGAAACAAAAAGTGCCTGGTCCCCAGCCCACAGGCAGAGCGCACAGGCAGCCAGGAGGCGGCTGCAACCCGGACCTGCCCGCACCCCGTGCGCCTGGTGTCTGTCCCTGGCCTGGGCAAGCTTGGCTGCCCCTCCTGCCACCACAGACCCACGAGTTCTTGCATCATGCCTTTTTGCCCTGCCAGGCATCTGAAGAGGAGCAGGCGGCTGCCCAGGGGTAAGTGGACAACCAGGGTCAAGAGCAGGCTGCAGGGACACCAGACTAGGGATGGTTAACCCTCAAAGGGCAAGTGGCATTTGGTGGCTCCAGGCAAGAGAAGCTGAGTGAAGACAGGAAGACAAGGATTTGCAGGGGTCTTGGACCTCAGGTTCAGCCCAGCACAGCCTGGCAGGGATGGGCAGGGAGGGCCACTCCTGGAGACACTGCAGAAAAGCCCAGCCGGCAACTAGGCATTGTCCTGAGCTGGCCGCGTGCATGGGCGCGCGCACACACACACACACACCACACATCGCACACACACACCACACACCGCACACACACCACACACACACACACCCCCACACACACACACACCACATGCACACACACCACACACACACCCCTACACACACACACACCACACACACACCACACACCACACACCCCACACACACACACACACACACACCACACACCCCCCCACACACACACACACACCACACACCCCACACACACACACACACCACATGCACACACACCACACACACACATGCTCCACACACACACTCCACACACACACCACACACACACACCCCTACACACACACACCACACACAAGCACACACACGCCACACACACACCACACACACACACATACACACACACCCCTACACACACACACCACACACAAGCACACACACCCCACACACAAGCACACACACGCCACACACACACACCACACACACAGACACACACACTGCACACACACCACACACGGAGAGTCTCAGGAAGTCTGGGGTGGGCTCTCCCCCCGCCCCCTCCAGCCCCAGTCTAGGCCGTCTGAAAGCTGTCCAGTCCTGTAGCCACCAGCCACATATGGCGACTGAGCACCTGAAATGTGGCTAGTCCAGGCATGCTGTTAGTACAAACTACACACTAGCTTTTGAAGGCTTAGTGCAAAAGGTGCGTAAATATACCACCTCAGTAGTTTCTGATTATGTATTGAAATGAGTGATACTGTTTTGGATAATTGGGATAAACAAAACATGTCGTTTAAAGCAAGTTCACCTGCTTCTTTTTACTTTTTTAATGTAGCTACTAAAACATTTGAAATTATCCACGGGGCTCACGTTATATTTTCATTGGATCGTGCTGCTCCGGGCAGCTGCCTCCCCGTGCTCGGCCTTCACCTCTGGAAATCCAGGTGTGGGAGCCCTCCCTGGAGCTCCCTGCTCCCTGGGCAGCCTGTGGAATGATGGTGGGCCCTGTGACACATCATACATTGCAGCTGCTGTCACCTTTCAATAGTGATTTCTTTTGATTTCTAAACATTTCCCATAAATCCTGGGCTAATGCAGTTACCGTGTGATTAATTACGTCAGAATGACAACTTTTTGACCTGAATGTCATAGAAGGAGTTCCATGGGCTACAGTGGTTTCCAAAATGGTTTCACAGATATCATTTACTCTTTTTTCTTTTTATTATGAAAATCCTTAGACAGAAAAGTTGAAAGATAGTTTTTGTCCTGGAACCCCTGTTAGAATCTACTGCACCTTGGAGTCACCTCCTATCCCCAAATCCCCCTTGCGTTGGTGGAAAGAGAAACCCAAACACAAAAGAAAGTTCTTGAATTCAGGAGCCTAGAGGGGAATAAAGAGCCCAGGAGCCCAGCTGGGAGCAAGAAAAGCTGGGCTGGGTCCTGGCTGGGTCACGTAGGGGCCAGTCTCCTTACACAAGCCATAGGCTGAAGTAGTGAGCGCTGTGTGGGGTCACTGACTTTACAGCTTGGACATGTTTCCAGCACCTCTGGGCTTCAGTCTCCTTTCCTTCGGATGGGCATAATGCTACCACTTCCCATCGGCTTGCTAACGTCACGCTGCCTCAGAGTGGGCGCCCTGCGTGTGCCCAGCACCTTGGTTCTGCTGCCGCCACTCTTCCTCCGTTCACCACAGATTCCGTGCACACCCTCCCCATGCCAGGCACTGCTCGGTGTGCTGGAGCGGCTTATAAAACAGGCAGAGTGGGAGGGGGGCTGAAAATAAACACTGGAAATAAGCCTGTCATGTAAACATCAAATATGTGTCCTGGATTGGGATCAATGCTATGAAAAGATGAAGGCCGGGAAGGGGCCCAGGTTGCAGTGGGTGATGTGGAGTGAGGTTTCAGTAGCGTGGTCAGGAAGGATTCCCCAAGAAGATGACACTTGAGGAAAGACCTGAAGGGAGTGAGGGAGCAAGTCATGGCAGTGTCTGGAAGAAAGGCTTTCTAGGCAAGAGCAAGGGCAAAGGGAAGGCAAGTGCAGAGACCCTGGGGCAGAGGTGTGCCCAGCTGTGCACGGAATGGCAAAGAGCAAGGCAGAGAGCAGCAGGGAGGCCGGAGGAGTAGCGGGCAAGAGGTCGAGGGGCCTGGAAGAGCACTGCAAGGACTCTGCTGAGAGGGGAGCCACTGCGGGATTTTGAGCAGAGGTGTGTGAGCTGGTTTGGGTCTTCACTGGGTCACTGTGCTGCCATATGGAGAACAGACCATCGGGGGCAAGGTGGAGCGCCTAGAGACCACGCCCACGATCCAGAGGCGAAATGAAGGCGGCTCGGACCAGGTGGGACAGTGAAACATAGTCAGACTGTGAATACATTTTGAAGGAGGAGCCAGTAGGATTTGCTGATAGGATGGATATGAGACAGAGTGGAGCTGAGGATGTGTCTGGTTTCCACGTGAGTCACTAGAAGGTGGAGTTGCCCTCACCCGAGAAGGGGAGGGTGGCAGATCTGGAGATGGCTCTCGTATTTGGTAAGCGGGAGATGCCTGGAGACATCTCAGTGGAGCTGTCGGGCGGGGGACACAGAGGGGCCTGAAGGGCAGGGGGACGGTGAATCTAGACGTCGTCCGCATAGGGACGGCAGGTAAAGCTCTGAGACTGGAGGAGCTCACCAGGGGACAGTGTGGGTCATTGTGGGGACAAGGGGAGGGGAAAGGCCTGGTGACTCCCGACTTTCTGCTTTGGGTGCCTCTTGGCCAGTACTAAGCTAGGAGCACAGGAGGAGGCTGGTGTGATGGGTGAGGTAGTGATGATTTTCAGACGAGCCATGTTGTGCCTGTGGGACGTCCTACAGCTGGAATCATAAAGTCATTTAGACTCGTACAAAGTATAGATCTCATTGCTCTGTATCAGTGTTTCTCAACTGGGGGCAGCTTTGCCCACAGGGAACATTTGGCAACATGTGGAGACATTTTTGATTGTCAAACCTGAGAGGGAGGGAGAGGCTGCTCGCAGCATCGAGTGAGTAGAGGCCAGGGATGCCGCTAAACCCCCCACCACGCACGAGACAGCCACCGCCACCCTCGCGTAGAATTATCTGGCCCAAAATGTCATTAGTGCTGGAGCGGAGCAGCTCTGCTCTACACTGGATTTAACTGAGTGTGATAATAGAAGTGAACATTTAGAGAGTGCTTGTTAGTTGCCAGGTGCTGAGCTAAGGGAATAGCTCATTTCATTCTCCCCAAAAGGTAGGCACCCCCATTTTCTTCACCCTGCAGGTGTGTGCCTGACATTTGGGGACGTTAAGCCCCAGCACTCCACCTGGTGGACTGAAGCGTTCACCCAGGTCTCAGCACTGTTCAGGGGGACCTCAAATGCCTGGGGTATGTGGCAGGATGGGGCGGAAATGCACGAAAAGGGAAAAACCAGAAACAGTAACAAGAGACCCTCATCTTTCATGATGCATTTCTTCCTGAAATATTTGCTATTAGAATTTTTTTCCCCTTAACTAAAGCTAATACTAATCTTTCCTAAGTAACAGAGGACAAGGTAAGCGTACACAATTGAATGCTATAGAAAATCCCAACGTTTGCTTTCATGACCTATTTTATCTTCCTTGCATTCCCCTCCACGAACACAGAGGAGGTTTCCTATTGCAAAAAGAACGAGTTTATAGTTGAACAAACTTGGACTTAAATCCCAGCCCCTCCTTTGGTTTGTTTGTGAGCTAAATGTTTAACTTCTTTGAGCCTCAGTTTCTCCATCTATAAAACGGGGTCAGTAGCACTCCTTCCCACGGTGTTTATGAGGATTAAATGTGACTGGACTGCGCGTGTTGTGTCTTGCCCAGTGGTTTACATACAGTGGGCCCTTAGAAGTGGTTGCAGGGACTTAGACTTCTGGATAAGATGGAGCAACGTGGGCCGATGTACTCTCCCACCCAAAACGACCCCCCCACCCAAAAGGACAAATAATATGAAACAGTGTTTTTCAAGATACTAGACATTAGACAGTGAAGGATCGTGAACCCCTCCCCACCACCACCCGGAAGAGATGGGGAACAAACGAGGTGAGCCCTCCCCTTGCCTTGGTTTACTGCCTTGAGAAAGTTTTCAGGCTGTGATGCAGGAAGGGGAAACCCTGGTGGATCCCAATGGACTCCACGAGTTAAAGAGACAGCTGGGGAGACCAAAGCATCTCAAGTTTTCAGGGTAGAATACCAAGGAGGAAAGTGCCACTCAGAGAGAAAACTCCCTTGGGAACTCATCACCACATGCATGTGAGGAAATTACCTGAGGTGGAGGAAAGAACCACTAGAAAGGGTTAGAGGCAACACTGACCACTCTGACACAGGGCAGGGAATAATGCCTGTTCCCATCTGCCAGACTGGAAAACCTCATGACTCCTAGGGCATTGCATAGAATACATAGAAGGGTTTTCTCTAGAATACCTTAGGTGGGAAATAATCATCACTGTACTGAAAACTCTGGACCCACCAAATAAGTCTTAGAAACAAAATCTGTGAGAACAAGTAGACAGAAAATCAGTAAGAATATGGAAAACTAAAAAAACAAACAAAAACTGTCAACAACTAGACCTAATTTATAGAACATTCTACCCAACCACAGCAGAATAATTTTTCTCAGTGCTCACAGAATGCTTAGCAAGGTAGACCATATTCTAATCCCAAAACAAGTCTTAATAAATTTAAAAGGATTCAAATCAGACAATATATCTTCTCTGAAAACAACAGAATTAAATTAGAAATCAATACCAGAAAGGTTTCTGGAAAATCCCCCCAAACTTGGAAATAACACATTTCTAAATAACCCATAGGTCAAAGAAGAAATCCAAACGGTAAGACATTTTGAGCTGAATAAAAACAAAAAGACAACATACAAATTTTGCACATGCCTCTAAAGCAGTACTTAAGGGGCCAATTATAGCACTAAACACTGTAAGAAACTAGAAAAATAAGACCAAATTAAACACAAAAAACATGTGACGAGAAATAATAAAGATCAGAGTGTAAATTAATGAGACACAATACAAGTTGGCAAACTACAACCTGTGGGCTGGCTCCCTCTTTTTTGTAAACAAATTTTTACGCAGACACAGCCCTGCTCTTTCACTTACATGTGGTCTATGGCTGCTTTCTACCTACAGCAGCGGAGTAGGTAGTTTGGGCAGAGATCATATGGCCTGAAAACCTGAAATATTTACTATTTAGCCCTTTAAAAGTTTGCTAATCAGAAAAACAAAGAAAAAGACCTAAAGTCAGTAAAACAAAAAGCTCTTTTTTGGGATTAATAAAATCAGTAAGCCTCTAGCAGGACTGATCAGGAAAAGAAAGAAAAGACACAAGTTGCCAGTAATAGGCACGAGAGAGGTGACATCGCTACAGATTCTTCAAATACTAAAAGGATAATAAGGGAATATAATGAGCAACTTTATGTCAATAAATTCAACAACTTAGATTAAACAGACAAATTCCTTGAAAGACACAGACTACAAAGCTCACTCAAGAAGAAATAGGGGTATATATTATAGACATTTAATTTGTTATTAAAGACCTTCCCACAAGGAAGAGTCCAGGTCTAGGTGGCTTCATTGGTGAATTTTACCAAATTTTTTCTTTTAAATAGCAACTCTATACAAACTTCCAAAAATATTGAAAAAGAGAAAATACTTACCAGCTTATTCTGTGAGGCCAGCATTACCCTGTTACCAAAATCAGACAAAGATGTAAGGAAAGCAAATGGCATACCAATATCCTTCATGAATATAGATGAAAAATTCTCAACAGAATTTTAGTAAATTGAACCCAACAATAATTAAAAGGACATACATCATGACCAATCAGGATTTCAGGGATGCAAAGCTAGTTTATGTAATTCATCATAATAGCAACCTAAAGAAAATGTGATCTCTCAATAGATATAGAAAAAAGCATTTGACAAAATCCCAACATCCATTTATGATTTAAAAAAACAAAAACAAAAAACTCTCAGCAAACTGGAAATAGAACTTATTCAACCTGAGAAAGAACATCAACAAAACACCTATAACAGATATACTTAATGGTGAAAAGTTGAATGCTTTTGCTACCAGCAGTGTATGGGACTTCCATGTATAAACTGGAGGAACTCCACACTTGGTGTGGTTGGTCTCTTTACTTTCAGCCATCTAATGGGTGTGTAGGGGTAGAGCGTTGTGTTTGAGTTTGCATTTTCCAAATGACTAATGATGTTGGGCATCTTTATAGGTACTCAAATGCCATCCATGTGTCTTCTTTGGTGAAATAGCTGTTGAAATCTTTTGTCCATTTTTAAAAGAGGTTGTTCATTTGTCATTATTGAGGTTTGAGAGTTCTTTACATCTTCTGGATACAAGTTCTTTATCAGATATATGCTGTGCAAATATCTCTCCCAGTCTGTGCCTTTTCTTTTCATTCTATGAACAGTGTGTTTCCAAGAGCAGAAGTTTTTAATTTGGATGAAGCTCAACTTATCAATTTTTTCCTCTGCCCCAGCTGTGGGTACAATCTTTGTTTTCCATTGGCTCACACTGTCTCTTGGGCTTCTGGCTCTACTGTCTCTGTCTCAAGCTCCCTTCCTCTCCACCACTGCAGTGCTGCTGCCCAGTTGTTGCCTGGGCCCAAAGGAGCCGGGCTCGTGCGTGTATATTTAGGGGCTCGGAAGCCATCCTAGGGCCCTGGCTCACCACTCTCCTGAGCTTTGGGCCTCATGGGCCCCTCCAGCCTGCTTTCCCACTACCCAGCTTCCAGGCCTCACTTGTGGCGCCCCCCTCAGCAAGGAGGCACCTCGTCCCATGCTCCAGCCCTCAGAGCCTCCCCCTTGGTTTCCCCACTCCTCCGCAGCTTAGCTGTGACCATTTTCTGCCTGACCCCAGCAGGTCGCCTCATTCTTGGGCAATGGCGGGAGCGTGGGCTGGGTCTGAGCCTGGAGCTGGGGACTTTGAATCCCTGACTCTGCCACTTAGTAGCTGTGTGAATTCAGACAAATTCCTTAATCACTCTGTGCTTCAGTTTCCTTGTCCGTCAAACGCAGATAGTAACAGTACCTTGCTCAGAGTCATTGTGAAGATTAAAGAATCCTAGGAGGGCAGGTGTGTATATCAGCTTTGACGACTAGAAGAATCAGGTACTGCTCTAGTTCACTGGAAGGCAGGTACCAAGCGCCCAGTAAGCGCTTAACTCGTTTGGTCTCTGTCGCTGGGCTGCGGGCTCCAGCACAGCACAGCTGGGTCTCACAGTTCTCCTAATGGTCCTACCCCCGTGGGAATACGGATCTCTGGGACTCACCCCACCAGCAGATAAGCCCAGTTAGGTCTGAGGCTCCGTGGCCTTAGCAAGTAATGGTGAATTATATGTTATGGGATGGGAGATGGGGCACATAGACAAGATTATTCTTGAAAATCCCTTAAATTGCCTGTACTTTATATACTTCAGTTCAGTATAATTTGTTTTAAATATATCTCAAAGATTAATTCATTTAAAACATGAAAACTCAAGGACCACTGGAGCTACTGTAGGGAAAGTCAGTTCATCAACAACTGTCTGAGCTTTCCTATCCCTCTGCCTTTAGATAATAATCCAGTATCTAGCTGTGAGTGGGGACAGGTGGAGAATTCTGGAGTGTTTGCTCCATCCTGGTTTAATATCAAGTCTGTAACTTTAATATATGTGAAGAATCGGGTCTCATTTTCAGGTGGGGGAGAGCAGGCTGTGATGTCAGAGCCTATGTCAAAAGCACATAGTGATGTTTAGCTGTGCATTTAAGATGTATGAAGTTGATTAAAACACATAGCGAAGCTCCTCTGGTATCCAAACTTCTCTGAGCTGGCGTCAGATCTGCATGCTTTTTCCTAATAGTACCCCAGGATGATTTTAACGATACAGAAAAATAACAAAGAAGACGAAGGGAGAAAAGAAACCCAAGAGGGCCCCAAAGCCAGATGTGCGATGTGAGAAAGGGATGGCCTGCAGATATAGAACCAAAAAAGCACAGCTGTTGCTGAATGGTTTTTGGAGAGATGACCTTCTCACACTCCAGGGAATGAAAGCCAACTGGTGTTGGGGCTGGAGAGAGCCCTATGGGGCAGGCACCCCGTGTCCGCCGGGGTCCCTGCAGTAAGCCTGTTCTCCCTGTCTTGCAGGTGGTGCCGGGGAGCGGGAGAAGGTGCCGGCCAACCCCGAGGCGCTCCTGCTCATGGCCAGCTCCCAGCGGGACATGGAGGACTGGGTACAGGCCATCCGCCGGGTCATCTGGGCCCCATTTGGCGGAGGTACGGCCCGTAGCGCGCATGCTCACCCTCTAGAACCCTTGCCTTCAGGTAATCACGCCCCCCTGCCCTGCTCTGAGTCTGCAAGGTCCCTCTCACTCAGGCCTTGCTGGCTGAGTCCCACGTGTCCTGTAGCAGACAGGTGGTGTCGTCCTCTTCTGCTGCTGGCCCTCAGGAGTCACCCCTCGGTGGACTAAGCAGGTCCTCGCGGGGGAGATTGGGGCCACTTTTCAAAAACATACCCTCCTCCGACTGGAGAGTCCTGCGGCTTGTGTATACTTGCCTCCCTGTGTCCAGATCCCTGCTGAACACTGGGTGTGTATGAAGTGGTCTGCACTTAGGCTATAAGTGGACACTCAGCATCCTGTTAGATGGCGAGATACTATGTCCTTCCCTCTGTCGCAGCTTGTGTCCCCTGCATGGCTCACAAAACCCGCTCCCTGTCCCTGATCCGAAAACAAAGGTTGCCATTTACTCCCCTGTTCCTTTATTCTGCGCTTTTATTGGGTGCCTAAGATATACGGAGTGGTGTTCCAGGTGCTAAGAATTCAGTGGTAAACCAAATAGAGGATAGGCAAGTAAAGGTGACTCGTGATGTCCAGTAGGGAGAAATGCAGGGAGCAAAGTAGAGCCAAGTGGGAGGATAGAGGGGTCGCTGTGTCAGGTACTGTTCATTAAGCCAACTTAGTGAAGTCACCAGGAGGGCCAGGGGATGCGGGGGAAGAGCAGCATGCAGGCAGAGGAACCGTCGAGTGCAAAGGCCCTGGGGTGGGAAGGAGCCATGGAAACACGAGGACTTTCAGGAAGGCCAGAAGGTCTGAGTGGGGGAGGGTGGGAGGCTGGAGAACCTGAGGCTTTGAGGACATAATGGGGATTTCAGATTTTGTTCTAAGTGATGGGGCACCAAGGAGGGCTCTGAGCAGGAGACAGACACAAATTGATTTGTATTTATAAGAAAAGCCGTCTGGCTGCCGTGCAAGGGATGGGTTATAGAGAGACAAAAGCAGCCAAAGCAGGCTGGCACAGTCATTGGACCAGGGTGCGGGACCTGGGCGCGTGTGGGAGTGGAGAAGACCATGGAGAGCGGTCAGCTGAGACGTGTTCTGAAGGTGGGGCTGCAGGGTTTGCTGATGGTCTGGACACGGGGCGCAGGAGAAAGGAGCGATGCTGCCCAGCTGTGCAGGTCCTGTCTCTGTAGGTTGGTGTCCCTGTGCAGTCATCATGGAAAGGCTTTTAGAAAGGATCACCATGTCAGCTGGGCTGGGGCCACCCCCCCCCCCCCCAAACTGAGTGTGGAGACGGGCCTTCGGGCCAGCTGTATTCTGACCACACGAGCCATGGTGGTCCTCGCTCTCCATGTTTCACAGTGTTTGATTGACACACCATCCAGGCAGGAGCAGAAGCTCACCTTTGGGGGCTTCCTAAATGGCCCCACACTGTTAGCCATGGCCTCCCTGCCGCACGGTGATCACAGCATCTTTGACCCACACCCCCAGTTTAATGGCCTGGGAAATCCCAAGCCCACCCAGGAACTTCTGCATCCTCCACAAGCTTCCTTTGGTGCAGGGTGGTTGGAAGTGACCCAGTGGGACAGAATAGAGCCCAGACACCCCTGCAGCTAGACTTGGATTTATGACAGGTAGCACCTTTTAGCACCAGGGAAAGGAGAACATTGCCATGACCTGGGCTAGCAAGAGACTCTAAATGAGTTACAGGAAGCACCAAGTTTTTAGCAATAATACAATGGAGAAATAAACACGACTCATTCTTACAACAGAGCATTCTACAGCAGGGAGAATGAATGAACTACAGCTCCACCCCACAGCCTGCATGAACCTTAAACACCGACTCGGAGACCAGGGCCGCCCTAGAACATGCTGTGATTCTATTTACATAAAGTCAAAAATAGAGCAGAAGGAAAGTATATTATTTATGGGTAAATAATTAGGCAGCAAAAATATAAAGAAAAGCAAAGAAATGAAGGCCATAGAAGTCAGGATAGCCGGCCTGGTTACACAGGTGCTCATTTTACAGTACTGTGCATCTCTGTGCATATGTGCTTTAAATTCTTTTTGAATGTCTGCATATTTCACTATATAAAGAATCAAAAACTAAATAAAACAAAGAAAGGAGAGAAACTAAAGGTCAAAGAGGCTAAGTAATTTGCCCAAGATGACACAGCTGTTGAGGAGCAGAGCTGAGAAACGGAGGCAGATATTCTGACCCCAGAGGCTGTGCTTTGTCCCCGCCCATCCAGGGTACTGTCACGTCACACATGGTCTACCCGTACACATTGTGCCGGCTCCCTGACCCACACACGTGCCTGTCTGTCTGTCTCTGTCTCTCTGTGTGCTTGCTGAATTGGGACCATTTGCACAATCCCACAGTAGAACCCAGACTCGCCCTTCCCCTGGCCCTCTTCCCCCAGTGTTTATCAGACTTCCCAGGCTGTGTGCTGAAGGACTCACAAGAATTAAAACAGGAACCGCCATCAAAGGCGCTTATCTCCTTTCTACCAGCAGTGTAGAGGAAATGCAGAAATCCCAGGGGTTAGCGGTGGCAGACATGTCCAGGCAAGTGTGGGCACTTGAAGGGGGGCTCCATCTGCCTCTGCAGGTTTCCTGGCAAAGCTGTTATTAGCCTGGGTTCCCCTGGAAAGGAGGCTTAGAGGATCAGCCCTTCTTTCACTGTTTAATAGCGGAGCTCGTGAGCTCTTTCAAGCATGTTTGTTCTGGCAGAGAGCGGCCACTTCTGACAGGCACAAATGGGCAGTGTGCCTGGTGCAGTCGGGGAGAGCCCGGCCACCCCACAGAGAAAACGGGCCGGCCAGTGTGTCACGGGAGCCAGTTTCTGCCGATGGCTTGCCTAGGGGTGGGCCTCATGGAATGCCTCTTGCCTGGGCATTCACTCATCCATTCATTCATTCAGCCAGTCAGTCATTCACTCGAGATGCGCTCCAGGGGCTGAAGACACAGCAGTGAGTAGGACAGACAAGGTCCTTGCCCTCGTGGAGTATACGTTCTAGGAAAGGAGACAGACAACAAACAAGTAAGCCCAGTATAGTTTAGATGGTGGGGAGGGCAAGCGGGAGTGATAGGGGCTTGGAGTTTTGTGACATTTGAGTAAAGGGGATGAAAGGGTGAATTACACAGATATCTGGGCAGAGTGTTTTGGAGGCAGAGGTGGGTGTTGGAAGAGCAGCAAGGAGGCCAGTGTAGCTGGAGCAGAGTCTCTGAAGGGGAGGAGAGGAAGTAGGGGCTGGTAAATCAGTAGGGCCTTGTCACAGCGATTACTGGCTTTCCCTCCAAGCGAGGTGGTGCCATTGGCAGGTTTTGAACAGAGCAGTGGCCGAGCCTGACTCAGGTTCCAACAGGATCCCTTTAGCTGCTGTGTTGAGAGGGGATTAAAGAAGCAAGGACAGAACCAGGGAGACCAGTTAGGAGCTCATTACACAATCATGCAGGTGAGAGGTGATGGCAGCTTGACCCAGGGGGGCATTGGTAATGAGGAATAATTGAGTTCTGGATGTATTTTGAAGGTAGAACCAATAGTATTTCCCCTATTGGAATGGGTGAAGGTGTAAGAGAGTGAGAGAAGCCAAGGGTAACTCCAGGACGTTTTGATCTAAACTATCTGGAGGGATGGGTTAGCCATTAACCGAGATGAGTAAAAACACAGAAAGTGCAGTTGTTTAGAAGGAAGATGGAGAGTTCACTTTGGGGCTTAGTCTGTTAGAGGCTCAAGCTTAGGCATCAAGTAGGCAGTTTGACATTTACATCTAGAGACCAGGAGAGAAGACTGGGTTGGAGAGAGCATTTGGGGGCCGTTGACACATAGATGAGGTTTGAAGCCATGAGGTTGGATGAGACACCACGGAGCTAGTGGAGGGACAGCAGAGGACCCGGGCTGAGCCCTGAGCTGCTCCCAGATAGGAAATCAAGGAGCAGAGGAGGAGCCAGCATGGGGACTGAGGACTCAGAGCCAGAGCAAGGAGGGTCCCTGAGCAGAGTGAAGAGAGCCTCTAAGAGAGAAGTATCTATACACTTCAAGGGTGGTTTTGGTGGAGTCCTGGGAGTAAAGCCTGATAATAGTGGGTATGAGAAAGGATAAGAGGAGGGGAAGTGGAGTGTGAGCATAGCCAACTCTTTCAAGAAGTTTGCTGTAAAGGCAAAAAGAGAAATGGGACAGTAGCTGGAGGGGGGAGTCAGGTAAAGAGAGAGTTTTGTTTATTTTTTTTTAATTGGGAGACAAAACAGCAACGATGGTACAAGTGAGGGAGGGAAGAATTGCTGTAGCACCACTATCTCTTGTGGATATAGTTGGAAAATTCCTCAACGAAATACAAAGAAATTGAATCCAGAAATATATAAAAGGATTATAACCATGACCAAATTGAGATTTATCCCAGGAATGCAAGGGTGGTTTAACATCTGAAAATTAATCAATGTGATACATCAGTAGAATAAAGGACAAAACCACATCATCATCTCAATCAACTCAGAAAAGACATTTGATAAAACCCAGCACGTTTCATGATAAAAACACTCAACAGTCTAGAGATAGAAAGGAATTTTCTCAACCTGCTAAAGGGCATCTACAAAAAGACCTGCAGATAACATCATGCTTAATGGAGAAAGAGTGAATGCTTTTCAGGAACAAGACAAGGATTCATGCTTTTACCACTTCTATTCAACATTGTATAGACATTCCAGCCAGAACAATTAGTCAAGAAAATGAAATAAAATGCATCCTGATTAGAAAGTAAGAAACAAATGATCTATTTGCAGATGAAATGATCTTATGTATAGAAAATCTTAAGAAATCTACTAGAAATCTATTAGATATAATAAAAAAATTCAACAAGATTGCAAGAAACAAGGTCAATATACACAAATCAATTGCATTTCTATACAGTAGCACTGAGAAAACTGAAAATGAAATTAAGAAAACTTTATTTATAATAGCATCCTAAAGAACAAAATACTTAAGAATATATTTAATGAGAGAAGTATAAAACTTAATACTCTGAAAATGACAAAACATTCTTGAAAGAAATTAAAGACCTAAATAAATGGAAAGACATCCCATGTTCATGGATCAGAATACTTGGTATTGTGAAAACAGCCCCACTCCTTACTGGATCTCTGGGCTTCCATGTCCTTCTCCAGGAACACAGCCCCCTGGGAGGCCCTGTTGGGCAGCACCTCCTAGCCAGCTCTCTATGAGAGGGGAGAGAAAGGAGTCACAGGGTACCAGGGCTGTCTGGCATCTGGTGGGTGCTCATGGGTGAGTCTTTGCCTTGCCTGGTTATCTGGAGAGAGCCAGCAAGCCCTTGAAGGTGCGTCTTACATGCATAGGAAAGTGCTTATTAGCAAATTTGGTTGCATTGAAGTATTAGAAGAGGCAGAGTAAGCACAGGTTTCTGCATCAGGCTGTGGTCTGTGTGTCATCTGGCTCTGCCCCTTCCTTGCTGTGTGACCCTGGGCATGCCACTTACCCTCTCTGTGTCCTTGTTTGTAAAATGGCAATAAGAATATCTTCTTTGCAGAATTAACATGAGAATTAAGAGAGAAAAATGGATGCAAAGTGCTCTGCACTCTTAGTACTAAATAGTTCTGTTCATTCAACACAGAGCATCTGCCACGTAGAGGCAGAGCACAAGGCAGGGATCAGATGGAGCTTCCATTCTGCTCCCCGAGACAGTAACAAGGAAAGTACATCACATGGCACAGAGCAATCGTTCTCATCAGAACCACCCAGAAGAAGGCTGGTAAAGCGAGACTGTTGGATCCACCCTCAGAGTTTCCAACTCACTAGGATTTGTGTTTCTAACAAGTTCCCAGGTGATACTGCTGCTACTGGTCTGGGGCGCACATTTCGATGAGAACTGAAGGTGGTGAGTGCTACTGAAAGGAAAAACAATAGAGCCATTTAAAATACAGTGGTGAGGGTGGACCTAATGAGAGAGTGACACCCAGAGTCTTGAAGAAGTGAGAAAGTGAGCCAGGATGATGTCAGGTGGAAATGTACCAGACCCAGGCAACAGTTTGGGCAAAGGCAGAGAGCATCTGATGTGGTCTTGAGCCAGTGCGGAGGCAGGTAGGCTGAGGGAGTGAGGGTCAGGGCCAGATGCAAAGGAGCCTGAAGCAGGGCAAGGACGTGATCTGATAAATAGTTACAGGGTCGCTCTGACTGCTGACCGGAGTGGGAAAACGGGAAGCCGGGGGACCTATTTGTAGTAAATTAGGCGAGAGACAAGGGTGCTTACACTATGGTGGTTGGTGGTGAAAGTGAGCAGATTCCAAATCTGTTTTGAAAGTAGGACCTACAAGTTCTCCTAGATGTGGGTTTGAGAGAAAGGCAGCAGTGAAGGTGGACTCCCAGGGGTCTGACGGAGCCGACAGAAAGAACTGTCATTAAGTGAGCGAGGAAGACTTAGCCTCGAGGTTTGGGATGATGCAGCAAGACCACAGCTCCGTTTGGACACGTATGAGTTTGACATGCCTGTTAGTCATTAAACCAGTGCGCATCCTGAGTGGGCAGTTGGATGCAGGAGTCTGGGGGTTGGGGTTAGCACTCAGTAACTAGTAGCATGGTAACTATCCCCTCACCCAGTGGCACTGAGGAGCAAAGCCCAGAAACTGTCCCAGCCTTATGGGCATCAGCATAGAGTAACAGTTCTGGGGCCAGGAGCCTGGCCTGGGAATGGTGTCCTTTCCCAGGGGGACAGCTCCATGCTGGGGAGGGGCACTAGGGGCTAGGCAGCAGGCCTGCAGTGGCCATCAGAGCAGTGCTGCCCATGCCGGCCCCACCGCAATGTGTGTATGGCTCTCCCAGGTGTCTGGATACTTTCCCCTGACCATCCCACCCAGAGCTGACAGTCCTGTCCTGGGTTCCTCGGAAATCATGGGGGGAAGGAGGGGGATGAATGTGGCTCCCAGAGGCCACAGGGCAGGACACTTGACATGGAGAAAATCCAGCCTCAGGACAACTTGGAGGTACACAAAGCAACCTTGTTAGTCCAGCTGGTCACGGTCATTATTTGCTGGAATGACATCTCCAAACGGAAGCCCTCAAGGCACAATCAGATTCAGGATGAAAGGTCACTGACCCCAGCCCAGGCTGGCAGTGGTGGAGCCTGAGATCTTAGTGGACTACTTCTCCCCAGCCCTACTTACTCCAGATCCCAGCCCTTCTGGGATATTCAAGAAGAGAAAGTCGTATTACCTATTTCCCCTGGATGTTAACCCACCAGGCCAGTGGGCCTGGGCCTTTCCTGGCAGCCTTTCCAAAAGGGGAAAGATAGGACTGTTGCTGACCTGGACTGGGCTTCAGTCACTGAACCAGCAAAAGGGACACTTGAGCCTGATTCTGGAACCCTGGGCCCATTCTGGTGGGCCCTGAGGGACCACATGCCAGGTGGAGGAAAAATTGCCCCCACAGGCCTTAGACTCCATCCAGCCCCAAGCTCAGAGTCCAGGTCTGTCCTTTTCTGAGTATAGGGGTCAGTACACAGCACCCTTGGGCCTCGTTCCCCTGCAGCCCTCAAGGTTTCTCCCCTGCGGTGCCCCAGGAGTCTGCGAGCTTAGATCCCCAGGACAGGGGAAATAGCCCCCAGCCACAGACGCCACCGGTAGACAGCCAGGGAGCCCAGGGCCGTTTACAAGGAGAACAAGGCAGAGGAGCAGCTGCCTTATCTTGGGAGAGCCTGGCAGGCCAGTGAGGGTGATTGACAGGGGGCTGCTCACCACTGCTTCCGGTGAAACTGAGGCTGCTAACGGCTCAACCAACTGCCTTTTACCCACCTTGCTGGCTTGCTAAGTCCGTCTTCCCTCCCAGCAGCTGTGGGGGAAATGCCCCTGCAGCTGGGCCTGCCTGGCTTCCCATGTGAGCTAGAAAGAACTTAGATCCCAGGGCTGGAAAAGAGCTTGTCATGGTCATTGCTAAGATGAGGCCAGTGGAGGGTGTGTGTCAGTGACACTGCGTGGTGTGCTGGTGACCCCCAGCCACAGGGGAGAAGTCGGGTCAAGGTAGCCACCCTCCAGAACAGCTTGTCCCGGTGCCAGGCTCTGCACCCTGACCTGACCCTCACAATAGCCCTTTGAAATCAGTCCCACTATAGCCCCTTTTATAGGTGAGGAGACTGAACAGCCTGGAGGCTCAAATAATCTGTCCAGGTCCCAAAGGAGCAAGCAGGAAGTCATCATTCTAACCCAGGTCTGCTGGAGCTCAGAGCCCTGGGGCTGGATGCTGGTTCTGGAGAGCAGAATGCCAGGAGCCCTTGGAGTGTCCTATGGTCAGGTTCGCTGGCTGTCAGTTTCTTCCTCTACATCAGCCTGAGGAAAGAGGAAACGATCTCATACTTGCCATTTACTACTCTTGACAGGGATTCATTGTATCAAAATTATATTGTAGAGAGGGACAGAGAGGCCCAGAGAGGTTCAGCAACTTGCCTAATAGCACACAGCAGGGTTGGAGCAGGGGCAGCCTGCCTCCAGGGTGAGCCCATCCAAGGATGCTCTGTTGCCAGGCACCATAGCCTCTGGATCTGTGTTGTCTTAAGAGTGGTTGGGAGACAGAGAGAGGGAGGCAAGACTGAGGACAGAAGTAGTCCCCGAGGTCCTGGACCCAGCCCAGAAACGAGAGCCTCCCAGCTCAAGAGGTCACCTGTCACCGGGTGCTTATGTGAGAGGACAGACCCCCAGCATCTAAGCTCCCTGGCCCTGCCCCAAGAGGAAAGTTTCATGACTATCTTTGCACACCCATCCTCCACCTCAAGCCCCATGGATAAAAAGAACCCCCAAAGGTGGTGTGGGTGTTGACCTGGCCAGGGTTTAACTTAGAGTTCGTTATGGCAGTGCCCATCAGAGTCCAGAGCCTTCTAAATGGGGGGCAGCTGCAGACCGCCATCCATCTGGGGAATCTGGGCGGGGAGGTTGGGTGGAGGGACTCCCTGGAGATTGGCCATTCTAACTCTCGGACCATACAGGTGGGGAGACTGAGGCTTGGAAAAGCGAAAGCAAGTCAGCACCAGAGCCCGTCTGCCTACCTGGGAGGTCCTCCCTCCCCTGGAATAGGTGCCTCCACTGAGTCCTTGGACCCTTCTCTTTAACATGGGCAGAGCTGATCAGACCTTGGGGGCCGTGGGCCATGGGAGCGCCAGGCTTTTCTGGCAGGTTCAGGGCAGGATATTCCTTGACTTATGGCCCCCTGGCCCCATGAACCACTCCCCCACCTTCACGTTTACCTGAACTCTGGGAGGGGAGAACACTGAGCCCCTCCCCACATTCCCAGCACTTGGGAGGACTTCAGCCCCCACCCCCACACTAGTGTCAGGACTGGGGCTAGGGGGTCTCGCTGGCCTGGGGCACAAAATTTAAGGGGGCACCAAAAAATTCAGTGGTCAAGATGAATGTTTTATTGTAATTTTTTAGAATGGAAATTCATGCAAAAAAAAAAATCCACTGCGTTAGTTTCCGATTGCTGCTTTAATAAGTTGTCACAAATTCGGCCGTTTAAAATAACAGATTTATTTGCTCACAGTTCTAAAAGACAGAAGTCAGGACTGAACTTTTATGATACTGAAGATACTGAAATCATGGTGTCGGCAGGGCTGGTTCCTTCTGAGGGCTCCAGGGGAGAATGACTCTTTGCCTCTTCCACCTTCTAGAAGCTGCCCACATTCTTGGGTTCCTGCTTGCCTCCTGGT
This sequence comes from Hippopotamus amphibius kiboko, assembly GCF_030028045.1. NCBI lineage: Eukaryota > Metazoa > Chordata > Mammalia > Artiodactyla > Hippopotamidae > Hippopotamus > Hippopotamus amphibius. The sequence continues at coordinate 50,583,308 of NC_080190.1, forward strand.
GTTGCCCCCTCTTCTGTAGTCAAATGTCCCTCTGCCTCCATTTGCTAAGGCCCACTGAGATAATCTAGTATAACCTCTTGTCCTCAATCCCATCCACAAAGTCCCTTTTGCTAGGTAAGGTAACACAGTCACAGGTTCTAGGGATTAGGACCTGGACATCTTGGGTGGGAGTGGGGGGCATTATGTAGCCAACACAGCTGTGATAAACAGACTGTCAAAATGTTGAATAAAGAGCCTGTGGGTGGGATTAGGATGAAGCAAACAAGGCACTCACTGTCAAAGTCTGTGCGAGGACAGGGTTGGATCCTGTCTTTATTTAAAGTTTTGATATTTTGTTCATCATGAAATTTTTGGCATTAATTTGTATTTTTTTAATATTGCAAAAATATTTATCTTGATTACTGACATTGTTGGCACCCCCTTTAACCTTGCATCTAAAGTGCAAAATTCATGTGCCTCCCTCTAGTCCAGGCCCTGCTTATCAGTAAGAGCAAGAAAAGTGACCCTGCCCTGCACACTGGATTTCAGATGAGCCCCCACCCCTTCCAGCCCCAGAGCTCCCCTAAGTCCCTGCCTTACAGAATTCTGCCCACAGACCCTTGGGGACCTTCATCCCTTCTTCTGGTGTTGTAGGGCCCCAGCTTTGCTTCTGGGTCCACCTGCCCTCCTGGTGAATGCCCAAGGCCGTGCACCCATCTCAGTCCTCACACTTTGCACCCTCTGGAAGTGTGGGATTATAGGCTTTTTTCGCTGGGACAGAATCCTACTCTGGGAAGAACATAGGCTTTGCAGAAAGGTAATATAGGTTTGAATTGAAGATCTGTCACTTACTTGTTGTGACCTTGGGAAAATGACATAACCTCTCTGAGCTTCAACCGCCTCATCTGTAAAATGGGGACATGAATACTTATACCGATCAGGGCTGCACAAGACGCGCATGGTAAGTCCTAAGCACCCTGCGTGGCACTGTGGCCCGCGTCCCTCGGCAGGGCAGGGGGCTGGAGCCTTGAACGCCAGCTCCGCAGCGGGCAGCCCAGCTGTAGATTCGGCTCAGCCCTCGCCCCTCTGCTTGACCCAAATCGAGTCACCTGACCTCCCTGAGCTTCCGCTGCCTCCACCTAGAACACCTGCCTCCCATTCTGCGGGGGGCGGGAGCTCCTAAAGCGAGTCCTTGGCTAGGAAGAAGGGGCGGATCATTGGGAGTTGCGAGTATTCCCAGGGCGCCTGTGACATCGAGCGTCAGGAAGAAGCGGGTCAGAGGTCTGAACCGGGAGCGCCGCGGGGGCCGACTCCGGGAGCAGCATTTCAGGAACTCGCAGGTCCCGGGCCCTCCCTCCCTCGCTCCAGGGTCCCGGCCCGGGGCGGGCGGCGGGCAAGACGCTACCTGCGCGCGTGCCGGGCATTCCTGCCACCGCCGCGCCGCCGCGCCCGGGCGCGCCATGGGCCTGATGCCGGCCGCGCGGGCCTCCTCCGGGTGCCGCGCCTGCCCGCGGCCGCCCTGCCGCCTGCCCGCCTGCTGCGCTCCCGCCGCCCCAGGTAGCGCGGGAGGGGGTGCGGGCGCCCCGCGAAGCCGAGCGCAGGCGGCGTCCCGGCCCCACAGCGCGCTCGGACCCGGCCCCACGCGCGGGCGCGTCGCGGGGCGCCCGAGGGAGCGGGAGGAGTGCGAGCGGGGGTGGGGGGCAGCAGCGGGACCGGCCGCTGGGCTGGGGGAGCGGGCGCGCGTGGTGGGGGGACGAGGCAGAGCTGGGACGCCTCCTCCTACCTCCCGCCCGGGGGGGGTGGGCATCCCGCGTGCAGGAATGAAGAACCTAGCCTTCCGGGGCGCGGGAGTTTGCAAAGGATCACGCCACCACCACCACCACTCCTGAGCGAACCAGGCAGGACGCCGGCTCTGGGCTACCGACTCCAAGTCCAGTGCTCAGCCCACGTTTGACCCTCCAGGCCTCAGGAAGGCCCCCGTGTCTGGGCGTGGGGCTGGCTAACACCAGAAGGGTAGGGGTCGCTTCTGCCATGGGGACCGGCTTGCCCGGGGCAGGACCCCCCCACCCCTCCCCAAGATGTTGCCTCTCGCAGTATTTCTCTCCCCAGGGCTGACTTCAGCCTGTTGGTTGTTGAGACTTGGTTACAGCCCAGCCAGTTGGTTACAGCTGTTCGCAGCAGCGCTGAGGCTCTGTAGTACCTAGAGGAGAGCAGTGCGCATGGGCACAGGTGTGGGGGCGATGGGAAGTGGAATTACAAACCGTGGGATGCGTGCAGGGAGGATGGCAAGTGTCCTGCGGAGAGGAGTGGAGAACAGAAAGGGTTTGCCCAAAGTTTGTGAACCTCTGGAGAGAATTTAAGAATTACTTTCCTCATTGTGTCTCTGTGTGCCTCTCGCCACAGCTGGAGAGAGCCTTAGGGTGGCCAGAGCAGGCCTAGGGTCTCCACTGGGGGATCAGCTCCAAGAGGGAATCTCGGCTGCCTCCCTCTCCTGCAGGGCCCCGGGGGCAAGCAGAGCCCACCGTATGCTGCGCTGGCCCTCTCGGGTCAGGAGAAGGCCACATTCATGAAGCACCTGCTTCCGTGTGCCCGGTGTGATAGGCGCTTCCGTGGCTGCCTACAGCCCTGTGAAGTGGCAGAGACCGAGGCTCAGAGAGGTTGAGGACGGGGCTCAAGGTCACCCAGGACAGGGATCTCAGTCAGCTGAGTGCTGGGCCTGTGCCTTCCTGCTCCTGCTTGGGATTCTGGGGAGAGGGGAGTGAGGGCCAGGCTTTGCCAGGGAGCAGCTGGCAGGCGAGGCGAGCCCATCGGCAGGTTCATCCAGAGGAAGGGCAGCCTCTGTCAGCTTCCTGTCCGGTGACAGAACTGGTGCTTCATGAAGAGTGTGGGCCGGGACCTCGAGGAACCTGCGCACTGGCTGGGTTTCCAGGGATCTGACGGACCTACTGGAACTGGTTCTTGGCAGGGCTCCCCTTCTGAGACGTGCCGGGAGGGCTGAGGAAGTTCAGCGCGGCCGTTCCAGGCCCTGCCAGGCTCTGTTCGGGAGACCCTGACAAGGGGAGTGGTGGGCAAGGACTCTGGCTGAAGGAGGCCAGGCCTGTAGCGTGAGCGCAGGGTACCTCCAGCAGGAGGGAGCTGGGAGCAGAGCCCTGGGAGGCTGAGCTGGAACAAGCCTTTCCCATGTGGCTGCTGGAGCACCTCCCCCCGCAAGGGTGGTGAGGGGGCAGCTCGTACCTGAAGCCTGTACAGGGTCTGATACAAGGCTCAGTGCTGCCTTGCTGGGAATGTGGGGTCAGTCCTGGGCCTTGTGGTGGCTGGGGGCAGGGCCTCAGGGCAGCCTCTAAAGAGAAGTGTGACTATCCCCATTTTATAGATGGAAAAACTGAGGCCTAGGAAAGGCGGCCACTCTACTTCTCAGTGGCTTAGTCAGGATGTGCACCCAGGCCTTAGTCAGGACGTGCAGGTGCAGGCTCAGAATCTTTGTCTCTATGGCCTTTAGCCTTGACCATCACCTGCCACCTGTGTTCCCAACCCCCATCCCTAGCTCAATGCTCTCACCAGGCTCAGAGCTTGGAGGGCCTCTGGGGGAGTCTCGTCATTTCCCATGTATGGGGTCAGTGCTCACCAGGGCTCACGGTCCTTGTCAGGACAGGGGGCTGCTATGCTCCCAGCCTCGTGAATCATGTTTTCTCACCAGCCCTCCAACCCCTGGGGTCCTTGTCAGACACCACCCCCCCCAGGTCTGCCGTGGGGTCTCTGCATTCCCCCAGCACCCTCCGTCTACCCCCCACCCCCGCCTGTCTGCCTGGCTATCTCCTGCTTCTTCTTAGACCCCAGCTCTGATGTCCCCTCCTCCTCTAAATTGCCTCTGTTTAGAAGCATGCAGGGCCCTGTGGACTTCCGTTTCCTGGCTCTCACAGCCCTGTTCACAGGGCTGGAAGAGTGATCTGGAAGGCTTCACTGGGGGAGGTGGTGGTTGGGCGAGGGCTTCAGAGACGTGGGAGCTGCCTGACTGCAGGCACAGCACAAACAGCGGGGCTGGCCGTGCAGCAGCTGCCCTCTGCGTGGCCCAGGCTCTGCGCCCCAGTAGCTGGTGGAGGGAGGGGGGCAGGCCCTTGCCTGTCTGCCTGCCAAGTTTGGATTTTATCCTGGGTGGGGAGGAGGGAGGCAGCAAGGGGTTTTCAGCAGAGGAGCCCCTGGTAGGACTTACATGTTTCTAGCCCTCTGGGCAGCTCTGAAACCCTCTAAGACCCAGAACAGGGTGGGGCACAAACACAAGAGTAATGGTAGGATGGATGGATGGACGAATGGACAGATGGACAGCAGATGTCCTGGGGACAGGAAATGGGAGAGCAGGAAGGGCTGGGGCCAAGAGGAGGCTGGATGGAATTACCCAAGCTTTGTGGCTCTCTGTAGAGGATTTTAGAATTCCTTTTCTCAGTGTCTCTTCCCTGACTGTGGCCTCCAGTCACCGTGAGCCAAGGGTGGGGAGCTGAGTGCGTGAACTCAGGACCGTAGACTGTCCTGAACTGTGTGTCCATCCTCCTTCACTCAGCGCTTCTTGACCTCTGCTTCAAGCCCAGCATTGGCTTGGACTGGGCAGGTGGGGTGGCTCCTAGTGAGGAATTGGGTAGAGGCGAGCATCTTCACAGGGTTTATGATCGAGGGCCAGGGAGAGAGCCCAAGAACGCTATGGTCATGCTGAAGGGAGGATCTGAGACAGTTCACATAGGAAGGGACATCTGAGCTGTTCCCAAGAGGTAATAAGAATTTTGCACAGACTGAACACGGTAGAGACCGCCTGTGCACAGTCCAGGCAGCAGGAAAGCAGACATATTGAGGATGCTTGCGTAGTGGGTAAAGCAGACGTGAAAGGGACAGGGCGGATGCCTGAGTAAGGAGGGAGGCAGGAGGCAGGCGCCGAGGATGCAGTGCCAGGCTGGCTCCTTCCCCTCTTGAGGACCCTCTGCTCCTGGGCAGTTCCCCCTGTATGTTCTCTTCCTGCTCCTTTGAGGTCCTAGCAGATGCCTCTGGTCACGATAGGCCTGGCTTCCCAATTTCTACCTTCTGTGAGTCAGGGCCCCTCTCCTAATTCATCCTGACCCAGTGCCCTAGGGGCAAGTCTGTGCCATGGAAGTAAAAGCAAAAGAGGTGAGTACCTGGTAAAGCTACGTGAGCGAAGTGTGAACTGGATGTGAGGCGATAGGGAATGGTGGAGACTGTGGAGAATGAGTGATGCATGGGCTAGCAAAAGGGCACAGGTGCCACTGAACTCCGTCAGTGTTACTGTTTGGGAATTTGGGCCTAGTGCCACCAGACCTGTGGATTCTTTTAAGAGAAACTGGGAATCCAGATTTTTATATGAAATCTCTTGATTTTAAATAACTAATTTAAAAATGTTTCAAACATCTTACCAGCTAAAAAGGAGCATCGTGGATCCATGTGGCTCGTTGTTGGGCATGAGCTATTGAGCCCTAAGTGAGGTGAAAGGGAACAGTGGCTCTGTGTCCCCAGACCAGCCCAGGCCACTCTCAGGCTGGGCGGAGAGGCCAGGACGCTGTTAGTGGTGGGCTCCGGCGGCTCTTTAGCGTTCCCGCAGGCAGCCCCCATGCCGGTCTTTGGGCAGCGTCAGCCCCTGCGCTCAAGGCTGTTGACTGGCCTGTCAGGCCCCACCACTGTGGGCAGGGCAGCTTGGCCCTTCCACCAAATCCCAGAAGGCACACAGTTTTTCCTTTCTTGTCAGTATTCCAGCCTCTGCTCACCTCTGCCTGTTGCCCAGCATAGCATATCCTTGGGAGCTCCTGGTGAAGAAGACAGCAGAAACAGGAAGCAAGACTGGTGGGTGGATAGCATCACGCAGGTATCCATGCTCCAGCATGGATGGAGAGCAACAGTGTGGCCCAGAACAGTCTCTGGACCCAGAGCCAGACTGCCTGGGTTTTGTTTGTTTGTTTTTGCTTTTTAGTTTTTATTTTATTGGAGTATAGTTGATTTACAATGTTAGTTTCAGGTGTACAGCAAAGTGATTCAGTTATACATATATTCTTTTTTTAGATTCTTTTCTCATATAGGTTATCACAAAATATTGAGTTCCCTGTGCTGTGCAGTAGGTCCTTGTTGGTTGTCTATCTTATACATAGTAGTGTATGTGTGTTCACCCCCCAACGTTTCCCCTTTGGTAAGCATAAGTTTGTTCTCGATATCTGTAAGTCTGTTTCTGTTTTGTAAATAAGTTCAGTTTGTATGCGTTTTTATTAGATTCCCCATGAGTGATATCATATTTGTCTTTCTCTGATTTACTTCACTTAGTATGATAATCTCACAGTCCATCCATGTTGCTGCAAAAGGCATTATTTAGTTCTTTTTAATGGCTGAGTAATATTTCATTGTATATATGTACCATATCTTCTTTATCTATCCCTCTGATGATGGGCATTTAGGTTGCTTCCATGTCCTGGCTATTGTAAATAGTGCTGCAATGAACATTAAGGTACATGTTTCTTTTTGGATCATGGTTTTCTCTGGGTATATGCCAAAGGGTGGGATTCCTGGGTCATATGGTATTTCTGTTTTTTGTTTTTTAAGGAACTTCCATACTGTTCTCCATACTGGTTGTACCAATTTACATTCCCCCCAACAATATAGGAGGGTTCCCTTTTCTCCACACCCTCTGCAGCATTTGTAGTTTGTACAGACTTTCTGACGATGGCCATTCTGACCTGTGTGAAGCGATACCTCATTGTAGTTTCGATTTGCATTTCTCTGATAGTGATGTTGAGCATCTTTTCATGTGCTTTTTGGCCATCTGTGTGTCTTCTTTGAGAAGTTTATTTAGGTCTTCTGCCCATTTTTTGATTTGGTTGTTTATTTTTTTGACCTAGAGCTGCATGAGCTGTTTATATATTTTGGAGATTAATCCCTTGTTGGTCACTTCATTTGCAAATATTTTCTCCCATTCTTTGGGTTGTCTTTTTGTTTATGGTTTCCTTTTCTGTGCAGAAGCCTTTAAGTTTAATTAGGTTCCATTTGTTTATTTTTGTTTTTATTTTCACTACTCTAGGAGGTGGATTATAAAACATATTGCTATGATTTATGTCAAAGAGTGTTCTATGTTTTCCTCTAAGAGTTTTATAGTGTCCAGGCTTACATTTAGGTCTTTGATCTATTTGAGGTTTATTTTTGTGTACAGTGTTAGAGAATGTTCTGATTTCATTGATTTGCATGTAGCTGTCTAGTTTTCTCAGCACCACTTTTTTTTGAGCATGATATTTGCATTATTTTATTGATTTAAAAATAACGAAAGCAAATTTATTGGAAGAGCATTATTTTATTTACGTTTAAAAGACAAAAATTGGCTATATTGGCCGACAATGTTTAAAAACCCATTTAAGAGATCAATATTTACAGCAATTTCTTTAAAATCAGATGTTAACAAATCACCAACTAAATCATAAGGAATAAGTACAATTTTGTAAGCTTTTTTGGTAAGGTGAAATGCCTATTATGGATAAAGATTAATTTTTATATTAATTATTAATATATTAATAGGCAATGAGCTATTATTTTCTACCCAAATGTGTGCTCAGCATCTGAGCACAGGATAGAATAAAGAGCTTCCAATAATAGATACCAGCCAAAACTTCAGAATTACATTCAAGATTTTATTTTTACTTGTACTTACACATGACCATGAATTCACTGCCTTCGAGATATTGAAGTTGGTCTTCTAAATACTTAACAGTTAATTTTCTTAGAATATGAATTTTAAAAATGGTTATCAAATTCACATATTAAGCTCATAATGATGCCAGGAGTATACTCTTTCTACCTTTTAATTTTCTTTTTTTTTTTTTTTTTTTACTAATTGTGAAAATGAAAATAGAATTAGGAATATTCTAATACTAATTACATAGTATTATGTACTTACTAATTATATATAAATTGTGTATGTACTATGTATTATATATATATACTAATTACATAGTATTGATATTTAGTGTTTTCTAAGGTTGGAGGAAAAATCCATTGTTTTTGGATCAAGGACTTACTCAACTACAGTCCTGTGTTCCAGGGATGAAGTGCTCAAGCATTCTAGATTTTCAAGTAAACATTCGTGTAACTCTAAAATTACATGGCATGACCAGCACCACTTATTGAAGAGACTGTCTTTTCTCCATTGTACAGTCTTGCTTCCTTTGTCACAGAGTAATTGACCATAGGTGCGGGAGTGTATTTTGGGGCTTTCTATCCTGTTCCATTGATCTACACTTCTGTTTTTGTGTGTGTGTGTGCCACTATGATATTGGCGGTTTTGTTTGTTTTTTGGTTTTTGTTTTTTAAAATTTATTTATTTATTTATTTATTTATTTATTTAATTGGCTGCATTGAGTCTTCATTGCTGCACATGGGCTTTCTCCAGTTGCAGCAAGCAGGGGCTACTCTTCATTGTGGTGTGGGGGCTCCTCATTGCGGTGGCTACTTTTGTTGTGGAGCATGGGCTCTAGGCACACAGGCTTCAGTAGTGGTACATGGGCTTAATAGTTGTGGCTCACAGGCTGTAGAGCACAGGCTCAGTCGTTGTGGTGCACAGGCTTAGTTGCTCTGCAGCATGTGGGATCTTCCTGGACCAGGGATCGAACCTGTGTCCCTTGAATTGGCAGGTGGATTCTTAACCACTGCACCACCTAGGAAGTCCCTACCATACTGTTTTGATTACTGTAGCTTTGTAGTATAGTCTGAAGCCAGGGAGTCTGATTCCTCTAGCTCCATTTCTCTTTCTCAGGATTGCTTTGGCTATTCAGGGTCTTCTGTGTTTTCACGTAAATTTTAAGATTTTTTTGTTCTAGTTCTGTGAAAAATGCCATTGGTAATTTGATAGCGATTGCACTGAATCTGTAAATCACCTTGGGTAGTATAGTCATTTTGATAATATTGGTTCTTCCAATCCAGGAACATGGTATATCCTTCCATCTGTTTGTGTCATCTCCGATTTCTTTCATCAGAGTCTTATAGTGCTCAGGGTGGAGGCTTTGTCTCCTTAGGTAGGTTTATTCCTAGGTATTTTATTCTTTTTGATGCAATGGTAAATGGGGTTGTTTCCTTAATTTCTTATCTTTCATTGTTAGTATATAGGAATGCAAGAGATTTCTGTGTATTAACTGTATATCCGATAACTTTACCCAATTCATTGATGAGCTCTAGTAGTTTTCTGGAAGCATCTTCAGGATTTTCTATGTATAATAGCATGTCATCTGCAAACAGTGACAGTTGTACTTCTTTTCCAATTTGGATTCCTTTATTTCTTGGACTTCCATAACTATGTTGAATAAAATGGTGACAATGGACATCCTTGTCTTGTTCCTGATCTTAGAGGGAATGCTTTCGGCTTTTCACCTTTGAGAATGACGTTAGCTGTGGGTTTGTTATATATGGCCTTTATTATGTTGAGGTAAGTTCCCTCTATTCCCACTTTCTGGGGAGTTTTTATCATAAATGGTTTTTATTCTTTGGTTTGTTAATATGGTGTATCACACTGATTGATTTGCAGATATTGAAGAATCCTTGCATCCCTGGGATGAATCCACTTGATCATGGTATATGATCCTTTTAATATATTGTTGGATTAGGTTTGCTAATATTTTGTTGAATGTTTTTGCATCTATGTTCATCGTGATACTGGCCTGTAATTTTCTTTTTGTGGTATCTTTGTCTGGTTCTGGTATCAGGGTGATGGTGGCCTCATATAATGAGCTTAGAAGTGTTCCTTCCTCTGCAATATTTTGGAAGAGTTTTAGAAGGATAGGTGTTAACTTTCCTCCAAATGTTTGATAGAATTTGCCTGTGAAGCCATCTGGTCCTGGACTTTTGTTTGTTGGAAGCTTTTTGATCACTGTTTTAATTTCCTTATTTGTGATTGGTCTGTTCATATTTTCTGTTTCTTCCTGGTTCAGTCTTGGGAGATTGTACCTTTCTAAAAATTTGTCTGTTTCTTCTAGGTTGTCCATTTTATTGGCATATAGTTGCTTGTAGTAGTCTCATGATCCTTTGTGTTTCTGTGGTGTCAGTTGTAATTTCTTCTTTTTCATTTCTAATGTTATTGATTTGAGTCCTTTCTCTTTTTTTCTTGATGAGTCTGGCTAAAGGTTGATAGATTTTGTTTATCTTCTCAAAGAACCAGCTTTTAGTTTCATTGATCTTTGCTATTGTTTTCTTCATCTCTGTTTCATTTATTTCTGCTCTGATCTTTATGATTCCTTCTACTAACTTTGGGGTTTTTTTTTTTTTTTTTGTTCTTTCTCTAGTTGCTTTAGCTGTAAGGTTAGGTTGTTATTTGAGATTTTTTGTATTTCCTGAGGTAATATTATATTGCTATAAACTTCCCTCTTAGAATTGCTTTTGCTGTATCCCATAGGTTTTGGACCGTCGTGTTTTCACTGTCATTTGTCTCTAGGTATGTTTTGAGTCCTCCTTGATTTCTTCAGTGATCCCTTGGTTGTTTAGTAACATATTGTTTAGCCTCCATGTGTTTGTGTTTTTTACAGTTTTTTTCTTCCTGTAATTGATTTCTAATCCCATAGTGTTGTGGTCAGAAAAGATGCCTGGTATGATTTCAGTTTTCTTAAATTTACTGAGACTTGATTGGTGGCCCAAAATGTGATCTATCCAGGAGAATGTTCCATGTAGACTGCCTGGGTTTGAACGTTGACCCTGCCACATGCTGAGTGAACTTGGGCACATTCTGAAAGCCCACTGCCTCTCAGTTTGTTCATCTGGAAATTGAGGAAGACAGTGATGGTGACAATGGTAATAATGGTGACATCCCCCGAGTTATCCAGCTGCCTGAGGATTAAATATGCTGATACACGTGAGGTGCTTACAACAGCACCTGGCACCATGAGTGCCATGTCTCAGCCATTTCAGCACACTTTCCTCGTGCACACACACACATATGCACACACACAAAGTCCACACACATGTGTATGCATGGACACCCACACACTCACTCACATGAGCATCCACACACTCCTTCCCAAAGCATTGATGGCATCAATGGGTGCCTTCCATGTGGGCATGTTTTCTAGAAGGGAGAAGTCTCATCCCCGAGGTTCTGTATACTTTGTCTTTAGGTCCAACAGGATGAGAAGGAACATTGATTGAGTGCTGCTTTATTCCAGGCACGGTCTTAGGGACTGATGTATCTTATTTCAAAAAAGCCATCGTGTGTGGGAAGCTACAATAGGCGCCCATCCATCACCTGGCTGGCTCACCACCCAGGTCTCTGGAAGCCACCTGCCTGGGCTGTATCCCTCTGGAAGGACAGAACTGCCTGAACAGAATGGAGCGTTGATGTTGTGCCCTGGCACACCCCACAGCTGCCCTGCAGGGACAGTGTCTGCATCAGAGATAGGCAGATGGCGGGCCTTCCAGAGTTACCATAGAGCTTAGGGCTGGGACAAGTCTGTTTCTCCTTCACTCTCACTGTGAGTTAGGGACCTTCATGTACCTCTACTCCTTCCACTCTTTGCCTGGGCTACCAGGAACCTCTTTTCCCAGTTGTGTATTTAGTTGTCACAGGTTTTCTGGGTCAAAAGTTCCTTTACCTTCTTGCTCTCTCCTTCTGTCCCTCATTTGCTTTCTTGTCCTGTATTAAATGTTTTGGATCTTTTGCTTCCTGATTTTTTTTTTGCACATGTTATTGAAATATAGCATACAGAAAGGTGTACGAATCACAAGTGTATAGTTTAATGATTTCCCTTAAAGTGAACAAAGCTGGGTAAGCAGTGCCCAGGTCTAGATTCCAAGCATTACCAGTACCCCAGGAGCCCCGCAGGCTCCTTCCAGTCACTGAGCCACCAAGGTAACCAGTCCTAACCTGATTTTACAGCTTACATAAATGGAGTCATGCAGTGTACACTCTGGGTCTGGCTTCTGCTAGCAATTATGGGTTTTTTTTCCATTTTTAAAAAATTTGGTAAAAATAAGTCTGACATAAAATTTTAACCATTTTTAAGTGTACAGTTCAGCGGCGTTAAGTATATTCGTCACGTGCCATCATCACCATCATTCATCTCCAGAACTCTTTTCATCTTGTAAATCAGACTCTGTACCCATTAAACAATAACTCTCCATCCAATTGTCCTCCAGTCCCTGGCAACCACATTCTACTTTCTGTCTCTATGTATCTGATTATTCTATGTATCTCATATGAGTGGAATAGTAGTTTTTTACGTGTGTTAGTGGACCAGCTTATTTCACTTGGCAAAGTGTCCTCAAGGTTTGTCCATGTTGTAGCATGTGTCAGAATTTCCTTCTTTTTATGGCTGAATAATAGTCTGTTGTATGTATGTATCAATCACATTTTGTTCATCTATCCATTGATGGACATTTGGGTTGCTTCCACCATTTGGATATTGTGAATAATACTGCTGTGACCATGGGTGTACTTATATCTGCTCAAGTCTCTGCTTTCAGTTCTTTTGAGTATATGCCCAGAAGTGGGATTGCTGCATCATATGGTGATTCTGTTTTCAAGTTTTTGAGGTGCCTCTATACTGTTTTCCACAGTGGCTGCACCATTTTACATTCCCATCAACAGGGCACAAGGGTTCCAATTTCTTGACATCCTCACTAACACGTTTTCTGTTTTTTGGATAGTAGCCCTCCCCCTGGGTGTGAGGTGGATTTGATTTGCGTTTCGCTGGTGATCAGTGATGTTGAATCGTGATTCCACTTTCACGTCATCTATCGTATGTCTTGTCGCCTGAGCTGTGCCCCGTCTGTTGTTGCTGTCACGTGCTCCGTGGTACGAGTAGACGGTGACAGTCCCGCTCATTCTGCTGCTCATGGGCATTAGATGGTTTCCCATTTGGAGGGATTGCAAGGCAGGGACACTAAGAACATTCTAGAGTGCTTCTTTCAGTGGACATAGTGTTGGGTTTTTAAATGTAAGCCACTTCCCTTTGGAGGTCAGTGTTGCATAAATAAACCAATTAATAAAATGTATAATGCATGTTCCCCGAGGGCCATGTAAAGGGTTCTCAGGCTTGGACATGCTCCACTGGCCAGGCCAGGCCCCTGCCCACTGTGCCCTCCTGCCCTGTCCCAGACACCTGGTGCCTGCCCTCCCTGTTTCTAATCTGCTCCCCCAGCAGGGAGCCACCCTTGGCTCTGACAGCACCCCCTGCCCTCCTTTGTCCCCAGCACCCTTCCCCACCGCTGAGCCAGCTAGCTAAGTGTGTGACCAGCTCCTCTCTGTGCCCAGGGATCTTTGGGCAGCGCCTGGAGGACACGGTCCACCACGAGCGGAAGTATGGCCCGCGCCTGGCGCCGCTGCTGGTGGAGCAATGTGTGGACTTCATCCGGGAGCGCGGGCTCACTGAGGAGGGCCTCTTCCGCATGCCTGGCCAGGCCAACCTGGTGAGGGACCTGCAGGATTCCTTCGACTGTGGGGAGAAGCCACTGTTTGACAGGTGAGCTCCTGGGAGGGGGTGCAGATAGCGCCACCTACCCGGTCCCCCTGCAGGGCCTCCTCTCAGGAAGCCAGCTGAGAGGCGTGGGTGCAGGATGGAGGTCGGGGTGGCGCCCCACACTGGCACATGTGTGCCCAGCCAGCCCTCCCGATGGGCGGAGTGCGGGGTGCAGAATCACTGCAGCAGCCCTGGGTCTCCTTCAGGGGTGGGTCCTGCCACCTCCACGTGGGCTGTATCCACTGTGGATGCCCAGAAGCCCACCCCGGCTGGAGCAGGGAAAGGCCTCTGCTGACACCATCCAGGACTCTGGGCCTTCTGCGTGGTCTGTCTCTTGGCTCTGTGTTCTTGGGATGACCCTCCCCCAGGCTCCTTTGGTGCCAAGATGGAGGCACAGCTCCAACCCCACATTCTGACAGGTTTTGGGGGCAGGGGAGCGAGTCTCCTCCACCTGTTCTGGGCCAGTGCCCATCCTACCCCATCACTGGGGCTTATTGCCTCCTGGGGTCCACCCCGGGATAGAGTCAGCCTCATTTAGAGCCCAGGGGCTGAGAACAGGGCAGAAATGGCTGTTTGGGGGCCTCTTCTCTCTGATGGGACCTCCATTATGGGGCAGTTTTTCATAGAAAGTTCTTTCTGCATCAAGCCAACCCTGGCCCCCATTGAGCTTCTGCCCATTCTTCTCAGATCTGCTCTCACAGACAAGGATACCCTCAGTTGCAGGATAAGCCCACAGGTTTCTGCTGGCAACCCTAGCATTTTCAGGTCTTTTCCTCTCAGGGCAGAACACTTCCAGCCCCTCCAACATCTGCCCAGACCCATCACCGCAGCCAGGAGAATCTGTCAATTCCTTTTTCACATGTGGAGCCTGGGACTGATCACCATTCCCCAGAGGTGGCTGGCCCAGGGAGGGCACAGGGGTTCCTTCATCTGGAGCCAAGTGAATTTCCGTCTGATGCTCTGAGCTTGTGGTCCATTATTTATAATCTCAGTGAGCTTGTGGTCCACTCTGAACCTCTGCCAGCCAAGCGTCTTGCATCCCATGCCTTATTGCTTCAAAACTTTTCTATGGTTCCTGGAAACTTGCTCTTGACATTGGGGTTTTTTAGAGAAGGGACCACAGCCCAGGTTGCCACTGACCCCACACACCCTGAGGACTCCCCTGGCTGTGGATGACCACAGCCTCTCCTTTCTCTGCCTCCCCTCACCGGGAAGGTGCTAAGGAGCTGAGTGTGGCGTGTCAGTGGGAAATCTGAGGGAAGTGATGTGATCCGTAGCCAGAGGGCCCCTCGGATCCAGATCCAAGGAGAGGATTCTGGGGGCAGAGGTGGGGTTGGGTATCCTCTGTTTCAGCAGGGCAACGATAGGGTGTGGGAGCAGGTGAGTGCGCCTGGGAGGGCATGAGGGAGAAGAGAGGAGAGGGGACAACCTGTGAAGCCTGGGTTTGGAGGACGGGCCGGAGGAGGGATAGAAGTAGCCAGAGAGATGGGAGACAGGAGCCCAGGGAAGGCCTGCCCCTGCTGAGAGGTCGGGAGTCAGGTGGGGGTGTCTGAGGGGCTCTGCCTCTCCAGGGGGTATTCAGCAGGTGGGCCAGAGGGGGAAGGGATCCAGGCTGAGGCCTCCAGGAACCGCAGCTTGGCACAGAGTGTGTGTGCAGCAGGGGCAAAGCGGAGGGAGGCACCCCAGGGAGCTGGGTTTGGTCCTGAAGCCCAGGAGGCCTGGCAGGGTTTGACTAAGGGGAGGGCCAGATCTGATGGCATCAGGCAGTAGGACAGTCTGTCTGGATCCCCAGGAGCTACCAAAAGCACGGGTTCCAGGCCCCGCCCTCCCCACTCTGTGGAATCAGACTTGGGGATGAGGCGCGGGAATCTGCTTGTGTGAAAGCCCAGTGACTCTGCTCAGCAACCAGATTTGGGGTCAGTGGCCAAGCGGGAGCCCCCCACCAGGGTTGCGGCAGAAGTAAGGGTGAGTGGGACGAGAGGGGGCAGGGCAGGCCCCCCTTTGCACCTTCCAGCCTCAGCCTCTCGTCAGCCTCTCTTCCGCCCTGCCCTCCCTGACCCCCTGCCTCCATCTGGAGCTCCCGCACTAACCCTGCCCTCAGTGTGCTTACAGACTTTTCTTCAACGATCATATGTCCATTTCATGGATTAGGACCCGAGGCTGGGAGACTGCATGTAACTCGCCCGAGCTGACCTCTTTCCCAGAGCCCCTTGCCCTCCATCTACCTCCTCCCTCCAGAAAAGTCCCTCTCTCAGCCTGCTCACCCTTCCAGAACCATCCTGTTTCTCCCTCCTGTCATCCAACAGCCTCTTTTTTTTTTAAACTCTAAGAATTTCTTTTTTTATTTCATTCTTTAGGCCTAAAATTTATATCATTTTGAAACCTACTGGCTAAACAGCAAATTATTTTTAGATGTACATAAACACTTTCTTCAAACTGATTACCAAATTATATTCTATCCAACAGCCTCTGACACAGAGCCTCCTCTCCTGCGCCCGCCCTGCCCGTCTTCAGTCCCCTGCACACCCGGGCTCCCCTGGCTGCCTTTCCGGGGCCCTGCTCCACGGTGTTCCCTGCACCGCCACAGCAGCTCTGCGCTCTGGGTGCCTCTCCCTTCTGGAAACGTCTCCCTGGGCTATCTGACACTGTTCTCTCCCACTTCCCGGCATCTCTTCCAGCCCTGCGTTGTTGCCCACTCCCAACACGGGGGTCCCAAGGCTCTTCCTCTTCACTCCCTGCCGGAGCTGTCCCGGCGCTGCTCCCCTCACCCTCACGCAGGCACCGAGCTGGCTCACGCCATGCGCACAGACCACACGGCGCCACCGTGAGCTCTGGCCTTGGGTCCTGGGCTCACTTCTCCATAAAGAGCCCCACCTAGCCTGGAAGCTGCAGTCACCACACCGGTCCCTTCCTGCTGCCCTGGGACCTGGCCTGGCCACATCCACATTGCCGCCCAGCGTCTCGAGGAGGCTCTCCCCCGTGCCTAACCTTGGTGGCTCTGGTGACTCTCACAACAAACCTTACGGCACTTAACGCCCATCCACTGAGTGAGAGCACTTGGTAGGCCTGGGGGAGCAGCTGTGATCCAGACAGACAGCAGACAAGGCCCCGCCTTCCCGTCACAGGGATAAAGGACAAGTAAATGCACTCAGGGAAGCAGCTTGGGTTCCCATCACCACTCTCCCCTCTGCCTGCCCCTCAGCACAGAGCGGGGCAGCTCCTGGCTCCCGGAGCAGGCGGCACGGCCCACAGGGAGGTAGTGCTTGATAACTGGAAGCCAGCAGAGGGCTGGGATGGGAAAGACGGGCCAGCGTGCCACGTGGAGAGTGGACTGTGGGGGAGCGATGCGTAGGGGGCAGGAGACCACAGCCGTGTTCTGGATGGATGGACGCTGGTGTTGGTGGGGGTGAGGGGGTCTTTGGGAATGAAGAGAGGCAGGGGAATGGAGGAATTATCAGATCCATCCTGCAGACGGAGAAACTGAGGCTGGGGGTTATCTGCCTTACTGCAGGTACCTGCTGTGCGACAGTGAGGGCAGGAACTGATCTGGACCCCAGGGTGAGCCCTTGTCTCCAGCTGTTACCCTCCTTGCCTGTGCACCCAGCACCCCTCCACCACACACTGTGAGCCTGTCCTGGGAGAGGAAGCAGGACAGGTGACAGCACCTGCCCTGGAAGGGCTCACAGGCTGATGGGCACCCATCGTGCTCTGGGCTGCGGAACATTCTCCTTGAGTGCTGGGGGTGGGGGCTGGATTCATGCAGGCCTGTGTGGGAGGGGTTGAGGGGACTTTAGGGACAAAGTGACAAGAAAAGGCCGTGGGCCAGCTGTGGAGAGTGGGGAGAGGGTGAGGAAGTGAGTTTCTAGGGAGGGAGGAAAGGTGAGGCCATCAGGGCTGGGCTAAGCTCCCTGGACCAGGGCGGGGCCCACCTCCCAGACCCAGGGGCACTGTCACCCGCGGGCAGCCAGGAGGAGCTGGGGTGGGCCTCTGAGCAAGGGACACAGTGGGAGCGTGGAGGGGCCACTCTGCATCTCCTTGCCAGGATGAGAAGTGCTTCCACCTCCTCCAGCAGGGGGACATGTAATGGCTAGCCCCTGTCCAAAGGCTGGCTGCTGATCCTCCCAGCTTCCCGTCCCTCCCCCATCCTCCTGGGGCTCCTGCTCACACAGGGGCTGCTAGTGAACTCATGGTGGGGAAGGGACACTGGGCTCAAGGCTGGGTCCCCACTGGGGACATAAGCACCCAGGAAATGGGAGTATCAGCAGAGGAGGTGGCTGGGAGAAGGCACTGAGGTATGGGAGCAGCACGCCTGGCTGGAGAGGGGAGCTGCTCCGTTGGCCAGACCAAGAGCCACCAATAGCCAGCAGTCCGGAGGCAGGGCGGGGCTCTGGGTATGTGAATTCGTTGTGCACGTGGCCCTGTGGAAGCCCAGAATCCCAAATGCCAGGGTGGAAGATACCCCAGGGCTCGTCTCAGTGATGCTAGCCGTGGGCAGCCAGAGCCAGCTGGCACTTTAGTGGCACAGCCACGTTCTTGTGGCCCTAGGCCCAGTTTTCCTGAGCACCTCCCGTGAGGGAAATGCAGGTCTGGGGTGTAAATCTAGGGCCCTAGATAAACAGATGAAATACCTAGGGCCCAGCCCAGCCTGGAAGGCAAGCTTGGAGGAGGTGCCAAGACTGCAGTCCAGGGCCTGAACCCAGAGTCCCAGCAGGCCCAGGGCCGCCACCCTCCATGGGGCCCCCTTCAGCCTGGACAGCTCCCAGCTGCAAGCAGAAGACCGATGCCTGGGAGTGGACATACGGGGCTCTGGGGCACTGGAAATGGGGCATCCACAGTGTGACTGGGAGGCCAGAAGCTGGGGAAAGGGCCTAACCTCTGACCTGCCCAGCCCCTGGTGGCAGGTGCCCAGAGACATCTGCCCTTTCTCAGGGGGCTCAGCAGCCCTGCATGGCAGGCATCTTTGACACTGCCCGCCTGCTTCCATCGCAGGGTGAGGCTTGGACTAAAGGCTAGCTGTGCCCCTGGCTCCCCGACCCCCGGTGTGGAGCAGCTCCACATCGCCCTCCAGAGTGCCCTGGGATGGGCGCCAGGCCAGTGGAAGGCAGCCCTTCATGCCCACCTGTTCCCTAGCCGGTCGTCACAGAGCACACACGCACCCATGCGCGCACACACACGGACGCTGATGGGGGTGGGCGGGGTACTGGTCACTCCTGCGGTTCCCTGGTACCCAGGCCTCACACGTGTCCCTCCACTTGCAGCACAACAGACGTGCACACAGTGGCCTCCCTGCTGAAGCTCTACCTGCGGGAGCTCCCCGAGCCTGTGGTCCCCTTCGCCAGGTATGAGGACTTCCTTAGCTGCGCCCAGCTGCTCACCAAGGACGAGGGGGAGGTTAGTGGCTGATGGGGACCCATTCTGGGGGGTGGGCCTGCTAGTTGATGGGGGGGGGGCATATGGAGACAGGACTTTTTGTGACTTTTCATGGCACAGAGATCCTGCCACCTTCTCTGTGTGTGTCGGGGTGGGGATGGGGGGTGCCCTGGAGCAGCCTGCTCTCTGGGGGGCAGGCCTGGAACCTCCTCATCTGGGGGAGGGCTGGAACATCCCACTGTGGGGGGGGCACTCTGGGGCAGGGTCCTTGGAGCATCCCCTCCCTACGTGCAGCCCTCTGTCTCTTGGAGGGACAGGTACCTCTGGAAGCAGGCCATGCCCCTGAGCACAGGATGCCCAGGCTGAGCCACCACCCAGTAGGCACTCCTGCTCCATCACCTGCTCCCACACCCAACTCAGGCTACCCAGGCCAGCCATGGGGTTCAGAAACAACCAGACCTTTCATCTGTTTCTATCCTGCCTCCTCCCAAAAGAATTTGAGACTGCTCCCAGGACAGCACCGCCCCCCCCCCCCCCCAACCCTGCAGTGCCCGCCTGCAGCCCTGGTCGGCTCCAGCTGGGGAAGGACTGTTTGCCCTCCCTGTGGCCGTGTGGGAGATGAGGGGTCTTTATCTGGCAAATATTTGTGCGTCGATAAGTGAGCTGAGCGCTGGCCCTGACATTCCTCTGTGGCTCTGCAGAGGCACATCCCTCACAACAGCTCCTCAAAAGTAAACCTGCTTCCCCCAGAGGTCACAGGCCAGGGAGATGGAAGTCGTGGTGCCCTCTGGTTACCTGGGGCCAGGCCCATGGGCTGTGGATGGAGGTCTGGACTTGGATTCCCACCCCCTTCTCAGCTCACCTCCCTCTAGCAGGAGAAGGGCTGGGGACTCCTCGCTGGTCTTTGAAATGCTGTTTTTCTCTCTCAATCCCAAGGGGACTCTGGAGTTGGCTAAACAAGTGAGCAGCCTTCCCCTGGTCAATTACAACCTGCTCAGATATATCTGCAAGTAAGTGACTGGAGGTGGGGCTTCGCTCTCCCTGCACTCTGGCTCTGTGCCCTTCACGGGAGTTCAGGGGTCTGGGTCATGCTCCCACCCACACGTCTTTCGAGCCACTGGGGAACATAAAAGAACACAGTCCCTGTACTCACAGAGCTTACAGTCCTGAGTACATCATTCCTGAAGGAAAGCGATACAGCCTTTGTTCTCCTGCCTCCTCTGGGCGCCTCTCACCATCCCCTCCCCATGGGTCTGCCTTCTGACCACAGCCTAGGCTCAGGGTGCCTGGAGAGCACATGCAGGGTGGCTTTCACCCCGTCCTGTGTCTGGGGGGTCTGGGCCTTCCTGGGCATCTGCCCCCGCTGCAGGTGGGAGAATTGTGTGTCCTTCCGCGCCAGTGACAAGGCCCTTGTCCCAGTGGCCTTTGCTTCTGATGGCCCTCTCAGACCTCAGGGGAAGCTCTGCCCTCTTCTGAGCCTGGCAGGGGCAGCTGGCTGTGCCCAGCTGCTGTGGAAATGTGGGCACAGCGGAGCACGGGGGCCAGGCAGTTCCCAATAGATCTGGCATCAGGATTTGCTTCTCTGCCATCTGTCTCTTCCTTACTTTGCAGGTTTCTGGATGAAGTGCAGTCCCACTCAGATGTCAACAAGATGAGCGTCCAGAACCTGGCAACTGTCTTCGGACCTAATATACTTCGGCCACAGATAGAAGACCCAGTGACCATCATGGAAGGTAACGGTGGGGGTGTGCGTGGTTGTGCTGGGTGCTCTGGACTCACCTCGGTTCTGGGAAAGTCCTCAGAACCCTCACGCCGGCAGGAAGGGAGGCTTCATCCCTGGGGACTTGGCAGCAGCCTCTCTGCACCTCCTCCCCCATGGGGTCAGCTATCAAAGGAAAAGGAACTTTGCCCTGCTGATGGGCTCATAAGGTGCAATTAGAATGGTGGGAAAGGCTGGGGGGTGGGGGGGGGTTGTGGAAAAGGGCAGCGCCCTTGCCCTTGAATACACAATGTTTTTGCTTTACTGAACTAATTTTCGATTAAGTAATTGTCATCAGCTTCTTCTGGATGTCAGAACTTTGCAGGCCCTAGGGCCATGCTGTTGTATAATGAAGAATGATGATAAAATGGGAAAAAAAATAGCAGCAGTAGCCAGGGCCTCTGCTAAGTGGTTTACTTCTACCACCTCATTTTAATCTCCACAAGCAGCCCGTGCTGTGGTTGCTGCTCCCATTTTACAGATGAGGAGACAGGCCAGGACAGGTGAGGTGGCTCTGTCAGCCCAACTTTTCAAAGGGCCCAGGTGCAGGCTGGCATGGAAATGGGAGCCCTGCTTGGAGGCCGCGTGAAAGACCACCCTGGAGGGATGGTCTGAGAGTTAGCTAGCCACCCGCGGACAGGAAACCCGCAGCCAGTCCCGGCTGAGCGCAGAGGCTGCTGGGGACTCTTGCGGGGCCTGGCGCCAGGCAAGCTGAGGGCAGAGTAGCTACTTCCGTTGAGTGTGCCCTAGGGGAGGTGCAGGGGGTGTGGGGTAGGCTGGAGCTGTCCCCCCTCAGCTGAGGGTGTGACCCTTGGGGGTGGCGCTCTTGCCTGGCACCCCTTGGCCTGACTCCCCAGGGCTCCCGCCTGCCAGGTTGCACAAATGCCCGAGGGCAAATGCTCAGCCCACTGACTTTGCCGAACTCCTGCTTCACCTACTTTCCTGGACTGAAGATTATTTCATTTTCCCCATGATTCTCAGTTACTTCTAGTGGGACGGTCCACCCAAGCACTGCACCTTCCTCATCACTTAGAAGCCTCCCCAGTCTCTGGTCTTTGGTTGAGGAGAATAGAAGGGAACGCGGCGGGAGGAGAGACACCATGGTCCCGCTGCACCCCCTCCCTCTGTCACTGGCCCCTCCCCCCACCCCACAGCCTCAGGAACCGAGTCCCCACCAGATGCCACAGGCTGTATCTCAGGGGCTGTGGCCTGGAGAAGAGGGATCGTGTGCTAGTGTGTGGGGTTGTTCATGCTGGGGGCGGGGGTGTGCACGGGAGTCTGCGTGCGTGACTGCGTGTGTGGGGTGGTGTACACGTGCCCACATGTGCCTGTAAGACGTCTTCATCCTGTGTCCCAGAGCCCTGTGCCCCCAAGAGGATGGGTGGTCAGGCACGGCCACTGTGGGCAGCATATGAGGCAGCCGAGAGGGCCCTGCCGTCCGGGTCCTGGTGTCCAGTCCCAGCCTGCCCTTGGCTCGCCCTGCAGCCTTAGCAGGCGTCGTGCCTGCTCCTCCCCCACCAGCTGGTTGGTGCGAAGGCACAGTGCCTCTCTGTGCTCCGGGCCCCGCAGGAGGGGGCTTCTTAGGTATGGTCCTTCCGTCCCTGCCAGGATTTGGAGGGTGTGGTGGCCATCCTTTCCTTTGGGCCAGCAGATGGCAAGCTCCTGTTGAGTCCTCACTTAGGGAGCAGCCTGGTTTGGGGCTACTATCAGGGCTGGGCACCCTGGGTCCGAGCTGCAGCTTCCCCTGACTGGTCTGGAGAGCCTGGACGGACGGCATCCACAGCCAGGCTTTTCTCGTTCCTCCTTCCGGGCAGGCACTTCCCTGGTCCAGCACCTGATGACCGTCCTGATCCGCAAACACAGCCAGCTCTTCATCTCGAGGACCGCGGAAGGGCCAGCCTCTCCACGCGGGGGCCCGCCGTGCACCGTGGGATGGGGCTCCGAGGAGGCCACCAGGGACAACCAGGCAGAGCCTGGCAGCCCCAGCGCCCCCGGCCTGCCCTCGCACAGGACCTCTTCTCTGGATGGGGCTGCCGTGGCGGCGCTCTCTAGAACCTCTCCCATGGGCCTGGGTAGCCGAAGCAGCCCCGCTGCCACCAGCCCTGGGAAGAAGGTGCAGACTCTGCCCAACTGGAGGTCCTCCTTCCGGCAGCCAGGGTCCCGGTCAGGGAGCCCGAAGGTGGGCACCTCATCCCTGGAGGTCCCCATCATCTCCTCTGGAGGGAACTGGCTCATGAATGGGCTGTCCTCCCTGCGAGGCCACCGCCGGGCCTCATCGGGAGACCGGCTCAAGGACTCGGGCTCCGAGCAGAGACTGTCCACCTACGACAATGTGCCCCCACCTAGCCCCTTTCCTAGCACGCCCAGCGTGGCCAGCATGCCGTGGTCTGGGGCCTCCTCCTGCGAGGCCTCGGCCAGGGGCTCGGTCAGCAGCTGCACAGCGTGCCGCGCCAGCGACTCCTCTGCCTGCAGCTCCCTGCACACCGAGGGGGCCCTCGAGCCCTGCGCCGTCCCCAGCAGCAGCGAGGAGCACAGGTCCCCAGACCTGGACCACGGCCTGGACGGCGTGGGCACCGTCAGCAGCAGCGAGCCCAGCGACCCAGGCAGCCCTGCCCAGGACCACGCCCGCCGCACTGAGGCTCTCCAAGGCCTGGTCACGGAGCTCAGGGCAGAGTTGTGCCGGCAGAGGACTGAGTACGAGACGAGCGTGAAAAGGTAAAGGGCTGCAGCTGCTGGCAAGTGCGAGGCTGGCACTCCCGGGCTGGGCAGAGCCCTTGCAGCAGCAGAGCCTCCTAGAGGCAGGGCTCGGAGCAGCCAGCCCCCAGGAAGCCCCCTTTCTGGAAATGGAGGGGTGGGGATCCTGCGTCGGGCAAAGTCAGGAGCTGGGGGGCCTGGCATGCAGTCCGAATTCCATGAGGCCTTCGATGGAGGGGCTTGGAGTGGGGCTCCCTGTGGGGCCCTCAGGCAGGGAGGAGG
Source organism: Hippopotamus amphibius kiboko (assembly GCF_030028045.1). Lineage (NCBI taxonomy): Eukaryota > Metazoa > Chordata > Mammalia > Artiodactyla > Hippopotamidae > Hippopotamus > Hippopotamus amphibius. The sequence goes on from NC_080190.1 coordinate 50,606,858, forward strand.
CAAGCCCCCAAGTATTCTGTAGCCCAGGAACTGGGAGTGAGGCAGGGCCCACCTGCACTGCAGGCCCTAGGCCAGCCTGGTTGACTGACCATGTTTGGGTCTGATGTAGAATGAGAACTCCTCCTGGGTCAAAATCTGATTTCCTCTGAGGAGGGAGCTGGCCTTGCTGAGCCAAGCCCTCCCTTCTGCTGGGTCACAGAGGATACCTCGTGCCACCTTTTAAGGCTTGCAAGCTTGCTCACTGATGGGCCCTGGTTCCATCCTCCCAGTCTCCCTGTGCGGAGGGCATTTTCCAGCTCTGAGAGGCCGAGTTTCCCAATTAAAGTCACCAGCAGAGCCTGCAGTGCACAGTGAGCGGTGCTTCCATCAGCATCCCAGACCCTTTAGCTTCTTCTGCTCCAGGCCTTGTATCACCCATCTGACCTATGAACCCATGTCCCATCCACTAGAAGGGGGCTTCAGCAGTTCTGAATGCTTCCTTTTTCCATCAGACAGTGGAGGTGGAAAGGATTTGCGTTTCTGTTTCTGAGCCTGGGATTTCCACAGGGAGGTGGGATGGTAGCATTCGACCCGCTTATTCTGCTGGCAGCTGTCTCCTGGGCACCTGAGGAGTGTCAGGTGTGTGCAGGTGCTATGTTCAAGGCAAGAAGATGGCAGGGAAGGGGTTGTGAGGGCAGCGGCCCCTGCCATGGGGGAGAGATCGGGATGGGGGCGGTCACAGCAGGGGATGTCTGAGCCAGGACTTGAAGGACCAACAGGACTGAGCTAAGCAAAGAGGAGAAAAGCATGAGTTTTTTACTGAGTTTTACAGCATAAGTAACACCCTGAGGTTTAAAATTGTGGAGAAAACCCATAATGTAAGCAGAGGGAATAGGAGCTCCCTGGGGATTCACCAGATGGTGATTACTGCTGAAGATGAGCTCACAGAGTGCATGGAAAGTGTCATTCAGCGGATGCTGTGTGAGGTAAGCCTGAGAGAGGATCAGCATCAACCTCTCACTTCCTCAGCTGTTTGTGGAGCTGACTTGAGCTTCTAGTCTTTCACCTTCTTGGAGGCGGGGGTTTTCAGGGGAAATGCAATATTGTTGCCTGGTAGGCTCTAGGTTCAAGTCCCTGCCCCACTGTGTATTGGCTGAGTGTCCCTGCAGGCTCTGAAGGCCTGGGGGAGTGGGAGTGGGGGTGGGGTGGGGGCAAGGTGTTTTGGCAGGAGTAATGCTTTGACTGTATTGCCAGTGAGATGTGAAGCTGCTGGCAGGCCTTTAGGACTTTGGTCACTTTAATGAGGTGCACTGGCTGCTGTGCTCAGGAGTGCTTGATGATATAGACAAAGACCAGTTAGGAGGCCACGGTGATCCAGCCCAGACCTGTGGGTGGCATGGACCTAAGAGGCAGCAGTCAAGGTGGGAGAAGCAGCCAGATTCTGAACATTGTTTGGTTTTTTCCAGTTGATTAAGTGTGGGGGTGAGAAAAAGAACTGACTTGAGGGACACCATTTTTGTTTTGGCCAAGCAGCTGGAAGAAGGTGGTCACTGACTGGGGAGACTCAGGCTATGGGAGAGTCACTTGGGGAAGGAGAGCAGGAGCTCAGCTGTGGGTCTGTTAAGCTGGAGATACTTATTAGGTTTCTGAGTGGACTTGAGGGAGATAAAGATTGAGGGTTGTCAACCTGTAGATGGTGCTTTGAGTCTGAGGCTGGACAAGGTCCCTCAAGGAGTGGTTTGGAGGCTGTGCTCAAGAGCACCAGGGGACAGGGAGGACCTGGCAAAGGAGGGGCCTGGACAGGAGGAAAAGCAGTGAGGGGGCTGTATTGGCTGTTGTAAATAGTGCTGCAGTGAACATAGGGGTGCATGTATCTTTTCGAATTACAGTTTTGTCTGGGCCAATGCCCAGGAGTGGGATTGCTGGATCATATGGTAACCCTATTTTTAGTTTTTTGAGGAAACCTCCATACTGTTTTTCCATAGTGGCTGCACCAACTTACATTCCCACCAACAGTGTAGGAGGGTTCCCTTTTCTCCACAGCCTCTTCAACATTTATTATCTGTAGACGTTTTAGTGATGGCTGTTCTGACCAGTGTGAGGTGGTACCTCACTGTAGTTTTGATTTGCATTTCTCTAAGAATTAGCAGTGATGAGCATCTTTTCATGTGCCTGTTGGCCATCTGTATGTCTTCTTTGGAGAAATGTCTATTTAGGTCTTTTGCCCATTTTTCAATTGGAATGTTTGCTTTTTTGTTATTGAATTGTATGAGCTGTTTATATGTTTTAGAAATTAAGCCTTTGTCAGTCACATCATTTGCAAATATTTTCTCCCATTCTGTAGGTTGTCTTTCCGTTTTGTTTATGATTCCTTTTGCTGAGCAAAAGCTTATGTTTGATTAGGTCGCATTTGTTTACTTTTGCCTTTATTTCTGTTGCCTTGGGAGACTGACCTAAGAAAACATTGTCATGATTTATGTCAGAGGATGTTTTGCCTAATGTTCTTTCCTAGGAGTTTTATGGTGTCATGCCTCATATTTTGGTCTTTAAGTCATTTTGAGTTTATTTTTGTGTATGGTATGAGGGAGTGTTCTAACTTCATTGATTTGGATGTGCCTGTCCAACCTTTCCAACACCACTCGCTGAAGAAACTGTCTTTTTGCCATTGTATATTCTTGCCTCCTTTGTTGAGGATTGACCATAGGTGTGTGGGTTTATTTCTGGGCTCTTTATTCTGTTCCATTGATTCATATGTCTGTTTTTGTTCCGATATGATACTATTTTGATTACTGCCACTTTGTCTGGGAGTGTTATACCTCCTGCTTTGTTCTTTTTCCTCAGGATAGCTTTGGCAATTGTGGGTCTTTATGGTTCCATATAAATTTTAGGATTATTTGTTCTAGTTCTGTGAAAAATGGCATGGGTAATTTGATAGGGATTGAATTAAATCTGTAGATTGCTTTGGATAGTATGGCTGTTTTAACAATATTAATTCTTCCAATCCAAGAGCATGGGATAGCTTTCCATTTCTTTGAATCACCTTCAATTTCTTTTATTGACGTTTTGTAGTTCTCAGCATATGTCTTTCACCTCTTTGGTGAGATTTATTTCTAAGGTTTTTTTCTTCCCCCTCTTTGGATGCAATTTTAAAGGGGACTGTTTCATTCTTAGTGTAAAGAAATGCAAACAGTTTCTGTATGTTAATCTTGTATCCAGCTACCTTGCTGAATTCGTTTATCAGTTCTAGTAGTTTTTGTGTGTAGTCTTTAGGGTTTTCTATATATAGTATCACATCATCTGCATATAATAACGATTTTACCTCCTCCCTACCAATTTGAATAGCTTTTATTTCTTTTTCTTGTCCGATTGTTGTGTCTAGGACTTCCAATAATATATCGAAGTAGTGAGGGTGGGCATCCTTCTCTTGTTTCAGATTTTAGCCCTTCTCCATGCTTTGTGTTCAGTAATTGAGGGTGAAGGCCCAGGCCTCATCCTGGATGGGGCAGGGAATGGATATTTCCTTCACGTACACCGTGTGCCAGGTGGTGTGCTGTGCACACGTGGTCTCCTTGGTCCATTGTAGCTACGTATATAGGTGGAAGGCTGTCCCCTGCATTTTCAGGGGAGGACACCAGGGCTCAGTGCAGTGTGAGTCCTGCCCACAGTCATGTGCCTTGTAGTCCGCTAGGTTCCTGGGGGCTAGGCACAGCGCGTCCGTCAGGCCTTCCAGGAGTGGGTTGTCCGGCTGAAAGGTGGATGTGCTAACCTCCACAGAGGCCCGTGGTGTAGCTCTGCAGTAGTGAAGAGGGGCAGTGATGTGTGCGCCATGCTGGGGAGGATCAAGAGCAGCTTCCCAGAGGGCGAGACATTTGGGCTCAGGTGTGAAGGCTGAGAGGGAGTGGAAGATGAGGTGATCACCCGAATGGGGTTTCCTGTGAGTTGCTGTCTCTGGCTGGAGTAAAGGGGTCTCATAGAAGAGCAAATGCGGGGACAGTTTACTGCTGCCCTCTTGGTGCAGGGCTCAGTCCTATTCTCTGCCAGCCGGCAGCCCACCCCTCAGTAGGACAGTTGGTTGAGAGGGAGGGTAAGTGGCCTTTGTATTTGAGTGAGGACTCAGGGGGGCCCCCAGCCTTGAGTGCCAAAGGCTGAGGGGAGGGTCTCTGGGGGTGAGGCCCCACTGGCTCAGCGTGAAGCCCCAGGGTCTTGTGAGGCGATGCAGTCCGTGCAGCCTCACCCAGCACTGGGGCTGAACCTGCACATGTCCTTTCCCCTGGTACCAGGCCCGATCAGCTCCTTCACCTCATCAAGTGTCTGCTGACAGTGGAGCCTGTTTGGCAAACCCAGCGGGCCCCAGTCTAAAATGATGTCTTTCTTCTTGATTTTAAGACTCGAAGAAGGTAGTGCTGACCTGAGGAAACGGATGTCACGGTTAGAAGAAGAACTAGACCAGGAAAAGAAAAAGTACACAATGCTGGAAATAAAGCTGAGGAACTCGGAGCGGGCACGGGAAGACGCGGAGAAAAGGAACCAGCTGCTGCAGAAGGAAATGGAGGAGTTTTTTTCAACCCTGGGAAGCCTGACCGTTGGGGCAAAAGGTGCCAGAGCACCAAAGTAAAGGGACAGGGAGAGTTCGCTGCTGCTGCTCAGCTTACCCTCCTCAACGTGCCGTGGCCTCAGGAGGAACCAGAGCCTCTGCAGCTTGGACCTGGGCCTCAGTGGTGTCAGGAGATCCAGCACCGGCTGGAGACAGCAGTCCTGACACCCGCTGTCAGGAGTCCGAGCCCCTCTCTGGATCTGGACGCTGCTCCGACCGTGCAGGGTGTGGCAGGTGTCAGAGGAGACAGTCCCGTGGCTGCCAAAACAGATGGCACCTGGGATCCAAGTAGCCCACTGGGAACTCTTTGCATTCTTATTAAATTTGCTCTGAAAGCATGATGCCTGATTCCTTTATGGGCATGCAAAGTGAGGGTACCAAGTAACCTCTCCTGTTTCTCGCAGGTTTGGGAGTCCTCACGATGTCCCATGGGTGGAATGGCATGGAGCCTTCAGGAGTGGGGTGTAGAGCTTCCAGAGGAGCACCCAGTGTTGCCATGGTCACTGAAGCTGGACTTAGGCACATCCGTGTGCTCTCAGCTCCATCTTCTGTGCTCAGGGCAGGAAGGCTTTCCTCACTTCTTGCTTCCCCTCTGAGCCACCTGGGCCTCTGCAGCTGGCGTCTGCCCTGGAATTCCTCTCAGGCTTTCCCCCATAACCTGCTTGCCTTCCCTTGGCCCCACCTCTGCTCCAAAGCCAGAGCCTGTAAGTCAGAGCTCAGCAACGGTGCTGCATCCCTGCTTCTGCACCCCAGGCGTGGGCAGGGCATGCCTCTAAAGGAGAGGTGAGCCACGGTGACAGGTAGTGCCTGTTCTCTGTCCTCCAGGTGCCCACACATCAGGCTGTGCCCATCTCCCCTCGAGCTGCTGCTAATCCTTCTCCCTTTCCTGCCTGCTTATCTTCGTCCTCCAGTTCATCCTCAGACTTGAAGGCTCCACTAGGGCAAATCCTTCAAGAAAGCCTTTCCATGGCTGTCACCACACACAGCCCAGGCCTGGGCCAGAGCTCCACAGGATAGGCCTTCAGGGGCACCAAAGAAGCCACCTCTGAGCAGAGGGGACAGGCCTCTGGGGCACAGGCAGTGCTAGCGCCAGCATCACTTGCATCCTTACCTGTCACCTCTCACTACCCCCAGCAGTAAACTGCAGTGGTTTTGCAGGGTGTGGGGTCAACAAAGTGCCCCAATTTCTGACTACCGTCTCTGGAGAAGTTCAGGCTCAACTACACATCTACCTGGCGTCAGATATAAACTGTCAGAGCCATGCTCTAAATGCCAGGGTCTCGGTGCTCCCAGACGTGCTGGCTCTACAGCATAAGGTGCAAGGCCACAGGCCCAGGCCAGATGGCAGCTCCAGCAGTGGTGAGGCAGGCTGATGCCTGGCCCTCTGTCGGGTCACTGTCAGTCTCACCAGCCAAGGGGACAGGAGCCTGCCGCGGGCCCTCAGCAGCATCAGCGGTCAGAGTTCTCTTGGGGCGCTCTGAGGGGCGGGAGCAGTGGAGCACCTACCTGCGTCTGCTCCCAGGCCCAGTGCCAGCGCAGCAGTCAGTCTGGGTGACCAGCTTTCCCCCTCCTCTGTTCAAAGAGAAAGAAAAGAATATGAAGTGACTGACTGCTCACAACTCAATAAGATAGGAATTAGCCACGTGCTCCTCATTCAGAGGAGAAACAGGCTGGGGGGAGATAGGTGGGACCACCAGTGTATTTGATGGTCCTAACTTCCCTCACCACAGCCCTGGAATTCTGCCTACGTTGACCTAGAGAGAAAATGCTGCCAGGTTATCAGAGGAGCAGAAAAGACCAAAGGGGTTTCACATGATTAAAGGGAGGCTGTCTGTCTTCTCTTAGCCATTAATAGTGGCAAAGGCCAAGGCCTCTGCCAGTACCATGCGTGAGCCACATCTGCCACCTGCTGGCAAAACTAAGACCTGCAAATGTGATTTTTCTCTGAAAACTGGTTGGCAATATTCAGCAGACATCCAGCCCTCCAATTTCCATTTAACTAGCACTCTCCATTCTGTCTGTAAAACATACTGACATCGGCCTGTAAAGCACGCTGAGCACTGAGACTGAGGGGCTCCCTGTCCTCATCCACCTCATTCTCCCTATTTGAGCTGCATTTACAGAACCTGTTCCCAAACCTGTGGATTCAAGTTGGTACCTATTATTGTAATGACATCATTTAATATTAAATAAACCAATACAACTAGAGATTACCATACTAAGTGAAGTCAGAAAGAGACAAATATCACACGTGAAATCTAAAATATGACACAAATGAAAATATCTATGAAACAAACATAATCATGGATATAGGGAACAGACTGTGGTTGCCAAGGGGGATGGGGTTGGGGAGGGATGAAGTGGGAAGATGGGGTTAGCAGCTGTAAGCTTTTAATATAGAATGCTACTGTACAGCGCAGAGAACTATTTTCAATATCCTATGATAAACCATAATGGAAAAGAATATATAAATATATATATGTACAACTAAACCACTTTGCTGTACAGCAGTAATTAACACTGTAAATCAACTATACTTCAATTAAAAAAATACATTTGAAAATCTGATGAAGCCTATGGACCCTCTGAAGAAGAAAAATAACCGCATATACTAAAAATTCAACTTTCAAAGACCTCCTGGAGCCTGTCACTAAATTTTGTAATCAGAGTTTAGAGATTAAGGGGTTAATAACAGTAAATCCTTAAATTTGAAAATAATAAGTAAACCAATGAATTATAAATGTGAAAAGATAGGAAATCATTTTTTTGAAAACCTACATGAATGCTTTAGAAAGACTCAGCAAAGGCAACTTACTATAAATAATTTGTCAAATTATGCACGAGTCAACCAAGCAATAGTGGAAAATTGGTAAAAATCTAGGATTCTGCTCTCAAATTACTTCAAAGGTGTTTTAAGATTTGTGTTTGACTCAAAAAATCTGGAAATTTTAAGTCTCATACTGAAAAGAAAGGGAGTTGGCTTATTTTAAAAGACTGGCAAATGTCCCTTTTTTAAGAAGTTAGAATACAATTTTAAAGATGTGTGTGTATGCAAGAGAGAGAGGCAGAGCCAGAAAAACAGAGGGAGAGACATTCCTTGTTTTACCTGGCTGGTGGAATAACGGACTAGGTGTGAACCGTGTCCCCTCCACACAGTAAATGGGCTTCAGAATGGAGTCCACGTAACCAGGCTCCCCTCTCTGTGGGCAATAAATGGTGTAACAGTAATGACAGGTTTTGCTGACTCCCCCTCCCTTTGATGCAGGGAGAGCTCTCCCAGTAGCCTACGTACTTCCAACACAAAGGGATAGTGAGAGGTGGCAGCAGCCGTGGTGTGGGATAACCGTCGTATCTACTTAGCTGGGAGCTCGTACACTAGACACTGTCCCTTTGTGATGGAACTGAGAATAAAGGACAGGAGGGGGCAGCCATGCAACCAGACAGCTGCAGGCAGAAGGGGAAGAGCTATAATAGCATGCGTGAGTGCCAGCGTTCTTGCTGGCATGGTGGGAGATGCACAGAGCTAGAGGCAGGCAGGGGCCAGACCCTGTAAGGCCCTGTCTTCCATGGTAGAGTTATTTTTATTTGAAGGGATATAGGAAAGCATTCAAGGGCTTTAAATAAGTGGACGTGAATTGGCTTGCATTCAGCAAGCTCCTTCGGCCACTGGTGGCCAGTGGATGAATTTGGGAGCAGGAGGGAGTAGCAGCTGGGAAACTAGTCCGGGAACTATTGGTGTGATCCAAGCCAAGTGGAGTAGTGACAGGCCAGAAGGTAGACAGGAATGGACTGACGACTGAACGAGAGGTGAAGGGAAGACACTGTGCCCAGATCAGTCTTTCCAGAAGTGCAGATGTGAATGGAAGCAGAAAAATAGGGTGGTAAAGTGGAGGGGGCAAGGGAGCAGTTTTAAAGGGGATCACTAAAGCACGCTTGTGTGCTGCCAAGAGTGATCCAGCAGAGACGGGGACTGGTGAGGAAGAAAAGAGGGCAATAATGAGGAGAGGCAAGGCAGAAAAAAGACAAAGTGGAATGGTTGGCTTCGGAGAGAGGTGGTAGGAAAACGGAGGATGGGGGACACAGTTGAGGTGGGTTTATGGAAATGCATACCAAAGTCTTTGAGAAGTCCTGAAGAATGATGAACATGCTTACCTTTTATTAGCAACCCCCATTTATTTGAACACAAAACCCTTTATTCACGAGACATCTCAGGCAGTAGAGCACAGTGGTTACAGAGTGAAAACTGGAGGCAGACTACCCAAATTCAGATGCTGGCCCCACCACAGTGTGGGTTGTATAGCCCTGAGCAAGTTACTCAGCATCTCTGTACCTCAGTCTGATCACATAATAAGAGACGAGAGTAACAGCTCTTACCCCATAAAGTTGACAAAACTCTGTGAGCTAATACAAAGCACTTAGTGTCTGGCTTAGAGTAAGCGCTCCACGAACATTGCTACTAATTCAACACAGAACTAGTGTTCTGTGCTACAAACTTTGGGAATCACTGCTAGGTACTGAGTCCTTGAAGGGTTTTAGGAAGGATGGGGGCATGATAACCACTTTGGTGGCTCCGTCTGCCCCCCCCCCCCACTTCATCACCCCTTTCTAGCCTCCATCAGGGATCTCCTGGTATCTTCCCAGTTCCCTTCTTAGTAACACCCTGGAGCATGACCTACCTCATTCTTTGCTGCACCCTGTCTCCCATTCGTCACTGCTCCTGGTGGAAGATCTGGTATTTGGTTCTCCAGGCAAGCTGGTAATGAATGGAAGGGCCATATCAGAATCATCTTGGGAAGCTTGTAGAAAAACCATCCTCCCCATAGTTCTATTTCTATATCAGAATCACCTTCTCCCTCTAACCCCTTCTGAGAAAAGAGAGCCATAAAGAGTTTTGGCAACTTGCTGTAGGTGAGGCAACTAGTATGAAGCCAGGATTCTACTTTAGCTATCTGGTGTCAAAGCACATGCTAACATTACTACAGTAATTTCACAGTGCTATGTGCTGTTTCCTTATGCCAGATTTTGAAGGCAGTGAATACTGGATTTCAGAGGATAGAAATGGTATAGAAGATAGTCCTAGTCGTTAGCTTACCTAGACCAACATTTATTGAATGCCTACTACCCAAGTCATCATGAAGTAGGAGTAAGAGAGGCTCTTCCATCCAAAGGATTCCAGGGTGAAGCATCAGTAGAAGATAAGCACACCAGGATGCCCTCACAGAATGACACAGAGACATACAGCAAGTTGCCATCTTGCCTTCTCTGTGGAACAAAACGGGGAGTGTGTGAACAAATGAACAGAGTAAGGAAACATGCAATGGGGACATGAAAAAGTCCTTGCAGAGAAGGTTTATCAGAGGAGAAACGATCAGATCTGGGCCTTTGGCAACGAGGATTTCAAATGGGCAAATGGCAGGAGTAAAGTGCACAAAGATGTAAAGTATGTGCCACGGAGGAGGTTCAGCGGGAATGAGCTAAATGGCGGGAACAATATATGAAATAGAATCAAAACAATGTTTGACTGTTCTACTCAGAAAAAAAAAAAAACCCCTCAATGCTGATTTTGAGGCATTTCTCTCAAGAGAGAATTATTCTTACCAACCACATGAAGATTGGGACTACTAGGGATAAGAGGATGACTTGGGAGTCAGCTGTATGTAAGTTCTCAGATTGGGGAACCACACAAAATTCCTCCCTTTCTCTTCAACATTTCTCCATTATCTCAAACCATTTCTATTCCTTTCCAAGGCTAAAGTCAACAATTATATTTGCTTTACACTGATTATTTTGATAAAAGTACACAAAGTCAATCATTTCAGCAGCCCTGTGACAGATGAAGCAGCGCCAGGTTCAGCAAAGCTGACACTTGTTCAAGATTACCCAGACTCTCCATGTGGAGCTCAGGCTAGTCTGGATCCATAGGATTCAGCAGATCCCACCCTCTCCAGGACCCTGTCTCATTAAGGCACATGTGCTTCTAAATTCTCCCTTTTAAATTGTCCTGGCCCCTCAGTATACCCCTTTTCTCTCAAGACACTGTCATGATTCTTTACATTTCCTGCCAACTTTTTGAAAGTACTTTTTACTACTGCTTCATCACTCACTCAGTCCTCAGCAATCAGAACTATGCCCTGACCTGTTCGGGTAACTCTTAAAGTCTTACTTATGTTACATCCGACAGGAATCCCCTATCTTGTCCCTCTGTCCACAAAATGACACTAATGAGAATGGTGCACAGGCCACACAAGCGGATGACGCAGACTTTACGAGGGAAGGGACTACAAGACTGGAGAAGTCTACAGGCAGTTAGGGAGCAATCTTTCCTTTCCTTCCGGTCCTGAAATAGTTAAGTGACAAGCTGATACCATACCTGAAGTATGTCCTGTCATGAACTGTGATGTACAAAGTTTAAGATACATTGAATGTATTTTCCCTGCACAACCTTTCGTGTGCTGACCAATCAGCCCCAAATGCTCTTCTTGGCAACTTCACACATAATGGCAATCTAAGTCCCCAATTTTCCATTCTCAGCACGCAAAAAGGACCTCAGGTCTCTCAACTGAGTGTCTTTGGCTTCCCAGTCACCAATCTCCATGCCTCCGGTCTAAGCAGACCTGCTCCCACTGTCAGTGACCCTCCTGAAACAAAGGTCTGATCATATTAAACCCTCTGTCTCACAGATTAATAGTTCCTATTGCCTTTAAAATGATGACAATGTCTTCAAAACATTTCAATTCTGATCAACTTTTCAGTCTCATCTGCCATCATATTCTCTCTTTACATTCACATCCCACCAGGCCATTCCTCACTCCTTGCCTTTCCCTTCACCTGGGAATACCCTTCCTCTCCAAAAATGCCTTAAAAAAAATGCCTCCTCTGCAAAAACCTCATTTCCTCTGATCAGTCCTTCCCTGTGGTCTCTGCTCCTCCACACAACACTTACTTCAATCAGGCTGACAAGACTCTGAGTGTCATCCATTTTTATATCACTCCTCACTTCCAGCTTCTAACACAGTGTCTTAGACATATATGCACCCACTGATAGAATTAAATGAAATATGTTACTAATCACCAAAGCAGGGAAAGAGACAACAGGATGTTGTAAATGAAATATGTTAGACAGAAGTCTAACTTTACAGAGCATATCTGAAATATCTTTCAGTTTCAAATGAAGTCCAAACACATATTGGTATATTAGCTATAAAAGTTTTTAAAAAAATTCAAAACACAAAATCAGTACAAATCAATTTTCATTCACATAAGGTCAATGGACCTTTTAAAGAGCAATACTAAAATAAATGTACTACCTCAATTAACAAGAATGCATTACTTACTCCATTTTATTTGGTGTCACTAGGGTATTATGACTGGGTGGAAATTAACTCGACACTCGACACCGATGTCTGCTCTTGTCACCCAGTCTATCACTGGAGGCCTCTTCATTGACTGTGATGAGGCAGAGAGCACCAGGCTGGCAACCACGCCAGCTGATGGAGCAGCAGTGGTCAGGCAGAAACTTGGCCCGGCCTGTCCTTTCCTAGGAACAGGGGAGCGTGAGTGCAGGCGAGGGGGTGTGACCTCATGGATATGAGGGTTATCTGGAGCAAGAGTTGAGCAAGATGGAGGACTGTCATCATACAGAGAGTGGAGATATGCAGCGAGTGACCCTGACACCCACACAGCAGCCTGCCCAGTGCAGGCAAGAGAACACCTGCATGGTGAAGCTGGAAAAGTGCTCAGAGCCGAAATCCCTGGTTTTGAAACAGATCCTTTTAAAATATTTATTCTTATCTTGGCCATGATGGCTTACCAAGAACTAGGTTAAGGGCATTGAAGCAAATTCCCTTTTTAAGATAATGTTTCTCTAGCAAGTTCAAACACCAGAAAAGCAAGAGTTAATAAACCAGAAAACCAGGGTGATAGTTTAGCCTCTTCACAATTTATATAAAATCCAAATCTAAGACACCTGCCCTAGTACGCCTTTGATCCCAATCTATAGGAAATCTTAAAACTGCCCAGAAAAATGTTTTACCAAAACTTTATATTTTGTTTTCAATGAAAAACTCTTAATTTCATAATTTTCATATCACTTTTTTCTTTTTTATTTAAAATATTATAACCAATTAACATACTAATAACATTGTTTACATTCCAGTGGTGCATGTTTAATGACTAGGGCATGGATGATTAAAAACCACAATAATTATCTCAGCATTCCCTACAAAGTGCCCCATTTTGTTTTGTCTAGAGGAGGGGAGAGGAGAGAGAATGGAACACAGGGAAGGGAGATGAATAAAGAAGGAATGGCATCATATAAGGAGAAAAGCAAATGTCAATTATCATACTCAGGTTTCAGGTTTCAAAACCTGTTGAACAGGATAAACTATAATGAGAAAATAGATGTCACAGTCCAGGTAGACAGCTAGTTCAGTTTAACGTCATCATTCGGCTAAAAGATTAAGAGCTTCTCAAAAATATACCAAATATCGGGCCTACAAAAGTAATTTATTTCTTCGTAAAATTTACTAAGATTTATTTCTTTTGTAAAATGTAAAGAATGGACTGATATCACGAGCAGGTTTCTACTTACAAAAGCAGACAGTAATAATGTCCAATGAGCACATCCAACACAATTTTCCAAGATACACAGTGAAAGATTTTACAGGTGAGTCTCTCTTACTGATGCAAGGTATATATTTTACATACTTACTGGTATTGTGTCGACACTGGCTATAAAGTATTTAACATACATTTATAATTCACACTCAGTGAAGATCTAACAGTAAGGGCAACTGCTTCCTTGGGAAAGCATAGAAAATTAGTGTGAGGTAGTTCGATAAAAACCTAGTTTAATTTGTAAGTTACTGTGAGAATAGAACATTGTGCAAAACTAAACCACAGGTAATATTTCTCAGAAGTTTCAGTAACAAAGAGAATCTAAATTAGAAATGGCCATAAAGTGTTACTCTTACTAGACTCTCCTTAAGAGCACTTAACTAAGAGCAGTTAGTTTGAAATTAACCAGGACTTTTGTTTTCCTTACCAGTTTTCTAATCGTACCCCAAACTATACATTTCTGCTTCAATGCCCTTTACCTCTTCATCTTTCTTGCTATTTAGGAAAAATTAATTTTCTCTGATTGAGGAAAAACCTAAGAGAGATCAGTAGAAATACAATGTATACTAAAATATAAAGGATCCAGAGGCAACATTTAAGAGGGCTGCTAATGACAGAACAGTGGTGTTTGGTTTTTCTACCGGTAAGAGTTTACTGGGATCATGGGGCATCATGCATTCACTCTACAGCTAATGTGTGACTAATGAACAACACTCACAAACTACAACAGCATTTTTGAAAACAGACTATGTTTTTACCTCAAAATGTTGTACAGGCTTGTGCCTAGGCAACAATAAGTAGTTATATCTTCATAGTGTAGCACATACTGGCCTATAATGTATACCAAGTCTTATCTGTAACCCCAAACGGCTTCTCTTGCCTGCTGCTGATTTCACTATCAGATATCCACGTCCTCTTTACCCTTACCTTTTTAGACAACACAGCAGGATTAGCATGGAACAAAATCATGAAAGGGCTTATGGGAAAGCCTGCTGCTTTACATACAGTCAAGCTTCTTGATATTGTTACCAGGGTTGTGTGGTAGCCTTCTCACTTAAGAGGCTGGCATTTCTCTTAGGAAATCTGGTATGAATGCACTGTGCCTTTACCAACTTGGAAGAGTACATACCAGGAACAATCAGCAGATGAGGGTTGTAACAAAATAAAAACTGTTCAGCAAACAATAGGAAAGAGTTGAGATGCTCTATTATAATTAAGCAATCCCAACAACACAATCATTTAACAAATGGTCAGTTTACATTAGAAGGTAACAGAATAGTAACCAGGAAGAAATATGTAGAAAGAATTACTGTCTCTTTTCTAACCTATAAAGTTAAATAATCTATCTTGGTCAAAGTAATTTTCTGACAGTAACCATGGGTATATTAAGTATATAAAGTTGAAAAAACAAAGTTACAAGATAAGCAAGTTGCTTTGCATAAGGATTGCTTCATTATAATGTCATCACTTGACAGAAATCTTATTTGTAGTATGTTAAAAAACAATAAATGTTTAAGATGTTTTAAAGGTTCAAAAGCTTCTAAAACAAAAAGAACTAGTACATCTTTAGTTTAACACAGTTAAGAGGGAAGGATGTATTTAGATATTGCATTTAAAAAACCCAGGGCACACAACACTTAGACTTTGTCTTCGGGATATAACAAGTCTACATGACTAATTTGAGTCTACATGACTAATAAGGTTTCGTTTTCTCTGAATCAACTGAAACATGCTGGTTGGCAAGTGGGAGCTGGCATGTACAACAAACAATACTGTAACAACACCTGGTTTTCCTTGCTTAACCAAAATCTGTATCAAGAGAAGGCTTATCAGCAAGGAAACAGAAAATAAGGGAAACTTCTGAGAGCATGTCAGTTGTTAAAGTGCAATAGTGAAATAATCTATCCTACAGAAATAGCTAGTTAACTGCCAAACTAATAAAAACTAAGAACACACCCATGCTCAAATTTCTTCTGAAATTGTAAATCCAATCCTGTTTCTACAATTCAAGAGGTGTTATAGTCTTAAAACTCTAATTTGCCTAATAAAATTAATGCACCCTGTCGTACGAGTAGAAAAGGGATTAATAAAAAGGCTGCCAACTTCAAAAGAGGCTAGAAATCATCACTTTAAACCACCAAAAACAAACTTACTATTTCAAAGCATATACAATGGCTATTAATGTACTTCAATCCTAAATATTGCACATTAACAATGACCTAACATACCTTACTCAAAAGGAATTTTGCACTGAATCTGTGAATAACATGCCAAGTGGACTTTCAGACTCTTCACGTTGAGCTGCACCAGTTCTTGCTCCCGCTGGTCATTAATTCCACTGGGCTTTCTGCCTAGAAGCTTTCACTTATTTAAGTATGCATTTCCCAGTTTATTACATGAAATCCCTCTTGTTCCCAAAATAACAAAAACTGCCTGGGGCATTACAGACAACATATTTCAGAGATAATGAGACTTCAATGACATTTTACTTAAGAAAAATTCACTTATAGAGAAATAATTCTGCAGGTATAAAATGTAAACAGTTAACATACAACTGTCAGGAGCAGCACCATTCTTACACTATTCAACATCCACATTGTGTGTTTTATTGAAAATCAGGTATAAAAAAATGAAAGACACAGACTAAATAACCACCACTTATGCCTGCTTTGCTCAATGTGAAGAAACAGTCCTTAGAAAATGATACCCTATATATGGCTGTGTGCTACTATTTTCAGATGAATGGTATATTGCTCATTTTATACATCACCTACAGAAATCTAAGTAGGCTTTGGAAACCTCTCAACAGCTAGTATAAATATGATTATGCCGCAGGTAGAATCAAATGGCCAGAAACACCCTGAGAACTGGTGCTCAACTGACTGACACTCTAACAAGAAATCGAACAGGTCCAAGGGCCCAAGGCTGCAGGAAAGAGAAAGACCAGACTCTAGATAATTGCTGGGACCTACAGCCTGAGTAGATTAACTCAGTGTATACAAAAACAGGCTCATAGCTAGTAAAGGTGAACCATCTGTTTATTTGCATTGAAATGTATTATTCATGAAGTATCCTCTTGACTTTACGTGATCATAAACTTTGAGCATGCCACAAATTTGCAGAAAACACCATATTCTCTTACTTTACTTTTGGTGGGTGGGACAGGGAGATAGGAAGGTGGTGGTAGATGCCCAAAATCTTCAAAGACATGCTCTGAGTTATCCTGCCATTTAGATGATGGGGCTTTTGCCAAAATTCAGGTAGGATTACCTACCAATTGTTGTAACTAAATTAGAATTGGCAAGTAGCAAATATTGGAGGCTTTTTTTTTTTTTTTTTAACACATTCATCATTTACAGTAGTTATTCCTGAATATAACTGGCTACAGGTTATTTTCCCTCACTCCTCTGGGGTTATTTCATTGATAAGCACATAACCCTAAAGGATAGCATCATGAACAAAACATTTGAAATAAATTCTAATTAAAAAACCTATAAAAATCTTAAATAATTCATGATATAGGCAAGTCACCACATAATAGTTGCTTTGATAAACAAAATCTTACAAATTCAGTAAAAAAAAAAATCAGCAGCATAAGATAAAGCAAATATGCAAAAATTTTAAACCATGATAAAATAATTAGGTTTTACATTATACAGTTAATTACAGCAAAAATACACAGTTTTGTTGCTGTTTTAAAA
Organism: Hippopotamus amphibius kiboko; assembly: GCF_030028045.1. Taxonomy (NCBI): domain Eukaryota; kingdom Metazoa; phylum Chordata; class Mammalia; order Artiodactyla; family Hippopotamidae; genus Hippopotamus; species Hippopotamus amphibius. The sequence continues at coordinate 50,623,748 of NC_080190.1, forward strand.
CACAACTTAAATTTTAAATTACATCACTTGAAATTTAAAAAAAAATAAACTACTTTACTACAAAATGAATTCTACATTTTTGAAAAATCACTCAAAAATAAGACCACTGAATTGTTTTCAAAGTAGTTCTATCAATGACTAAACAACTCCCCATCCCTCCCATCCCCCCAAGGCCCGAGTAGTCATCTACAGCAGCCCAGAGGTCCAGCTGATGCTTCCAGACTGCTGTCTGTATCCGAAGCCAAAGTCGGATCTGTTGACATTGAAGACACATCATTGACAGACGATGATGACGATGGATGCTGAGAGCCATTGATCACTGCTGCACCTGTGCTATGAGAAACAAAACAGCAAATCAGTTGCAGACAGAGTTGCAGACCGAGCTACCTGTACTGTACTGACTACCCACAGTGGTCAATAATTTTTCTTTTGGTTTTAAAAGCCTCAGTAAAAATAATCACAAGTGATATTCAATACAACACTAACTTACACTTTTCACTGCAAGCTACGAGGTGAGAATTCTGAAAATGTCTGGAAACCTGGATTCCTGTCCTTTCTACTCATTTGTTTTTCATTTTCAGGTCAACACAAGAATTGTTAAGCCCAAGACATATTTATAAATGGTCCTATGGCAAGATTCACGAATTGGCTTCAGACTGTGTGTGAATAATACAGACAATACATGCAAAACTGTCTGTATTGAATTTTGTTGGAGAGAGAATCTCAAAGGGATGTATGACTCAAACAGTTAAAAACTACTGCCCTAATAAACCTAAACTGGTGCAGCAAAGATGGAAAACAGTACAGAGGTTCCTGAAAAAACTAAAAAGCGAACTGCCATATGATCCAGCAATCCCATTCCTGGGCATATATCTGGACAAAACTATAATTTGAAAAGATACATGTACCCCAATGTTCACTGCAGGGCTATTAAAAGAGCCAAGACATGGAAGGAACATATAAGTCCAACAACAGATGAGTGGATAAAGAGGATGCGGTATATACATACAATAGAATATTACTCAGCCATAAAAAATAACAAAAGAATACCATTTGAAGCAACGTGGATGGCCCTAGGGATTATCATGCTAAGTGAATTAAGTCAGAAAAACTAATACCATATGATATCACTTATATGTGGAATCTAAAATATGAGTCTAATTTATCTATGAAACAGAAACCGACTTGCATAGAGAACAGACTTGTGGTTGCCAAGCAGGAGGGGGTAGTAGGGGAGGGAAGGATTGGGAGTTTGGGATTAGCAGATGCAAACTATTGTGTATATGTATAACTCAATCACTTTGCTGTACACCAGAAATGAATGCAACACTGTAAATCGACTATACTTCAATAAAATAAATTTAAAAAAATTACTGCCCTAATAAAAAGTGCTTTATGATATCGTCTCACTGTAAAGTCCAAACAGTCCTTCTGGTATATCTTGTTTTAAAGCAAAAGCTGAGACAAAGATTAATATCATTTTAATTCAAAGGATCCTTAGTTCAGCTGCCCCATTTGGTTATATGACTTGCCAGAGCCATACAAGTGCCCTGGTTAAGTAAACTCAGGTCTTGTTATTTCAGTTCTAATAAGTACTTGATAAATAACATATGGACTTATTAAAGAGATAAAGTAGGGGGAGACTATTTCATTTACCAAAATTAGAGCCTAACAAGCATTTCCTGGATTTTAAAAAGCAGTAGGAATATTTAACCTATAGAAAAATCCTCTCAAGGGGACTGGGTCAGGAAGGGGAGGGAATGACACTACAGGGTGGGGAATTACGTTAAAGGTGATTCATGCCCTAGGTAAATGCTTTTGAACTACATGAGCACTAAATACGAGTCATTACAAATTTGAGTATATTAAATAATGCAAGTTATACAAAAGTTCCTAAGAACACATTTATGGAATAAAAATCAATGGTTTTCAAACTAAGCAATAAGAATTTCTAGGGGTGAGTTTCAGGGACCCAATGATGAAAACCACTGCTCCAGAATCCAGCACCTCAGTGTCTGAAATTAACCCTCCTTTCTGTCCAATGACAAGCAATAAAACACTTAAATATGAAAGGTCCTCTGAGATCGTCTTCAAATCCAACAATGAAATAGCTAGGGAGTGGGAATAGGCAAATCTTTACGGCACTGACGCAGGGACTGGGAGACAGAAAGGAATGGAACCACAAGGGACAGAGCAGGTGATGGGAACTGTACTAGGAACCGAAAGCAGACTGGGGACCTCAGTCCTGAGAGAAAAGAGGAAAAGGAGAAATGTGATAACCTTCCAGACCCAAGAACCCATTAGGCTCCCAGTCAAAATGAAATGATGATACTAAACTTTTTAAAAGCTCAATTCATACGACACTATAGAATGCACCTTTTCTGACTAGAGTATACAATATCATGGCTAGCTTCAAAGACCTGTACTGAAACATTCAAATCATAAAAGGATCACATATACTTTTTCATGCCTCTATTTTTTTATCCAAATTTTATTTTATCCAAATTTCTTAATCTAATACAAATTAACTTTTAAATGCATCATAATTAAAGTTAACTTTTTAATCTGAAAATCAAATACCTAAGGAAAAAGAAAACTTGTTTATCTCTGACCTTCAAAGCAATATATTGGGTTGGCCCAAAAGTTAAGTTACAGAAAAACACGAACGAACTTTTGGGCCAACCCAAGAGTAAATTCTGAATATCTGAATGGCAATATGGAAAAATCTTTAATTTCAGGTATGTGGGTCATTTCCCTCTCAGTGACTCTCTATACACTCAAAGGAATGCAAACTCATTCTAATATTATTAGCCAAACCAAAAAAAGGTAAGAGGCAATCCAGGGGGAAAAATAATATATTTACTTTTAAAAATCAAGTCGAATGATATTATGATTATCTGATATTTTGAGTCATCAAGTACTGTTTCTTCTGTTTTTGCACATAATCAAGAACTGAATATTTTTATAATAGATTTACTAATACTCTTCTTTGCAAGTTATAACTGAAAATCCAGAAGAAAATGTCTAGAAACTTGCAGTCCTATCCTTGCCACTGACTTATTTTGTAACCATAGTCAAATGTTGTCTAAGATTCAAATTTTTCACTTATAAATTAAGAACAAATACAACTACTCTATCTCATGAGATTACTAAGTTTACTCAAACACTTGACATTTAGGATGTGCCATTCACTAGGACAGTATGCTAAAGTATAAAACTCTCCCTAATAATGGACTTCTTAATTTCCATTTGAGCCTCCATCATGAACAATTCATTTATGTGATTAATGTATAACAATACAAAGCTAATTAACAGTTATTAAAGCATTTATATAATAACTACTTTATATAATAATTACTTAATAACTAATTATAGGCAAAAGCTGTTGAAACCAATTTATATTTTTAAGAGGACCTATATTATAATTTGGAAGACTGCATTCTTGACCAAGGACTTAAAAAACAAAGAATTAAAAGAACTTAAAATGTAACCAAAAATGTCATAGGAAGCTGCAAAAATTATTTAAACAAACACATGTTTATAGTACAACAAAATGGGCACCTGAAACTACAGTTATAAATCTTTATTCATAAAGAAGATGCTAGATATGATATCTAATTTTTTTCTTAGAATGTATAAGAGTTTTAGAAGGATGTTTAAAATGGTACAGTTTTACTCAAATTCAAGACCTGTTGAAATATTACTCAGCCTTCAAGCCTCAGCTCAAATTTAATCTCTTCCATAAAACTGTCCTGATTTCTGTAGCCAGAAGTCTCTGCTACCAGGCAGAGATTATATGGGATGCTGGAAAAACCATGCCCTCTGAAGTTACTGATAAACATAGCTTCAAGTATTAGCTTTTCTACATAAAAGATTTGTAGTCTTATATCATTTAATTTTTCTAAACTTGTTTCCTCCTCTGTAAAATGTGCATAACAACCCCTTCTTCAGGGTCTGGGGGAGCTGAAGGAAACAAAGTACAAAAATCACCAGTGTCTGTCACGTAGTATGTACATGTTACCTATCATTTAACTTTTCCTTTAAATTCTTTATGCTTTTACAAGTACTAAAATTTAATATAAGATGAGCTTATGATAAAAGAAAATGTTTAACTCCTGCAAACCAACGTTCTTAAGAGATAGAATACCTTCTGACAGCAGTTTTAATGTTACTGCCTTATTTAAACAAATCAAATACACCAAAATGAGAGAGATGGTATCACATACAAAATTGGTATCACGTACAAAATTCTGCAGTGAAGCTTTAGTTTATTTATCCAAAGTAAAGACTGTTAAAATCATAGAAAGGTAACTATATTGAATTGTGAGAAATTTCTGCTTTAACAACAATGCCAACAACAAAAAAAGGTTTTAAATTTCTGCTCTTCAATGGGATGTCAGGATTCTAGAAAAAGATATGCACTTTATGAAGTCAGTTACTGATATATTAGTACGATGTATTGATAGAACAGTGTACCAGTGCTTTCAAATTTAACCACAGAAATTATATTCCTTATACTCATTAAACTTTGAATACTAATGGTAGTAAATATGGAAAGAACTGAAGGTTTCAGGCCACTGAAGATTACAACACAAGAAGTAAACTGTAATCTTAACTGAGCTTATATTGTAACCAACCTAAAGGAGAGGGCTGTCCCCGTATAACTCCATTCTTGGTTCTCTCCTCCAAGTCCATAACTTCTTTGTATATCAATTCTGAAAAAGAGGTGAACAAAAACTTTTCAAAGTCTGAGAGGGAATCTCCTAAGATACGTATGTTTAAGTAAAAAATTTTTACATACGTTAAATACTTCGAATAGTGTTCTTGCAATGGTAGAAGGTCCAGAAGTGTCAGCCTAAGATTCAAAGGTGTTAATAACAATTTCTTGATCCTCAACCATGAATTATATTGAAAGAAACAAAATCTCTGCTTTAATATTCCAAAAGTTGGATTAAGATACACCTTGGATTACATGCTTTATCTTTTTTACTCTAGTACTTTGATACAATATCATTCTGCACTACAAATGCTCATTTAATTCTCAGTGAGGGCTTGAATCAAATTTGTCTTATTAACTTCTATTTCCTGAGCCCTGGCATAGTGCCTGGTATGCTGTAGGTACTTACACAGATACCTGTTAAAAGATTTAAATGCAAGAGTATATGGAACCTTCTTTAATTAGAAGAGAATACAAATAAATTTTTACTAAAGGAAAAGAATCAGGTAGCTACACTTGAACTCCTTCTGAGTTGAAGCATGGCACACTATCACTCAAAAAGATTTCTTCATGAGAATCTTTTCCTTAACTAGGCTTCTGGATAGTGGGTGGACTGCTGGGAGGACAACTCCAACTGAAGAGAGAGACCAGATGCTGCCCTGCAGTGTACGTGCCTCCTGCCCTGTATTTGTCTACATGATCCTGATGTCAAGTGTGATGTACCTTATGAGTCTGAATGTCAACTAAAGAAGAACCTTCTGGTGGATGCTAACATTGCCATTATTCATCATGTTCTCTGGGTCACGAAATCCTTTGAGCATTGCATAAAAGCAATGAACCCACTTCTGAGAAAAATGCATAAACAAAAAATGTTGCACAGAATTTCAAGGAGTCTGTAATTCTTTAAACTTTCAATAAATGATTTCTGATCACAGGGTATGGCAACATTTATGTTGATAATAAGGTAAAACAAGTGGATATCTTGGGGTGAACAATACGTGGAGACACCTAAGTTTGCTTGTAATGGTAACCTACTTGGGCTGGGAAGAAATAAAACAGGAAGTCTTGATAGAGGAAAGAATGAGAGATGCTCTTCTTTAAAGAAACAAAAAGGAATGGTAAGGACTTCCCTGGTGGCACAGTGGTTAAGAATCTGCCTGCCAATGCAGGGGACACGGGTTTGAGCCCTGGTATGGGAAGATCCCACATGCTGTGGAGCAACTAAGCCCGTGTGCCATAACTACTGAGCCTGTGCTCTAGAGCCCACAAGCCACAACTACTGAAGCCCACGCCTAGAGCCCGTGCTCTGCAACAAGAGATGCCGCCACAATGAGAAGCCCGGGCACCGCAATGAAGGGTAGCCGCTGCTCATTGCAACTAGAGAAAGCCAGCACAACAGCAAAGACCCCAAGGCAGCCAAAAATAAGTAAATAAATAAATTTATTTAAAAAAAAAGGAATGATAAGCATTCCAGATAGAAGTCTTAAAAAGAGAGATAGAGAAAACAATATCCTTTTGTAAAAAGGGACTGAGGCAGAAAAACCAAAGCTAATCAGGAGTACCAACTAGACAAAGCAATCTGTAGTTACTGGCTTTGGCAATGAATTTTTTTGTTAAGATGCTAAAAAAAAATTTTTTTTAATAAATTTATTTATTTATTTATTTATTGGCTGTGTTGGGTCTTCATTGCTGCACGCAGGCTTTCTCTAATTGTGGTGAGCGGGGGGCTACTCTTTTGTTGTGTTGCGCAGGCTTGTTGCGGTGCACAGGCTCTAGGTGCGTGGCTCACAGTTGTGGCTCACAGACTCTAAAGCGCAGGCTCAATAGTTGTGGCGCACAGGCTTAGTTACTCCGTGGCATGTGGGATCTTCCTGGACCAGGGATGGAACCTGTGTCCCCTGCACTGGCAGGTGGACTCTTAACCACTGTGCCACCTAGGAAGCCCCTAATGCTAAAATTCTTAAGCAGATCTTGAAAAAGGAAGTTTACATGCAATTACTAAACTGCATTTGGAGTTAGGAGAAAAAGATACAGAATAAAGATAAACATGTTTGGATTAATCAAAAACCCCAGATATATCTTTATACAAATGAAAATGCTATGTTTCACTGATTTTAAGATGTACTTTTCTCACAGTTTAATATCTCTGAAATTGGGTTGCATCTTATAATCAATGGTGCAGTACAGCTGGCATTGTTTTCTCTTTCTTACTGGTACATAATAGTGTGTTTTACAATTGGTGGCCTATTAAGATTCCATAAAATACCTTAAATGTTTACTGTAAATGTAATGATACATAAAAATATCAGGTTAGATATTTTAATACTTACTCTGGCCCATAGTTTCTATACTCTTGTATATTACTTATATAGATGCACTAGGTTCTACCCAATTCTATCATTCTAGTGGGCTCTACAGAGTCTAACTATATGTCTCCCAAAGTCAACTCAGTGAAAACTAATCTCTGGTTACTCCTAAGAAGAAAGAATCAAACGCATTCCTCCCAAATAAATCTATAGCTGGATTACCTACTCCAGCTTATACTTCCCCAGTCCCTTTTGCCTTCCAAGAATTTAGGTTCTTAGCTCTTAATAACATGTCTTCTGTCTACCTGATTTTAAGTGAGTTGTCCGAAGTCACGTAACTACAAAACTGGTCAAGATATTAAATGACAACAATATAAATGGAGGTAAACACAATCTAAAAATTACCTGGCCCTAATGTCCCAGGAAATCTTTTAAAGAAAGAAATATTTTAACATTTCCATGACTTTCAAAGCATTATTAATGTTCAACCAAAGTAAAAAAATAAAACTACTCTATTAGATATGCAAAGATTAAAAATTAACTCCCTCTGTTGGTGAGGGTGGGGGTAAAAGAGACATGCTATACAATGCTGATGGAAGTGTAAACTGCTACAACTTCTTTGGATAGTAACAGGAAATAGCTGAAAAATATCCTTTGGCCCAGCAAATCTCTTTGTAGGCTTTTGCTTACAGGCACGTTCTCAGATGTGCACAAGAACACTGCAGAGTTGTTTGTAACAACAACAACTTAAATGCTCTTCAAACGGTTGTTAGATACAAAACAACCTTGTGACACAGCCACACAGCAGATCACTAACCGGCTGTTAAACCAAATGAGCCAGATACATGGAGCAAGAGAGAATAATCTCTAAAATATACAATTACTTCAACAAAACAAGTGTGCACTGTATACAACGATATGTGATTAAAACAGGCGGGGAGAGGAGAAGGGAGAGACATCAAACACACACGTTTGTATATTTGTAGACTATGGAAGAACATAAAAGTTCCAGAAAGCACAAATGTGTCTTTGTCCGGGGTGAGGAACATAAGACATTAGGGTTAAGTCAGCAAGGGAAGGAGACGTACTTTCTACTTTTGTAAAATATTAAATGATATTATCAAATATCAGTTACTAATAATGGAAAATATCTTTCATTTCTCTAAAATGATGAATAAATCAACATAAAAAGCCAGAGCTCTTTCAGCTTCATCTTAAAGAATCTGGTGAATGTTACCTTTCCACTCTTCTATTGTGTGTTCCCTTTCATCTAACTGCTTGTCAGGTATCTTTGGTGGTGGCTGAAAAACAAGGCAACAATAATTGAGTCAGTTTATTGGCAGTATATAAATTCTTTATAATTATTTGACACATTAGCTAGACAGAAGGCTTGGAAAAATATATCATTAGGCCAAGACTGATCAATGATCAACACTGATCTTGTGTAGAGAGAATAGTGACAGGAAAAAAGATGTTTAACCATCTTTTTCTTTTCTTCCCCTTTTTGAAATTGTCACATTTTATTTATATCATAGAATTGGGCCATGCTTTGCACACAACAATTTGTTTACAACTAAGTTAAGATGTTTTCCCAAAGTGCTCAACATTCTAGCTCAACATACAAGGTATCATGGCAAAAAAGGCAAGAAACAGTGGGCGGGAGCTTTATCTTGTGTAGGAGGTACTGGGATATGTTCATTCTCTTAAGGACATTTTTATGCCAGAAACAAAAACACCCTTATAATTTATTTATATTTTTATTTAAAATTAAAAAATATCCTCCAAACCTAACTTTAATTCTAACTTTAAGAGTGCAATATATTTTTCAAACATTAAGAAAAGAACTTACAGCTTCTGCTTCAGAAGGATCATACCACACATTGATATATGGGTGCTGGAGAGCTTCATCTACAGAAATCCTTTTAGATGCATCAATTACCAGCATTTTGGATAACAAATCCCTTGCCTGACTGGCTGTAAAAATAATGAGACGTTAATGTACAGGTATCTCATAAAAGCTTTAAAATTATCAATAAATTTCAGAAACTTAAAATTATCATTTATTAAAAAATGTTTTAAACAATAGATTTACTATAAAACTAGGTCATACATATAATTAGAAAATATAAAATTACAAAAAAATAACTAAAATAACTAAAACCTCACACTGCTCCATTACCCAGAGATAATGCTGAGTTATGTCCCATAAGAACAAGAATACACCCTCATAAACCCTTCTCCACAACCACCCACCTACCCACAATGGAGTTAAAGATATACATTGAAAAAAAGTACCTTTCAGTTTGTTGTGTTCTGAGTCAGCTGGGAAAAGTACATCAGGGAAGAGTTTCTCAAAGCTATATCCAGCATATTTAGGTCTGTTTTCAACGTAAGTCCTTACTGTTGGTTGCAGCTTCTTCATGAATTCAGGACATGGTGTTCCAAGCTGTTCAATAACTTTATTCCACTGATCAATATCTAATATCAAGTAGCTAAGAAAAATACTGTGTATCTAATGTTCAACATATTAGTCATATCCATATTAAAATAATAAGAAAATGGCAATTAAAAAATCCTAAGAAAGAATGTGGCAGTTATAAATTTATAGTCACCTTGCAAAAGGCAATGACTGTAGGTGGACAAAAAGGATCAATAAACAAGCTCTGTTAACTTTATTATGTGCATGTGTGTGTCTACTAATACTGATTTTGTCATAAAAATGGAAGCTTAAAACTCACAAATACTAAATACAAATAAGTGGCTCAAAGAAAAATGATAATTACTACTCATTGGGACTCTAAATGTAAACTGTACACAATTTTAGAATACAAAATTTGCCTTGTCTTCCAGCTTATCAGAAAATGTGAATGCATTTCCGAGAAGGTAAGAAATATTTACCATCTGTCCTGCTTTTTTTGAGTTTTCTACACTAACAGAAAATAACCAGTGGAATAAAAATGATGGCATTTCCCTTTTCCATTCTTTCTTTAGCTTATGTTAATAAAATATTTTAAAGCTCTGAAATTTAAGAAAACGACTCAGTATTGTGGTTAAAGTGTAAGGTTAGAATTTCCTGGTCTCTTTCCTCCTAGTCTTTAGCCTTTACAATTCAAGTCCTCCCCATGGACTAAGACCTAAAACTTTCCTACTGTAACCCAGTAAATATGGTTTTTCCCATTCCTCTTCTTAAAACAATTCTAAATGTCACTAGCTGATAAACACATAACAGATCACTGTTACCATAAACATTAGAAGTAGTTATATGAACAAAAATCATGAATCCAAATCTACTCTTTACCATATAAAACTATTACTGCTGAAATTTTAAGATGAAAAGATCAGTATGTTATGTTGAGTAATGAGACAACAACCAAAAGACATAGAACACACAGAACATTAACAGAAAAGGAGGTGGGGAGGACAAAACAAAAGGATGACCAGAAGCAACAGACAATTCCAAAATTCATATTATGTCCTAAGTACTTCCAGACTTACTCAAGTGTATAATTATTAGAAAAATTTAATGCAAGCCATGATTTTTGATTTAGGTTAAATAAATCAACTCAAGCCAGCAAGTAATGGTGGATAATTAACTTGAGCAGTTTTCAGAATTAACATATGAAACAACGAATAAGTGAGGGAAAGGAAAGTCTATGTCAAATAGCAGGTGGTATTTTGAAAAGAGTAATTTAACAATACTTTCTTATTAGGGAGAGACAAAATACATTATACCTGACCAAGCTGAAGTGCTGTCACACATTTTGACCTTTGGAAACTACATTTTAGGCCAAAGATAAGGATACGATCTGTACCTGGGAACAAAACACCACCTTTGATCATTTCTCCCATGATGCACCCAACTGACCAAATGTCAACTGAAAACAAAATGCAATGACATTAACATAAAAATTTTGGTTAAAATAAAAAAAAATATAAATATTAAAAAAAATCACGCACACCATGTATACTTCAAAATTATAGAAAGCAGTATAAAATAAAAATGAGTGACAGTGAAATGTGCTCTAACTACCAGCAGAGACTGTATGTCCTACTGCCAGATGCAGCCTACAAACATTTCAGCTTCATATCTCAACAATTTTTGAACTATAACAGCCACAAACTTTATGTCTGTTTAAAAAAACCCACATGTATGAATGTACACTATTTTCATTTTCATTAGAGAACATAAGGAAGATCATCACCTAACTAATTAAACTGCTGCAGCAGCTCAAGGATACAGTCCCTTCCTGGAAAGAGGATTTTGTGGCAAACCATTTCTCCCATAATGCACCCCACAGACCATAAATCCACTAAATGTTTGCAGCACAAAAGGAAAAGCAAAGCAAAAGGTCGTTAAAATCAAAGAAGCATAATATGACTGCATTATATAAAAATCGCAAAACATCACAAAAAGAAAAAAGTGACTTTAATTTTAGCTAATGGAATAATTTAAAACACAAAATAGTTTTCAAAAGGCTTTGATTCACAAAAGCAAATGTGAAGTGTGGCCTTTTAACTACATATCTAATTTAAAGTGAGAGCTATGCACAGAAATCACATAATTTAAAAAACCTACACATTTTGCCCCTGAAAATTTATTTATAAAATATGAAAAAGAACCAAACAGAAGTCCTATAAATAAGGCTGAAAATGTACACGAGGCAGCAAACTTTAAAAAATAAAATCTTGATACTATTTTGAGGTTCAACTGTGCATTATACTCTCTCTTTAAGTCAAATAAAAGAAAAAAGCATGAGCAGAAATCATCTGATATACTAAAATATTTAACAGAAATAATGTTTCTATGAATAATTACAGTTAAAAAGTCAATCTAAAGCTCTTCAGAAATTTTCAAGTTGGAGTTCATAAATTTGTTTTGAGAAGTGCTATGTTTACTCTGAATAGAAAGTCATTTATCTTCTTGGCAACACCATGCTGCATTTACTCTACTATCCCAAAAGGAACAAGTGCATAGGGAATGAACTTATAATCAATCAAGAAAACTTAGTAAAAGAAGTATATTTCATATGTTTTCCACCTAAAGTATTTTATACCCACAGAGAGAAACTGCTTTTGGCTTAAGAAGTTGGTTTTGGCTCAATACAGTTTGAAAACTCCCACAGATTTATTAGCTACAGTGTCTCCTAGTGGACTTATTGATCCTTGTCAACTTTCTTTTTTCTTTTATCTTTTTTGGCCACAAGGCATGTGGGATCTTAGTTCCCCAATCAGGATTGAACCCGTGCCCACTACAGTGGAAGTGAGGAGTCTTAACCACTGGACCACCAGGGAAGTCCCAGGACCCTTGTCAACTTTAAATGAGAGCTCTAAACGATGCTGAAAAAACTCTGCTAGACACAGAAATGGGCAATTTGAGGATCCCCACCTGTTTCATTAAAACTAACCACATATCCTGGCATTTTATATTTTGGGGTTTAAAAATCAGATAAGAAGAGTAGGTGCTTACAGTTTAATACAAGAGGGGAAGAATGAGCAATTTGAAAGGAAAGCTTTAGAAACTTGCACTTGTTTTTTAAGTTTGAAGGCCCCAATTCTTTAATAGCAAAAGAAGAAAAGGGCAGGAATAGATGTTAGAGATATACCCTTTACCAATGCAGGAGGACTTGGGAACTTAAAGTCTGTACTTTCTAACACACTCATAAAGAGAGTGTCAATTTATTAAAGAATTTTAGGAGCTAAACTAGGAACAAATTTCGGAAATTCTGTGGAACTAAAGTTTCTCTAAAATTTCACATTAAAATACATACAAATCTTTTTATATTTAGGGCATAATTCAACTATCAAGGATAAAAATTTAGAGGAAAGGTTAATATTCATAAATCACCTCAGAGAAAAATTTTTTCCAGGGTTTTCATTTTTTGGCAAAAATCTATTGCAATAATTTTTCCTTGCGGATTTTACAGAGAATAGCAAGCTTCAGTTAAATATCCAGCACACAACTTATATACATAATCTTAAGAAAAACATATTTTAAAACAGATTTCAAAAGCTGCAAGAATGGCAGTTTATTGTATGTCAATTATATCTCAATAAAACTCTTTTTAAAAGGAAAAAAAAAGGCGGCAAGAATGAGAGAAGATATTGTCTGGGTTAATGAAGACTTTCCTCAGAATATGAAAAGCCTGACATACATAAAACGAGCTTTACAGGGTCTAACAGGGTGAAAGGTATTACTAAAAGGCACAAGTTCTTCTGTTTAACCTTGCTGGCTAATGTAGTCATCATAATTAACATTACATTTGACTCAGTTTCCTGGCCCCCCCCCCCGACCCCCCCAATAAAGGCAATAAGGTGGATTTATATAATTCTTATCCAAGAAAGGAAAGCATGTCAATTCTTTACATGACAGTTTTTCTTGGTGCTAATTTCTGGTAGGGAGCTCCCAAGAGCACAATTATAGGACAGAGTGACACATTACACATTATCTGTGACAATCAATGGCTTTACAGCAAATACAATCTTCTTGCTGCTCACCTGAAGTAGCAATTCTCAAAAAAAAAAAAAAAGAGTCTAATATTAAATCTAACTCACTGGATTTTACAGGGTAAAGGCAATTTTAGGTAAAGAGTAAGACAGCAGAACAGCATGTTTAAGAACAAAAGAATAATAGTAAATGTTGAAAGTGCTTTTAATTAGTTCAGAAAAGAAAATTAAGCTAAAACCCTCAGTTCAATGTTATCTTTTATTAAAAAAAAAAAAAAATCCCCAAAATTGACTTGATAGTTTCCTGATTCAAAGTGAACTGCTGTTTCAGATTCTTTGCTAGAAAAAATATCTAGGTCCTATTCTAGGAAGCATTTTGGATTAAGTTACCACATTTAAAAAGTTACAGTTTAAGTCAATAAAATCCTGCATAGACTTATCTCCTAAATGACTGAGATTCAACAAAATTTCTTAAGTATAAATATATGTATATATATGCATAAATTTTTTTTAAATTCATGAACTACATGCCTGATAATTTTCTTCAACCTTAATTCTAATGCAGATATACATAACTGACGATACTCACACATAATAATGCCATTTCTTTAAGGCTGGACACAAGGGCTTTGATGAAACACTGATTTCTCTAAAAGGTAACCTTAATTATCCATCAGCTTTGCACAATGGCCTTATTGTAGCTCTTAAAGTTTGCACTAAGTGCTACTACTATTAACTTTACTGTCACGGGACTGGAAATGTGTAAAATATCATTAATGCAAACTAAGATTATTATTAAAGATAAACTATCGGTCCGCTATATAATTCCTTGAGCCCATGTTAGAGTGCTCATTTTCAAGCTGCAGGCAAGAAAATGGTATATATTCTGTCACAGGGGCCATGCCAACAAATTCTTCATCCAATGGTAGTGTTGATGGTTATGTCTTTGTATTTAAATAAATAGGGGCCCCACGTTTTTCCAGACATTTATGACAACATTTGTAGTTATGTTCAAACTCCTGATAAACATTTCAAACAGCAATATATTTAACTCTATGCACTTCAATTTAACTATTTACATAAGAAATCTGATAAAAGCAAATAAATCAGAATAGTATTTCAAGTAAATAGTGTTTGCTGACCGTTTTCTTTGTAGCCCATCCCTAGGATGACCTCAGGGGCTCTGTAGTAGCGAGTCACTACATAAGGTGTCATCATAAAACTTGTTCCTGCAGTCCTGGCCAGTCCAAAGTCAAGAATCTTCAAAGTGCAGTCTGATTTTACTACTATATTACTGGGCTTTAAGTCCTTCAAAAAAAAAAAAAAAAAAAAAATGACCGCTACGATATAAACAAATATTTTGCAGTCCACAAGTTATTAGATCACTTATAAAACAATTCATGGTAACTGTTCATTTTTCTCACTTTAACTGTTATCACTACACAGATTCATTATAATAGGCAAATTTGAGAAATTAGCTTGGCGTTTTTGATTTATGAATACATACTGTTATTAGAAGTTAGTAACGCTTTATTATGATTAGCTAGAAACTTTCAATCAAATGGTGTGAAAGCAATTTGGAAAGGCATCTCAAAGCTCACATAAGAACTATTACGGTAAAAGAAAGAAAGAATCATAAGTTAGCATTTACACTCATTTCTATACTAAATTACCAGCTTTTAAAACATCTCATTTTAAAGTCACAGTAAGCTTTATATAGATATTATACATCAACAATGGGCCATTCTATGTCAACCCAAGCATGTCATTTGACCTTTCAAACTGGCAGATGTTCAACTCTAAAGGACTGAAGTAGTCATTATCAGTCCTTCCATCACTGATTTCCCAACTGAAATTACAAAAATTTGTTCATAAAATTTTTGACGGCCCATAGCAGTAGGATACCATTGCCTTGGTGCCACTAATCCATAAAGTTTCTTGCTGTTGATGCTACTAAATAATGTCTTTGTGAAGAATTTCCCACTTGAACCCACCCTCAAGGAATTCTTTGCTATGATCATTAAAAGGCACCAGCATATACTTTGAGAAGATAAATAAAATTGATAAACCTCTAGCAAGACTCATCAAGAAAAAGAGGGAGAGGACTCAATCAATAAAACTAGAAAGGAAACAGGAGAAGTTACAACGGACACCAAAGAAATAAAAAGCACCATAAGAGACTACTACAAGCAACTACATACCAATAAAATGGACAAGCTGGATGGAATGGACAGATTCTTAGAAAGATATAACCTTCCAAGACTGAATCAGGAATAGAAAATATGAACAGACCAATCACAAGTAATAAAATTGAACTGTGATTAAAATCTTCCAACAAACAAAAGTCCAGGACCAGATGGCTCCACAGGTGAATTCTATCAAACATTTAGAGAGAGAGAAAGAGAAAAAAAAAAGCATTTAGAGAAGAGCTAACACCCATCCTTCTCAAATTCTTCCAAAATATTGCGGAGGAAGGAACACTCCCAAACTCATTCTATGAGGCCACCATCACCCTGATACCAAAACCAGACAAAGATACTACAAAAAAAGAAAACCACAGACCAATATCACTGATGAATTTAGATGCAAAAATCCTCAACAAAATACTAGCCAACAGAATCCAACAACACATTCAAAGGATCATACACCATGATCAAGTGGGGTTTATCCCTGGAAAGCAAGGATTCTTCAATATACACAAATCAATCAATGTGACACACCATATTAACAAACTGAAGGATAAAAACCACCTGATCATCTCAATAGATGCAGAAAAAGCTTTTGACAAATTC
The DNA here is from genome assembly GCF_030028045.1 of Hippopotamus amphibius kiboko. Classification (NCBI taxonomy): domain Eukaryota; kingdom Metazoa; phylum Chordata; class Mammalia; order Artiodactyla; family Hippopotamidae; genus Hippopotamus; species Hippopotamus amphibius. The sequence goes on from NC_080190.1 coordinate 50,640,007, forward strand.
AACACCCATGTATGATAAAAACTCTCCAGAAGGTGGGCATAGAGGGAACCTACCTCAGCATAATAAAAGCCATATACGACAAACCCACAGCAAACATCATTCTCAATGGTGAAAAACTGAAAGCATTCCCCCTAAGATCAGGAACAAGACAAGGATGTCCACTCTCCCCACTACTATTCAACACAGCTTTGGAAGTCCTTCCCACAGCAATCAGAGAAGAAAGAGAAATAAAAGGAATCCAGATTGGAAAAGAAGAAGTAAAACTGTCACTCTTTGCAGATGACATGATACTATACATAGAAAATCCTACAGATGCCATCAGAAAACTACCTGAGCTAATCAATGAATCTGGTAAAGTTGCAGGACACAAAATTAACATACAGAAAGCTCTTGCATTCCTACACACTAACAATGAAAGATCAGAAAGAGAAATTAAGGAAACAATCCCATTCACCATTGCAACAAAAAGAATAAACTACTTACGGATAAACCTAACTAAGGAGGTAAAAGACCTGTACTCAGCAAACTATAAGACACTCATGAAAGACATCAAAGACGACACAAACAGATGGAGAGATATACCATGTTCTTGGATTGGAAGAATCAACATTGTGAAAATGTCTGCACTACCCAAAGCAATCTACAAATTCAATGCAATCCCTATCAAATTACCAATGGCATTTTTCACAGAACTAGAACAAAAAATCCTAAAATTTGTATGGAGACACAAAAGACCCTGAATAGCCAAAGCAATCCTGAGGGGAAAAAATGGAGCTGGAGGAATCAGACTCCCTGACTTCAGACTATACTACAAAGCTACAGTAATCAAGACAATATGGTACTGGCACAAAAACAGAAATATAGATCAATGGAACAAGATAGAAAGCCCAGAGATAAACTAATCTATGACAAAGGAGGGAAGCATATACAATGGAGAAGAGGCAGCCTCTTCAATAAGTGGTGCTGGGAAAACTGGACAGCTACATGTAAAAGAACGAAATTAGAACACTCCCTACCACCATACACAAAAATAAATTCCAAATGGATTAAAGGCCTAAATGTAAGGCCAGACACTATAAAACTCCTAGAGGACGACATAGGAAGAACACTCTTTGACATAAATCACAGCAAGATCTTTTTTGACCCACGTCCTAGAATAATGGAAGTAAAAACAAAACTAAATAAGTGGACCTAATGAAACTTAAAAGCTTCTGCACAAGAAAGGAAACTATAAGCAAGACGAAAAGAGAACCTTCAGAATGGGAGGAAATATTTGCAAATGAATCAACAGACAATGGATTAATCTCCAAAATAAACAGTTCATGCAGCTCCATCTCAAAAAAACAAACAACCAAATCAAGAAATGGGCAGAAGACCTAAATAGGCATTTCTCCAAAGAAGACATAGAGATGGCCAAGAGGCACACGAAAAGCTGCTCAATATCACTAAGTATTAGAGAAATGCAAATCAAACTACAATGAGGTATCACCTCACACCTGTCAGAATGGGCATCATCAGAAAATCTACAAAGAGTAAATGCTGGTGAGGGTGTAAAGAAAAGGGAACGCTCTTGCACTGTTGGTGGAAATGTAAACTGATATACTGATACAGTTACTATGGAAAACAGTATGGAGGTTCCTTGAAAAACTACAAACAGAGTTACCATATGACCCAGCAATCCCACTACTGGGCATATACCCAGAGAACACCATAACGCAAAAAGACACATGCACTCCAATGTTCATTGCAGCACTATTACAACAGCTAGGACATGGAAGCAACCTAAATGTCCATCAACAGATGAATGGATGAAGATGTGGTACATATATACAATGGATACTACTCAGCTGTAAAAAGGAACGAAACTGGGACATTTGTAGAGATATGGATGGACCTAGAGACTGTCATACAGAGTGAAATGAGTCAGAAAGAGAAAAACAAATATCGTATATTAACACATATATGCGGAATATAGAAAAATGGTTCAAAGCAAGGCAGAAACAGAGACAGATGCAGAGAACAAACATATGGACATCAAGTGGGGAAAGAGGTGGGGGGAGGGGATGAATTGGGAGATTGGGATTGCCATATATACATTACTAATAAGAAAAAAATATCAAATTGTACACTTTAAATATATGCAGTTTATTGTATGTCAATTGTATATCAATAAAAGTTCTTAAAAAAAAAAAAGGCACCAGCATAAACACTCATGGCTTCAAGATCAACCCATCTTGCCTGTTAGCTCCCATAAATTCTATTATGAACCAAGAGACCAAAGAAAGCAGGCGTATAATTCACATACACTAATACCAGTGACTAATAAAAGGGAAAAGAAAGCTGGCATGAAAGACACTTTTGTAACATCTATATCCAGAAAAGCATGTATGTTGTCTTCAGCATATTTTGACAGGCAATCATGGATGGGTTTAGAAGATATGTAATCTATAGGTTTTATCAAGTTAAAAATAGATATCAGCAGGCTTACTGAAACAGAAGATGAAATTTTTCATTATTGCTATCCTGTAAGTATGTTGCCACTACTTCCAAAATACAGTATCTCAGCAAAGTAACACTGCATGTTCAAAAATAAATATTACAAGCTTTGATACTATTTCAATGTGCATCGTGTTGGTTAATAATTAATGGCTCTTCCTACTACTGCATTCTAGTCTAGGAATAAGATTTCAACCTTAAACACTTTATTTTAGAAAAATTAAGAACAAAATACAATATTTTAAAAACAAACATCTTTGGTTAAGGAAAAGAAACTGTCAAAATAGAATATCATCTGAAATTCATCCTTGCATATCAATATGCAATACCTTTCTACAGATGTTTAAGTAGCACTGCTATCTATATCAAGAAAAATATCTGAATTTGCATGAACATGTGAAAGAAGTAGTGGACTAACTTAATATTCCACCCTCTTTCCCACATTTTTCCAGCCTGTGATTAATTCTAGTCAATGGGATGTGAGTGGGAATCAAGAATAGAAGGGCCAGTGCATAACATCCTTTTGCTCTTGCCCTGCTTTGGTCATTAGTCACATTCCAGATAGTGAGTTGCCGACCATCTATGTAAAGCAGAGTCCTCACCCAACGAGGACCTGTATTGGACCTATAGTGTTGGAGATAAGCCTTAGTTGTGTTAAGTCACTGAAAATTCAAGTGTTTACTTGTTAATAACCTAGCTGTGAAATTGTGATTTATAATAAAAATAAACTATTTGGTCATTGTTCTAATTACTGGCACAGAGCTCCTATAATTCTTGGGATCTCCTAAGTGATAAGAGCAATAAAGGTGAAAGGAGTGCTCTTTGTTATTCATAAGAAGTACCTTTCAACTACACTAGAGTTTACTTGAATGAGGGTACTTTTGGAAAGTCCCAAAGGATGAGGCTGGTTGCCAGGGAACCAACAAAGTAATAAGAGGGTTGGAACTTTCAGTCCCCCTCCCACCCACCCCCCGCCCCAAAACCTCCAGGGAGGGGAGAGGGGCTAAAGATTGAGTTCAATCCCCAATGGCCAAAGATTTAATCAATCACGCTTATGTAATGAAGATTCCATAAAAACCCAAAAGGACTAGTACAGAGAGCTTCTGGTAAACACATGAAGGTGCTTGGGAGAGTGGTGCACTCAGACAGGGCTAGGAAGCTCTGTACACCTTCCCACATACTTTGCCTTATGCATTTCTCCATTTGGCTGTTCCTGAGTTACGTCCTTTGTAATAAACCAGTAATTTAGTAAGTAAAATGTTTTCCTGAGTTCCGTTAGCCACTCTAGCAAATTAACTGAACCTGAGGAGGGGACTATGGGAACCTCCAAATTATACTCTGGAATTGTGATTGGCATTTGCAGTTTGCACAGTCTTGTTGGACTGAGCTCTTAACCTGATGCTATTTCCAGGTAGACAGTGTCTATCTGGAAGTGAGTAAAATGTAGGATACCCAGCTGGTGTCCAGAGAATCTGGGAATTGTTGGTGTAGGAAAAACTACCACACATCTGATGTGAGAACCATTATGGTAGTAGTCTGAGAGTAAAAGAGACACATAAAAGAATTTTTTCCTTTACAGTAGTCTATTTCAACTAACAATGAAATTGATGACAGGAGTATGGTGTTACTATTATAAACACAGGGTCAAAGCTTAGTAGTTGAGCAGCAGGCAGCAAGGAAACTAATATTAAAGGCTGGAAAGGTGATCCTGGTTATAGAGTAGCAAGACATTTCATGACACTGCCACCTACAATAACTTGGAAGGCACAGCACTTGCATAATGAACTTGAGCTTTAGAACAGGGGTTGGCAAGTTAATGCTTGCCTGTTTTTGTGAAGAAAGTTTTATCGGAACACAGTCACATTCATTATCTATTGTCTATGGCTGCTTTTGTGTTACTATGATAACGCTGAGAAGCTGTAACAGAGACTGTATCTTACCTGCAAAACTTAAGATATAGACTATCTGGTCTTGCCTTTACAGAAAAAGTTTGCTGACCCCTGCTCTAGAAGAAGAGATTGAAAAGCAAAACTTTAGCAATGGGTGTAGGTGGCTGTTGGCTGCAAATCAAAGAACTGGTCACTTTACATGAAGAAATAAAAGGGAACAGAGAATCTAGAATTTCAAGGCCTTGCCATTCTGGAAAAGCTAAATGCTACTAAACCTTCCAAAAAAAAAGAAAGAAAGAAAAAAAGAAAAAAAGAAAAAGAAAGAAAAAATGGCAGACTGCAAATATCTCCCCCTTCCAACCCAATATACCTCTTCACCTTATTGATAGGCTTCGACTAATTCTAGCCAATGGAATGTGAGGAAATGTGATGTTCACCAAATCTGAAGAGAAGTTTTAGATGTGCTTGATTGATTTAGCTTGGCTCTTGCCCTTCTTTCACCATGAGAAAAGGATGTGCCCAAGGGAGGCACTCCTTTAGCCTGGATGCTGAAACCTGAACATGGAACAGACCCTGAACCTGACCTCATGATCTGCAGCAGTGCCAGAGAGCCAACCTGCAAACCCCAGAGCAAGCAATAAATATTGTTTTAAGCCAGTGATATCTTGAATTTGTTTCTAATGCATCATTTTCACATAAAAATTCTGACAGCCTTTGAGGAAAGAAGACCTGAAAAATCTTTCAATTGATGAAAATACCTCAGACTTGTCAACAGAGGCCTGAAAACATAAAGACAGCCATTAAGTCTAAGAATATAGAGCCAGTGAACTAACAGATGTGCTTTAAAAAGAACTGTAATTAAAAAGATAAGAAGTCTCCTGAGTTTCTAAAAGAGCTGTACTATTAAAAACAACACACACACACACACACACACACACACACACACACACCTCCTTAAGCCTGTGACTGTTCTAGTCTTAAAACAATGGTTCTCAAATCAAGGCAATTTTGTTCCACATGGGCTATTTAGGAATGTCTAAAGACATTTTTATTTGTCACAACTGGGGAGTACTACTGGTATCTCGTGGGTGAAGGCCAGAAATGCTGCTAAACTTTCCACAATGTATAGGATAGCCCCTTGAAAGAAAGTATTCAACCAAAATGTCAACAGTGTCCAGGTTAAGGACTGCCTTAAAATGACCCTCGGGCCTCCAATCTTTGACAGGAAGCTGTGAAACATGGGCAGTCCCCAATGAGAACACACTTTCCAATACCCACTTCAAATATACTCAAGAAGGCTAGTAGAAAAGACTCTCCACTGCATGGAGCCAGGTACCACAGGGAACAGTAGACAGAGTGCTCCTCGCAAAGATCAGACTCAGGGCCTAAATCAAGGAATATTCTTCCCCAACCACAAGGGCAAAAGGACCCTAACAACGTCTACCCAACAGAATTCCAAATTACAAATAAGTAACGACTGCATTTTCAATTTCCCAAATGGGATTGTTTATTGTAGTTACCTGACCCTGTGTGACCACCATATTTAGAGAATGGGAGTAGGGGTAGGAGATGCAAGCAACCAGATGATTTGGGCATTTTAGTTCTAATATTTCTGGACCAAAAGGAGGCATATCTGGATTATTTTAGAGATTACTATGTATCACATAGCACTAAATGCCTTGATAGGCCAGGACTTTGGGTTATCTTTCTTAAGGAGGGGGTGACTATGTACAGCTGTGGAATACAGGCAGCAAAGGAATGCTTGATAACAAGACCAGAAAGGCAACAGACCATTCTGAAGTCTGCCTCCCCACATTTCCCAGTTCCCTTACAATTAGGCAGGTCCTTTTGACTAGTTCTGCCAATGAGCTTAGACCCAGTACATTCCACCTGGCTTTTTCTTCAGTGGCCAGCAACTATGTAGATGCTGGAGCCTCATACAGCTTAGCTTGGCTCTCTGAGAAAATATTGGGAACTCCATCCCCTACCCTGACTTATACTGAACCCCTAAAGGATATAAATTCAGGTTATTTTACCAAGTTAAGTAATCTCAGACAAGCAAAGAGATTAGCTTAGGGTGAGGGGAATTTAGAAGTAGCAGAGCAGAGAGATGAGTATCAATTGTGGCCTCAAGACCAGCTGCAGAAGTGGGTGCTATGGTTTATCTCATTAAACTTCTTGTAACTTGCTCAAGGAACAGACATCAAATGAAATCCTGGAGAAACAAGTTTCCAGAACTTAGTGTATGAAACTAGGAACAAATGGCAGCAGGGGTGGCCTATGGTGGGTGCTGTGATAACTGCTCTGAGCCTGGGTTCAGGACTGAGGTACTCATTCTTCCAGCTGCTGGTAGTGTTGACTGCTGACAGTTTTCAGCAAATCTCTCTCCAGGAACTGCCCTCAGCCACAGAGAGCCACTATTCCCAAAGCCTGCTGCCCAAGACCAAGGTCTGCTTGAGTCACCAGCTGAGGCCTCTAGAGTTACTGTATTTAATTCAATTTCTCCCTATGTCTATTTTTTACTTCCTTTACTCCCCACAGATGTTGATCCTGAGGAGACTCCCCATTAAATTTCTTACATGTATATCTCCATCCTAGATTTTTTTTCCCAAACAGCCTAACCTAAGATAAAGGCATATTTTTCATCATAAGTAACAGATCCCAATGTCTCTAATTAGCTCAAATTTATTATGTAAATTTTCTATAGTTGTACTATATTTTAAACACTTTTGTTGTCTATTCTAATGGAGTATGTTAGAACATCCCAATACCATCATCGTGTTTGCGTAGTTCTTCTATTTTTTACAATTTAAGCATGGCATACTGCAACACTACTCCACATATAAAGTTCTTGACATTTATTCACATAAGTGTATTGTACCCTTTATCCTTATAAAATGACTTTATATAACAGTATTCAACTTCACCTCTTTAAACAGAGTTATCCTTGTTTTCACATTTGTATTTTCCCAGTACATCTTTGCCAACACCTTTGCTATCAGCCTTTTTGGGAGTTAGCTACAACTGCTTGCGTTACAGAAACATATAATTGTTGTTGGTGGTTTTGTATGTGTGTCAAAATTTGACTTTTTAATGAAGAGGTAATCGCAGCTACAAATTATGTTACATACTGGTCTTCTGTAATTTAATGTTTCCTTTTTATGCTTCTTACTGTTTCTTTTGTTTTCAATCTCCTATCATTTGATCTATGTCTCTGTTTTACCCACCCACTACCCTCATTAATCTGAAAATTTTCTATTTGGCAGGTGTTACTTTACTAAAATCAAATTAACTTCCACAGTGGCAGATTACTTTCCTGATCCACAGGACAAAATTAACAAACAAAAACAAAACCCTGAAGTCTAACTCACCTGCTTACAACAATATATGAGTATGTGATGGTGATGACAATACACTTTCCCATCTCAAGAAATTTTTCTTATGTTGCTTAAAGATGGCATTACACATAATACTACAGCAGCTGCATATGGACTATACAAAGCAATTCAATTAGAATGATAACTAAAGATAAGCCTGACTATCTCAAATACATAATTATCTTAAGATAGTTAACTTGAGCACAAACTATGTATTTATTTCCTTATATGAGTTTGGGTATTTGATACAAGATAGCACAGAACAAAGATATAATTCCACTGAATCAAATACTTTTCCAGAAATTCCTTTCAAATTAGATGCAATACTTTTAAAGAATAAGCTACAATTAAAACTAAAATACAAAAACATAGGCCCACACAAAAACTTGTACACAAATGTTCATGTCTGCATAACTCATGACAGACAATGGTAACGATCCCTTAAGTGACAGTCCCTTAAGTGATGAATGCATAAACAAAATGTGGTAGATGCATATAGTGAAATGTTACTTAGTAATAAAAGGAAATTGAATACTGATACGTGATACGTACATGGATGAATCCTTAAAATATTATGATAGGTAAGAGGCCTGCCACAAAAGACAACGTATTATATAATTCTATTTATATGAAATATCCAGAATAGGCAAATAATATGGAGACAGAAAGTAGATTAGTCGGGGGATCTCAAGATGGCGGCGAAGTAGAGAGACGTGGAGTGCATCCCTCTCCACAGTTGCATTGGGAATGCACCGAAGGACGCAGTCATTCCCACAGAGAACCAGCCGAACACCAGCAGACGGCCTCGGACACCAGAAAGGGCAGCGGGGAGCCCGACATGGCCGGTAGGGAGGCATCTACGAGGGCTCAAAGAGGGTGAAGCGGCGGAGCTGTGGCAGACGGGAGGGAGTGAGAAACATACGGAGGGTCCGCAGCGCAGCTCAGCGTTCCCGGACCGAGACATCGATCCGCGGCTGAACGGAGGGTCCAGGAGCGGGAGCGTGGGAACCGGAGAGCTGGTTCAGGGGGAGAAACATTGTTGCCGGTAGGGTGACGGACCGAGAGCACAGGAGGGAAGAGGTCCGCGGAGAGGAGTGCCCGTCCCTGAGAGCTGCCCGGCCATGATGGCGGCTGGAGGCTGCAGGCTCCCGGGCGCGGGGGGAGGAGCCGCGCGCATAGCCTCTCCCTCTCTTTCGGCGCCTCTGCAACAGGCAGTGGAGAGACGCCCTGCGGGCCACCTAAGGCACTCAGGGATAACAAGTACCCTCAGGCACTCGGGCGGGGCTAGATTAAAACTCCTTGCAACGCCAGCAGCAGTGAGGCTGACGAGAGAAAAAAAAAAAAAAAAAACCAGCATCAAAAAGAAAAAACCCCGAGAGAGGCCCAACTCTAAGACTTTCTGTGTACGCCTGAGCCACCAGCGCCCTCTGCAACAGGCACCTCCAAGCCTGACTGAAACAACAGTGCGCCACTGCTCACTCACTCCCAGGAGAAGGAGCCACTATTGTACCCTCTCCCTCTACACACACCGAGGCTTACAGACGAACAATAAATGAACCTCTGCTGGTCACAGAATAACGCAAAAAAAAAAAAACCCAAGGCAAGGAGAAGGACACTTACAGCTAAGACGCTAAGGAAACAGAAATAGTAGTATCAATACCTATTGAACTGGTCCATTCTGGGATCAGTTCTGGATTTTTTTTTTTTTTTTCTTTCTCTCTCTCTCTTTTTTTTTTTTTTTGATTTATTAAATACGATCTTAGCCCTAAGGGATCTACAAGTTTTATAACATAATTTTTTAAGGATATTTTTTATTCTTTTTTTTTTTTTTTTTTTTTTTTGCCTTTTTATATACTTCTAAATCTAGCTAAGTTTTTGGTAGTACGGACAAAATATCTTTCATACTTTCCTTTCATCCCTTTCTTTTATACACTTCTATTCCTTTCTTTTTCTTTGCATATTTCCAACCACATTACGCTCTTCTGTTCCCCTTTCTTCCAGCCATTTTAAGTGTATTTTATCTTAACATACTGATAAGCAACACTATCGGTCTGCTCAGACTCCTAGCTCTATTCTCCAGATGATGCACTGCCTTGGTATTAATATTAGGCTTTTGTCTTTATCTTAGTTCTTAGTACAGTTGCCTAATTACGTTCTGAGAATCTCCATTCTCTCTGGTGGTACTCCAGCTCATTTCTATATTTGATCCTAGCTTACAAAATCTCCCTGGATTGATGTTTGTATGTGTAGGGTGTTATTTGTTGTTTGTTTGCTTTTGCTTTTGTCTCTGATTTGTTCTGTTTCAGTTGTCAATTTCTGTTGGGTTTCTCTTTGAATATCTGATAGCACACTGGGGTTCTGTCAGGTCTTTCCAGAGCCTTATGTCCTAACGGATTCAATAATTGTGTGTCTTATACATGTATGTGTTTCCTAGACTGAATATTCGTCTAATCCAATACTTGGACATTAGTCTGAGGCTTGGACAGTCTTCTATAAACACCTCTATCACCAGGACAAGCAACCCCAAAAGCTTGGACAACCATGAGGAAACAAAGAAACACCATGCAGGCAAAGGAGCAGGAAAAAAACCCACAAGACCAAATAAATGAGGAGGAAACAGGAAAAATGCCTGAAAAAGAATTTAGAGTCATGATAGTAAAAATGATACAAAATCTCGATAACAAAATAGAGAAAGTACAAGAAACAGTTCATAAGAACTCAGAAAAACAAACAGCAATGGATAACAAAATAACTGAAATTAAAAATACTCTAGATGCTATAACCAGCAGAATGACTGAGGCAGAAGAACGAATAAGTGAGTTGGAAGATAGAATGGGAGAAATAAACGCCACAGAGCAGGAAAAAGATAAAAAAATAAAAAGACTAGAAGACAGCCTCAGAGACCTCAGTGATAACCTTAAACGTACCAACATTCGAATTATAGGCATCCCAGAAGAAGAAGAAAACAAGAAAGGGTCTGAGAAAATATTTGAAGAGGTTCTAGTGGAAAACTTCCCCAACATGGGAAAGGAAATAATTCACCAAGTCCAAGAAGCACAGAGAGTCCCATACAGAATAAACCCAAGGAGAAATACACCAAGACACATATTAATCAAACTAACGACAATTCAACACAAAGAAAAAATATTAAAAGCAGCAAGAGAAAAGCAACAAACAACATATAAGAGAAAACCCATCAGGATAACAGCTGACCTTTCTACAGAAACTCTGCAGGCCAGAAGGGAATGGCAGGATATACTGAAAGTCCTGAAAGAGAGAAACCTACAGCCAAGAATACTCTACCCAGCAAGAATCTCATTCAGATTTGAGGGAGAAATCAAAAGCTTTCCAGACAAGCAAAAGTTAAGAGAATTCAGCACCACCAAACCAGCCTTACAACAAGTGCTAAAGGAACTTCTCTAAGTAGGAAACACAAGAAAAGGAAAACACCTACAAATACAAACCCAAAACAATTAAGAAAATGGTAAGTGGAACACACATGTCAATAATCACCTTAAATGTAAATGGATTAAATGCTCCAACCAAAAGACACAGACTGGCTGAATGGATACAAAAACAAGACCCTTCTATATGCTGCCTACAAGAAACCCACTTCAGACCAAGGGATACATATAGACTGAAAGTGAAGGGATGGAAAAAGATATTCCATGCAAATGGAAGTCAAAAGAAAGCTGGAGTAGCAATACTCATATCAGACAAATTAGACTTGAAAGTAAAGACTATTAAAAGAGACAAGGAAGGGCACTACATAATGATCAAGGGATCCATCCAAGAAGAACATATCACAATGGTAAATATCTATGCCCCCAATATAGGAGCACCTCAATACATAAGGCAAATGCTAACAGCTATAAAAGGGGACATCGACAGTAACACAATTATAGTGGGAGACTTGAACACCCCACTTACATCAATGGACAGATCATCCAAACAGAAAATAAATAAAGACACACAAGCTTTAAATGACACATTAGACCATCTCGACTTAATTGATATTTATAGGACATTCCATCCAAAAACGACAGACTACACTTTCTTCTCAAGTGCACACGGAACATTCTCCAGGATAGATCACATCTTGGGTCACAAATCAAACCTCAGCAAATTCAAGAAAACTGAAATCATATCAAGCATCTTCTCAGACCACAACCCCATGAGACTAGATATCAATTACAGGAAAAAAACTGCAAAAAATACAAACACATGGAGGCTAAACAATTCACTCTTAAACAACCAAGGAATCACTACAGAAATCAAAGAGGAAATCAAAAAATATCTAGAAACAAATGACAACGAAAACACAACAACCCAAAACCTATGGGACGCAGCAAAAGCAGTTCTAAGAGGGAAGTTTATAGCAATACAGTCCTACCTTAAGAAACAAGAAAATGATCGAATAAACAACCTAACCTTACACCTAAAACAACTAGAGAAAGAAGAACAAAGAAACCCCAAAGTGAGCAGAAGGAAAGAAATCATAAAGATCAGAGCAGAAATAAATGAAAAAGAAAGAAAAGAAACCATAAGAAAAATAAATAAAACTAAAAGCTGGTTCTTTGAGAAGATTAACAAAATTGATAAACCATTAGCGAGACTCATCAAGAAAAAAAGGGAGAAGATGCAAATCAACAGAATTAGAAATGAAAAAGGAGAAGTCACAACGGACACCTCAGAAATACAAAAGATTATGAGAGACTACTACAAGCAACTATATGCCAATCAATTGGATAACCTGGAAGAAATGGATACATTCTTAGAAAAATACAATCTTCCAAGACTGAACCAAGAAGAAATAGAAACCATGAACAGACCAATCACAAGTACAGAAATTGAGGCAGTGATTAAAAATCTCCCAACACACAAAAGCCCAGGACCAGATGGATTCACAGGCGAATTCTATCAAACATTTCGAGAACAGTTAACACCTATCCTTCTCAAACTCTTCCAAAATATTGCAGAAGGCGGAGCACTCCCAAACTCTTTCTACGAGGCTACCATCACCCTGATACCAAAACCAGGCAAAGATGTCACAAAAAAAGAAAACTACAGACCAATATCACTGATGAATATAGATGCAAAAATCCTCAACAAAATACTAGCTAACAGACTGCAACAGCACATTAAAAAAATCATACACCACGATCAAGTGGGGTTTATCCCTGGGATGCAAGGATTCTTCAATATACGCAAATCAATCAACGTGATACATCATATCAACAAATTGAAGGATAAAAACCATATGATCATTTCAATAGATGCAGAAAAAGCTTTTGACAAAGTTCAACATCCATTTATGATAAAAGCTCTCCAGAAAATGGGCATAGAAGGAAATTACCTCCACATCATAAAAGCCATATATGACAAACCAAAAGCCAACATTGTTCTCAATGGAGAAAAACTGGAAGAATTCCCTCTAAGAACAGGAACAAGACAAGGGTGTCCACTCTCACCACTGTTATTCAACATAGTTTTGGAAGTGTTAGCCACAGCAATCAGAGAAGAAAAAGAAATTAAAGGAATCCAAATTGGAAAAGAAGAAGTAAAATTGTCACTCTTTGCAGATGACATGATATTATATATAGAAAACCCTAAAGACTCTACCAGAAAACTGCTAGCACTCATTGATGAGTTTAGTAAAGTAGCAGGATACAAAATTAATGCACCGAAATCTCTTGCATTCCTATACACTAACAACGGAAGAGCAGAAAGAGAAATTAAGGAAACTCTCCCATTCACCATTGCAACAAAAAGAATAAAATACCTAGGAATAAACCTGCCTAAGGAGGCAAAAGATCTGTATGCAGAAAACTTTAAGACATTGATGAAAGAAATCAAAGACAACACAAACAGATGGAGGGACATACCATGTTCCTGGATTGGAAGAATCAACATCGTGAAAATGACTGTACTACCCAAAGCAATTTACAGATTCAATGCAATCCCGATCAAATTACCAATGGCATTTTTCACAGAACTAGAGCAAGAAATCTTACGATTTGTATGGAAACGCAAAAGACCCCGAATAGCCAAAGCCATCTTGAGAAGGAAAAATGGAGTTGGTGGAATCAGGCTTCCTGACTTCAAACTATACTACAAGGCCATAGTGATCAAGACAGTATGGTACTGGCACAAAAATAGAAAGGAAGATCAATGGAATAGAATAGAGAACTCAGAAGTAATCCCAAACACATATGGGCACCTTATCTTTGACAAAGGAGGCACGAGTATACAATGGAAAAAAGACAGCCTCTTCAATAAGTGGTGCTGGAAAAATTGGACAGCAACATGTAAAAGAATGAAATTAGAACACTTCCTAACACCATACACAAAAATCAACTCCAAATGGATTAAAGACCTACATGTAAGGCCAGACACGATAAAACTCCTAGAGGAAAACATAGGCAGAACACTCTTTGACATCCATCAAAGCAACATCCTTTTTGACCCACCTCCTAGAATCATGGAAATAAAATCAAGAATAAACGAATGGGACCTCATGAAACTTAAAAGCTTTTGCACAGCAAAAGAAACCATAAACAAGACTAAAAGGCAACCCTCAGAATGGGAAAAAATAATTGCCTATGAAACAACGGACAAAGGATTAATCTCCAAAATATACAAGCAGCTCATGCAGCTTCATACCAAAAAAGCAAATAACCCAATCCACAAATGGGCAGAAGACCTAAATAGACATTTCTCCAAAGAAGACATACAGATGGCCAACAAACACATGAAAAGATGCTCAACATCACTAATCATCAGAGAAATGCAAGTCAAAGCCACAATGAGGTATCACCTCACACCAATCAGAATGGCCATCATCACAAAGTCTGGAAACAACAAATGTTGGAGAGGGTGTGGAGAAAAGGGAACTCTCCTGCACTGTTGGTGGGACTGTAAGTTGGTACAGCCACTATGGAAAACAATTTGGAGGTTCCTTAAAAAACTACAAATAGAACTACCATATGATCCAGTAATCCCACTCCTGGGCATATACCGAAAGAAAACCATAATCCCAAAAGAAACTTGTACCATCATGTTTATTGCAGCACTCTTTACAATAGCCAGGACATGGAAGCAACCGAAATGCCCATCAACAAATGAATGGATACAGAAGATGTGGCATATATATACAATGGAATATTACTCAGCTATAAAAAGGGATGAGATGGAGCTATATGTAATGAGGTGGATAGAACTACAATCTGTCATACAGAGTGAAGTAAGTCAGAAAGAGAAGGACAAATATTGTATGCTAACTCACATATACGGAATCTAAAAATGGTACTGATGAACTCAGTGAAAAGAACAAGGAAACAGATACAGAGAATGGACTGGAGAACTCGAGGTATGGGAGGGGGCGGGGGGTGAAGGGGAAACTGAGAAAAAGCGAGAGAGTAGCACAGACATATATATACTACCAACTGTAAAATAGTCAGTGGGAAGTTGTTGTATAACAAAGGGAGTCCAACTCGAGGATGGAAGATGCCTTAGAGGACTGGGGCAGGGAGGGTGGGGGGGACTCAAGGTGGGGGGCGTCAAGGAAGGGAGGGAATATGGGGATATGTGTATAAAAACAGTTGATTGAACCTGGTGTATCCCCAAAAAAATAAAAAAAAATAAAATAAATAAATAAAAAAAAAAAGAAAGTAGATTAGTCGTTGTCAGGGCTGGGGGTAAAGGGGTCAAGGAAGAATGGAAATTTAAGACTTATGGGTGCAGGTTTTCTTTAAGGGGGACAAATATGTTCTAAAATTAGACTGTGGTCATGGTTATACAACCTTCAAATATAATAAATAACACTGAAGTGTACACTTTAAATGGGGAAATTGTATGGCATGTGAATTATATGGCAATAAAGTAGTCTAAAAAACAGTACAAAAATATAAAATATTTCAGAATATTTAAGAAACACAACTCTGGTGCATACTTCATTTTATGTAATTGGTAATGAGAGCAGGATATTTTATATATTGCTTCATTTAAGGAAAAAATGACATTATATTAATCCATATAAATCAGTGAAATACACCACCCCAAGAATATGATGAAAGGCAGTGATGTCTGCAAAAATGGCAAAGAAGTAGATATCTCCAAAGAAGATTAGAATAAACTTTTTCAGAAATGTGGAAAGTAGTCAAAGATTTACAACAACCAACTGAACACAGAATCAAGAAAAAAACAACTTAAAAACAATAGAAAAGATTTATGGGTGGTGTTTTTACTAGCCCTTGCCCTACCATCTCCCTGGCTGGCTGGGTGGGTGGGGGTCCTTGAAGAAAGCAGCCTGCAATCTTAGTACTGGATGCTGGTCCAGGGCTAGACAGATAGCATTTCTTGAAACCACTGGAAGCCGAATAAATAACTTACTCTGCCTGGGGCAAAAGATTAAAGTTGAGGAAAACAAGACTGGCATACCATCAAGCATACCAACATACACATAACGGGAAACCCAAAAGGAGAGAAGAGAGAAAAAAGGGCAGAAAGAACACTCGAAAAAAATAATGACTGAAAATGTACAAATTTAATGAAAGACATGAATCTACACGTTTAAGCTGCTCAATGAACTCCAGAAGGGTAAAAGCAAAGAGATCTGCACCGACAATCATTATACTCAAACCAGAGAAAGACAAAGACAATCTTGAGAGCATCAAAAGAGAAGCAACCTGCCAATTACAAGAGAGTCTCAATGATATTAACAGCTGGTTTCTCAAAAGAAATCACAGAGGCCAAAAGGCAGTGAAATGGTACATATGAAGCACTGAAAGAAAAAAAAAAGGCCAAACAAAAATTCTATATCCAGCAAAACTATCCTTCAAAAATGAGGGAAAAATTAAGACACTTGGGGGGACTTTCCTGGTGGCGCAGTGGTTAAGAATTCACCTGCCAATGCAGGGGACATGGGTTCAATCCCTGGTCCAGGAAGATCCCACATGCCACAGAGCAACTAAGCCCACATGCCACAACTATTGAAGCCTGTGTGCCTAGAGCCCATGCTCCACAACAGAGAAGCCACCACAATGAGAAGCCGGCACACCACAACAAAGAGCAGCCCCCCTTCACTGCAACTAGAGAAAGCCCACATGCAGCAACGAAGACCCAACACAGCCATAAATAAATTTATTTATTTATTTATTAAAAAAAAATTAAGACATTTGGGGATAAATAAAAGCTAAGGAAGTTTGTTTCTCTCACACCTGCCCTAAAAGAAATGCTAAGGGAATCTTTCCAGCAAAAATAAGAGGACACTACACAGTAACTTGAAGTCATATAAAGAAATAAAGAATACTGGTAAAGGTAATTATGTAGGTAAATAGAAAGGTCAGTATTATTGTACTTGGGGTTTCTAACTCCTATTTTTTCCCAATATGATTTAAAAGACAAATGCATTAAGCAACTATAAATCTACCTTAACAGGAACCCAGTATATAAATATGTAATTTGTGATAACAACAACATAAAGGGGTAAGGACAGGTTTATAGATGCAGAGTTTTTGTATACTACTGATGCCAAGGTGGTAATAATTCAAAACAGACTGTTAGAAGTTGAAGAGATTAATTGTAATCCCCAGGGCAACTTTTAAGAAAAATAACTGAAAAATACACAGAAAAGGAAATGAGAAAATAATTAACAGTACACAGCAAAAAAAAAAAAAAAAAAAAAGCAATTAAACACAAAAAAGGCAGGAATGAAGGAACTGAGGAACAAAAAGACATGGCATATAGAAAACAAATAGCACAATGACAGATGTAACTTCTTCCTTATCATTAATTACTTTATATGTAGTTGGATTAAACTCTCCAACTAAGAGCACAGAATGGCAGAAAGGATAAAAGAAACAGGATTCTACTGTAGGCTATGCAAACAAAAGACTCACTTTAGATTCAAAGGCATAAGCAAGTTGAAAGAATGGAAAAAGATGTTTCATGCAAATAGAAACCAAAAGAGAGATGCAACAGCTATACTAATATCAAACAAAACAGACTGTAAGTCAAAAGTTGTTACAAGAGGCAAACGTGCAAAATACATTTTGATAAAAAAGTCAACATATCAACAAGATAAAGCAACTATAAACATATATGTACTGAACAACAAAGTCCCAAAACATCTGAATCACAAGCTAACATAACTGAAGGGACAAGTAGGCACTTGCACAATTAACTTACTTTCTTAAGTAAGTTAACTTACTTCCGTTAATTGACAAAATAACTAGACAAAAGATCAGTAAAGAAATAGAGAATGTGAACAACACTATAAACCAACTAGACATAGCAGACATATATAGAATACTCCCTCCAAAAACTGAGAATACATATCTTTCTCAAGTACACATGGAACATGCTCCAGGACAGACCATATGTTAGGCCACAGAACAAGTCTCAATAAATTTCAGAAGACTGAAATCATAAAGTATCTTCCCTGACCACAATGGAATGAAGCTAGAAATCAAGAAAAAGAAAAACTGGAAAATACACAAGTTTGTAGAAATTAAACAACATATTCTCAAACAATCTATGGGTCAAAGAACAATTCACAGGAAAACTAGAAAATACTTTGAGATGAATGAAAATGAAAACACAACATAAAAAATTTAGGTAATGCAGAAAAAAACAGCTTGGAGGGCAATTTTATAGCTGTTAACACTCATATTAATTAAAAAAAGAAGAAATATCTCAAATCAATAGCCTAACATTCCACCTTAAGAAACCAGAAAGAGCAAACTAATACCAAAGCAAGATGATACTAAGAAATAATAAAGCTTAAAGCAGATATTAACAAAATAGAGAACAGAAAAATAAAGAAAATCAACAAAACCAAAAACTGGTTCTTTAAGAAGAACAACAAAATAGATAAACCTTCACCTAGACTAAGGAAGGAAAAAGAGAGAAGATACAAATAAGTAAATTAAAAACTGAAAGTTGGGATATTACCACCAACTTTACAGAAACAAAAAGGGTTAATAAAAAAATACTATGAACAATTGTACACCAGCAAGTTAGAGAACTTAGATGAAATGGACAACACATTATTTCCTTCCTAGAGACACACAATATTACCAAAACTGACTCAAGAAACAGAAAAGCTAAACATATTTATAAAAAGTAAAGACAGTAAATCAAAAATCAAAATCTTTAAAAACAAGTAAAGCTCAGAACCAGACAGCTGTCTGGCAAATTCTACCAATCATTTAAATAAGAATTAATATCAAGCCTTCTCAAACACTGCCAAAAAAAGAAGAGGGAGGAACATTTCCTAACTCATTCCAAGGTCAGCATTACCTTGACACCAAATCCAGACAAAAACATCACAAGAAAAGAAAACCACAGGCCAACATCACATATGAACACAGATGTAAACAATTCACAACAAAATGCTAGCAAAACAATTCCAATAGCATCAAAAGGATTGCACACTATGACCAAGTGGGACTTACCCCAGGAACGCAAGGGTAGTTCAATACACAAAAATCAATTACTATAATATACCACATTCATTGCATCAAGGAAAAACAGCATATGATCATCTTAAATGATTCAGAAATACATTTGACAAAATCCAATATCTTTTTCATGATAAAAACACTTAAACC
Source organism: Hippopotamus amphibius kiboko (assembly GCF_030028045.1). Taxonomy (NCBI): domain Eukaryota; kingdom Metazoa; phylum Chordata; class Mammalia; order Artiodactyla; family Hippopotamidae; genus Hippopotamus; species Hippopotamus amphibius. The sequence continues at coordinate 50,659,381 of NC_080190.1, forward strand.
AGGAATAGAAGGTATGTGCTGAAAAATTAATCCTATGTAAAGAGAGGTGTGGTATTTGCCCTCAGCTACAGGTCAGCTCTAGGTCAGTGGAATGTATGACTGACAGCAGTGTCTTTGTTTGCCTGGGAGTTTTTGTCACAGGACAGTCTAACAATGTGATTTATGACTGGGGCTTTGGGACACATATCAGTTCCAACCTCTGAAGAAAAGGAGACTAAAGGTATTAGTGTGAACCTTAGGAAGTGTTGGAGGCTAAAGGTCAGCCAGGCAGGCAGTATGTGCCTGAGCAGCAAAAACAAAACAAAACAAAAAAAAACTCTGGAGTGAACTTTCCTGGCTGGCAATACCCTGCACACATTTTCATACTTTGTGGCTGGGAGGAAAAGGATGAATGACTGAAATTCCATGATTCTTCCACATTCTGCCCTATGCATTTCCTCCTTTGGTTAGTTCTAATTTGTATCCCTTAGCTGTAATAAAACTTTTAAGTGTAGTGCTCTTTGGAGTTCTGTGAATTAGTCTAGTGAATTACTGAACCTGGGAGTAGGTGTGGGACCCTGAACTTGCAGTCAGCTTGTCTGAAGTGAGGGTAGTCTTGTGGGGTCTGTACCGTCTAACTGTAAAATGTGATTAACTCCAATGCAGAAGGAAACTTACTCAAACAGATAAAGAGTATTTATGAAACCCCACAGGTAATATACTTAATGGTGAAAACTGAAAGTCTTTCCCCTAAGATCAAGAATAAAACAAGATGCCCACTTTTGCCACTACTACTCAAGATTTTACTGGATGTTCTAGCCAGAGCAACTAGGCAAAAAAAGACACCAAAGGTACCCAAATTGGAAAGGCAAAAATAAAACTATTGTGCAGATAATGTGATCTTATATATAGAAAACTGTAGGGAAAAAAAAACCTATTAGAATAAACTGAGCAAAGGCACAGGATATAAGATTAACACACAAAAATCCGTTGTGTTTCTTATACACTAGCAATGAACAGTCTGAAAGAGAAATTAAGAAAACAATTCCATATATAATAGCTTCCAAAAGAATAAAATACCTAGGAAAAGATTTTAACTATGGACGTGAAGACCTGCACACTGAAAACTATAAAACATAAAAGAAAGTCTGTCATAGACTGCACTGTGTTCTGCCCCACCCAAATGCAAACACTGAAGCCCTAACCCCTAATGTGACTGTATTTGGAGATAGGAGGTAATTAAGGTTAAATGAGGTCAAGAGGGAGGGCCCCAATACAAAAGAACTGTATCCTTTAAGAAGAGATAGCAGGGACTTCCTAGGTGGCGCAGTGGTAAAGAATCTGCCTGCCAATGCAGGGGACACCAGTTCGAGCCCTGCCCTGGGAAGATTCCACATGCCACAGAGCAACTAAGCCCGTGCACCACAACTATTGGGCCTGTGCTCTAGAGCCCGTGAGCCACAACTACTGAGCCCATGTGCCGCAACTATTGAAGCTCATGTGCCTAAGGCCTGTGTTCCACAACAAGAGAAGCCACTGCAATGAGGAGCCTGTGCACCGCAATGAAGAGTAGCCCCCGCTCGCAGCAACTAGAGAAAGCCTGTGTGCAGCAATGAAGACCCAATGCAGCCAATAAATAAATAAAATAAATAAATTTATAAAAAAAAAAAAAAAAAGAAGAGACAGCAGAGCTCGCTCTCTCTTCCTGCACTGAGGAAAGGGCATGTGAAAACGCAGCAAGAAGGCGGCTATCTCCAAGTCAGGAAGAGAGATCTCACCAGAAACTGAATTTATTTGCACCTCCAAAACTGTGAGAAAATAAATTTCTATTGTTTAAGCCACAGTCTGTGGTATTTTGTTATGGTACCCCAAACAGACTAATACCACCTAAGAAAGGAAAGACATCCTGCGTTCATGAATCTGAATACTAAATATAGGTAAGATGGCGAAACTACCCAAGCAATCTACAGAGTCGAAATCTTTATTAAAATTCCAATGGCCTTTTCTGCAGAAATGGAAAAGCTGATACTCAAATTCATATAGAATCACAAGGGGCCTTGAATAGTCAAAATGATATTGAGGAAGAATAAAGTTGGTGAATTCACACTTTCCCATTTCAAAATTTACTACAAAGCTACAGTGATCAAAATAATGTGGTACTGGTATAAGCACAAAGACCAACAGAACAGAGAATTAAGAGTCCAGAAATAAAACCATATGTTTGTGGCCAACTGAATTTCAATAAGGGTGCCAGGACCCTTCAATTATAGAACAATAGTCTCCTTAATAAATGGTGCTAGGATAACGAGATTTCCACAAGTAAAAGAATGAAGTTGGCACCTTATCTCACACCATATACAAAAATTAACTCCAAATGGGCCAAATACCTAAATTTAAGAGCTAAAACTATAAAACTCTTGACAAAAAACTAAGGGTAAATCTTAATGACCTCGGATTTGACGATGGATTCTTACAATGACACTAAAAGTACAAGCAACCAAAGAAAAAATAAATTCATGAAAATTAAAAACATTTGCATATCAAAAGAGATCAAGAAAGTGAAAAGACAACATAAAATAGGAGAAAATATTTACAAATTACTTATCTGATAAGGGTCTAGTACTCAGAATATATAAAGAACTCTGACAGCTCAACAACAAAAAGACAAACAACAATTAAAAAATGGGCAAAGGTCTTATATAGACATTTCTCCCAAGAAGAAATATAAACATCCAACAAACATGAAAAGATGCTTAATGTTATTAGAGAAATGCAAGTCAAAACCACAATGAGATACCTGTTCATACTCACTAGGATGGCTAGAATGAAAAAGTCATTAAGTATTAGCAAAGATCTGGGGAAACTGGAACTTTCATGCACTGTTGCTAGGAATGTAAAATGGTGTAGCCACTGTGGAAAACAGTTTGTTGCTTTCTCAGAAAGTTAAACATGACCCAGCAATTCAACTCCTAGGTAGACACCCAAAAGAATTGAAAACAGGAACTCAAATACTTGCACCTTAAAATTCATAACAGCACTATCCACAAAAGCTACAAGGTGGAAATAACCCAAATGTCCACGAATAGATGAATGGATAAACAAAAAGTAGTAAATACATACAACAGAATATTAATCAGACATAAAAAGGAATGAACTATTGATATACGCTTCAATATGGGTGGACTTAAAAACATTATGTTAAGTTAAAGAAACCAGACACAAAAGGTCATATATTATATGATTCCACTTATATGAAATACCCAGAAAGGTAAGTCCATGGACACAGAAAGCAGACTGGTATATGACAGGGGTTGGGGTGAGAGGGGAATGGAGACCTGCCTAATGAGTAGGCAGTTTTCTTTTGGGGCAATGAAAATATTTCGAAATCTGGTATTGGTAGTGGTTGTACAATGCTGTGAATGCACTAAATACCACTGCACTAAATACCACTGAACTGTACACTTTAAGATGGGTAATTTTATGTTACATGAATTTTACCAAAATGATTAAAAAAAGAATATGATAGTTTTTCTACTAACCCGATGAATAATTCCAGCAGAGTGAAGGTGCTTGATTCCACACAGCATCTGATAGAGAAGGTAGGACATTCTTTCATGATCGAGTTCCATCTGAATCACTTGACAAAGATTTGCATCCATGAGCTCCATGACTATGTAACTTCATGGGTGAAAAAAGATGACAGCTAAAGTATACAGTAACAATCAAAGAATAATGTATTAACAAAATTTTAATCGTCACACTTACACATCTTGAAATTCTTCTAGGGATTTCTGTGGTGTAAAAACATTCAAAAGGCCAATTATCTGTGGCAAAAGCAGAGAAACAGGAAAATTAGAAATTCTTTAATAATATTTTCATTTGGGAACTGCAAATACATGGATTAAAAAAAAAAGCCACCCCCGTGTAAAATTTTTCAAGTCTTATATTCTAAGCTTAAGTAGTCTCTTTTATTTTATATATTAAAACTTTATGGCCAGGGGTTGGGGGCAAGGAGGGAAGCAGAGCACAGAGGATCTTAAGGACAGTGACAATACTGTGAATGATACTATCATGGTAGATATATGTCATTATACATTTGTCCAAACCCACAGAATGTACAGCACCAAGAGTGAACCCTAATGTAAACTATGGACTTTGGGTGATAAGGATATGTCAGTGTAGGTTCATTAACTATAATAAATGTACCACCCTGGTGGAGGATGTTAATGCGGAAAGCTATGCATGTGTGGGGTCGGGGGTATATGGCAAATCTCCATACTTTTGTCTCAATCCTGCTGTGAACCTAAAACTGCTCTAAAAAACAGCCTTAAAACACACACACACACACACACACACACACACACACACACAAACACACACTCTCTCTCTCTCTCTCTCTCAACAGAAGAGCTCCGAGAAATCCATTCGTCAACATTCAATTATCAAGGACCTACACTGTACAATCCTCGTAAACAAATCTTAAATACCTTCTGTCAGCTCTTATCCAACTCAGTATTTCTATATAATCTCAGCCCGTTGGCTTCCTGGTTTTTCATAATACTGTACTTCCCCAGTTTTCCTCATTTCCAGTCTATTCCACTAGTTTATCCACAGACATGTCCTCTTTCCCACTATTCTGTTTTAATCCTCCTCCTTTCTCTATTTGTACCCCTTTCCTGGGGTATGTCTTTTTCTCCAAACATCTCTACATGGATAATTTCCAAATACTCATTAAAAGCCCTTGCTTAGTTTATGAGTCTCAGATTTTCATTGCTACTTCACATGAGGTCTCACAAAATAAAATTGAACTCATTATCCTTCCAACCCAAAACCCTTGCTTTTCCGGTGTCTTCTCTTTTACAATAGAAAGCTCAAAGTGATTTTTGACTTTTTTTTTCAATGTTTGGACCATAATAAATACTTAAAAGAATACTATCCATTCTATTGTTAGTCTGAATTTCAACTTCTTTTCACTCCCTGTGCTACTATATATGCTGAGGATTCTAACAGCTCATCTAGTCTGTTCATGCTATAGCTTCTAACACTTGCTTCTTTAATAACGGTTTTCTGCAAATCCAGCTACCATTGTACTGCCTATAATACATGGTAATGAAAAGACCTGATCATATTACTCACCTTCTCAAAAACCGAATGCCACCAAAAAAATGTCAAAACTCTCTTGTAGTACATTCAAAGCCCTCCATGAAAGGATATCAACCCACTTTATCTCTTGCTAAGCCCTCTATTAAAACTTGATACTTGAGTAAGAATGTTGTTTTTAAAAAGCCGTCAAGGCCTTTACACATACTATTCCCTATGTTTGTCATTTATGTACTAACTACTAAACCTTCAAGAGAGGCCTCTTTTGTAGGGTCTGACAACCCCTAGTCTGTGACAGAGCTGAATATTCTACTTTGTCCCCACAATATCTTATATGTTATTATGGCATTCAACACACTGTGGTACAGTCTCACTTTCACAGCAGCCTCTTATTCCCTTTTACAATTCTGGCATACAGGAAAATACCTGACACATATTTCTGAAATGCCTGTTGACCATTATACTTAGGAATGGGAATGTTTTTCTAGACATAAACTTCATGAGAGGAGAATCCACATTACACATTTAAGCATAAAGCTTTGCTTATAGAAGGCATTCAAATATATGTTCAGCGAATAAATTCAGAAAAATAATTTTCAGATCAGAGAGGGTAAAAGAAATTTGTTTAAGACAGAGGAATAAGTATCTAGTTGCTCTAAATGAATTCACGTCTCCTAACCAGATGAACTGCACACTTGGAGACTTGGAGAAATAGTAAAACCATTCTCATTAATATGGAAATCCCAGAGTAGAAGACAGGTGTTAAAGATGAAAGGCATATAGAGACAGAAAGGAGATTAGTGGTTGCTTAGAACTGAGAAGGAGAGGAGATGGGGGAATGAGAGCTAAAGGAATGAGGTGATGAAGATGTTCTAGAACTGACTGTGCTGACAGTCACATATATCAGTGAATATACTAAAAACTACTGATTTAAATGGATTAGTTGTATGCTAGGTGAATTGTATTGCAATAAAGCTGTTAACATAAAAAAGAATAAAATGGATAGCTGTTTTGCTTTTCAAAAAGAGAAATAAAGAAAATTATATCAATCATACATCAGACAAACGAGCCAAGGACTGAGTTAAGTGGGTGGCATATGACTATTTTGAAGAAGTAAAAATTACTAAGAACATGTAAAAATTCACTGAGAAACTTTATCTCTGTCAATAAAAATAACAGCAATAATAACAACAAAGAACAGTAGCAGCAGATCAGAGAAATGCAACCAGATATAATATATGAAGATTACAAAAAGGCATTTTTTAAAATGTACTAATAATATTCTTATGAATAGGTTGAAGAATTGGGAGATTTTGGCAATTATAGTTAGTCATGTAATTTTTGCAGGCTGCTAATGAACTTATCCAACTATTACGAAGGCATCCTGAGCAAAACTGGCACGTGAAGCCAATAAGTGAAAAATCAGAACAAAGAAGAAGAAAGCAGTCTCCAACAGACTAGTAAGAGGAGCCAAATTTCACATATGAAACTGAATAAGGAGATACAGAAAGTGATATCTTGTTCTCTAAAACCAACAGAAAAAAGTAAAGAATGGGAAAGACCTGTTAGCTGGTCTATGACAAAGAATAACTTGCTTAGATAATGTGAGTCAAACGGTGACCAGATTTCCAAACAGGATTATGTTCACAGTTAAGATATGACATCCCTCAGTTCCTCTCAGAGGATTCAATCAGACATGCAGTACTGTGTACTAGGTGACATATCCAAGTGCATTCAGAGATAAGTGACCAAGTTGAAAAGGAAACTCAAAACCATTTATGAAAAGACTGGAAAATGCACAACAGTATGAATGTACTTAGTACCATTGAATTGTACACTTAAAAATGGTTAACATAGTTAGTTTTACTGTTATGTATATTTTACCACAATTAAGGAAAAGACAGAATGGGAAAAACCAGAGATGTTTATTAGACCAATGAAGAGATGATCTGCACAAAAGGCAAGACATTACAAAAGCATCCATCTATCAGGGAGTGGAAAAATTCCATTACCATTCCTCTTTTCCCTGTCTTCAGTTTCACCTTCATTCACTGAGCAATTCACTGAACAAGTTATGTTCTGAGCACCTATTCTGTGCCAGCACTCTTCTAGGTGCTAAGGGTAATACCTGGATGAATCTGTACCACCTCCACTAAAGGGTTAATTACGTGAAACAAGCTTTCCGTGCCCTACATTTAGTTGATAGAACCATCTTTCTTTGTAGTCAGCCAGATTAAGGAGGTAGGTGTCACTGGCCATCTCCTCAGTTCAAAACGAAGGTAATGCCACCACCACATTACCACAAAAACAGGCTACGAGGGGTAAGACTAGTTCTATTCCAGGGCAGGAGTCTACCTGAAAAACCTTGATAAGCAACATGCTTGGCTCCCATCTAAAACAAGAATAGCTGACATAACTTCTTCCCAATCACTGACTGACTGTAATCTTTATCTTTATGCCTTTTTAAAATGTTATTCTTCCTCTCTGGGAGGCTCCCTTCTTTCAATATCCCAATTTTTACCCCATCTTGAAGAATTAGTCTAATGAACAGACCAATCACAAGTAATAAAATTGAAATTGTGATTAAAAATCTTCCAACAAACAAAAGTCCAGGACCAGATGGCTCCACAGGTGAATTCTATCAAACATTTAGAGAGAGAGAAAGAGAAAAAAAAAGCATTTAGAGAAGAGCTAACACCCATCCTTCTCAAACTCTTCCAAAATATTGCGGAGGAAGGAACACTCCCAAACTCATTCTATGAGGCCACCATCACCCTGATACCAAAACCAGACAAAGATACTACAAAAAAAGAAAATCACAGACCAATATCACTGATGAATTTAGATGCAAAAATCCTCAACAAAATACTAGCCAACAGAATCCAACAACACATTCAAAGGATCATACACCATGATCAAGTGGGGTTTATCCCTGGAAAGCAAGGATTCTTCAATATACACAAATCAATCAATGTGACACACCATATTAACAAACTGAAGGATAAAAACCACCTGATCATCTCAATAGATGCAGAAAAAGCTTTTGACAAATTCAACACCCATGTATGATAAAAACTCTCCAGAAGGTGGGCATAGAGGGAACCTACCTCAGCATAATAAAAGCCATATACGACAAACCCACAGCAAACATCATTCTCAATGGTGAAAAACTGAAAGCATTCCCCCTAAGATCAGGAACAAGACAAGGATGTCCACTCTCCCCACTACTATTCAACACAGCTTTGGAAGTCCTTCCCACAGCAATCAGAGAAGAAAGAGAAATAAAAGGAATCCAGATTGGAAAAGAAGAAGTAAAACTGTCACTCTTTGCAGATGACATGATACTATACATAGAAAATCCTACAGATGCCATCAGAAAACTACCTGAGCTAATCAATGAATCTGGTAAAGTTGCAGGACACAAAATTAACACACAGAAAGCTCTTGCATTCCTACACACTAACAATGAAAGATCAGAAAGAGAAATTAAGGAAACAATCCCATTCACCATTGCAACAAAAAGAATAAACTACTTACGGATAAACCTAACTAAGGAGGTAAAAGACCTGTACTCAGCAAACTATAAGACACTCATGAAAGACATCAAAGACGACACAAACAGATGGAGAGATATACCATGTTCTTGGATTGGAAGAATCAACATTGTGAAAATGTCTGCACTACCCAAAGCAATCTACAAATTCAATGCAATCCCTATCAAATTACCAATGGCATTTTTCACAGAACTAGAACAAAAAATCCTAAAATTTGTATGGAGACACAAAAGACCCTGAATAGCCAAAGCAATCCTGAGGGGAAAAAATGGAGCTGGAGGAATCAGACTCCCTGACTTCAGACTATACTACAAAGCTACAGTAATCAAGACAATATGGTACTGGCACAAAAACAGAAATATAGATCAATGGAACAAGATAGAAAGCCCAGAGATAAACTAATCTAAGACAAAGGAGGGAAGCATATACAATGGAGAAGAGGCAGCCTCTTCAATAAGTGGTGCTGGGAAAACTGGACAGCTACATGTAAAAGAACGAAATTAGAACACTCCCTACCACCATACACAAAAATAAATTCCAAATGGATTAAAGGCCTAAATGTAAGGCCAGACACTATAAAACTCCTAGAGGACGACATAGGAAGAACACTCTTTGACATAAATCACAGCAAGATCTTTTTGACCCATGTCCTAGAATAATGGAAATAAAAACAAAACTAAATAAGTGGACCTAATGAAACTTAAAAGGTTTTGCACAGCAAAGGAAAGTATAAACAAGACAAAAAGAGAACCCTCAGAATGGGAGAAAATATTTGCAAATGAATCAACAAAGGATTAATCTCCAAAATATATAAACAGTTCATGCAGCTCAATATTAAAAAAACAAACAACCCAATCAGAAAATGGGCAGAAGACCTAAATAGGCATTTCTCCAAAGAAGACCTGCATATGGCCAAGAGGCACACAAAAAGCTGCTCAATATCACTAATTATTAGAAAAATGCAAATCAAAACTACAATGAGGTATCACCTCACACCCATCAGAATAGGCATCATCAGAAAATCTACAAACAATAAATGCTGGAGAGGGTGTAAAGAAAAGGGAATGCTCTTGCACTGTTGGTGGGAATATAAATTGATACAGCCACTATGGAGAACAGTGGAGGTTCTTTAAAAAAACTAAAATTGGAATTACCATATAACCCAGCAATCCCATTACTGGGCATATACCCAAAGAAAACCATAATTCAAAAAGACATATGCATCCCAATTTTTTTTTTTGTTTTTTGTTTTTTTTTATTATATTTTTTGGGGTACACCAAGTTCAATCATCTGCTTTTATACACATATCCCCATATTCCCTCCCTCCCTCAACTCCCCCCCCATCCTCCCTCGAGTCCCCCCCACCCTCCCCGTCCCAGTCCTCTAAGGCATCTTCCATCGATCCCAATGCTTACTGCAGCACTATTTACAATAGCCAGGTCATGGAAGCAACCTAAATGTCCATCAATAGATGAATGGATAAAGAAGATGTGGTACATGTACAATGGAATACTACTCAGCCATAAAAAGGAATGAAACTGGGACATTTGTACAGACTTAGATGGACCTACAGACTTTCACACAGAGTGAAATGAGTCAGAAAAAGAAAAATATTGTATATTAACGTATATATGCAGAATCTAGAAAAATGGTAAAAATCAACCAATTTGCAAGGCAGAAATAGAGACACAGATGTAGAGAACAAACATATGGACACCAAGGGGGGAAAGCAGGGGTGGGGGTTGGGGTGGGATGAATTGAGAGATCAGGACTGCCATATATACATTACTAATAAGAAAAAATATCAAATTGCACACTTTAAATACATGCAGTTTTTGACATATATATACTACCAAAGGTAAAATAGATAGTGGGAACCTGCTTCATAACATAGGGAGATCAACGCAATGACTGGTGATAATTTAGAGGGCTCAGATAGGGAGGGTGGGAAGGAGTCATGGGAGGGGGGGGATATGGGTGTATATGTATACATACAGCTGGTTCACTCTGTTGTATAGCAAAAATTGGCACAACAGTGTAAAGCAATTATACTCCAATAAAGAGCTTAAATATATACATATATATATATATATATATATGCAGTTTATTGTATGTCAATTATATCTCAATAAAAGTCCTTAAAAAAAAAAAAAAAGAATGTCTAGATCCACCCTTCCCCAAAGCTTTCTCATTTCATTAAAGCTCACAACAATCACCTCTCTCCCAAATCTCAGCACTTATTTTCCATCTGCCATAATCTGACAATTAAACTTTTACTGCTTTATCACACCTGATATTTAACTATGTATTTATTTTGTCTTCAAAATAAAACAGTGTAAGCTCCCTCAAAAAGGAGTATAATCCTTAATTTCCATGAAATTTTCCCCTTAGGGGCTAATCTACTAACTCTAACACACAGAAGCTTGCACACAGCTAGCTCTCAAAATGTGGTAAATTGTGTTCTCCACAATCAGAAAGTATTGAGCTCTTTATATTTTATAAACTCCTTTGGACAAAAACCACAAAACATCTCCAGTCAGATGCTTTCAGTTTACTACTTCATAAAACTGTCCCCTGCACAATTTACTCCTAGTTTACTTCATCTTGACTTGGAGAAATCGTTCCATTAAAATAATCATAAAAGTATCAGTATGCTTAAATGTAAGTTTTTAAAAGTGTAAAGAGTGAAAGTCATATGTTTAAGGCTTTATAATCATTAGAAAATAGAATTAGGAATATTTTATTAATTTCACTTAAATATCTTTTAAAGTGTCTGCTAAACTGCTTTATCCAATATAATCAAATAAAGTTCCAAAGTCAAAGAATAATGGGAACAATTTCATCTCTGTGCTCAGGCTCCAGTTTTCTGAAATGTCAGCTTAACAGGAAAGAAAAAGCAGAAGATGAGATCAAGCCTAAATAAAGTTCTAAAACATCTACCTCTTTCAAACTCCTTTTGCAAATTAAGCACCAGAAAATTACACAATTTCATAAGCTATTTTTCTTCTAATATAATTTAATAAAGTTGAGAAAAATTTCACAATGTAGATATCCCTCTAAGCAATGTTTCAATCCAAAAGAATAATTTAAAGCACATACTATCTTAAGTTTTTTACATTCATGTACTCATGAATAAATCTTGATTTCATTTATACTTAAGAAATTTTCTAAAATGTTTACTTACATTTTTGTGATTTACACATTTCATAAGAACTAGCTCTCTGTAAGCACGCTTAGCATGAGTCTGATTCTGAAATGGCCGGCTTAGCTTCTTGATTGCAACATTTCTTTCAAGAATGGCATCATAAGCTGCACTGTAATAAGAAATTCAAAAACAACAAAAAACTTAAAAAGCTGTAAAACTGAATTTATGAATCACTCCTGTAGATTACTCACTTTCTCCAAAGATAAATGCATTTGAATCAATTTCCAGCCCTTGATACTCAACATGTCTCTTCTATACCTATTAGAGCATATTCCAACAGTGTACAGCACTGTTAACTGTTTCTTCAAATGCTAATGGATTAAAAGCGAAAACAGACTGTGAAGAAAGAGACTGCTTGTTCACTGGGTGTCATCCAAGATCCACCTAATATATTCAATGCACAAATGTCTAATGAGTATTCAGGTCCAAGAGATAGCTTAGAGCCTAAATGAATCCCTCATCCTGAATCTACACCAAAGAAAGACAGGATAAAGAATATATGTGGTCATAAATTCTACTCAAAATACTTGCTGAAGAATTGTACTTAAGTACATCACTTCCTCCTCTTTGTACACAACAATACAGAAAGAGGAAAGTACATATAGAGGCATCTATATGAAAGATAACTTTATAAAAAGGAAACACTTAAAATTTGTTTTGGAGGAGAAATTAAAAATCAAGGTATTTATAAATATAAATGCTATATTTCAGGATATCAGAAGCTGCTTCATAACTATTAATGAAACATCTATAATTCTGGGAAATATAACATTATACTCATTAACTCTTCATATTTCCCTCTATCATATGACACTGACCAAACGGCACATTTTGCAAATGACAGGTCAAAGAAAGTAAAGCACAAGTAAGGTAAAGTGTTTTATAATTACAGAATTTTATGACTGAAAAAGACTTTTAAAAATCATCTGGATTAATCACTGCCTGATAAAGGGCCTGAGAGGTTGAGTAATTTGTCCAAGGTCAGCCAAAAAGTTAAAAGCAAAGCTGAGACTAGAAGACTAAGACATGAGGTTATGCTTTTCATACTGGACCACCTAACATACTATAAAAGACAATTTCTGTTTATATAATACTTGGAAAGTCAACAAACTATGATTAAAATTATTCTCTCACCTAACTGGAAACCTGAGTTTGTTCTATGGCGACCTTATGATATCAAATATAGTGAAGAAATTATTTATTAAGAAATTGGTACTGCATAAAAGGACACATCTATACATTCTATATATACCATTAACTATTGCCTATATACATATATATACATACACATACCAAAACATACATATTATAATACTTAGAAAAGGCTGTTATTTACAGATATGTTCTTTCCAAATTAAAAAAAAAAGCAAAACAAAAAACATTGGGGGTCATACAAAATGATTAGAAGTTTTCACTGCTTCAGATAAAGCATGTTTTATTTTTATCCATTAAATTAATTCCTATTTTTTTTATCTGCTATATCAAAGTAATAATTCAAACTCCAAAAATTCAAAAATTCAAGTATCTGAACTATTTTGTATCTAAGGAAATTAGATTTCTAATTACTGATTCTTAAATGTGCACAAATTAGAAACACCTGGGGATTCAGAGGCCCCAATCCAGACCCAATGAATCTCACTATCTATAACTGGGGCCCAAAATAATGCCTTTAAAAAAAAAAAATTAAGTTCTTCAGTTGATTCTGACAGTTATACAACAACCAATGTAATTTTTTTTTACTATTTGTCTATTTCATAGTAATGTTTTGTGAAGGAATAAGCAAAAATTTGAAGGCATTTATTGCTTAGGACAGGGGTTGGTTACCTTCCAAAGCAATTTAAAAAAAATCTGGTACACAAATTTCAAAAAGCACTTATCTGAGGATAAGTAAAGGTACAGAAACAATATATTTTTAACATATTATTAAGTATTTCATAAATAATATATCCCTCACAACAACCCTGTATAACAGGTGGGAAAACAGGTTTTAGAAGAGTTAATTTGCCATGAGTCACAAAGTTAATAAATCAAAGAGCTAGAATCTGAACCAAGTTTGCCTTCAGAATTCTTACCATACTGATATTACCATATCATTTTCTTTAAATTTAATTTGTGGATGGTTAAATGTGATTAGTTAAAATGACAACCAGTCAGCCAATAATGCTTTTATAAAATGGCCCAGCTTCTCTGATTTGTAACAGTATAAATTACTTTAAGAATACAGAAAAGAGAATAAATGCTACTGTTCCTATTACATAAATTTGATTCTAATATTTTACCATTATTCCTCTCAAATTTTTTAAAAGAAATTATTGTTATAGGTAAAGCCCCCTTCCCCCTCTCCATTCTCAGAGGTAAGTACTATCCTGAGTTTGGTGTTTATGAATGTTTTTATATTTTTGCAAACATAAACATATGGTATTGTTTTGCATATTTTAAACTACATATATATAGTATAATAATGTATGTATATTCTACATCTTACTTTTAAACTCTACATTTCTGATTATCCTGGTTGATACATATAAGCTCCAGTTCATTTTAAATGCTGTACAGTATTTCACTGTACGGTTATTTTTTATTCTCCCAATAGATTTGATGCTACTACCAATTTTTGCTATTATAAACGGTACTTCAAAGAACAGCCCTACATATATATGTCTTTTTCTATACACACACAAGAGCTGCATGCAAAAGTTTTTCTAGAACCTGGGAGAACTGCAGGGTTGTAACACTTAGGATTTTTTAAGAGATTCCAAAACAAATCTGGTTGAAGAAGAGGTAATAAAGATATAACTGTGCTTGCGTGAGGATTACAATTTCCTACACTAGCTTATTATGCTAACTTAGCGAACTAAAATTATTAACAGGACTTTCCCAAAGAGTGTTTCTGATTTTTTAGTTTATAAGGAATTATGCTGATCTATAAAGCCTACCTAGGCCTTTTGTAGGAAAGAGCTTGTAATTCAATTTTGAAGATACATAGGAGTTTTGAAACACACAGTGAGATGTTAGCTGACCTTATTCCCAAGTGTAAAATAAGATTTATGAAATATCAGAATTTCATTACAGTGTAAAAGTGATGATTAAGTAAAGTTTCTTATTAAACAATCAGCTATGGGAATAGATGTATACATGGAATTAACAAGCATGCCACTTATTCTTTCCTGATACAGATGTTTGTCTACATGGCTTATGACCAAGTATTTAACCATAATTTACACTTAAAGATAACAGAGCTGACTTATAAAGTTATGTTTTATGAATAATATAAAAAAAGCCATTAGTCTCAGAACAATACAACTTACCGTGTTACAGCTTTAAATTTTATAGTTTTAATTTTTTGAGGCGAGCTAAATACTTACCAAGGAATTTATATTATGAGAGAAGAAACAGAGCAGTTAATGACTCTTTGCCTAATTTTTGGAAGTAAAAACTTACCATACTATTCCTTGGGCTCCTGAACCTATAGGTTTTAAATTCTGATACCGTTTCAGGACTGTGAATGTAGAATCTCCAATCTCTACACTATAAAAATTGCTGTCACGCTTGCTTCTGCTCATGGTGGCAGGCAATTAATTTAATGGCTTCATCCAAAAATTCACCGATAAGCTGCAAAATGGAACAAAATGTGATGTTTACGAAATGAATTTGCTTAATTTTAAAATTCAAGTCATCACTCTATTCACAGATCGCTAGATCACGTTAAAACAGCTGCTTCATTAAAAAACACAGAAAAAAAATACCACAGGGCCTGGTTAGCATCTGTTATACTTAAGAAAAAACCGATAGTTTAAAAAAGGAAAAAAAAGCAAACAATTATAACTAAATATGTTTTTAAGGTCACTTTCTGTTTAAAAGTTTAAACTAGTATTTTTTATATGTTTATTACAGTGTTGAAACCTTAATTTTTGTAACTGATAAACTCATTCAAAAATAATTCACAATCTCACTGAGTGTATGTGGAAAGAACAACAAATTGACAGGCTAGTAAAATGGTTATCGCATATCTCTCCTACAGAACAAACACAGAGCAGCACCATGCTGTCATTATAACAGAGCCCCTCATCCCCACATCTAGGTGTAATGCATAAGCTAAGGTTAAAATGGTTGAAAGATGAGACTCAGGGTAGAAAAGACAAGATTTTAAAAAAAGATATAAGATAAAGTTATTTTAAAAATAAGAAAATATAAAAGCAAGAGAAGCATTTAAAATCCAAAGCAGTCTTTTTCTGCCCATTTCAGTACTGGTTACTGACAAACCTTATTATCCATCCTTAACAAACAAAACCCACCTATTCTAAAATGCATGCAAGGGACCTCCCTGGTAGTCCAGGGGTTAAGACTGCGCTTCCAACACAAGGGGTGTGGGTTTGATCCCTGGTTGGGGAATTAGTATCCCACATGCTGGTCAGCATGGCCAAAAAAATTAAAAAAGTGAGCCTTAAAAAGCATGCAAGAGAGAAGAAAGATAGCGGCAAAGCGGAAGGACTTGGAATGCATCCCTCTCCACAGATGCATCAAGAATATACCAAAAGACGCAATAATTCCCACAGAGAACCAGCTGAACACCAGCAAACGACCTCGGACACCAGAAAGGAATGCAAAGATCGCAACATAACTGGGACAAGCAACCTCTGAAGTCTGGACTACTTCATCAGAAGTCAAGTAGGAGGCTCTGGGGAAGGAGCACTGAATCCAGGGTGCTAGACTACTAGGGAGTCCTCAGACACAGGGAAGATTAACTGCAGAGAACTCTCACAGAGCCCTATATCAGAGTCTAAGACTCGGCTTCATCCGACTGTCTGCAACTGCCAGTGCTGGACACCTCACATCAAACTACAAACAAGACAGGAACACAAATCCACCCAACAGCACACAGACTACCTTAAACCATATTAACCTCACAGATACCCTAAAACATACAACCTGACACAGCTCTGCTCATTAGAGAGAAAAGACAAAGAGCCACACACCAGAAAGCAGACACCAGACCCCCCCACCAGGAAGCCTACTCAAGACACTGGACAAACCCCATCACAGGGGGCAGAGGGCAGAAACAAGAGGAATTACTACTAGGCAGCATAGGGAAAGGAGACAGCAAATCCTACAAATTAGACAAAATGAGAAAACAAAGAAACACCATGCAGGCAAAGGAGCAGGAAAAAAACCCACAAGACCAAATAAATGAAAAGGAAATAGGAAAATTGCCTGAAAAAGAATTCAGAGTAATGATAGTAACGATGATCCAAAATCTCAATAACAAAATACAGAAAATACAAGAAACAGTTAATAAGGACTCAGAAGAACTAAAGAGCAGACAAACAGTAATGGACAACAAAATAACTGAAATTAAAAATACTCTAGATGGTATAAACAGTAGAATAACTGAGGCAAAAGAACAAGCAAGTGAGTTGGAAGACAGAATGGGGGAAGTAACTGCCACAGAAAAGGAAAGGGAAAAAAGAATAAAAAGAATGGAAGACAGTCTCAGAGACCTTGGTGAAAACATTAAGCACACCAACATTTGAATCATAGGAATCCAGAAGAAGAAGAAGAAAAAAAGAAAGGGTCTGAGAAAATATTTGAAGGGGTTATAGTGGAAAACTTCCCCAAC
This sequence comes from Hippopotamus amphibius kiboko, assembly GCF_030028045.1. NCBI lineage: Eukaryota > Metazoa > Chordata > Mammalia > Artiodactyla > Hippopotamidae > Hippopotamus > Hippopotamus amphibius. Next base: position 50,676,837 of record NC_080190.1, read on the forward strand.
ATGGGAAAGGAAATAATAAATCAAGTCCAAGAAGCACAGAGAGTCCCATACAGAATAAACCCAAGGAGAAATACACCAAGGCACCTATTAATCAAACTAATGACAATTAAAGAAAAATATTAAAAGCAGCAAGAGAAAAGCAACAAATAGCACATAAGAGAAGACCCATAAGGATAACAGCTGATCTTTCTGCAGAAACTCTGCAGGCCAGAAGGGAATGGCAGGATATACTGAAAGTTCTGAGAGAGAAAAACCTGCAGCCAAGAATACTCTACCCAGCAAAAATCTCATTCAGATTCGATGGAGAAATCGAAAGCTTTACAGACAAGCAAAAGTTAAGAGAATTCAGCACCACCAAACCAGCCTTACAACAAGTGCTAAAGGAACTTCTCTAAGTAGGAAACACAAGAGAAGGAAAACACCTACAAAAACAAACCCAAAACAATTAAGAAAATAGTAATAGGAACACACATGTCAATAATCACCTTAAATGTAAATGGATTAAATGCTCCAACCAAAAGACACACACTGGCTGCATGGGTACAAAAACAAGACCCTTCTATATGCTGCCTACAAGAAACCCACTTCAGACCAAGGGACACATATAGACTGAAAGTAAAGGGATGGAAAAAGATATTCCATGCAAATGGAAGTCAAAAGAAAGCTGGAGTAGCAATACTCATATCAGACAAATTAGACTTTAAAGTAAAGTAAAAAAAAATTACAAGAGACAAGGAAGGACACTACATAATGATCAAGGGATCCATCCAAGAAGAACATATAACAATTGTAAATATCTATGCCCCCAACATAGGAGCACCTCAATACATAAGGCAAATGCTAACAGTCATAAAAGGTGAAATCAACAGTAACAGTAATAGTAGGAAACTTGAACACCTCACTTACATCAATGGACAGATCATCCAAACAGAAAATAAATAGGGACACACAAGCTTTAAATGACACATTAGACTGAGGCAGGTTAATAACAAAAGCAGGAAAGGACAAGGCAAACATAAGAGAATGCAAGCCTCAGGGAATAAGTAACTTATGGCCCCTTTCACAAGATCCTGCCATGGGCAGCCCAAACATCTGAGTCAAGGAGATAAGGGAAAACCTAACGTCTGCACTCTGGCTTCTGTACCTTACTCCTGCATAGATAAGCACAGCTATAGGCTCCCAAAAAACACGGGAACTGGTTTATAAAAGGAGAAACTTTCCTTTGATTTGGGGCTCAGTCTTGGGATGTGAATTCACTGGGCCTGTACCAGTACAATAAACATTGCTTCCTGTATTACAAGCCTCGGTGTCCTGCCTACCTCTACCGATCCCTCCAACATTTCTGGGGGCTCATCCAGGATTGGGAGACGGTATACAGAGACAGTGCTTTCACCTCCCTTGTCTTCGGGGTGTTAGCCCTGGGACGCCGGGGGTGGTGACATCGCCTGGCGCCAGCGGACCAGTTGATCTGTAGGAGACTAGCCCTCCCGGCATGTCGGGGTGAGACTTCCGAGAGCACAACGGAACCCGGAGAAGCGCAGGAACCAGTGCAGGGAGCACCGCCTGACAGACTGGTAAGAATCCCAGTTCATTTTGGTTTAATAGGCCTGTCCTTAAGTGACGGAAGGGGAGCCTGATCACCTCCCAAGAGTCACCCGAGTAACCTCCAAGACTCTCTCAGGGGGAGAGGAGGAGATGAAACCGCGACTCTAAGGTTAAAGGATTGGGCGGACGGCTGGAGCTTGTTGAATGAATGCGAGTAAATGAGACGATCGAAGCGAGTGTTGAGTCCTGATCCAGTTCCGTGGCAATCCTCATATGGCTTAAGGTGATTCTCTTCAGAGAAATCCTGATGTGGGGCTTATTCCGTCTCACCAAATGCTAAGAGGCGCCTGAAATTTCCGCGAGGGAAGCAGCCGGAGACGGATGAAGCGCATTTCCAAAACCCGATTTTCCTACTCCTACCCTCCCTTGCACGTGTGCGTGTCATCCGATAGGATGGAAGGAAATGGGTAGCAAAGTAAACCCACCCCCTTAGAATGCATGATTAGAAACTTTAAAAAGGGATATTCAGGAGACTACGGAGTTAAATTGACCCCTAGAAAACTCCATACCTTGTGTGAAATAGAGTGGCCATCATTCAGAGTAGGATGGCCCTCGGAGGGCTCCTTGGATAGGGAACTAATCAATAGAATATATAAAGTGGTGACAGGAGACCTGGGATACCGAGACCAATTCCCCTATATAGACTCTTGGCAGGATGTAGTCCTGATAAAGCCACCTTGGCTTCAGTACATCCGTCTAGCTCCACCATGTCAGGACATTTTTGCATTCCAATGGGAAAACCCTATAAATGGAGATAAGGGCCAGTAGACTTGGACCAGATTGCCACAGGGGTTTAAAAACTCCCCGACTATCTTTGGGACAGCCCTAGCAAATGATTTAAGGGCTTATCCAGCCGACCAGCTGGACTGCACCTTGCTTCAGTATGTGGATGACCTTTTATTAGCTGGAAAAACCAAAAAAAAGGATGCATGGAGGGAACCCAGTGCCTCCTTACCCTCTTATGGGAAGCAGGCTATAAAGTGTCTAAAAGAAAAGCTCAGATCTGCCAGGAAAGTGTAATATATCTCAGGTTCCACCTTTCACAGTGACAGCGACGGTTAGGCCCAGAAAGAAAATAAGCCATTTGCTCAATCCCAGTCCCTACAACCTGACACCAAGTCCGAGAATTCCTCGGGGCGGCAGGCTTTTGTAGAATTTGAATACCCAGCTTCTCTATAATGGCAAAACCCCTATATGAAGCAACAAAAGGGGAGGAAAGGGAACCATTAATATGGGGACAAGCACAACAGGAGGCACCCACCAAGCAGGGGCCTTCCCACAGGGGGAGGGTACCCACCAGTTAGAGGCGTTCCCAGAGGGGGGAGGCACTGTGATAAACTCTGGTGTGAATGTGTGTGTGAGTGAGCGCCCTGGTTCGTCCTCGTTCCAGGGCAATTGTGTGCCTCCACGGCCTTTGTGGCTACAGAGTCCAAGTGGGCCCTAACCTGCGGTTCCGTGGTGACCTCGTAAGACTCAGGGCGGTATCTGTCTCTGGGGGACTCAGTCCCTCTCTACGAGTCAGATTCAAGTGGGACTCTATACCACCGGCCAAAGCTAAGAGGCACTTAAGCTCCCCACAGGGACACGGCCAGGTAGGCACCTGAATGGCCTCCTCTTCGGAGGGGACACCCATCCTTGTTTGTCTCTGCGTCATCAACACAGGGGGGAATTGGTTACTGATTTGATTTAGAAATTGTGCATGTCCAAACGGCCCTTTTGCCCTAGGGCCCTTCGCCAAAGTTTTCTTAAAATTTTAAGGCTCACTCTCCCTTTCCGTCAGCTGACTCTTTGAGCTGATTTATTGAGAAATTAGGCTTTCCCCAAAAGACTTGCCCCTTTTGCCAGACAGATCTGCACCTCTCTCTCTCTAGGTCCCCTGGGCCGGTCCGTGTGGAGCGGCACACTCTGATGTGTTCTTGTATACTTTTGGATTCTCATTATGAGGCTGCCTTCCTCTGTCACCTTTCCTTCATAATCCCCTGATTCCCCAAGGATTCCAGGCTCTTCACTTAGGTGAGGAGTACGCATACTGCTCCTCTGCCTGCTCAGTGCCCTCGAGAGGGTCAATCACCCCAGATCCCCTCCGGAGCCCCACCTGAAGTTATTCCTCTGCGAACCCCATTACAAGGGACCGCCTCCTTTCAGTCCCCTCTCCCTGAGACATTTGATGATCAGGGTCATCTTCAGGGAGGCACATAGTGGTGCTGTCTGAGAATACTGGGCTTTCTGGGAGTGGCGACATCGGCGCTACCTGGGTTATTAGGCCCTAGGACGAGGCTCTTTCTGTGCATGCCCCTCTCCTTCCTGGTCAAAGAAATAGATTACACCTGTTAACAAAGGGGAGACAAAGTCATCTTAGGAGGAACTTGCTTGTACCTTTGAGAGGTAAATGTCTTATCTGGTCATCTAAAGAACACTTATCTCTGCTATCTTTTCAAATGCAGATTAAAAAAATTAAAATTAAAATAATTTAAAACTTGACTTGTCAAAGATAAATAGAAATCCTAAGTGTCTTTTCTGCAAATAGTAAAAGGGTTTAGCCATCTAGATAGGTGACCTCGATTTGTTCCATCTGCTAGAAGCCAATTTAAATCCAACCCTTTGTGACTGATGACTTTCATGTTGTACCTGACTCAGTACTGAAATTTTAGAATGAGAATTATGAGGCCTCTGTGTTTGTGTGTGTGTTCATGTGTATCTATATGTTCATTGTAGGTGTATGGTATTGCCAAAAGAATTCATAAAAGAGCTCTAATCGGCTTTAAAAAAATTAAGCGCTCATAAATACTCAGAAATAAAAAATAGTCTGGCCAGAATGAATTTCTGGTTCATGACATCTGGAAAATTCAGTACTAAACTGATATCTGGTATTGAAGATGGCTTAAGCTAATTGGTTTGATTAATATAGACATGTTTTAGAGTCATCAACATTAAGTATAATTTTTATATAAATTTTTATTGTGCCTAGAGGTAATATAAGCTAAATAAAGTCTTGTTATATCTGTTATAAATTTGTCAGCATGGAAAGTAACCTGATGTAAAGAAACTTCTGAGAAAAAAAAATGTAAATGAGATAAGAGCTTTTAGATAAACTCTGTCAAGAAGAATTATGCTTTAGGAACATCTACTTAAAACAGTCTCTCCAGATCCTGGTAACGTGAGATTCTGGAGTTGCCCTAATTTAAGTGGTGAAAGCTTATTGACTAGCTGCATCATTCCCAAATAAAATAAGACACTAAAACATAAATTACTAAACCTTGGCTTCCTTTTACAGAGAGACAAAAAGATATTTAGGACTATTGATAAATATGCTTGGTGCCATGCTCTGTAAAGAAAGCAAATGTTTTTAGAAAATATCACTGGTATTTATGTTCACCAATCTACAAAATGCTGTCACAAGGGACAGTTCATGGTTGCTTAAGGAAAGTAGGATATCTGTTTTCAGTAAAGAAGGCCTGAGGAATGGAATTACATTTTATTAAGGGAAAAGAAAGTAGTTCTGACTTACAGGTGACTGAATGGGAAATAAAGTAATGACACAGAAAGTGATAAAAAGGTTTGTGGAAAGTGGACCCCAAGAAAAGGGTTTTGTGCATGATCAGGACTAAATTTAGATAAATTTAGTTGAGTAAATTAATTTGGAAAGTAAGCTGGTGCAAAACTTAAATTTGGCTTTTCTCTCTGTTGAGAGGACAAGTTTTCTTAAAATGCTGAACTGCCTTTTGATAAAAGATTTTATGTTTCCTTACCTTTTAAGTAATCTGTTCTTGTTACTTTGGCTAAGTGACTATTGTTTCACAGTTACCTGTGAGCCTGACAAAGTGTTCTAAATCCTTTTTTGGATATTTTGGACAAAACTTCCTAAAACAAATTCTGATGAAGTCCTTTTGACCTCTAGCTAACTTTGAGATGCTTCAAAGGGCCCCTGAAACATCCCAAAGAGAGATATAAACTAGGTTCATTTGGTACATTAAGTTACATAGGAAGTATTGTCAAATGAATAAATGTTAGATTTTAGTGCTTGGTAATTGTTATTAATATAGATATTCTAGAAATTATATGGAGTTCCTAAAATTCTGATATGTCCTAGTAAAATGTTATCAGTCATAATTCTAGTTATTATCTTAAAATGTTGTATGACACAACAATAACCAAATTGATTGACCTTGCAATCAGATTTTAAACACGCCTTCTTAAGCCTTATGTCTTAAGACGCTTTTGGTTTTATTCTGATGCCTTTGCAAAATGCTTCCTCTTCAAGAAGATTTATAAAAAGGACTTTTGGATAAATACAAGTTTCTGACTTTCAGACCATAATGCTGAACAAGATTAAAAAAAAAAAGAAAAGAAAAGAAAAATTTTGAAAAATCCTAATGAGAAACGTGATGGCTTCACAAGCTGTTAACAAAAGGATATTACATAGGACTAAGTAAACTCATAAATATGGTTATAAATTTTATGGTTTCTAGCTAAAAAAAAAAAATTACTGGTTTAAATCTGTTTTCCAGGTGTAAGGAAAACCTTCCCTTCAAACTAATTATGATTTACAATAATTTGGTAGATTGTACATTTGCAAGCAGGATTGAAACATTTATCTTTTCTCTCTCTGTTCCCTCCAGACATTGGAAACTCTTAGGTTCCCAGCAGCTTTATCAGATAAATTAGAAAGGCTACCTCACTAACAGGTATAGAAAACTCAAGGTATTTTGGGAACCTTGAAAAGGGAGGAATTCACCTACATCTGTTAGGTAAAAATCTGTGATAAGCCCAAGCCCCTGGCATGGCTTTCCTAGCCCTGAAAGGTCTTTTAAAAGTCCAGCCTGAGGCTCCTTAAAAAAGTTTCAACAAAGCCAAAAGCCTATATGATCAATTATAGTTACAGAAATTATCAGGCCAAGTTTCTTTTGAGACCAGACTTATTCTGCAAACAAATTAGCCTTAATCTAGTTATATTAGGTAAAAATGAGGGTAATTTTAGAGAGAAGAAGATTATGTTTCAATAAATATTAAATGCCAGTTTTGCTGATGGAGCTCTGTGTTTACTAAGATTCACTCCCTGGAAAGTTCCTTGCTGTTTCGCTATAGTAATGTAAAATCCAACTAAGTTTTTAAAAGGACACTCTAAGTTTGTTTCTGAAGCTTATCTCAGTAATCTCGCTTTGGATGATTATGGATACTAAAAGGACGTAATTTAAAAGACAACCTGCAACCTAGACGGAAGGACACTTATCAGAGGAGAAACTACACTCATACCAGGAGGAGAAGAAGCCAAAATCAGAAGCAGACAGCTAGCCCAAGATGCTGGACCTGACTCGTATGAACATTTATAATATTTTCTTGACTTCTTGGACCTTTCAAATGTTTTTCTATCATGGGCACAATCCTATGCTAATTTAAAAAATCAATCCAATTGTTGGGTTTGCGGCCAATTACCTATGACTGGTACTTTTGGGCTGCAAGGCTCTAATTGGATGGCCCTTAGGAAGTTTTTTCTAAAAAAGAAAAAATTATAGTCCTGTTCGGGGATCCCCTTGCCTGGCCAATTAATAATACCTGTTCAGATTTCTGCGACCCACTGTGAAGTCTTGACCTCTTCAAAACTGGTTTGGCGTGGGAAGCTCGTGGCTTAAGTATTTACTTGTAACTCTATTGAAGCTACTAGCTATATTACTTGTATTTTGCCTGCTTTTGAATATTATTGCTTCTCGTATTACCAAATGACTGACTGACTGCCAACAAAAATAATGATGACTAGGCTACTTGAAGCAGTTGATCAAATATATAGTTCTGTATGTGATCAATGATTGTAATAATGCAACTCTGGATATGGGAAGATGCAACAAGAGGGAATTTTTCCTGGACCATAACAGATTAGGAATACAGGTGGTCCAGAGAGACTTGGCTTTTGTTACAAAGACCTAGCCCAGTGCTGGCACACTGAGTGGCCTATCATCAAGATCTTCATCAGACCTAGGAATGAGCCTTCCTAGGACCCTGGGACAAAATGGTCATAAAATGCCTCCCAAAGCATGGTGGAATTTATGACCATGAGGGGCCCCTGTCAACTACAAATTGGAACTTGCCATCTGCCTATACAAGGACTAAATCACTTTGTGCTGCTGCAGCTACTGACCTTCCACATCCCCTGAAGGGAATTCAGGGTGGAGACCAGAAATGAGGCACTCTGTGCTCTGGAGGATGGGTGGAACAGGTCTTTAGATAGTTAGATATTTTCAGGAGCTGATTTTATGAGCCCAACCCTTGCATCTCCTCATATCTAGAAAAGCACTAAGTCCCTACTTGGTGAGATCGGCTTGGGCAAAAGATGGGTCCTGGGGCTCCGAACCCCAATTTACATGCTTAACAGAATTATTCGACTCCAGGCGGTAGTTAAAATCATTACTAATGAAACGGCCACCCATGCAATGATGCTATGGAAATATCAACCAGTAAGTCAAGATGAAAATGATGCTATTGGACCTTAAGTCAGATCCAAGCATCAAAGGGGGGAATGAGGCAGGTTAATAATAAAAGCAGGAAAGGACAAGGCAAACATAAGAGAATGCAAGCCTCAGGGAATAAGTAACTTATGGCCCCTTTCACAAGATCCTGCCATGGGCAGCCCAAACATCTGAGTCAAGGAGATAAGGGAAAACCTAACTTCTGCACTCTGGCTTCTGTACATTACTCCTGCGTAGATAAGCACAGCTATAGGCTCCCAAAAAGCACGGGAACTGGTTTATAAAAGGAGAAACTTTCCTTTGGTTTGGGGCTCAGTCTTTGGATGTGAATCCACTGGGCCTGTACCGGTACAATAAACATTGCTTCCTGTATTACAAGCCTCGGTGTCCTGCCTACCTCTACCAATCCCTCCAACAAGACCATCTCCACTTAATTGATATTTATAAGACATTCCATCCAAAAACAACAGAATATACTTTCTTCTCAAGTGCACATGGAACATTTTCCAGGATAGATCACATCTTGGGTCACAAATCAAGCTTTGGTAAATTCAAGAAAATTGAAATCATATCAAGCATCTTCTCTGACCACAACGCCATGAGACTAGACAGCAATTACAGGAAAAAAAACTGTGCAAACACATGGAGGCTAAACAATTCACTATTAAACAACCAAGAAATCACTAAAGAAATCAAAAGGTATCTACAAACAAATGACAATGAAAACACAACAACCCAAAACCTATGGGATACAGCAAAAGCAGTTCTAAGAGGGAAGTTTACAGCAATTCAGTCCTAACTCAAGAAACAAGAAAAATATCGAATAAACAATCTAACCTTACACCTAAAACAATGAGAGAAAGAAGACCAAAGAAACCCCAAAGTGAGCAGAAGGAAAGAAATCATAAAGATCAGAGCAGAAATAAATGAAAAAGAAATGAAGGAAACAATAGCAAAGATCAATGAAACTAAATGCTGGTTCTTGAGAAGATAAAATTAAAAAACCATTAGCCAGACTCATCAGGAAAAAAGGGGAGAAGATGCAGATAAACAGTACTAGAAATGAAAAAGGAGAAGTAACAACGGACACCGCAGAAATACAAAAGATTATGAGAGACTACTACAAGCAACTGTATGCCAATAAATTGGATAACCTGGAAGAAATGCATAAATTCTTAGAAAAATACAATCTTCCAAGACTGAACCAGGAAGAAATAGAAACTATGAACAGACCAATCACAAGTATGGAAATTGAGACTGTGATTAAAAATCTCCCAACAAACAAAAGCCCAGGGCCAGATGGCTTCACAGGCGAATTCTATCAAAGATTTAGAGAAGAGCTAACACCTATCCTTCTCAAACTCTTCCAAAATATAGCAGGAGGAACACTCCCAAACTCATCTTACAAGGCCACCATCACCCTGATACCAAAACCAGGCAAAGATGTCACAAAAAAAGAAAATTACAGGCCAATATCACTGATGAATATAAATGCAAAAATCCTCAACAATAAACTAGCTAACAGAATCCAACAGCACATTAAAAAAATCATACACCATGATCAAGTGGGGTTTATCCCTGGGATGCAAGGATTCTTCAATATACACAAATTAATCAATGTGATATATCAACAAATTGAAGGATAAAAACCATATGATCATCTCAATAGATGCAGAAAAAGCTTTTGACAAAATTCAACATCCATTTATGATAAAAACTCTCCAGAAAATGGGCATACAAGGAAATTACCTCAACATTTTAAAAGCCATATATGAGAAACCAAAAGCCAACACCGTTGTATATAGTGAAAAACTGAAAGCATTCCCTCTAAGAACAACAGTGCTCACTCTCACCATTATTATTCAACATAGTTTTGGAAGTGTTAGCCACAGCAATCAGAGAAGAAAATGAAATAAAAGGAATCCAAATTGGAAAAGAAGAAGTAAAATTGTCACTCTTTGCAGATGACATATTATACATAGAAAACCCTAAAGACTCTACTAGAAAACTGCTAGCACTAATCGATGAATTTTGTAAAGTAGCAGGATACAAAATTAATGCACCGAAATCTCTTGCATTCCTATACACTTACAGCGAAAAAGAAGAAAGAGAAATTAAGGAAACTCTCCCTTTTACCACTGCAACAAAAAGAATAAAATACCTAGGAATAATCCTGCCTAAGGAGGCAAAAGACCTGTATGCAGAAAACTATAAGACACTGATGAAAGAAATCAAAGATGATACAAACAGATGGAGAGACATACCATGTTCTTGGATTGGAAGAATCAACATTGTGAAAATGACTGTACTACTGAAAGCAATTTACAGATTCAACGCAATCCCTATCAAATTACCAATGGCATTTTTCACAGAACTAGAACAAGAAATCTTATGATTTGTATGGAAACGCAAAAGACCCCAAATAGCCACAGAAATCTTGAGAAGGAAAGACGGAGCTGGTGGAATTAGGCTTCCTGACTTCAAGCTATACTACAAGGCCACAATGATCAAGACAGTATCATATTGGCTCAAAATGGATTAAAGACCTAAATGTAAGGCCAGACAGTATAAAACTCCTAGAGGAAAACATAGGCAGAACACTCTATGACATACATCAAAGCAAGATCCTTTTTGACCCACCTCCTAGAATCATGGAAATAAAATCAAGAATAAACAAATGGGACCTCATGAAACTTAAAAGCTTTTGCACAGTGTAAGAAACCATAAACAAGACAAGAAGACAACCCTCAGAATGGGAGAAAATACTTGCCAATGAAGCAACGGACAAAGGATTAATCTCCAAAATATATAAGCAGCTCAGGCAGCTTAATACCAAAAAAGCAAATAACCCAATCCACAAATGGGTGGAAGACCTAAATAGACATTTCTCCAAAGAAGACATACAGATGGCCAACAAACATATGAAAAGATGCTCAACATCACTAATCATTAGAGAAATGCAAGTCAAAGCCACAAGAAGGTATCACCTCACACTGGTCAGAATGGCCATCATCAAAACATCTAGAAACAATAAATGTTGGAGAGGGTGTGGAGAAAAGGGAACACTCCTGCACTGTTGGTGGGAATGTAAGTTGGTATAGCCACTATAGAAAACAGTTTGGAGGTTCCTTAAAAAACTACAAATAGAACTACCATATGACCCAGTAATCCCAGTACTGGGCATATACCCAGAGAAAACCGTAATCCAAAAAGAAACATGTACCATAATGTTCACTGCGGCACTATTTACAATAGCCAGGACATGGAAGCAACCTAAATGCCCATCAACAGATGAATGGATAAAGAAGACGTGGCACATATATACAATGGAATATTACTCAGCCATAAAAAGGAATGAAATGGAGCTATATGTCATGAGGTGGATAGACCTAGAGTCTGTCATACAGAGTGAAATAAGCCAGAAAGAGAAAAACAAATACTGTATGCTAACTTATATATATGGAATCTAAAAAAAATGGTACTGATGAACCCAGTGACAGGGCAAGAATAAGGATGCAGATGCAGAGAATGGACTGGAGGACATGGGGTTGATGGGGCGGGGGGCGAAGGGGAAGCTGGGACGAAGTGAAAGAGTAGCATAGACATATATACACTACCAAGTGTAAAATAGATAGCTAGTGGGAAGTTGCTGTATAACACAGGGAGATCAACTCGATGATGGGTGATGCCTTAGAGGGCCAGGACAGGGAGAGCAGGAGTCGTGGGAGGGAGGGGATATGGGGATATATGTATAAATACAGCTGATTCACTTTGGTGTACCTCAAAAGCTGGTACAAGAGTGTAAAGCAATTATATTCCAATAAAGAGCTTAAAAAAAAATAAAAAGAGATTCAGAAAAGAAAAAAAAAATGCATGCAAGACAGCTCCAACCTACTCTCCATATTCTGCAATAAACTGAGAAACCAGTTAGGTCTAAAGAATTACTGTTTTTGTGTGTGTGGCTGTAAGACAATGCTAATAACAAATACAAATTCTGATAAGACTTAGAATGCAAAGATTTAGTTCAACATATATTAAATGCTTACCATGTGCCGGGCACTGTGCTATGCCCTGGGGCCAGATCATGTAGAGGCTCATGAACTGGATTCTAATAGCTGAATTCTTAGAGTAGGACAGAAGCCACTGGAAAGTGCAGAGTAAGAAAGTGCCTTGACTAGATCCCTAATTGCTACTTGGAGATTATACTGCAAGAGGAGAGGGAGCAAGAGCTGGAAGAGGAAAACTAGTGAGCTACTGAACTAATCCAAATGAAAGAAATAAAATTAATAAGTTTCAGGTAGGTGGAGTTAACAATTAAAACTAAAGTTTAAACAGTGTAGGCTTTAGAAGAAATAAATTGGAAACAATTGAGTAGGTAGAGAAATGGTTCAGATAAAGAAAAGCCCAGAGAAACATTTCCAAAATCAATAACTAAGGTAGCCATGTAAAATTCCAGAGAAGACTGTCTGAAACCACAAGTGTCATTAACTCTGCCTAAGTTGACAGACCACAGGCTTGTCAATTTCTACAAAAAAGACTGTGAGGATAGTAATTGGAACTGCACTGAGTAACAAATTGACAAACATCAATCTGGGGAGAAATGATATTATAACAATTTTGAGTTTTCTGATCCATGAACACGATATTCATTTCCATTTATTTGATTCTCCTTTAAGTTCCTCAGCAATGTTTTATACTTTCCAATACACAGGTCTTACAAAATTCTATTCAACTCCTCCACAGTATTACTGACATATTTGCGTTAATTTATTTTTATTTAAATTTCAATTGTTCATTACTAGCACATAGAAATACAATTAAATTTTTTGTATAATAACTTTGTTCTAGGCTTACTTTTTAGTCTTAGTAGCCTTTTTATGGATTCTTTGAGATTTTCTACATCCACGAGCAATTTCATTTCTTCATTTCCAATTTGGATGGCTTTGAATTCCTTTTCTTGCGTCACTGCACTGACTATAATTTCCACACAACCCTGAGTAGAAGTGGTAAGAGCAAACATCATAACCTCATTCCTGATTTTAGGAGAAAAGCAGTCAGTCTTTTACCATTAAGTGTGATGTAAATTACATGATGTTACTAGACACCCTTTAACAGGCTGAGAAAGTTCCCTTCAAATCCTAGTTTACTGAGAGTTTTTATCACTAAAGAGCATTAAGTTTTGTCAAATAATTTTTCTGAATCATACAGTTTTTCTTTCTTAGTAGGTTCATATGGTGAATTATACTGACTGATATTCAAATGTTAAACCAAACTTGTATTCCTGTAATAAATCTTACTTGGTAAAAAGCATTATCCTTTTCATTTTTTATACTATTGATTCAGCTGGCTAAAATTTCATTAAAGGTTTTTCCATCTATTTTTGTGGGGAATATTGGTCTGTAGTTTTCTTTCACACTAAGGGTAAATGCTGACCTCATAAAATGAGTTGGGAAGTACTCCCTCTTTTTTATTTTCTGAGAGACTTTGCGTAGAACTGCTATTATTTCATCTTGAATGATAGAATGCCTCAGTGAAGCATTCTAGCAAAAGAGATTTTTTGAAGGAAGATTTTAATTGTAAATTTATTTTTTTAAAAAATATATAGGGCTGCTCAAGGTATCTATTTCTTCTTAAATGAGCTTTTGGTAGTTTGTGTTTTTAAAGGAATTTGCTCATTCCATCTAAAATTGTTGAATTTAATGTCTACAGGATCTGTAGAGTGTATCCTCTTTCACTCCTGCTATTGTAATCTGTATCTTCTCTCTTTTTTCCCTGATCAGTCTGGCTAGAATCTCATCACTATTATTGATCTTTTTAAAAAGCCAGATTTTAATTTCTGTTTTTCTTTCTTGTCTTTATTCCCTTTTTTGTTTTGCGATTACTCTTATCCTTTAGTTTCTTAAAATGGAAGCTTAAGAGTAGTGATTTGAGAACTGCTTTTATAATATAAACACTTAATACTATACCCTTAAAGCAGCATTTCATAGCTTCATCTCACAATTATTTCTACCATCATATCTATATTTAACAATAAAGCAAAAATTTATATAGAGCTTACTTTGTGCTAGTTCCTGTTTCAAGTGCTTTATAAATACTCTTTTAATCCTTACAACAGTCCTATAAGGGTTTTCTAATTGTTTATGGATAGAGAGTAAATTCAGTCCTGTTACTACATCTTGGCTGGAAGTATTTTAAGTCCCATATACTCACTTTATCTGATATTGCATTACATTAAGAAAGGACCTATTGTTTTCCAATTTTACAGATGATGAAACCGAGTTTTTAAAAGGTTACCTATGGTTACAAAGTTAGCAAAGAGTAAAGTGAGGTTTTTTTGCTTTTGGTGCTCTTTTTTTTTTTTATAGTGAGGACTTGAGTCATTCACCCATACACTATATTGAGTCCAAAATAAAACAAGTCTTGGTGCTGAAGAAGATATGAAGAAAGAGGAGAGGGTATGATTAGAGGAGAAGTTATCAACATGCTGAGTCTTAAGCATGTTGAGTCTGAGATATCTCCCTGAGACATACAAATCATACCCACTTCCTCAGCCTGCTTCATTTTCCTTCAAAGCATTTACCACTACTGACATCTATTACATGCTAATTATCTGTCCCCTCAACATAAGTTCCAGGAAATCTTAAACGTTGGTCTGTTCACGATTAAACCATCAGAGCCAAGAATAGTAACTGGCAAATATTAGGCATTCAAACAGGTGTTGAATGCACAACAAATGAACAAACTGTAACTATAAGTTCTCATTATGAATCGCCCATCATTCTCCTCCTCTCAAGGAGTAATTTACAGGAGAAAAAGAGATATGTGATTGATTAGTTTAATCCCCATTACTGCCGTTTGTGCAATTTTCATACCAGGCCACTTCACAGACTACTAGACTTGGGTCAAAGGCCTGCCCTGAGCTTATCAGTTATGTCCAAGGTGGCAGAACCATATTCTACAGTATCCATCTATGCTAAGGAATTGCTTAGGGCTGCTTTCTCAGCAAGTAGATAATAGCCTTTAAAATGACAGCCCTGTGTATAATGGGCTCTGTGAGGTTATGTCTAACTAATGAAGTCTGACTAGTTTCAGAGTATAGTCAGAGATTCCTAGCCTTACACCTAAGTCAATGTTTCAAATTTCCTATTAAATTTAATAAACTTAAATTTAACATCACTCTTAAAAGTCCTCAAGTGGCTTCTAGAGCAGATCTCAACTGCCACTATGTAAATGCATCTATTTCAGTTCTGTGTATTTTTCTAAGCTTATTCTTCCATTATATTTGAAGTAATTAATATAGAAATACCATCATGTAATATACTAAGGAGGCCCACTCCAACAACCTCCAACAACAGATCTGTCCACAATTTAACTAAGTAGAAATAATATATGAAATATATGGTGCATTCTAGGGTAGTCTCCTCTCCCTTTCCCAAAAATAAGCTGTGGCTGATTAGCTATTTGTCTCTCACAAGCTATGCTTTTTTTTCTTTCCCTAGGAATGAGAGTCCCTACTGGGTGGTGTGCAAGCAGTACAAAATCTCGGGCTTAGTGGTTTCTCTTCTATAACAAGGCAATAGAACCAAAATGAACAATGAACAACCCAGGTCTAAGCACATGCTGGAGGGCTCAGGGTGAGACATGATGATCATGCTTCAGACACTGCTGTCACTAGCACCAAACAAAGAAAATCAGACTTTTACTTCACTGTCATTAGGGATATACTGTTAGAGGCAAATTCTTCTGTAATTTTGTAATTGAGATTACAAATTGAACATAAAATGGGTAAGAGCACTGGTTACCTTCCTAAAACAGAGGAAGGAGAGTGGAGAGGGGGAGCAGACTAGACAAGAAAAGAACTTGAGAGAGAAAATGTCTGAGAAGTTCCCAGCTATGCCCCTACTTTTTACATTCTTAATGAGACTCGCACACTGATTCCCATTGCAACCATAAATCTAGAGGGCCATACAACTTCCCTTTCTTTCCACTCAAGTTTAATGAAGGAGCTGATATCAACTCTCTTCCTCTCCTCCCTTCAACAGAGATGAGAAGCAGGACTTCTCAAAAGTGATGTTATTAAAATACAAAAGGAAAAGAAAAGGAAAGTAATGAAAACTACAATATAACAAGGTTGTATTACAAATCTATTCAATGCTAACCTTAGAATTTAAACAACTGACTTCAGAAGCTATATCACAGAAAGGTGAAATTCAATGGGCTCTTACAATCCTCATGACAAATAAACTATTAATAGGTATTAAGATTTAAGAAGCTTATTATTAAAACAAAATGAAGTAAAGCCAGGAGGCAAGAAGACACATAGAATTCTCTACCTATCCACCACTTTTAAAGCCAAATGGGATAAACATACAGACACCTGTATACATACTTTCCTTTTGCCCTTTATTATAGCTTAGTGATTCTCCAAACTAAATGTGCATAAGAATTAATGTTCAGGAGAGTGTATGTGTGTGTGTGTGCACCTGTATGTGTACACAAAAGAGTTTATATTGTCTTTTATGAATTAAGGAGCTTTTAAGAGTGATTGTGACTTTGGTTTTACATTCTAACGTTAGACTTACTCCAGTGTGCACAAGATTCCATTCTTCTAAACAATCTGCAAAACTTGTATAGTCAAAATCACCCCTGAAAATCCCTTAAATCTTAACATATGGTAACTTTTTTAATTATTTTTTTAAAGATTTATTATTTATTTTATTTTTTGGCTGCATTTGGTCTTCCTTGCTGTGCATGGGCTTCCTCTAGTTGTGGCAAGTGGGGGCTACTCTTCGTTGCGGTACACGGGTTTCTCACTCTGGTGGCTTCTCTTGTTGCAGAGCACAGGCTCTAGGCACATGGGCTTCAGTAGTTGTGGCAAGTGGGCTGAGTAGTTGTGGCTCACGGGCTCTAGAGTGCAGACTCAGTAGTTGTGGCACACAGGCTTAGTTGCTCTGCAGCATGTGGGATCTTCCCGGCCCAGGAATTGAACCCGTGTTCCCTGCACTGCCAGGCAGATTCTTAAACACTGCACCACCAGAGAAGCCCTAACATATGATAACTTTTACAACAGTAACATTTTGGGCCACGCTAAATACAAAGATGCTCACTCTATGGGAGACATATAGGAACTAATAAAATAGAACAGTAGATTCCTGTCTGCAAGGGCTTAAGTTCACTGAGATGGGCCGAATTGTTTGTACTATTTGTCATTTGTCTGCAAGACAGGCATAGCTGTATATTCAAAAGTTAAACTCATAAATGATGAAATGTCACTACCATAAGCATTAAAATAATGAGGTTCCCAGGAAGGTTAGAATATTATAAAAATTAATTCATCTTACTCAGACTTTATTAATGAGCATAAATAAGGGCTGAAATAATGCCCCTCTAAATCTGAGTCTCTTACTTCTTCCTTCTCCGTATACACTGCTCTCTTATAAAGAGGAGGTTAGGATCTACTCCCACAGATCCTTTGTAAAAAAGTAGAGAGCAAATCCTTTAAGCATCAGTATAATTAGCATATTCTTTAGCTACCCACGAGTTTAGAAAGAAATTATTCCAGCCAAGAGATAACCCTGGTGCCCAAGCCACTATCAATTCTTTCTATTAAGAGAACTGGACCCCCATCCACAAAGGAGGCAGGGGAAAGAAGGCCTGATTTATACTTCTGCAACTGGATTTTGTAAGATCTACTCATAAAATAGATTTATTTTTTGTGTAATTTTTTAAATTGAAATACAGTTGATTTACAATGTTGTAAATTGTTGTCAGTTTCAGGTGTACAGCAAAGTGATTCAGATATATATATATCTGAATATATATATATATATATTCCTTTTCAGATTTTCCCTTGTAAGTTATTATAAAATATTGAGTATAGTTCCCTGTGCTATACAACAGGTCCTTGTTGATTATCTATTTTATATATAGTAGTGTGTATATGTTAATCCCAAACTCCTAATTTATCCCTCCCCGCTCCATTCCCTTTGTTAACCACAAGTTTATTTTCCATGTCTGTGGGTCTATTTCTGTTTTGTAAATAAGTTCAATTTGTACTTTTTTTTTAGATTGCACACATAAGCGATACTGTATAATATTTGTCTTTGTCTGTGGCTTACTTCACTTAGTATGATAATCTCTAAGTCCATCTATGTTGCTGCAAATGGCATTATTTCACTTTTTTATGGCTGAGTAATATTCCATTGTATACACATACCTTAATTAAGCTTTATGCTAAGATGTGTCTCTTCATAATTTCTATATTTTGAGGATGACTTTAGCTAAAATAGAAGCAGCTACATTAAAAACCTCAGAATTAGCTTCTAAGACTTTAGACATTAAAGTTATTTATTAAAGATCTCAAGACAAAGCAGTATCCTCAGCAATAAAGTGACATGCTTCTGGCTACTTTTTAAACAAATGACAATAATACACTTTATGTAATGGAACCCAATATGGTTATAAAATTATCATCAACACTTCAGTTAGATGATATCCAAAATTTTTAAACTATTTTGTTCTCAAAATGGCAAAAATCTCAAAATATTAGGAAACTGGCTCTGGGCTGCTCAACTGTATCTAGATTATTAATGTTAGTGGCTAAAATGCAATGCCAATATTCTCAATGACATTTAATTTAATAAGAACAGGTAACCTAATTAAGAATATACTATTTCCCAAGGTACTAAAAAGGTATTTTCATTTTAAAGTTAAAAAAATTCATACTTGTAAATTCCTATAAAATTTTTATGAGTTCTTATACAAGAAAGAATACCTAGTTTTAAGGGCACCTTTGTACAATGTAGTACCTGGGTAAATTCTTCCACTATTCAAAGAATTGATCATACAAAATAACTTATTGCTTGAGATTCAAATACCTGACATTTTCTAATAACTTTTGCCAAGTCTTTTAGTAATAAGTTTCTCAGGCTCACAAGAGAAGAAAATGTTGATCACATTCAACCACCACCAGAGACACTTTCTAAAACCACAAATTGGGAACAGCAAATGAGAAGTGTCCCAGATGCATCTTACAAGGAATTTTACTTATATTAGTTAATTCCACATATAATTACCACTAGTTTATCTTGCTAGCAATGGAATTATGACCAGAATTTTTAAAAAGTGCTCGGTAGGTGTTAGAAGAAAATGATTCCATGACAAGTAACTTTCTGTAATTAAATGTACCTATTCTCAGCAGGAGAACAAAACAAAACAAAAGAATTTCAGAGTAAATTACATCATTTGTCAGAATCTGTAAGCTCAGCAAGACGGGGAGAAAAAAAGCATTTCCATTTGACTGTATTAACCAGGCAAGATAAATCTAAGTTGAAGATTTGCAAGAATAGTAAAAAGGTTTAATTGTCCAGCTACAAAAATAGAATCAATCACTCAGAAACAGCTTCAGTTTTAAACTCTATCTCATCTTGAAGTTGCCCTTCACTGAATAAGACCTACAGCTTGGGCCATAAAAATCTTTTTTCACTACCAACACAGTAACAGCAACAAAAGCCAGAGACTAAAAACAGATTTTTTTCCTGCATAAATCTATAGCAGATATTAAGTGTTCCTCCTCTAATCTTCTCCCCCCTCAGACCCTCTAAAGAGATATATGACTTTCCGGAGTAGTTCAATAACCTACATATGCAAAAAGCTTATGAAGTCACTTAAAAGACAATTTAAACATAACATAGGTGCCCAACATGCCAACTGGCAGAAGAGATAAAATGACTTGCTTTTTTTTTTGGTTTGGATTTTTTGATTCACAAATGTTAACAGTGCTAACTACTTTAAGTATATTTATTTGTTCCTAAAGAGCTCTCTAACAATTTTAAACTATAACACAGTGAAGTGCTTTGAAGGAAAAATCCTTGAATAATAATGTCTAATGACTTAAAGGAAGGCCTCTAAAAACAAGGCACACTGGAAGCACTCAGTATACAAACAAGTCCTAACAGTGTTCAAAAGGCACTAGCAGTATTATAGCACTGAGTAATAATCACTAATTATACTTCTGAGGCATTAAGAAATTAAATGACCAGTGTACTCCACTTCAGAAAGCCAGAACCCAGCTAACAAATTTTTTTTAAAGCAAAGTTATGTTTTTTAAATGTCAGTATACAGGGGAGATTTAAAAAATCACATACAATACACATCATTCACTGGCAATACACGTTGCCAAAAAATCACAGTTAATCCTCACATCTTTACAATCTCCTTCCATGTTCCACTATATCTTGTTTGTTTGTTTTAAGATCTTTATTGTAATATAACTGCTTTACACTGTTGTGCCAGTTTTTGCTGTACAACAAAGTGAATCAGCTGTATTTATATATATACCCCCTTATTCCACTATTTCTTAGCCCCTTTGTAGAGCCACTCAAGAGTTCCCAAACCCAGTGGTCTGCTCAGTCAACTCCTCTTTAACCTTTCTTCAGTTTTTCTGAAAATTGCTCAAACCTTGCAAGCACCTTTTCTCCATTTCTACTTCCCACTTCTTAGACGTACACAGTACCTAAGATGACCTTATCACTCTATATATTACCCTTCCTTGGTAAATTCATAGCTCCAATTATGATTTCCCAATTTTGTTTCCAGCCGTGACCTCCCTCCTATATTTTCAACTGCCCCTTGATCATCTCAGTATGGCCATTCCATGGGTATTCAAACTCTAAATAGTGAAGATCAAACTTTTCTTGCTTCCAAAACTCACTCTTCCTTCCACATCTATTTCTATTAGTAGCAGTAGTATTATTCCAGTAACACAGGCTGGAACTCTCCAAAGAAACTACTGGCTCATTTTCCTTTAGTGTCAACTTTCATTTTAGGATCAGTCGCTCATACTGAGTTACTCCCACTTATGCTCTGCACATAAGGATTCCCAACCAGGTCTTTAACAACTCTACTTTTCTGTTAGTCCTCTCATGCTTTAACTTCTTTCCTTCATCCATGGCCCATTAGTTAGACCACCACTAAGCCAATATCCCTACTCTGATCTCTCCTGATGCACCAACTGAAATCTCATAGCACAGACCAAACTAGCTGTCAAAATCCTTTTGAGTGTATACGCAGGCTGATGAACAAAAACCACAATGGTCCATATTTGTTACTGCATTTAAATTCAAGGCCTTCAACCTAACCCAGGCAGAAAATCCTAGATTTCCCTAGTCAGCTATCCTCTCTACTTTCTACAAGGTCTATTTCAAACAGTCCCACTGCTCCTTACACCTTCAACCCTACCTTACTTGCAGATAATCCCAATCCCTTCCCAGAGAAAAGTCAGGAAATAACTTCTTCTCTTTACTAAACCAGGGTCCAAATACTTACTTTTGCTTCATTCTTCACTATTACAATGTAACAGTACTCTGAATAACTCTCCTGATCTTACTCAAATAATTATCACTCTATCTCCTAGCACTCAAATATGATTAAGACCCTGCTATTTAAAAACAAAAAGACACACACGCTGGGGACCACCCTGGTGGTTGAGTGGTTAAGACTCCACACTCCCAACACAGAGGGCCCGGGCTGGATCCCTGGAGAGGGAACTAGATCCTATGTGCATTCTGCAACTAAGAGCCCACACGCTACAACCAAGAACCCACAATGCCACAACAAAGATCCTGTGTGCCACAACTAAAGGATCCCACATGCCACATCTGAGTCCCGGCACAGCCAAATAAATAAATAAATATTTTTAAAAAGACACACACTTAAAAACCCTATTTCACTGTCAATAACCATCACTAGCTATTGCTCCCTCTCTCTCTCCTTCCTCTCACAGCCAAATTTCCCAAGCACTGTTTATATTTGCTATTTTGATCCCTTTATTCCCCACACCCCCAGAGTCTTCAACCCTCTGCTTCTACTTTTACCATTTCCATTTAACTCATTCACCAATGTCATCAACAAGCTCTTTGCTCTGAAACTCAGCAGCATGTGGCACTGTTCACTACACTCTCCTATCTGAAACACTCTCTCTTCTTGGATTCCCCAGAACACCGCACACTCTTGATTTTTCTCACCTTCTGTTCCTTCTCACTCTTCCCTTTAGGTTCATTTTTCCCTACAAGCCCTCAAAAATGATTCTCCTCAGGGCTGTCTAGGCTCTCTTCTCATTACACTCTTCCAGAGCAATCTTACCCACTCCTACAGCTTCAGCTAACATGTAAAACTAGCTCTCAAACATTTATCTATCATTGAGATTTTTCTCTGCTCTAAATGCATATATTCAGTGGTCCATTAGACATTTCCACTTACATGTCTCAAAGCTACCTCAAACTCTGCATGTACAAAAATGAAGAGTTCATTCCATCTCCTTCAGTCCCCACCAAATCTGCCTCTATGTCCTTCCAGCTCAGGGAGTGCTATCATCATCCATTCAGTTATTCAAGCCAGAAACACAGACATTATCCTTGATTCTTTATCCTCCCATATCCGCTTACCATGCAATTCTGGAGTGTCAATCTTTAATCTACCACAAATTCATTCTCTTCTTACCCACCACTTTAACTCAGGTCAACATAACTACTGCTTGCATTATGGTATTCTCCTAAAGAGGCCTCTAATCTCCCTGCCCCTAATTCTTCCCTCTGATGCCAGAGTGATCTTCTTAAATTGGTTCATTCTGAGAAATCTGTCCAGCCACAGCTCACTGCGCCCCCTTAATTACGACAGGGTGGGCTCTGAAGCAGTTATGCTTATTCTATATGCTCTATTGGCCATAGATGATTTGACCAAGGGGAGATAACTGACTTAATGAGCCAATTAGATTCTCTCCAGAGGATCTGGAATTGGGAGAAAAGCTAAGAGGGGCTGTAGGTTAGCTTTGTAGTTAAAGAAGCCAGGTATACAAAGAAAGAACAATGAATCAGGAGCTAGAGACAAGAAACATAGTGATGAGAGAGAGCAAGAGCACCCGATAATAACTGATAACCATTTCTGGTTCTAGACCTTTGTTAGATCCAGCTGCACTTCCTACCCTTGTATATGCTGAACTTCCCTGGACCACTTTTTTTTGCCTTTTGCTTAAGTTTCTTACTTAAAACTAAAATATCCTTAACTAAAACAATTGTTCTAACATGCAAATTTCACCCCAAATCCCCCTTGCCTGAAACCATACCACGTTTACCTTCTGTTCAAAGGACAAAGCCCAAACCTTTCATTAGGATTTTTCAGGACTCTGGATGATTTGGTCCTGGTCTTCTCCAATCCCAAAATATAGCCACAATGAACTTATTTCAGTTCCACAATGTATCACTGTCTCTCTCATCTCGAAGCTAATACACAGTTTCTTTTTGCCTGCAACATAATTCTCCCTGCTTATTTTCCCTGATCAAGACCTACTCATCCATGAGACTTCAAGATTAGGGGTCACTACACTCAACTTCCAGGGCACAATGGCCTTCTATGGAAGCATATGCATCACCCTAAACTGTAAACGTCTGAGTTTCCCATTGGACTAAAACCCGTAATGGCAAAGAGTATGTGTTTTATTCACACTTACGCTCCCAGAATTGTACAGCAGGTATCCAAATATTTATGAATGAATTAATCTACTCAGTTGCCAAATAACGGTGATTTTATTCTGATAATCTTGATAAAATGTTCTATTTCCAAAGACACTATCCTACTGAACCCCATTTCTTCTCCTCTAAACTATTTCAATGAATTCTTAACTGATCTCCTTGCCTAATTTCACCTACTCAAATCTATCCTACTATCTCCTGTTGCAAGTGGGTATTACAAGAGATGTTAGCTCTATCCTCTGCTTATAAACTGCCTCTAGAACAAAGTCCATCCAAATGGACTACTTCTTAATTTCTTGAACATATCAAACTTTTCTGCCTTTTTGCCTCTGTTCCCTTCTGAGAAATGTCCATCACTATCCTTTCCAAGTGTTCAATTATAAGCCATCATATAAGGCCAGGAAATTATAATTTTCATCTTAATTTTATCTGTACTTCTGACATTTTTTTTACAATATAATTTTTATATTATACTAAAAGTTGCCTATATATATAATAAACATTTTTATTGAAATATAGTTGGTGTATGATTATGTTAGTTTCAGTTGTACAACAGTGATTCAACATTTAAATACATTACAAAATGATTACCATAATAGTCTAGTAACAATCTGTCCCTATACAGAGTTATTACAATATTATTGACCATACTCCTTATGCTGTATATTACCTCCCCGTGACTTATGTATAACTGGAAGTTCGTATCTCTTCATCTTTTCCACCAAACACCGTGCCAACCTCCCCTCTGACAACCACCCAACTGTTCTCTGATCTGAGTCTGTTTTCATTTTGTTTTATTCATTTGTTTTGTTTTATAGATTGCACATATAAGTGAAATCATACAGTATTTACCTTTCTCTTTCCAACTTATTTCATTTAGCATAATGCCCTCTAGATCCACCCATGTTGTCACAAATAGCAAGATACCATTTTTCAAACCTTCTTTAACCATTCATCTATTGAGGGACACTTATGTTGCTTCCATATCTTAGCTATCGTAAATAATGCTGCAATGAACATGGGGGTGCATTATCTTTTCAAGTTAGTGTTATTGTTTTCTTCAGATAAATACCCGGAGGTAAAATCCCGAATCATATGGTAGTTCTATTTTTAATTTTTTGAGGAACATCCATAAACGTTCTCCATAGTGCCTGCACAAATTTATAATCCAACAGTACATGAGGGTTCCCTTTTCTCCACATCCTCACCAACTCTTGTTATCTGTTGTTTTTCTGATTATAGCCATCCTTGACAGGTATGAGATGATATCTCATTGTGTTTTTTTTTCCCTTCTTTAAGAACTTTTATTGAGATACAACTTACATACAATAACCTGCATATATTTAAAGTGTAAAACTTGATTTTTTTTTTTTCTTAGTAGTAATGTATGTACGGCAAACCCAATCTCCCAATTCATCCCACCCCGACACTCCGCTTTCCCCACCTGGTGTCCAAATGTTTGTTCTCTACATCTGGGTCTCTATTTCTGCCTTGCACACGGGTTGATTTGTACCATTTTTCTATATTCCGCATATATGTGTTAATATACGATATTTGTTTTTCTCCGACTCACTTCACTCTGTATGACAGTCTAGGTCCATCCACGTCTCTACAAATGTCCTAATTTCATTCCTTTTTACAACTGAGTAGTGTTCCGTTGTATATATGTACCACATCTTCTTCAGCCATTCATCTGTTGATGGACATTTAGGTTGCTTCCATGTCCTGGCTATTGTAAATAGTGCTACAATGAACACTGGAGTGCATGTATCTTTTTGCATTATGGTGTTCTCTGGGTATATGCCCAACAGTGGGATTGCTAGGTCATATGGTAACTCTATTTTTAGTTTTGTAAGGAACCTCCAACCTGTTCTCCATAGTGGCTGTATCAATTTACATTCCCACCAACAGTGCAAGAGCATTCCCTTTTCTCCACACCCTCTCCAGCATTTACTCTTTGTAGATTTTCTGATGATGCCCATTCTGATGGGTGTGAGGTGATACCTCATTGTAGTTTTGATTTGCATTTTTCTAATAATTAGTGATATTGAGCAGCTTTTCATGTGCCTCTTGGCCATATGCAGGTCTTCTTTGGAGAAATGCCTATTTAGGTCTTCTGCCCATTTTCTGATTGGGTTGTTTGTTTTTTTAATATTGAGCTGCATGAACTGTTTATATATTTTGGAGATTAATCCTTTGTTGATTCATTTGCAAATATTTTCTCCCATTCTGAGGGTTCTCTTTTCATCTTGCTTATAGTTTCCTTTCCTGTGCAGAAGCTTTTAAGTTTCATTAGGTCCACTTATTTAGTTTTGTTTTTACTTCCATTATTCTAGGACGTGGGTCAAAAAAGATCTTGCTGTGATTTATGTCAAAGAGTGTTCTTCCTATGTCGTCCTCTAGGAGTTTTATAGTGTCTGGCCTTACATTCAGGTCTTTAATCCATTTGGAATTTATTTTTGTGTATGGTGGTAGGCAGTGTTCTAATTTCGTTCTTTTACATGTAGCTGTCCAGTTTTCCCAGCACCACTTATTGAAGAGGCTGCCTCTTCTCCATTGTATATGCTTCCCTCCTTTGTCATAGATTAGTTTATCTCTGGGCTTTCTATACTGTTCCATTGATCTATATTTCTGTTTTTGTGCCAGTACCATATTGTCTTGATTACTGTAGCTTTGTAGTATAGTCTGAAGTCAGGGAGTCTGATTCCTCCAGCTCCATTTTTTCCCCTCAGGATTGCTTTGGCTATTCAGGGTCTTTTGTGTCTCCATACAAATTTTAGGATTTTTTGTTCTAGTTCTGTGAAAAATGCCATTGGTAATTTGATAGGGATTGCATTGAATTTGTAGATTGCTTTGGGTAGGATAGTCGTTTTCACCATGTTGGTTCTTCCAATCCAAGAACATGGTATGTGTCTCCATCTGTTTGTGTCGTCTTTGATGTCTTTCATGAGTGTCTTATAGTTTGCTGAGTACAGGTCTTTTACCTCCTTAGTTAGGTTTATCCGTAAGTAGTTTATTCTTTTTGTTGCAATGGTGAATGGGATTGTTTCCTTAATTTCTCTTTCTGATCTTTCATTGTTAGTGTGTAGGAATGCAAGAGCTTTCTGTGTGTTAATTTTGTGTCCTGCAACTTTACCAGATTCATTGATTAGCTCAACTAATTTTCTGATGGCATCTGTAGGATTTTTTATGTATAATATCATGTCATCTGCAAAGAGTGACAGTTTTACTTCTTCTTTTCCAATCTGGATTCCTCTTCTTTTTCTTCTCTGACTGCTGTGGGAAGGACTTCCAAAACTATGTTTAATAGTAGTGGGGAGAGTGGACATCCTTGTCTTGTTCCTGATCTTAGGGGGAATGCTTTCAGTTTTTCACCATTGAGAATGATGTTTGCTGTGGATATGTCATATACGGCCTTTGTTATGTTGAAGTAGGTTCCCTCTATGCCCACCTTCTGGAGCGTTTTTTATCATACACAGGTGTTGAATTTTGTCAAAAGCTTTTTCTGCATCTATTGAGATTCTCATTGTGTTTTTGATTTGCATTTTCCTGATGATTAGTGATATCAAGCATCTCTTCATGTGTCTGTTGGCCATTTGTATGTCTTCTTCAGAAAAATATCTATTCAGATTCTCTTCCCATTTTTAATTGGATTATTTTTTTTGATAATGAGTTGTATGAATCCTTTATATATTTTGCATTTTAACTCCTTATTGGGATTATCATTTACAAATATTTTCTCCCATTCAGTAGGATGCCTTTTTGTTTTGCTGATTGTTTCCTTTGCTGTACAAAAGCTTTTTAGTTTGACACGGTCCCATTTGCTTATTTTTGCTTTTGTTTCCCTTGCCTGAGGAGACAGCCAAAAAAATAATGCTAAGACTTCTAATACTACTATACACTGTCAGTTTCTTCTTTGAAGGATGTTAATATTTGCTTTATGTATTTAGGTGCTCCTATTTTTGGTGTATATACATTTACAAGTGTTATCTTCTTGTTGGACTGGCCCCTTTACCACTATGTAATGTCCTTCTTTGTCTCTTGTAAGTTTTTGTTTTAAAGTCTATTTTATCTAAGTACTGTTTCCTTTTTGTTTCCATTTGTATGGAATATCTTTTTCCATCCTCTCACTTTTAGTCTGTGTGTGTCTTTATACCTGAAGTGAGTCTCTTATAGGCAGCATATACAGAAGCCTTATTAAACCATTCAGCCATCTTGTCTTTTGAATATTTTAGTACATTTACATTTTTTTCTTTATACATATATCCCCATATCCCCTCCCTCCAGCGACTCCTTCCCACCCTCCCTATCCCAGCCCTCTAAGTCATCACCCATCATTAAGTTTATCTCCCTATATAATGCAGCAGCTTCCCACTAGCTATTTTACATTTGATAGTATATATATGTCAATGCTACTCTCTCACTTTGTCTCAGCTTTCCCTTTGCTCCCACCTCGCATCCTCAAGTCCATTCTCTACATCTGCATCTTTATTCTTGCCCTGTCACTGGGTTCATCAATACCATTTTTTTTTTAGATTCCATATATGTGACTTGCCATACAGTATTTGTTTTTCTCTTTCTGGCTTACTTCGCTCTGTATGACAGACTCTAGGTCCATTCACCTGACTACAAATAACTCAATTTCATTCCTTTTTATGGCTAATATTGCATTGTATATAACTACATTTACATTTAACGTAATAATTATCAATAGAAAAGTACTTAACTGCCATTTGTTAACAGTTTTCTGGTTGTTTTTGTAGTTCCTTTCTACTTCTCTTGCTCTCTTCCCTTGTGATTTGGTGACTATCTTTACTGTTTAGTGTTTGGATTCCTTTCTCTTTATTTTTTGTGTATCTGTTACAGTTTTTGGTTTCCATGAGATTCATATGTAACAGCTTACATATACATATATATACTGTTGCTGTTGTTGTTCATGGTCTCTTAAGTTTGTGCACATTCTAAAAGCCCTACATTTTTTACTCTCCTCCACCCATTTTATGTTTCTGATCTCATATATCACATATTTGTTTGTTTGTCTGTTTGTTTTGGCTGCACCACATGGCATGCAGGATCCTAGTTCCCTGACCAGGGATTGGACCTGCACCTCCTGCAGTGGAAGCATGAAATCTTAACCACTGGACCACCAGGAAAGGCCCACATCTTTTTATTTTGTGTATCCCTTAATCACCTATTATAGATATAGAAGATTTTACTACTTTTGTTTTTTAACCTTCCCACTAGCTTTATAAGTGGTTAACCCACTATCTTTACTGTATGTTTGCCTCTATCAGTGAGATTTTTCCATTTGTAATTTTCTACTTCTAGTTGTGACCTTTTCTTTTTCATTTAGAGAATTCCCTTTAACATCTGTAGTTAGGTCAGTTTGGTGGTAATGAACTCTTTTAGTCTTTGCTTGTCTGCAAAACTCTTTCTCTCTCTCAATTCTGAATGATAAACTTGCCAGGTAGAGTATTCACGGTTGTAGGTTTTTTCCTTTCATCACTTTGAATATAATGTGCCACTTCCTTCTGACCTAGAGAATTTCTGCTGAAAAGCCAGTGGAGAGTCTTGTGGGAGTTCCCTTGTTCTGAACCAGTTGCTTTTCTCTGGCTGTTTTTAAGATTATACCTTTAATTTCTGTCATTTTAATTATGTATTCATGCAGACTTCTTTGAGTTCACCTTTCTGGAATTTTTTGTGTTCCTTAAACCTGGATATCTGTTTTCCTTCCTCAGGTTAGGGATATTTTCATCTATTATTTCTTCCAATAGGTTATCTGCCCCTTTTTCTCTCTCTTTTCCTTCTGGGACCCCTATAATGCAAATGGTAGTATGTCTGATGTTGTCTTGGTGGTCTCAAACTACCTATTTTTAAAATTCTTTTTGTTTTTCTGTGCATTTTCAGTGATTTCCATTACTCGATCTTCCAGACTACTGATCCATTCTTCTGTATCATCTATCCTACTGTTGATTCCTTCTAGAATATTTTTCTTTTCAGTTACTATATTCTTCAGTTCTGACTGGCTCTTTAATATTTCCTAATTCTTTGTTGAAATTCTTACTATATTTGTTCATTCTCCCGAATTCAATGAGCATCTGTAAAATCAATACCCTGAATTCTTTAGTGGGTAGACTGCTCATTCCCACCTCATTTAATTCTTTTTCTGAAGTTCTGTCTTGTTTTCTCATTTGGAACATATTCCTCTGTGTCTTCATTTTGCCTAATTCTCTGTGTTTATTTCTAGGTACTGGGTAGGTCCTTTATGTCTCCCAAATCTTGGAAAAGTGGATGTATGCTGGAGACATCTTATGAGGCCCAGCAGCATGCTTCCTTCTGGCCATCAGAGCTCAATATTCTGGGGTGCCCTCTATGTGGGCTGCATGCAACCTTCTGTTGCAGCCGGGCTGACTACTGTAAGCATGCTGATAGGCGGGACTGACCCCTCACCCTACTTGCTGTAAGGCCCTGCCTCGTGTGGTTACTCTGGTGGGTGGGGCAGGTTTCTCAAGTGACTGCTGTAGGCTGCTTGTGGGCAGGGCAAGTCCCCAGCATGAACAAGCTAGAGTGAGGATTCCAAGATGGTGCTTCCTAGTACTGGTGTCAATAAGGTAGAACGAAATCCCCAAAACATGTACCACTAGCATCTCTATCCCCAGGGGAGTCCCAGCTGCCTCCTGCTTCTCCTGGAGGCTCTCCAAGATTAGTAAGTGGGTCTGACTCAGGTGCTTTTCAATTTATTGCCTATGTGCTGGGACTCAGCATATGAGATTTTGTCTGTGCCCTTTAAGAGTGAAGTGTCCATTTCCTATAGTCCTCTGCCTCTCCCAATTGTAAGCACTGGTGGTTTTCAAAGCCAGATATTCTGGGGGCTTATCTTCAAAATGTAGGACCCTCAGGATGGGGAACATGATGTGGGGTTTGGACCCTTTGCTCATCAGGAAGGAACTCTGTAGTTGTGACAGTCTTCCCGTTTGTGGATCACCACCATGGTATGGATCCTGACGGGACTGCGTCTCTGTCCTCCTACCTGTTTCACTGTGGCTCCTTCTTTATATCTTCAGTTGTGGAAAATCTCTTCTGCTAGTCTTCAGGTCTTTTTCTCCTGAGCAACAGATAGCTGCTCACAGATAGTTGTAACATTGGTGTGCCCATGGGAGGAGGTAAGTTTAGGGTCTTCCTACCCTGCTATCTTGATCCCCTTCCTAACTGTAAACTGTTGGGTCAACCAAGAAATGTCAAGTTTCTTGCTTAAAGATAAAATATATAAAGAAATTCAACATAACACAATTAGCATATTAATGTTCCCAAACATGATAATAATCATGGTTACTTATAATTAATAAAACACATTTACCTACAATGTAGACTTTTCATACTTAGAATGTTTTCACTACCAAGGATTGATCTTTTGTCCTGGTTAACGACATCCCTTTAAACTTGAAACATATTTTCTATTAATTAAAATAGTCTTAATTGTAGGGGTGCACAAATAACCAAGGTATCTCAATCAAGATTAAATTTTCCTTCATGGGCTTGGTACCTCAGATGGTTCTTGGACTAATTCCTTCTAATCATTCAGTTAAAATAGCAGTGTTTCCAAACTATGAGTTCCAACCCACTGATGTGTCATGAAATTAATTGAGTGGATTAGAATTTTTTTTAATGAAACAAGAGAATAGAGAATATCACAGTAAAGCTCATGTGTTAATAAGTATTTGTGAAACTTTTGTTTATTCACACACACACTCACATACACAAATATGTACCACACACAATAGAAGTTATTTTTTTTCCTATGGACCACAGTCAAAAATTTCAAAATAACAAATCAATGATATTTACAAGAAATAGGAAATAAAAATATATATCAAAAAAGGTTTTAAAAAACCTGCTTCATTTCCAACTAACAGTAAGTTACAAGGAGTTAAATATTTAAATATACCTAGGGCTCTCTTCTTATTACATAAGGACATTCATTCACAGTCACATCAATTTATAGGAAACAGACTAGATAAGTTGTATTCTAAAGGAATTCTCATCTGTTTTGTATTTCTTGTGGACCTTCTTTACTTACTAAGGACATTTTGCAAGCTATGAAGTAGAACATGCTAGCTATTAAATAACTACATATTGTGATTTCTCACTGAATCAGGAAGTGACTAAACAATACAATATGCACTTAAGATTTAGAAGGAGTTGATTCAGCAAGATATAATAGTTATCCAATTGTCATACCACAATTTTAACTCATTGAACATGCTTATTCTTTGACAACTAAAAGTTTGTTCCTTATATTCATACCTAAAATATCATTCAGATACATAGCTATCAAGAATAAAATGGCTAGGAATGGAATATATTTTTAGCAAACACCCTTGCCAAAAATTCTTTATAGTTAGAAGAATAATTTTACATTTCCCACAAAAGATGGAATAAGAGTCTCTTTAGTTTACCATTATTCTGGTTATCAATAGTTGGCAAAGTTTTGGAATTTCCAAACAAGGGAACATTTTGTAAATATGGTTAATAATACTGTCAACACCCAATAATACATAAAAAGAAATAAAAATCTCAGGCAGTGTGTGGATGATATATAAGATGACATGAAAGGTATAAATTTACTTATGGTCACTGTTTAACTGAAATCTAATGAAACAAAATGGTATCAATGAGTTCAAGTGAGCAGCACAGATTATTTTTGTTTTAAGAGTTGTGAAGGTATGATTTCAATGTTGAAGGATGTGTATCTAACGACTGTTTACTGATGCAGTGAAAAAGCACAAAAACTAGAGCCAAGAAAAATGACACCACAGCCATAGAGAAGTACTTCCCTTTAAACAGTTTTTTTTTATTGATTTCTTTCAGTCTTGATTCTTTAAGAACCTTGGATAACAACCTTATTTCCTCTTTTACACAGTTTTAGCTACAAAACCCTTAAGAGAGACTACAAGGGAGTTTTACGAAAAGAAATTACTATCTAGTTACAATACTGTTAATACTTTGTGTATTGCTATATCAATAACTTCCTATTTTCCCTTAAGTCATATACTATATTTTCAAAGTGACATAAGTAATTGATAGTTATTACCATGGGTACAAAATATATACATATGCATATACAATGCTTGAAGAATAGGTTAGGTGCAAACAGTTTCTCTGGATAAATCAATTTTTACACAAAACTTACTATCATTCTAAGGTTATCTGTCAAAGAGGCAGTATGACTAATTGTCTAATTCTAATTTGCCAAGAACACCTTTTTATATCAAAGGTCAGTAAAAAATCAATTGTCAAAGGCAATCAATAAACGCATTGCTTGGAGTTTTCTGCCTTTAGGATATGGAAGTATCCAACCAGTTAAAATAACTATTAAAACTGATTCTGACACTTCAGGAGATAACGATGTTCTCTAGGTCAAAAGAACAAAAGAAACCTCTGATATCCCAAAGAGGCCCAGGTTCCCTTTTTGGAGGTACAAAGCACCATCGTCTCAGGAGACTACACAGATGCCTACAAAGAATGAGAGCTTTGAAGAAGGTCTAATATGGATCCAAATTTTGCCTCTGCATCTACTAGTTGTTTGACCGTAGGCAACTCACTTAACCTGTTTGATTCCTCAGTTTCTTCATCTGTAAAATGAAGATATTTGTATTTATCTTTCAGGTCACTGGGAGAATCAAATTAAATAACATACATTAAGTAAGAAACTGGCCCATGATAAGCATTCAACCAGTCTCAGTTCCCTTTCCATTCCACTTAACAACTCAAAACAACTAACCATGAGCATAAAATATTTCTAAAGAATACAGTTTAAAAAAAATTCTTATTTTCATACATATCAACAGGGACAATGTCAAAAAGTGATAAAATTCTCCTCATACTGTACACATGATGGATTACAAACATAACCCCCATCAGCCATTTCATTCTACCCATCACTTAGCTTCAGAAATTCAAGGAAAAGAAGTAATGTGGTGGGCTCCCTACTGATAAACATGTCTTGTTTATTCATCTGGTATTTCCCCCACTGCCTAGAACAATGCCAAAACATGAACACTCAACAAACACTGCTAGTGAACCGAAGCAAACAGCTGTAAAGTTAGTGCCTCAAAAACTCCTGAAGTACCACAGTATTCTGCAAAATGACTCAAAATAATGATGAGTTGGGAAGAAAAGAATGAGATTATAACTGAATGCCTGGTTTGAGGGAATATAGATTACTGGCAACTGAACTCAAGTCCAAAACAGCTCTTGAAAGCAAAAACAAACAAAAAAATCTTCTAATTATTGCAATACACTGTCTTTACTCTTATATAAAAACACTTCAGCTGCTTTTCAGATGTTTGTAAATAATCAGAAAATGTGGGGTAACTTGCCATCACATACATGTAAAGCTGCAATGATTGGTGCAGATAAGAACTCATCAAGACTGCTTAAAAGCAAGCAGTAATCAGAAAGCAGAAATCACAGGCAAAGCTCACGAATGTCTATATGAGCTGCCAAAGTGGCGCATTTGAGCCATCTAGTGGATAGAAGGAAAAAGTAAGTTTAATCCTGTAAAAAAAAGTGCCCTATTGTCCCAAACAATAATAAAGTATATGTTTGGGGGAACAGTAAATTACAATCTATAAAAGACAGCAAAGTACTAAGAAGTAGGTATTAAGGTAAGATGAAGGATAAAGTGGTGACAAATTTGTCCAAACAGAATTCAGATTTTATGGATAATTAAAGATGAATACTAAAAACACTCATGATATTTTTCTTAAAATCATAAAACCATTAGACTACACGTAAGTCTGTAAAAGCCATTAGAGAAAAAATAAAAAAGATTTAAGGAGGCAGCCTCTTGCTGGAAAGAAGAAAAAGTAAACGGAATACAGTGAATTTCTATAGGACTAAGTGAAGAAAATGATGTCAACTTTCTGCCTGAGGACTTCCATCCAGTTAGGGTTATGACAATCCCAGCGCATTTAGGATCTCCTCTCACCCCTCTTCTAGCAGAGAGGGAGACCCTCAGAGAATGCAGAAGTCTTAAACTCCAGGCCTGAGGAAGGATGAGAGGATTAAACTCTTCAAAGTACTCATATTGACAGCATTGCTTCTGGAAGTCAGAATGTCAAATTTAAAAATTTCAGAAGCCACAAATTACTTGAATGGTGTAATACTGTGCAATTAACTTAAATTCTGGAGGCAAATTTTTCTCATCCATAAAATTATGGTCTTATATTAAATTACTGGCAAGATCACTTTAATTCTAAAATTTAATGGTTTTTTGGTTTGGAGTTTGTATTTTTTCCCATTAGTTTGCATAAACAATAGAGACTGTGTTCCAAGCTCCAAAGAGGAAACAAAGAGGACTCCCTGAGCCCAAGCTGCAGAAACACTAGTTAGCAGAAATAAGACACTTATTCAAGTTCATTTTTATGCAAGGCAGAAACAAGAGTCATAAAAAAATACAAATACAATGCTACAGAAATCTTTAAGGCTAAGAATTTAGCCTGAAAAAGACAACTTTTGCTTATGTATCAGTACATATCATTATTTCTGAGATTCACTGCGTAGGGAGCAAGAGGAGGTGAAGGAGATAAGAATGTGAGTGAAGAGAATGAATGGTAAGAATAAAGAGGCAAAAATATAGGAAAAAGAAAAAAAGGCAAAACTGGCAACTGTCAAGAAAGAGTAAAAAATGGTCTATTTTGCTGGGCATACAGGCCTCACGAAGGATCTACTGCTGAAAATAGGGCTAGAAAGGTAGGATAAATTTATTCTCGCAGACTACAGAACCATCTGAGGACTTTAAGCAAGGCAAATGAACCTGGGCCAGGTCAATGGAAATGAGGGAAGACTTAAGAAGTACACTGGAAAGAGAATTACATGAAGAAGCAGCTAGAACTGAAGACACTCTAGTCTGTGTGCCAGGAAGGGTAGCGACATTATTAACCCAAGTAGTAAACGTAATTATTACATCATGTAAATTACTGTTTTTATACAGGAACTGATAAGATAAAAGATGCAGGCTAAAAGAACACCTTAGGAAAGACCTATATTTAAGGTTTTGGTTTTTTGTTTTGTTTTAACGAGAAAGTTAAGGAAGAAAGAAGGGAGAGAGAGAAGAAAGGAGGAAGGAAGAAATAACAGCAATCAAGGTAAGAAGAAAAATTTAGAGAAGTATATTATTTCAAGAGGCAGCAATGTTAGTAGTGTAGAGTGACAAAAACAATACTGGCTTGAAAATTGAAAGGGAGACAAAGGGAGAGTGAAGAGATCTATAAGTACCTTTTCTTTTTTGTATTTCAAAACACAGTGATCAAAACAATATGGTACTGGCATAAGGATGGGGAGTAAGTCTTCTTGACCCTGGACTAGGCAACGGGTTTTTAGATGTGACACCAAAAGGAAAAAAAAAAAAAAAAAAGGATGAGTTGGACTTCACCAAAATTAAAAACTTTGTACGTCGAAAGATATTATCAAGAAAGTTAAAAACACAACTCATAAAATAGAAGAAAATTTTTGCAACTCCTATCTGACAAAAGTCCAGGATTCAGAATAAAGAATGCTTACAATTCGACAATAAAAAAACAAACAACCTAATCAAAAAACGGGCAAAAACATTCTCCAAATAAGATATACAAATGGCCAGTAAGCACATGAAGAGATATTCTGCATCATTAACAATCAGGCAAATGTAAATCCAAACCATGAGATCCACTAGGATGGCGAGCTGTATCAATAAGACAGACAATAACAAGTGTTTGTTGGCAAGGGTGTAGAGAAATCAGAACCCTTATATATTGCTTGCAGGAATGTAAAATGGTGCAACTTCTGTGGAAAACAATTTTGGCCAGTGCCTCAACAAATTAAACATAGAATTTTCACATGACCTGGCAATTCCAGTCCTGGGCATATACTCAAAAGAACTGAAAATAGGTACTCAAACAAAATCTTGTACACCCATGTTCACAGCAGCACTATTCACAACAGCCAAAAGGAAGAAACAATCCAAGTGTCCATCAATTGATGAATGAATAAACAAAATGTATATATGGCATATATATAAAATGGAATATTCTAACATAAAGAGGAACAAAGTACTGATACATACTACAACATGAATGACCTGAATTGAAAACATACTGGTAAGTGAACGAAGCCAGTCATAAAAGGGCACTTGTTGAAAGTTTGCATTTATGTAAAATATCCAAAATAGGCAAATCCATACAGAAAAAAGTAGATCAGTGGTTGCCAGGAGCTAGATTTGGGAGAATGAGGAGTGACTACCTAATGGGCAAAGGGTTTCCTTTTGGAATGATTAAATGTTCTGAACTATGTAGTGGTGATGGTTACACAACACTGTAAATGTACTAAATGTGACTAATGGTAAATTTTATGTTACGTGCACTTTAAATTTTTTCTAAGTTGAAAAAAAGAAAAGTAAGTTTGATAAACCTCTGGTGAGACTAAGCAAAAATAAGGCGCAAAACCCCCAATATTAGTGGTGAAAAAAATGGATGTGACAACAGATTCTACAAACATGAAACAGATAAAAAGGACACTATAAACAAGTTTTATGTTAGTGTTTTGTCTACTTGTTCTATCAGTTAATGAGAAAGCTGAAAACTCTCAAGCTATGCTTATGGATTTGTCTTTTTTCCTCCCTGAATTCTTCTGCCTTACATATTTTGGCATTCAGTATTAGGTATGTAAAATTTAGAACTGTTTTATTTCCCTATTAGACTGTATCTCTTATCAGTGTGAAACAACCGAATTTATCTCTAGTAAAGCTTCTTGCCTTAAAAATCTATATTAGTATTTGCATGATGTATCTTTTTCCATCCTTTTACTTTCAACTTTCTTATACTCTTCTTTTTTTGGGGGGTTGGGGGTAAACTGCACAGCTGAATTTTTAAAATTCAGCCTGATACTATGACAATACATTTTATGTTTAACATAGTTACTGATATATTTGGATTTATGTCCACCATTTTGTATTTTCTACTTATTCTGTGAACTATATTTTTGCCTGTTTATTTCTTTTGGATTTCATAGTTTTCCTTATTCCATTTCCTACACTATTTCAGAAGTTATTCTTTCAATTTCTTTTAGTTGCTAATCTTTATATAACATATATGCTGATTAATTTAGACTGAAAACTTGCATATCTTTACTCTTCTTACCAACAAGTATACCTTAGAATACCTAAAGCTATTCATCCCTCTCTGACTTATACATTATTATTGGCATATACATTAATTCCATTTTTAAAAGCCCATGAGACACGACTACTGTTTTATACAAATCATTATTTGCTTAGATTTACTAAACTATTTACTACTTCATATGTTTTTCATTCCTTCTTACATTGCAGGACTTCCATCTGAGAATCACCTTCCTCTTGCGTAGAATACATTCTTCAACATTTCTTTTAGTGAAGAATTTCCAATTGTCTGTTTGAACTGTTTGAATTTCCCCTTTTCCCTCTGATGCAGAATTCTAGATTTTTCTTTTTACTTATGATCTGATGTCTTCTGAGTGCGACACCACTGAAGGTAAATCTCTCTTCCCTCTCTAGATAATTTTAAGATCTTTTGTCTTTGATCTTCTGCTGTTTCAATGCAACAAAGCTGAGAATTTCCTTTTATTTAACCAGCTCGGGTTCTTGTGATTTCTGAATGTATAGGTTAGCACTGTTCATAAGTTGTACAAAATTCTTAACCATTACCTTTTCAAATTGTTGTCTGTTTCCAGTCTCTCTTATGGAAGGCCATCCAAGTAAATGTTTAGATATTCTTAAATGGTTTTCAACTTCTCTTTCATAGTTTTCATCTGTTTCTCTTGAATACATACAGGACAATTTAGATGTTTCTTTCAGTTCATTATTCTCTTCTTCAAATTTACATAATGTGTGGTTATACCCATCTATTTGAGGTTTTTTAAAAGTTTCAATTAGTATAATTTTAAATTCTGTAAGTTCTAGCTGCTTTCAAAAAAAATCTTTTAGGATATTCTTTATAGTTTCTTAACCTTGGAATATATTTTAACATGTCTTTAAACTTTTAAGCAGTTATTTTATATTCTAGGTCTGATTATTCTTACTTCCTAGCAGGTCTCCTACTGACTCCTGCTCATGCTTATGGTACTTAGTTTCCTTGTGCTTTTATTTTTGACTGTCAGTTGCTCTACTAACTTGGAGTTTTATTTCTGGGAAAAATTTAAGCCCTGGGATAGAGATGAGTTTCTCCTATGAGAATCTATATTTGCTTCTTCCAAGAGCCTAGATACTCACTGTCAGTATATGATCACTACCATTATGGGGGTAAATCCAAACTAAATTATCTCAGGGAAATTTTATTAGACCACCTAGGGGGTGTTAAATTCAAATTGCATGTTAACTGTATCTCAATAAAAGTTATAAAAAAAAAACAAACAAAAAAACAAATCGCAAACCACATGAACATCCATTGGCTGTTCAAAATTCTTATCAATGATCTTGGCTCCACACATCGACATTAACGATTTCGTAGTGTGGTCCCTGACTAGCAAAATCATTGTGACCAGGGAACTTGCTAGAACTGTAAATTCTCAGGCCTTATCCCACACCTACTGAATTATAAACTCTGGGGATGTCAACTAGCAATCTGTCTTTGAACAACCCACCAGGTGATTCTGATGCATATTGAAAACTGAGAAGCATAGAGAAAAATCAATTTCCTTTGCAGTCTTGAAGGACAGTGGGATTGCTGGGGGTTTCCAGTTTAACCCTCTGAGGCTCAGCTTTTAGGGCAAGAAGATGACTTATTAGATTTATCGTCTCAGAAAGACCTTATTATTTCCTCAAAGTTCCTCAATGCTTCCTGAGGCTGAGGAAAGGAAACTCAAGTTCACAAGGTTTCAAAAATGCCCTCTGGTTGAAAGTCAGTTTGTGTCACACAATTAACTTCTCAGAGATCCTGCACCTTTAGGTTTTTTATTTTCTCTGAGAATTTTTTACCTAATGTTTTAGCTAGGACTCCTTTTTAACTTTTTATTTTGAAATAATTATAGATTTATAGTAAGTTGCAAAGGTAGTATTGTACGAAGAGGTCCCATATACGCTGCACCCAGTTTTCCCAAAGGTTACATCTTACTGCACTATAAATATAAAATCAAAACTAGGAAACTGATTTTGGTACAATGTGTATATTTCTATATCTTGTTATCACATGTGTAGATTTGTATAACTACCAGCACCACAATCAGCATACAGAATTATTCCATCATCACAAAGACTACCCCTTCATAGTCACATCCACCTCCCTCTCTACCCCCTACCCCTAATCTCTGGCAACAACTAACCAGTTATCTGTTCTCCATGTCTATAATTTTGTTATTTCAAGAATGTCATTGGGTCCGCCAAAAAGTTCGTTCGGAACACATCTTATGGAAAAACCCAAACAAACTTTTTGGCTGACCCAATATATAAATGGAATCATACAGTTGCTTTTTGACACTGTTTTTTTTCACTCAGCAGAGTAGACTTTAAGATCTATCCAAGTTGTTGCATATATCCCATTCCTTTTTTTATTGCTGAGTAAGATTTCACAGTATGGACACACCACAGATTAGTTTAATCATTCATCTATTGCAGGACATTTTAGTTAACAGTTTCTGGTTGTTACAAATAAAGCTGCTATGAAAAATCATGTACAGATTTTTGTGTAGACAGTTTTCCTTTCTCTGGGATAGATGCCCAGGAGTATGACTAGTGGGTCATATGATAAGAGTATGTTTAGCTTTTTAAGAGACTACCAAATTGTTTTCCGGAGTGGCTGTATCACTTAACATTTCTACTTAGCAATGTATGATAGATTCAGTTTTTCTGCATCCTTGCTAGCATTTGGTATTGTCACTTTTTAAATGTAATGATCTCGAATTGTGCTTTGGGGATCGTGTCCAAGAACTCTTTACACCAAGCCCTAGACCCCAGAGATTTTCCTCTATATTTTCTTTTAAAAGTTTTATGGTTATAAAATTTACATTTAAATATATGAATCCATTTCAAGTTAATTTTTGTATAAGGTGTGAGGTTTAGACTGAAGTTCATTTGGTTGCCTATGGATATCCAATTTGTTGTATAGACTATCCTTCCTCCATTGTCTTTTGCATCTCTATCAAAAATCAATTGGCCTTACTTGTGTGGAGCTATTTCTGGCTTTCTAGTCTGCTGCACTAAACTACAGGTGTCTGTGCCAATACTATACTATATTGATTATTCTAGCTATTTAGTAAGTCTTGAAATTGAGTACAGTGATTTGCCCCACTTTCTTCTTTTTTCAAAATTGTTGTAGCTACTCTAATTCCTTTGCCTTCCCATATAAATGTTATAATAATTCTGCTAAACCTAAAAAAAAGTCTTCCTCCCCCTCCTACACCGTTGATAGGAACATAAGTTGGTGCATCCATTATGGAGAATAGTATGGAGATTCCTTAAAAACCTAAAAATAGAGTTACCATATGATCCAGCAATCCCACTCCTGGACATATATCTAGAGAATACTCTAACTTGAAAAGATCCCTGCACTCCAATATTCACAGCAGCACTATTTACAACAGTCAAGACATGGAAGCAACCTAAATGTCCATCAGCAGACAAATGGCTAAAGAAGATGCAACACACACATACACACACACACAGACACACTAATATTACTCAGCCATAAAAAAGAGTAAAATAATGCCATCTGCAGCAACATGGATGGACCTACAGAATATCACACTAAGTGAAGTCAGAGAAAGGTAAATATCATATGATATCACTTATATGTGCAATCTAAAAAAGTAATACAAATGAACTTACTTACAAAACAGAAACAGACAGACATAGAAAACAAACTTACAGTTTCCAAAGGGGAAAGGGCGGGTAAGATAAATTGGGAATTTAGGATTAACAGATACAGACTACTATATATAAGGCAGACAAACAACAAGGACCTACCATATAGCACAGGGAACTATATTCAATATCTTGTAATAATCTATAATGGAGAAGAATCTGAAAAAGTATATATATATGTATATATGTATATGTATAATGGAATCACTCTGATGTACATTTGAAGCACTGTAAATCAAACACACTTACAATAAAAAAGTTTTTTAAAATCAAACTTATAAACTCGCCAAAGGAAAAAAAAATCTTCC
This sequence comes from Hippopotamus amphibius kiboko, assembly GCF_030028045.1. NCBI lineage: Eukaryota > Metazoa > Chordata > Mammalia > Artiodactyla > Hippopotamidae > Hippopotamus > Hippopotamus amphibius. Next base: position 50,718,610 of record NC_080190.1, read on the forward strand.
CGAGATTTTGAACGAATTTTGTTAAACTTGTATACTCATTTTGGGAAAACAGGTTTCTGTACTATGTTGAGTCTTCCAACCTATAAACAAAGTATATTTCTGCATTTATTTAGGTCTTAGATTTCTTTCACCAGCACTTTATAATTTTCAGTATACAAGTTCTATAAATATTTTGTTAAGTTCATATCTGTTTCATTTTTTTTCTAGCAATTGCAAATGGTATTATATTTTTAATTTCAGTTTCCACATGTTCATTGCTAGAGTACAGAAATCAATCTTTGTATGTCAGTCTTATATCCTGTGATGTTGCTTAACTCATTCACTAGTTCTAAGTTCTTTTTGCAGCTTTCTTGGGATTTTATACACATGTGACAATGTCATAGGCAAAAAGGAGCTTTAATTTCTGTTTCCATTCTGTATACTATTTTTCCCCATCTTATTGTGCTGGCTGGAACTCCCAATACTATGCTGTACAGGAGTTATGAGAATGGACATTCTTGCCACTTTATTCCTAAGCATAGGGGGAAAGTATTCATTTTTTCATCAAGTATGACTTTAACTGTATGCTTTCTGCACATATTCTATATCAAGTTGAGGAAATTCCCCTCTATTCCTAGTTTTCTGAGAGTTTTAGTCATAAATGGTATTCAACTTTGTCAAAAGCTTCTTTTCTGCAACTGATATGATCGTGTTTTTTTTCCTTCACCATCCTGTTAATATGGCTGACTACGCTGACTAATTATTAAATACTGAGCCAACCTTGCATTCCTGGAATAAAGTCCACTTGGTCACAATGTGTATTTTTTTATATATTGCTGAATTATATTCTACTTATAATTTGTTAAGGAATTTTTGCATCTATACTTATGAGAAATAATGGTCTGCAGTTTTTTGGTTTGTTTTTTGGTTTTTTTGGTATTTGTCTGACTTTGGTAGCAAGTTATTATCAGCTTCATAAAATGAAATTACCAAGGGGTTTCTTAATTTTATATTTCCTGACAGAGGTTGTGTAGAAATAGTTTGAATTCTTCTTCAAGAATCTGGTAGAATGCTCCAATGAAAACATCCAGGTCTGGTTTTCATTCTGAAATTACAAATTTAATTTCCTTAATAGTTTAGGGCTATTTAAATTATCTATATTATGCTGTGTGAGTTGTGATAGCTTGTGCTAAGTAACTGGTTCATTTTATCAAAGTTGCTGAGAATTAATATTTTTTCATTTGTTATAAGTGTGTTTATAATTGCTTGTTGAAACATTTTCTTGGTGGCTGCTTTAAAATCCTTCTCAGATAATTCTGACATCTGTGTTATCTTGATGTTGGCATGTATTAACTCTCTTTTCTAACTTGAGCTGAGACATTTCTGATTCTTGAAATAAGACACCTTCAATTGAAACCTGCATACTTGGGGTACTGTTATGATACTATGGATCTTATTTAAATATTCTGTTATAGCAGGCTTCTTCTGCCACTGCTCTGGTGGGGGAGGAAGGACACAGCCTCATTATTGCCTGCCAGGGATGGAAGTACAGGTTCCTCGCTAGATTTGTTGACCACTGTGGGGGCAGGGAAGGAACTTGTTATACTGGGTGAAGGTGGGAGTTCAGGAACCTCTCTAATACTGCCTGGCTGGGAGGAGCACATTGTTACTGCCCCATCCCACCCCCTTGCCCATGACCTCTACTGACACCATGGGAGGGAGGGGATGCCTTGTTATGACTAGAAGAGTGAAAATCTAGGTCCCCACTTGGCTTCCGCTAATCAGGGTGATTTTTTTCTGTATATTTGGCTGCAATGGAGTGGTTACTATCTAAAAGTTTTCTGTCTCACTAAGTTATCCCATTCCTAATCCTTGGCTAAGGATAGACTTCTCTTGAGGCTTTTGCCTGCGTCGAACATTTCTGGGCTGTCAGCTTCTCTGTACCCATTCCAGAACATATGAGGCTATAAGAAAACTCAGTATTTTTTACAGTCATGTTATTATTTGGGTTCTGAGGTCCTAAGCCCATCTACCTTCTTCTCTTCACTTTTCAGTCTTACATGTATTTTGTGCATAATGTCCACAGTTTTTAGCTGTACTTAGCAGAAGGGATAGAGAAATGTACATCTATTCCATCTTTCTGGAAGCAGAAGTCTACACTGCATCACTTTCACATTTTCTTCGGGGATAGGCTTGGATAGAGAGAAGGGTGTGTGTGTGTGTGCGTGCGTGCATGCACACGTTTGTATGAAAAATCAGATCTTAGACCCAAAAAAATGTTCCTATTTCATTTTATTCTCTACATATACTAGTTAATTTTACTTATTTCATAAAATATTTAGGATTGGCTTTCTAACAGAAAATAACAAAGAACCCAAGGCTTGTATACTGGCTGACTCACAAGCCAAACTGAGGAGGCACCCAGCAGTTAGGATAGTGAGTTGACCATAGAGAAATAAAGTGGGGAATTCACAAAAATATTGGATCAAGCCATGAAACTGGGAGTTTCTGATAAGCCTGTCTAAATCTTTAACATTTCCTATAGTCTTATTTATTCTCTGCATACTTCACTCTCAGAGATAAGTATGTTGAAGTCTCCCACTAGGATCTATCAATAGAAAAAGACCCTTTCTGTTCTGTTTAATGTTTCATGCCTTGAATTCTACCACATCAGATATTACTATTATTCTGGGTCTCCTTTATAATTTCATAAGCTTTTTTTTTAAGTTCATGAATTTAACTCTTAATCTTTCCGCATCACTTTGTTTTACATGATTTTCTTTTAGAAAGGATCTACCTACATTTTGTTTTCTGATTCTACCTGGATTTCAGCAGGCAGAGAGGAAGACAATGTGAGAGACATGCACAATCATATCACACATCCTTACCTAGAATTCCTGAACTCCTACAGCATTTTAACACTACTTGTCTTAGCAATTATAACTACTTGATTTTGGCAAATTCCTATATGGTATCTCTCTATAGACTGCAGGCACTTGGAGGGTGGAAAAAAATTTTTTTATTACTTTTTGAAAAGTTTCCTAAAGTACTTATACATTGCCTTATTTATAGAAGCTATTTAAAAATATATATATTTTGAATTTTAATTAATTAGGAAGATTAATCTTTGCACTAAGCACCGTGAGGCTACAGTATACATCAGCAACGAAATCCTCGTAAGCAAACAGTCTGCCAGTTTAGAAATGCATGCTCAGAATGGCCACCAACAAGATATTCAGTCAGTTTCTGTACAGTAGCCTGATGTGAAACTCCCCAAAGCAGGAATGAACAGAATTGCTTTGGTTAAGTCATGATGAAAAACTAATGACTAGCGGGAAACAACAGCAGATGGCCAATCTGGCAACAATCTTAAATAGGGGTAGCTCTTTAGGAATAAAGACAACAGGGAGTTATAAATAGTACTAGAATCTGTAAATGCAAAAGTAGTTAAAAAAAAAAAAAAGTAGCTCACAAAATCTGTGCAATTTAAAAAATGTATATAGAGAAGCAAATCTGTTACCCTAAACTTACTAAGCTTCACCTGGACTGTATTTACTTACAATAATTTTCAGAGGTGACCAACTATAGTTGCTCCTAAATTATCTATGGTCACTGAGGGAACTCATTAATAGAGTCAAAATAGCATGTGATTTTTTGTTTACTCTGATATTGCTCTATTTTGCCAAATATTTAATTTGCATTCCTTAAATGTATCCTAAATGGGAGAGACTGGAGGTACACCAGAAATGTGCTATGTTCAATGGGTAATTCATCTAGAATTCAAATACTATAAATCCACATATCAGATAACCCAGGTTTTTAATTGATACATTTATAGCACAAATTTTCCATATATTTTAATGTATGGTACCACCTTCTTTTCTATGCCTCCTTCACTTCTGGCTCCCTATCCTCAAATGCCTTTTCTTGAAAACAGTAGAACAAAAATCTATGCAAGCTTCAGTGTTTGCCTTGTTAGGCAAGTTAAGACTGCAGTCAACTGAAGTTTTCACTTCAGGTCAAGTTAGTTATTTTGTGAATTGAGCCTAGTGTCCCCCATCTCAAAGAAAAGGATAAGACAAAATTCACCATGGTTCTCATTCCTCATTTCATTAAAAAAAAAGTAGTGCCCAACAAAATGCTCATCATCATACCTCTCTGACCTTGACCAAGACCTCTACACCTCCTCAAGGATCCCAAACCATTCTGTGAGCCACTATACCTACAGCTCCAAATTCCCCTCTATCCTCAATCTTTTTTCCAAGCATTTAATTTGCTTCTTTGCTTTGAATGAAATCCTGTCTTCTCTCACACCACCACTTCTTATGCTGCTTTCTCAAATGGTGGCATAGGTAGGGCAGAACAGGAATTTGGAGTGTGTTCTCTGGTGCTACTACTGCATACCTATGAAGTACCTGTGCTAGGTATCTTGCTTACTCCCCACTGCTCCCTTCTATCCTTTCCAAACTCTTACAAGACATACACAAAAACTTGCTCCTTTAAAGTTCATGTTACTCAGCTTTAATATCCAGTTCCCCTCTTTGCTGCTATGATCTACCAGCCTCTCAGTCACTTCCCACATTCACTGAGGACTTTCACACCTAGTTAAAGTCTTCCCCTTTACCCTAACCAAGCCCTGCTATCATCTTGGATGATATCAAAATCACTGAGCCCAAACTCTCCAAAATGATGGTCTTTCAGTTCTTTTGACATCCTCAACTACATAACCTACCTCTCTACCTAACCCTAACCACCTATTCCTGTGGTCACTAGCTAGATCTAGTCATCATTTGAAACTGACCAACTTGTAAAAAGCATAGTTCAGGTATCCTACTCTAACCACTACCTCTGTTCCTGCAAGTCTGCCTATAAACCACCCTCACTATGACCATTCTTTGCCCTCAAATCATCTTCCAGTACCTTAACTTTGTACTTTCTACCCATCCAGCTTCTTTTTACTATATTCATTTTCTCAGGCAACTTAAATCCCATGCTCTATCCTGTTGAAAGTACTCTTATGAATACCCTTAACCCCTCAGACTCCTATCTTGCAAAATCCCAAGCCCAGATGGAAACTCAGCTATGCACTTTCTTCATACTTACGCCCAACTGCAAATAGAAAAACTAACACAATAGGAGAGAGAGATACAACTATCACTTCATGGTCAACCTCAATGAGTACACAATAATGTTCTTTTCTCTGTAAAATTACTTTCCACTCTCTACATTTATTTTAAATTTTCTAATCTCCATCATTTCTTTCTCTTCATAGAAGAGACGCTATCAAGCAAGAAGTCTTGCAACTTCCAGCTACCAAACACCGTTTACACTCTCAACACCTCCAATCTGGCTTCTGCTTCCATCAAATGGGTCTCTCTGAGACTATCAATGAGACATTTTTTTCAATCCACATTTAATTTGATCTCTCAGAAGTACCAGACATAGTGGATCAATTGAATGCTTGAGGTATTCCCTTCCCTTATGTGGCAAGTCCAAAGATATCAGGTCCTAATCCTTGATCCCTGTGAATGTTATCTTCTATGTTAAATGTGACACAATAAGAAATATATATTCGATTTAGTCCCCTGTTCCTGACAACTAGCTCCCAAAACCCTTGGAAACTTTGGAGTGGTAAGCATGTCTTTTGCATGCTAATGAGATGACTGGTGGCTGGAGGCCAGTAAGTAGCTTCAGGATGAATGCTGGTGGCCAGAAAGACCAAGGCATCATTATAAGGTTTGAACTTTCACTCCCACTGCCACCCCCCAACTCCAGGAGGGGAGAGTGACCGGAGATTGAGTCAATCACCTTTGCCCAATGATTTAATTTAACTGTGCCTACATAACAAGACCTCCATTTAAAAAAAAAAAAAAAAAAAAAGGCCCTAAACATTGGGGTTCAGAGAGCTTCTGGGCTGGTGAGCACATCAAGGTGCCTGGGACCACAGCGTGCCTGGAGAGGGCATGGAAGCTCTGCACACTCCTTGCCCCCATGCCTTGTCCTATGTATCTCCTCCATCTGGCTGTTCCTGAGTTTCATCTTTTACAATAAATGAGTAACAGTAGGTAGAATGCTTTTCTGAGTTCTGAGAGTCATTTCCAGCAAATTATCAAACCTCAGAATGGGGGATGTAGGAAGCCACCCCACCCCCAACCCTGACTTCAGAGACATTTGGTCAGAAGTACCAGTGGCCCAGGCTCGCAACTAGCATCTGAAGTGGGGGTTATCTTGTGAGACTGAGCCCTTAACGTGTAGGGTCTGCTCTAACTCTAGTAGTTAGTGTCAGAATTGAACTGCAAGACAACCAGTTGGTGTCCAGAAAGTAGGTGAATTGGTTGGCACAGGGAAAAAAACCATACATTTGGTGTCAATAGTGTTGTGTAAGTAAAATAGGAACTTTCCTGGTAGTCCAGTGGTTAAGACTCTACGCTTCTACTGCAGGGGGCACAGGTTTGATCCCTGGCTGGGGAACTAAGATCTCACATGCCGTGCGGTGCAGCGAAAACATTAAAAAACAAAACAAAACAGCTCTAAATAAAGGTCTGGCAGATGTAATTACATTGAGGATCTTGAGATGAGATCCAGATTATCCAGGTGGTCCCTAAACGCCATCACAAATCTCCTCGTAACAGAGGGAGATTAGACACAGAAAAAAAGGAGGCAAAGTGACCACAGAGCCAGTGATTGAAGTGGTGTGGCCACAAATCAACGAATGGTGGCAGCCACCAGAAGCAGGAAGAGCCTGTGGAGGAAGCACAGTCTTGCCAACACCTTGATTTCAGCCCAGTAATACTAATTTCAGACTTCTGACCTCCAGAACTATGAGAGAATATAAATTTCTATTGGTTCAAGCCACTAAGTTGTGGTATTAAAGCATCCATAGAAAACTAATACTATGTAGCTTCTTTAATAATCCACTGTCCTAGTTTGCTGAAATCAGTTCTGCTTGAGCTTCTTTAATGAGTCATCATGCTCCCTACCTTGACATTAAAAAGGGGAATCCCTCAAAGGCTAAGAATTCTCTTCTCTCTCTACATTCCTTTGTTCCAGGTAGTTTCAACCACATCCACAGCAATTACCACCTCAATACAAGAGATCTAAATGTGTATTTTCAACTCTGATGGCTCCTCTGATTTCAGGATATTTCTATTTGAACTGCCTACATAATATTTCCATCTGAATGTTCCAAAGGCATCCATAATTCAACACCTTGAAAAATCAAACCTAATCCTCTTATAGTATTCCTTGTCTCAGCAACTGATACTCTACTCTCCAATCACTTCATTAACCTTTCCCCAGTTCCTTGGAATATGCAAGGCCCCCCCTCTCCTGATAGCTTCTGCATATGCTTCTCTCAGCCTACACTGCTCCGAATTAAGTTCTACTCAACCCATCAGGCTGGCCAAAAAGTTCCTTCAGTTTTAAGTAAAAATAAAAGACATTTTTCATTTTCACCAAGAACTTTATTGAACATATTCATTAACCAAATGAACTTTCTGGCCAACCCAATACTTCCTATCCTTACCACTGAGTTCCTGCTCCTCCTTCCAATCTTAAATTTCAGCTCAGCTGCCACCTTCACAGAATCTTCCCTGACTCTAGAATTTAAATTGGGTACCCTTATACACTTTCATGACACCGTGTTCTTATCATTGTATTTATCAGAGTTCTAATCATTCTCTTATTTTTTGTGACCAATTCTCTTCTCCACTAGACTATAAACTCCAAGAAGGCAGGAAATGGTTGTTTTATTCACTCTATATACTGAAAGCCTAAACATTGTGCCTGACATACTGGAAACACCAGATAATAATTGCCAATTGAACAAATGAAAAATGAAAACTATTACTTCAAGTGAGAGTGTCCTGAAAGCCACCTAACTTTCTTCCCTTATAGTCGGTCCTCCATATCTGTAAATACAGAACTCGTGGATACAGAGGGATGACTGTTCTATGCCTTTTTATATAAGGGACTTGAGCATCCACAGACTGTGGTATCCACAGGGGATCCTGGAATTAATCCCCCGTTGATACTGAGGGATGACTAATTTTTACATTTAGTTACCAAGGCTATTAATATGTTTTAACTCAGACCCATAGCTATTTAGATTTCCCTAAAGAAAAATATATATCATTGTCCAATATCACCCATTAGAATTCAGTTCCTTTAAAACAATCATTCTCGAAGCAACTCTAAAAATAAAAATTAATGAAGCTGCCTTCTGCTTCTGGCATGGTGGAAGTACTAAGATCAGATTTACCTCTTTCAGTAACTAGAAAGAGGAAAAAATATGATATGTTATCAGACAGTGGATAACAGAGAAATTAGGTCTTCAACCTCTAAGGGGGGAAAGAACAGGAAAACAAGTAAGTTAAGCCTTGTAATTTCTCTGCTGCTTTGCCTAGGGGTCCTTTCCAGACCACTGTGCAGAAACGGCCACACTAAACAGAGCATAGCAGCTTCACTGAGTTAAGAAACCAGATTAGGAAGGCGAAAGTGACTGAAATCTTAAGGGTAGAGCAGAGAGAAGAGAACCACTCAGAGGAGAAAGAGCTCCAGAAATCAGCATAGGAATCTTCTTCTGTCTTTAGCCAAATACTAATCTACACATGCATACCACAAAACTCCCTAAGTTGGCAAAGGAAAACTGCCAGGGAGCTATAAGATAAACAGTTTCCAGAACTTATTCAGCAACAAGGATAAAAATTACCACAGACTTCTCCTCTGAAACTGTGCAAGCCAGAGACAAGGAAACTACAACTTTAAAGTGCCGAAAAACAAAAATGTAAATTCAGAAATGCCTAACATTTGTCCTTTTCTCTCTCATTCTCTCATCAATGTACAAGAATTTTCCAGAATCTAAGAAACTTGTGATACCACAACAGATTATATTGACTTCTTCTTTTGGAAAGTAGTTATTTTTCATAAAAAAGTTATTTATATTAAGCTATGATTAGTTTATTATTTTGTCAATGAACTGATACTTTTTGAAGTTCTTAATTTTAATTTCTAATAATGCAAATTTTGGTTGCTATAGCCCACATAACGAAAACCTGTTTGAGAGCCTCAATAATTTTTACGTAAAGCTATTCCAAGACTAAGAAGTTTGAAAGTGACTGCTTTAGGTATAGTGGCTTCTTCAAATCAGTGCTCTGTTGTGATGCCACAGAGCTTGTGGGAAAGTTTTTCATTACAAATTCAGCTTTCTTGTTTTGTCAGTCTAGGTAATGCATTATCTTTGAAAAGAATCTATTTCACCTAAATTATTTAATTACTAGTATAAAATTGTTTATAATATTCCCTTAGTCTAGGATATATTATGACGTCCCTCTTTCACTCTAGATATCGGTAATTTGTGGCTTCTCTCTTTTCATACTGATCAGTCTAACTACAGATAACGATTTTACTGATTTTTCCCCCCAAAATATTAACACAACTGGGGTTTGGGTGATGGCCTTTTAGTCCTCCTAACACCTGATGGCAATGGTGGTATGCTCAAATACATAAACATTTAAAACATTTGCAGACCTCATTCAACCAGTATCTTCCAAATTACCAATGCATAGGCAAAAGATTTATTTAAATGCAAGACAGACCAATAGGTTTTAATATAACAGAGCAAGAAAATTTTATTTATCTGGTTTCAGATTTCACACTGTAGTTAAATTGTTGAATTCTGGTGCAGTATAAAAGAGGAAGATCTAAATTATTTGTATGATGAAATGGGAAGTACACACAAGTACTTCTGTTGTGTAGTGAAAAATAACTGTTGTCTGGAAAAAATAAAGGAGCATGCAACTATTTGAGTTGTGAGCCACTTTTTCATGGAACACTATTTTACTTGAAAGAAATGGACAAACTATTATTTGGACTAGAGTATCCAGAAGACATTTTCTTGAAAATGAACAAAGTGAGCTTATTAGTTCAAGGAAAACAAATGACAGTATTCATTAACAAGGACAGAATTCTAACTTTCAGGTTAAAGTTAAAATTTTGGAAATTTTATACCCATTCCTGGGAATCTTGGCAGCTTCCCAAAATTCTTCTAAGATAGATAATGACATTAACAAATGATTTTTTTTTATATTATATAATACGGCAGCTCGAACTTTTTGGTTTCAGGATCCCTTAAACCCTTTAAAATTATTGAGACTCCCAAAAAACTTTTATATATGTGGATTATATCTATCAATATTTACTATATTAGACATTAAAGCTGAGCATTTAAAACTTTAAAACGTCTTTAAAAGTAACAATAACAAACCTACTACATGTCACTATAACTAGCATGTTGATGGAAAACAACTATTTTTTAAAAACTCTAGTGAGAAGAGTGCCACTGCTTTACATTTTTTCAAATCCCTTTTCTGTCTGGTTTAATTTCAGACAGCTGAATTTTCTTATGTGCTCTGCACTCTGTTGCCACATCACAGGTCAGGCCGCATGGCCTCTGAAAAACTCTTGAGAACAAGCATGAAAAAGGCAAAGAGCATCTCAGTATTACTGTGAAAACAGTTAAACTTCACGGAACCTTTGCAATTCCTTCCTATATTCTCTACTGTTTAAAGTTAAGAGATGGTAACAAATCTTAGAAGACAAGGTACAGAAATCAATGCTGTAAATCTCTTCTTTTATAAAAATTCTTACTCTGTTAAGTACACATTTCTTTTAAGCAAAATATATTTCTTTAGGCTTTATCCCTCCCTAATCAAATCAAAGCAGTTATTAGTACTCTAGACCCCAATTAACATACACTAACACTACTTTTAGGTCTCTCTATACATACACATATATGTGTGAGCCCATGTGTATAAATATATATAATCACTCTCACAGATGCACAGAATATCAGAATATATGAAGAGAAATACACCAAAATGTTATTAGCAACATTATGGATAGTTCTGATCTTTTTACCTTTATTTTTTTCCCCAATATTCTATATGTAATTGCATTTAATTTTTTAAAAAAAGGAAAAATGCTTCCCACTACTATCTTCCTCTCTTTAGCACTGGATAATGTTCTTTTCAAAAAGAGTGTGCCCTGACCTTAGGGAACCAGCAGGTCTTAGTAATTACATGGAAGGAGAGAATAAGGAGAAAATTACACCAGGAAATAGGATGCAGTGGACTCCATGTTATTTAACATATCAAAGAACTGGAACTTAGAATTCTGATCCAAGAACCTAGGATTTCCAGCAAAATATGTTCTTCTCATAAAATAATGTCTTCTTACACAGTGCCAACAGGACCTATGTACACCAATAAATTTATTACAAATATTTAGCTTTCTGTACCTTATAAGTGTTCTCACTTACTCTCCTTTGATCTTATATCATCAAAGAATACAGTACTTTAAAATTCGTACTCTAAATGGATTTAATAAAGTTTTTAAAAAAAGAGACCTCAATCTTTTTGGAGATTACCAATATTCATGAAAATGTCTGTCTCTTGGCCAAAAATAATTGCAGCAAAGGGCCAACAACTTAGAGCAATGAAATACAAGGCTCTGAATTCTTCTAATTAGGAATCTCAAAACTCTATTACTTATATAACTGGTGCCTGCAATACCGCACCCATTATGCCATAATTAACATGAAAAGAAGGGAAAACATGCTGCTGAAGCACAAACAAGCCTTCCACTTAACCAGGAAAGAGAGGCAGCACAAAGCAGTGATTAAAACTCAAGACTCTGGAGCAGATAGTCAGATTCCGACTCTGGCCCCACCATCCTGGGCAATTAACTTAATTCCATCTGCCTCACTTTCCCCAACTGTGAAAGGGAGGAGTAGGATAACAAATAATCAGTACCTAAAAGGTTGTTAGAAGGATTAAATGAGTGTTAATATTTGTAAAGTGCTGGCACATAGTTAATATTTTTTGAAAGAAAAAGTAAGAAAACCCTGAAGTTAAAGTTCAAGCGCTTTTAAAATAAATGATGAAATAATTGTAGGGATGCAGAAAAGCCAAATCAGATCATTTAGAATACTGTACACTCAATTTTCTAGCTTCTTTAAAGGGTATAGCAATGTGGTGCTGTTCAATAATCTCTCAACATAGCAGGAGTTTCCAAACTGCTGAAGTTACAAATCACTTTCAGGGACTTCAAAGATGATAATGGCTACATGTGACTTAAAGTGTCTTTATGACCACATAAACTGAACAGAAAAATGTTCTGTTTTTGAATTAAGGAAGGTTACATTCAATACTAGCATGGACTGGAGGCCTCAGTTGTTCTGCAGACTACCAAGAAAGAAAAAAGGCTGATCCAGTGTGGCAAATCTATTCAAAATGTGAATGAAAGAAATGAACAATCACATAAAATTAACACAAACTAATTTCCTAAAGAGAAGACACAAATTACCAATAAATAGAGGGATCATCACTACTAACTGCAAGAACATCAAAAGGATAATAAAGGAATATTATGAAAAATTCTGTATCCACAAATTTGATAACTGAGATGAAACAGACCAATTCTGCAAAAGACATAATCTACCAAAACTCAAAGAGAAATAGATAATCTGAATAGGCCTATATTTATTAAAGAAATTGAATCAATAGTTATTAACCTTCAGCTGAAAGCACCAAGACCAAATGGTTTCACTGGTGAATTCCACCAAACATTTGGCGGCGGGGGGGAATACACACACACACATCAATTTTCTAAAATCTCTTCCAGGAAACAGAAGTAGAGGAAACACTCCCTAACTCATTTTATGAGGGCTGCATTATCCTAATACCAAAATCAAAAACATTATAAGAAAACTACAGAACAGTATCTCTTTTGAACATATATGCAAAAATCCTCAACAAAATATCTACAATCAAATCCAACAATGTATAAAAAGAATTCTATACCACAACAAAGTGGGATTTATTCAAGGAATTCAAGGCTGGTTCTAAAATTTGTAAGTGTAATCCAATACATCAAGAGGCTAAAGAAGAAAAACCATATGATCATACCAACAGAAGAAAAAGAATTTGACAAAATCTAATACCCATTTGTGATTTAAAAAAAAAAAACAGAAAACAAACAAAAACTCTCAGAAAACTAGGACTAGGATTTGAGATAGGAATTCCTCAATTTGATAAAGAACATCAACCTTCCCCCGTCCGTCCCCCCCGCCAAAAGAACTACAGTTAACATTATACGTAATGGTAGGAAACTGGATACTTTCCCTCTAAAATCAGGAACAAGGTAAACATGTCCTTTCACCACTACTGTTCAATATTATACTGGAAGTTCTAGCTCTTGCAATAAGACAACAAAAATTAAAGGGTATAGAGATCATTAAAGAAGAAATAAAATTGCTTCTGTTTGCAGATGAGATGATTATATACACTGAAAATCCCAATGAATGTACAAAAAATAAAACCCTCCTAGTTGATATAGTTGTTTCTATTTGCATAGAGATTAATTTTGATACCACTATACACATATATATACTGGAATTGAACAATTAAGTAAATAGATGGTGTATGGTGGGAGGCAGATTTCTCACTGCTGGAAGAAATTTATGACCAATAAGGGGAGGGTGCCAGAATTCTGATCCATCATGTAGTAATGGATCGGAATGGAAGACAGCAAGAACTCATGTTAACTTTAATACTGACATAGATGGTTACACATAGAATATACGTATATAGATGCATATTTATATACGTATGTTAATATACACATATTCATTTCTTTACTCTGTCTGGTGAGAGTGCCTAAAAAGAAGCCACATTCTGGAAGCAACAAGGACATCTAGCACCCAGATGTTGGTTTCTAATACCATTCTCCGATAAAATGAAAGAACCCCTTGGAGAAATGACTGATTCCAGGTCTGGAGCAGAAATAGAGCTGGGAGCATCCTGTAGTGCCAGAAAGTTAGGATGTCCTCAAAAACAAAAACATCCATTTTGACGGAGATAAGTCAGAGGGGCACAGGAGCCAACTGAAAGATCTCTTAATGGCCAAAGCTAGAACAATCTGAACAAAATAAAGTAGTACTGGATTATAACCCAAAGTTTAAAATAAACACCTATAAATCTACACTGATATTAATGATTGAATAAATTAATAAATGGGAGAAGAGACAAATCTCTCACGCAGCTGGATTTTAAATAATTCATGTACTCTACTCTCAAAGAGAGAAGGTATAACTCCTCATTCTTCACGAGTGCACATAGTGACTTCTTCCAAACAGTACACACACCAGGAAAGGGGTGAGGGTAGAGATCTGACAAATACTACCTCAGCCAGGTGATCAAGGTCAACATCAACAGTTGTAAATTATGTTAATGGTATGTCCCCTTGATATTATGTGATGAAAATGGCAGCTCACCTCTGTGATCTTCCTTTCCAAAACCCATAACCCTAGTCTAAAAATAAGAAAAGCATCAAATTCCAATGAAGTGGCACCCTACAAAATACCTGTACAGTGCTTCTCAAAACTGTCAAGGTCATAAAAAATATCAAGGAATATCTGAGGAACTCAAAGAAGTTCCTCAGATATTCCTTGAAGAGACATGAAAACTAAATGTAATGTGGTATCCTGGATGGGATACCTGGAACAGAAAAAGGACATTAGGTAAAGACCAAGGGAAGCTGAATAAACTATGGACTTTAGCTAATAATAATGTATCAACATTAGTTCACTAATTATAGCAAATGTACCATCTTAATGTAGGATATTAGTAACAGGAGAAAGTGGGTACAGGGTATATGGGAACTCTGTAACACACGCTCATTTTTTCTGTAAACCTAAAATTCCTAAAAAATAAAGTCTACTAAAAATAGGAACAGTGACTAAATGACTGTAACCCCCACCCCACCCCCCAGCCCAAACCAAAAATCTCTGTGATACCAAGAGAAAGAAAGAGAAATAAAAGTATTTGACACCTTTGGAGATGACTAATCACCAATTTCCAGAGTTAAAATAGAGTTCAGAGTTTCAGAGTTGAAAGAATTCTCAGATTTAAAGAGTTGATACAGTAAAGGAAAATAAGCATATCCCTCATCTTTCCAGGTAAAACTAGTTCAATCTCAGTTGACATGGGAGAGGCTTTTTTTTTTTTAACAGAAGGCAGCTGGCTAACAGAACCAGAAGGATGATAAGGTTGCAAAAGCACCTCTTTGCAAACCCAAATGAAATAACTAGTTTAGATAAGGCTTCTCCATATATGCGAAAAACATCAGGTAAAAGGCTGCTGGGAAACAGAATATTTGAGGGAACCAAAATATCACCTCACCAGTCAACTGTTAATTGCGGGGGGGGGGGGGGGGGGGGGACATGACCATCTTTATAATGGACAGATTTAGTGAATATCATCTTAACCAAATGATCACATTTCAGGTAGACAACCTGATATATATATGTCTTGTGTTATGAATCAATATAATGTACACAGGAGCATCTAAGCCAAAAAAATCTAAATATAATGCAGCCTTTAGACCCAAACTTCTATTTTCAGGAAACACAATGATTGGAGATAAAAGTTAAATACCATAAGGAAATAATCAGACAAATCCAGAACATGAGAACATTCTATAAAACGAGTGGTCTGATCTCTTCAAGCCAGTATCATGGGGGAGAAAAGTGGAGGTGGGGACAACTGTAGTAAGTTAAAAGTGACTAAAGTAACAACAATCAAATGTAATGCATGAACTCTGATTGAATTCTGGCTCAAGAAAACCCACTACAAATGGACAACTAAAAAAACTTGAAAACAGACTAAATATTGCCAAGCCCCCCCCCCCCCCCCCCCGCAAATATGACATTTGTAGGCGAATGCATTTAATTTTAGGAGATGCTTTAGGGGTCAAATGCAGGGAAAAAAAAGTCTCTATTACGAGAGAAATAAACAAATATAACGAAATATTAACAACTGTAACCAAGTGGCAATACACAAGTGTTCGCTGTCCTATTTTAATTTCTCTTTGTTTGAACATTCTTAATAAAAGCAGGGAGGTGTGGAAGAATACAGTCATTAAAAAAAAAAGCTGATTAAATGATCAGTTGTTATTACTAGAAGAGAGTAACAGCAGATTCTATGGGCAGGTGTAACAAAGAAACGTGGATTTTAAACTGGTCTCCTATGACACATACACTGCATGAACATTAGGAAAGTAGGGGCAAGAAAGATGGAAACAGTTTAAGAAACAATTCCTATCTTTTAAAGTTTAAAATATCAACCAAAACTCTACTGATAAAAATCATCTAAGACTAAACACCTCCAGTATCTATTACTTTTTCAGAATAAAAAAGGGACTATGAAAGAGATATTTCACTTTTCAATTACAATGGCTGAAGAGTGATAGAAAATTTTTGTAATTCTGAAATTTCAGAAATACATGAATAAGCTGGAGGATAAAGAACATAAATGAACTCATGAACCATAAGTTAATTTACATACAGAAATAAATATACATGAAGATAGCATACGAACTCAAAATCAGCAGCATTTCATATATTTTATATTAGTAATGGGTTTCATAGAACTAAGTTCTCTCTGCAATCCCTTACTATACCAGTGGCTGTGCTAGTATATA
Organism: Hippopotamus amphibius kiboko; assembly: GCF_030028045.1. NCBI lineage: Eukaryota > Metazoa > Chordata > Mammalia > Artiodactyla > Hippopotamidae > Hippopotamus > Hippopotamus amphibius. The sequence continues at coordinate 50,735,128 of NC_080190.1, forward strand.
ATGCTATAAGGCACAACCATTAAGTCCAGCCCCAAAGCCAATCCCTCCACATTTAATGACTTAGAAGTCTATCCTGGGGTTTCCCTGTGGAACAAATTTAAAAATTTTACTCAATGTAACTAAATAGATACTTTTCGTTGCCTCCTCCACACTATCTAGGATTCTACAGTCTTATAACTATGACAATATCAAGCCAACAAGCATGTCAGTTCTTTTTATATGTGACTGCCCTTTCTCATTCCTGATCAACATGAAAATCTAACCTTATCTTTTTCTTTCCCAAACTTTGCAACAATATCATTTTCTCTGCCATTTGTTCCCCCCCTTTCCACTCTTAAGCCTATTTTCCTTTCTCTAATAACTGCTATAATGTATATATAATGAATATATACTGTATATATAAGAATACTGGAACCCAAACTCTCACCCTGAGAAAAAACTAAAACCACATACAACAGAATCTCAAATAGGGAATTTTATGAGATAAGGCTTCATTAAGCTAACAAATTGCTTTCCCTTATAATGGTGAACTAGGTAATTTAGACCAACACTCTTACTGAGAGCAAAGAGAAAAACTGGACATCCCCTGCCCCCAGACAAAATTAGAAAAACAAACATAAATACCTCTTTGAAGGCATAAGACTGCTAAAAAGGTAGTAAAAAATGTATGGAGGCTAAGATCTGGGACAGTAAGAAGATTTTCAGAGGGGAGCCAGATATGTGGGGGTCATTTTCTCAGGGGGTATCTGCCAATTCCATAAAGGCGGCTGAGAAGCCGAGCTGAACTTTTCACAAATTTATAAGGCTGGTGGGAAGCAGGTGTTAAATATTAGAGGTAAGGAACCAACAAAGTATGGGGTAGGGAAATATGGGGCTGATAACTCGCCTGGTTTTACGCTGGGACCCCAAAGGATAATATCCTAGGTTTAAAGAAAAAATAAAATAGACCAGCCTTGGCAAACGCTGGAGTGCCAAGCTTTGAAATATTTTTGTCTCTGGATTAAGATGATCCTTAAATTATCTCTATAATTTTTCATATATGTCTTAATAAAAAGGAGACTAAAACAACATGATAAAAAATTGACAATAGCCTACAAGAAAATACAGAGGATCAAGATAATAGTTATCCAATACAGACATGCTTAATATATTAAGATAATTTTTTTCTTTTTTTAACTGTAAGTCATGAGAGACTGGCCCCGTACAAAACCCTGCTAACTTCAAAATTTCAAATCATACTTTGTATCCAAATCCTTAAATTCATCTGATTGACTCTTTAGGAATTCCCACAGTTTTTCTAAACCCTCCTTTGGTCCACATACATCTGAAAAGAACATAACACCTACTAAAGTAAAAAAAAAAAAAAAAAAAAATTTAGTTTTCCAATCTAAAAGGAATTCATGTGCCAACAGACAGACCGTCTAACCTACCCTATTGGTACGTTCCCAACAGGGGGCATATCCCACTAAGTTGCCACCAGAGAGTGAACTGCTACAGGGAGCCACCATAGCTCACATCAGAGGTTTTCAAGCATTTTACATCACAACCCATTACATATACACCTCTGTATCTATATTTAAGTACACGCAACTTAACTGAAACACAAATTTCATAAAACACTTCTTAGCTAGAGTAAATAAGCAAGACAGGGTGGCCAACATAAGGATAGACATACACATTAATGGAATAAAATTGAGAGTCCAGAAAAAAATTTTTTAAAAATAAGAATGATAAGACATTTCAATAAGAAAGCACAGCACAGCTGACCCCTGAACCCTCACTGTGCAGTTGAAAAATTTAGATATAACTTTATAGTGGGCCCTTTTTATCCACATCCACATCCTTGGATTCATCCAACCCTGTATCTCGTAGTAGCACAGTTATGTATTTATTAAAACAATCTGCATCTAAGTGGACCAATGCAGTTCAAACCCATGCTGTTCAAGGGTCAACTGTATTTTCAACAAATAGTGCTGGGACAATGACACATCCATATGCAAAAGAATGAAGTCAGATCCCCTCCTCACATCACATACAAATTAACTCAAAATAAATCACAGACCTAAATATAAGAGCTAAAACTATAAAACTCTTTGAAGACGACAAAGGAGTGATCTTCATGACCTTGAATCAGGCAGTGGCTTCTAAGATACAACACCAAAAGCACAAGCAACAAAGAAAAAATATACAAATTGGATTTCAATAAAATTAAAATCTTTTGTGCTAAAAACAATAACATCAAGAAACTGAAAAGAATGGGAGAAAATATTTGCAAACGAATCAACAAAGGATTAATCTCCAAAATATATAAACAGTTCACGCAGCTCAATATTAAAAAAAAACAAACAACCCAATCAAAAAATGGGCAGAAAAAAAAAAAAAATGGGCAGAAGACCTAAATAGGCATTTCTCCAAAGACATACAGATGGCCAAGAGGCACTGAAAAGTTGCTCAACATCACTAATTATTAGAGAGATCCAAATTAAAATTACAATGAGGTATCACCTCACACCCGTTAGAACAGGCATCATCAGAAAATCTACAAATTGTAAATGCTGGAGAGGGTGTGGAGAAAAGGGAACTCTTACACTGTTGGTGGGAGTGTAAACTGATACAGCCACTATGGAGAACAGTATGGAAGTTCCTTAAAAAACTAAAAACAGAGTTACCATATGATCCAGCAATCCCACTGTTAGGCATATACCCAGAGAAAACCATGCACCCCGATGTTCACGGCAACACTATTTACAATAGCCAGGACATGGAAGCAACCTAAATGTCCATCAAAAGATGAACGGATAAGGAAGATGTGGTACATACGTACAATGTAATATTACTCAGCCATAAAAAGGAATGAAATTGGGACATTTGCAGAAACACAGATGGACCTAGAGACCGTCATACAGAGTGAAGTAAGTCAGAAAGAGAAAAACAAATATATATTAACGCATATATGCAGAATCTAGAAAAATGGTACAGATAATCAGTTTGCAAGGCAGAAATAGAGACACAGATGTAGAGAACAAAAAGATGGACACCAAGTAGGGAAAACCGGGAGTGGGGGTGTGGGATGTTGGGGTGGGATGAACTGGGAGATTGGGATTGCCATATATATGTTACTAATAAGAAAAAATACCAAGTTGTACACTTTAAATATATGCAGTTTATTGTATGTCAAGTGTATCTCAATAAAAGTTCTTTTAAAAAGAAAAAGAGAAGAAAAGAAACTGAAAAGACAACCTGCAAAACAGAAGATATTTGTGACTCACTTGTCTGATATGGGACTTGAATCTAGACTATATAAAGAACACTTACAGGGGCTTCCCTGGTGGCACAGTGGTTAAGGATCCGCCTGCCAATGCAAGGGACGTGGGTTTGATCCCTGGGCCAGGAAGATCCCACATGCCACGAAGCAACTAAGTCCCTGCGCCACAACTATTGAGCTTGCGCTCTAGACCCCACAAGCCACAACTACTGAGCCCACGTGCCGCAACTTGAAGCCTGTGCGCCTAGATTCCGTGCTCCACAACAAGAGAAGCCACCACAATGAGAAACCCATGCACTGCAATAAAGAGTAGCCCCCGTCCACCACAACTAGAGAAAGCCCATGCACAGCACTGAAGACCCAATGCAGCCAAAAATAAAATAAATAATAAAATAAATCTTTAAAAAAAAAAACACAACAATAAAAAGAGAACCCAATTTTTTAAGTGAGCAAAGGTCTGAATGAACATTTCTCCCAAGATATAAAAAGCACATGAAAATATGATCCACATCATTAGCCGTCAGAGAAAGGGGAATCAAAACCACCATGAGGTAACAATTTCATGCTCATTAAGGATGGCTGTATCAGAAGACACACAATAACAAGCATTAACAGGATGCAGAAAAACTGGAAACTTCATACCTTGCTGGTGGGAATGTAAAATGGTGCAGCCACCCTGAAAACAGTTTGGCAGTTCCTCCAAATGTTAAATATGGAATTACCTGTAAGACCACCAACGCCAATCCTAGTGATATACCCAAGAGGACTGAAAACATACATCACACAGAAACTTGCATGAATGTTCATGATAGTATTACTTATTATTACAGCCAAATGCCCATCAACTGAAGAGTGGCCAAAAAATGTGGTATATCTGTACAAAGGAATATTATTAGGCCATAGAAAGTAATGAAGTACTGATACATGCTACAAGATGAATGAACTTTCAAAACATTATGCTGAGTGAAATAAGCAATCACAAAAGACTACATACTACATAATGTCCAGAATAGGCAAATTTATTACAGAGACAAAGTAGAAGATAAGTAGTTACCTGGGGCTGGGGCTAGCACTGGGGCTGGGGCTAGCACTGGGGCAGGGGGTGTGAGTGTGGGTGTATATATGTGCACACACAGGAAGGGGAAATGACCGTTAGTAAGCATGGAGTTTCAGGAGTGACAAAAATGTTCTAAAATTAGTTTGTGGTGATGATTGCATTACTTCATGAATATACTAAAAGGACTTTGAATTGCATACTTCAAAAAGGTGAACTGAAAAAAAAAAGGTGAACTGTAATGATGTGTCAATGAAATCTCAATAAAGCTGTTTAAAAATTCTTATCTTAGCCCCTTATTACTCGTGATACACTCTGACATTTTCTATTGCATTTCATTTAAAAATACAACACTGGTCACGATCTCTTAAATTCCTTCTACAACCCACAAATGGTTTAAGACTGGCAATTTAAAAAACACTGCCATAGAGTCCTCTAACAGTTGAACTGGTAGCCACCTTCTCCTGCCCAGTAGCAGGATTAATCCCATCACATCTCACATCCCAGAAAAAGTCCCACTCTTCCTGGTCATCTATTATTCCCTGAACTGTCACTGCCACAATGCTTTGTATATCTTCCACTTTATCCAATTCCTCATCCCCCCACCCCCCCAAATCCTTTACTAGACCTTCTGAAATTCCTAATTTGTGACTAGCAAACAGCCAATTTATACTACCTTTACTATTCCGTCTCACCACCTACCTTCCCTCCAATTCCCCTTCACTGATTAAGGATGTCAGCAACTGGTTCATCGTATGTACCCTTCCTCCTCTCACCACTTGCTGACTTCACCATTCATGCAGACTGACTGACCTCTTTAATATACTTCAGACCCTTCAATTCTTTGGTCTCCTCTTTTCCCTCTATTCCACCTCAGCAGCTCATCCCAAGGCCACCCTGGACATTACCATTGCCAGAAACTATTATATCTGTCAAATCTCTATTTCAAGCATCCCACTCTGACCACCACATTCAATCCTTCTAGTTCTCTTACTTCATCTGACCACTACCTGCAACAATTCTAATTGATATTTCCAATCCATTGATGCTACCACTTCCTTACTATCCATTCTGACTTCACCTCCTTTCTTGTCCATGTTAGATTTCATGATTCATCACCACTCCTCTATAAGCACTCCCTCTAAAAAGCCCTCATTTCCCTCTTCCTTTTACTTAAAAAAAAATTTTAGTTAAAAAAAATTTATATCAAAGTATAGTTATTTTACAATATTATATTAGTTTCAGGTGTGACATAATCACAGCATAGTGATTCAGAATTTTTACAGATTATACTCCATTAAAGGTTATAACAAGATAATGGCTATAATTCCCTGTGCTATACAATATATCCTTGCTGCTTACCTATTTTATACATAGTAGTTTTTATCTCTTAAATCCCATACCCCTATCTTGCCCTCCCTCCCTTGCTTCCACCAACTGGTAACCACTAGTTTGTTTTCTAGATCTGTGAATCTGTTTCAGTTTTGCTACAGACATTCATTTGTTTTACTTTTTAGATTCCACACATAAGTGCTATCATACAGTATTTGTCTCTCTCTGACTTATTTCACTAAGCATAATACGCTCTAGGTCCATCCACATTGCTGCAAATGGCAGAATTTCATTCTTTTATACTGACCTAGTCTTACGTGTCAACTTGGCTGGGCTACAGTCCTGTTATTCAATCAAACATTAATTTAAGTATTGCTGTGAAGGTATTCTGTAGATGTGGTTAACATTCACAGTTGACTTTAAGTAAAGGAGGTTATCCTCAATAATACTGGTGGGCCTCATCCAATCAGTTGAAAGGCCTTAAAAGCACAACTGAGGTTTTCCTAAGGAAAACAAAATCCTGCTTCAATTATACTCCTAAATAAACTATGTAAAACAGTTTTAAAGTTTCATTAAATATTTTGAAATAAAAAGCGGATGTCTCAAGATTAGGAAAAAAAATTTTTTTTTGCTTCAATACTGCAGCATCAGCTCCTGTCCCAGAGTTTCTTGCCAGCCTGCCCTACAGATTTCTGACTTGTCAGCCCCCATAATTGTGTAAACAAATGCTTTGAAATTTCTTTATATACACACACATACAAATATACCTCTTACTGATTTTGCTTCTCGGGAGAACTCTGACTGATATACTTGGCAAAATCTCACTCCAGAGGAATCAAACCATCTACCTTACCTGTACTTGTATCTAATCAGATAAATAATGCTGGGGGGGTGGTAATCACAGAACTAGGCTGATATCACTTTAAATTCAAGACTTCTAACCCTTAAATGAACAATCAATACTTCTTAGCAAACTGCTCCAAACACTCCCATCCCCCTCTGGCCATACCAATCTCACTGAGAAAACAGAAACCATGAGGAAAGATGGAAGCAAAGAGGATAAGCCTTCATCTTCCAGCCACCAAATTCCCTTGGAAGAACACAAAGCTTTTCTGCAATCCCTCCTATCTGACGGAAGACGATTCTCTAACAAAGGCCAATCTCTCTACTTGTGTTCTCCATCTCCTTTCCTGCATATTCTCCTTTTTACTCACTGGACCCCACATCTTTCTTACCTACCAACCCACTTCTCTGTTCCACTTCATAGACATATTAGAGAAATAACATTTGCAAATCTTCATATAATTTGGAATTAGGGAAAGACTTGCTAACCACAACATATAATTTAGAAGTCAGTAAAGACTGGCAAGCTTAACTACTGAGCGGGGGTAAAAAAACAGCATGACAAAACCATCATAAGCAAATTTAAAAGGCAAACAGTAAACCGGGAAAAAAATTTCCAAAATATAGCACAGAGCTATTTCCCTATAAAAATAAGTCTTACAAATCTAAGAAAGAGTAACAAAGCAATAAAACAAATAGGCAAGGATATGGATAGTTCACAACAAAAATACCAATAGTCCTTAAAAGACAAGAGATGTTTAATCTCACTCATACTGGCAATGAGGAAATAAGCAGGCATCTTTACACAGTGCTGGTGGAATGTGTAGAGGTGAAACAACCTCTACATATGGCACTTCGGCAGTATCTTTCGAAATTATGAATGCACGTACACTCTGACCTAGCAATTCCACTTCTGGAAGTGTATCCCACACATTTCTATACAAGTGTGAAATTATGTATGCACAAGGTAATCCATGTACCATGGTTTTGGATAGCAAAAGAAAACCACCTAAATGTACCTCAAAAAAAGGAACTACTTAAATATATTTTACACCTGTATAATGGTGTTATGGACTGAATTTTTGAATCTTCCCCAAATTCTTATGTTGAAGCCCTAACCCCCAGGTAATAACCTAGGTAACCAGGTTTACAAGAGGTCATGAGGATGGGACCCCCATAATGGGATTAATGTCATAAAACATGGAAGAAAGAGCAGAGCACTCTTTTACCATGTGAGGACACAGTGAGAAGTGACATCTGAAAGCCAGGAGGAGTCCTCACCAGGAACTAAATCTCTTAGCACCTTGATCTTGAACTTCCCAGCCTCTAGAACTGTCAGAAATAAATGTCAGTTCTTTAAACCACCCAGTTTATGGTATTTTGTTATAGCAGCCCAAGCTAAGACAAATGGTATACCATGAAGGTGTTTAAAAAAAAAAAAAGAATAAGCATGCTGTTTATGTACTGATAGGACTAATATGAAATCATCTCTAAGCTAGACAGTTAAGTTAAAAACAAAAGGTGAAGGGTATGTGCATGGTATGCATCTTAAATGAAAAATGGGGGAGACAGAGGACATATATATGTAAGATACACAATCCCTCACTGATACTTCTAAAATCCACAAAGCTCTGAGAAATATAAGTTTCTTATAAGTTTAGTACCAACCTATTTGGTGTCAAACCTGACCAAAAATTCCAGAAGACTATTCGTAATTTTTATTTATCCTTACTGTACTATTTATGCTTTCAATACAGAAATATTAATGTGTTTGATTATGGGATGCTACACTATCTCCCACTAGGGATTTTGGATAATATAGCAGATGCACTATATTACCTTTTTACAGTCCTCCCTCACCCTTCACCCCTTCCCCCCAAAAAAACAAACCCAAACCTTAATTATGAAATACATCTGGACCAAAGGTTTTGGAAAGGAATTATATATCTGTATTTATTTGCACACACATAAACAGATCTTCGGAAGGATTCACAGGAAACTTAACACTGTTTCCATGCAAGGGAATGGGGTGGGTGGGCTGCACGGGGTGAAAAGGAAACTTTTTACTGTATATCTATTTTAATCTTTGGAATTCTGAATCAAAGTGATTATACTACTTAGTCAAAAGATAAATAAAATGTAAATGAAATAAAATAACTAAGACTTTTAAATTCTCCACAGTAACAGACAAAACCAGATGCTTTGGTTTTTGCTTTGACTGAAAAGTGACCCCTGAGTCAGAGGGAGATCTATACAGTGGTGGCTTTCCTTTACTCAATTCTGGTTGACCCAAAAGGCATTAGAGAGAGAATCACCCTCTCAGGAGCAAAGCAGAGAGTGGTGGGCTTCCACTCTCATTAATAGCTTTTAGGAAACAGCAATCTCCCGATGTTTTTGATGCCTCATGCCAAGCAAAAGCAGGTGTGCTTGACTGTTTTTCTCTTCCGGTGTCCCCAGAAAAATGATGTAGCTTAGGTCTCTCAGCAACAGGGAGCAGTGAAGCCCACACTTTTCAATATCAGGGAAAGACTTAAGAATGTGCTCCTACCATAAATTTAACCTTCAAAGCTTCAATACAGTAGAGCCGGAAGACTACAGTTAACATCTGACTAGCAACTTTTCTACTATCTTCATGCTTTTCATATATTTATTTTGATGTCCTGTTGTGTTCCACAATGGATTTGAGGTGACTATAAGGTTTGCCTTTTCTTCTGACTTAGATTTTGATTAATCGTACCACACTCTCAACTTTAACAGAAATTAGGAGAGAACATCTTGCTTTTTGTGATTTATCTAGTCAGTATATTTTAAAAGGCAGGGCTAGAGATGTATGGTTCAGAAGTCCCCAAGTGCCCCAACATTCAGCTCTCAGGCCTGATGCCTAAAGAAATTCCCAACGAAATGCCTAACAATACTTAGTTTCTTGTATTAGGACATAAATGCATTTATGTTTGTTCTTATCTCCCATCAAGTCATACTCATTTAAAGTAGAGACTGACTTCTACTTCCTGTGGCCCCCACATCACTTAATACCTGGTTTGGTAATACAATGGCTTCTCAATAAATACTGCCTGTGCAAACATCGCATCACCTCACAGCTGCTGTCTGCAAGGAGCAAGAAATTTGATGCACCAATATAACCACAGAAACACCACACAGAAAACTGAGAAAAACACAGAAAAGAAGATAATATTTCCAGATGCTACTTAATAATCTCTAGAAAATGGTTAATGAACAGTTGCGGTTACCCGGTCTCCACAAATTTGCAATTTTAAGTTTAAAAGATGTGACTTCAAATATTCCATGTTCTTCAAATGTGGGTCCTTCTGATAAGCTATTCACAGCTCCTGGATTCCCATTCCTTTAGATATCTGTCAAAATAAATCTAGGAAAGCTTAGGCAATTCTCTGTAGTGGGCAAGGTAAACGTAGCAAAACTTTATGTTCGAGAATGTGGCAAATTTTCCCTTTAATATTGCTTTGGGAACATTTCCAAATTTTAAGGCAGAGAGGATTACTGATCCAAACGTTAAATCATTTCAGTCAATTCAGATTAGAAGACACGATCAAATTTTAAACAAACCCCCAGAGATGCAGAGGGGAAAAAAAAAAAAAAAAAAAAAAACTCTATATTCTGGAGAATTTGAACGTATACTGCACATCCAACTGGTTTTAAATTCACTTGGCATTTCGCATTTGTTTCAAGTTAAAAATAATTAGTGATAACAATACCTTAAATTTCCTCAATGCTTACATCTACTGCTGCAGGTACTGTAGATGCAGTACCTTACTTAAACCTCACAGCCCTATGAGATTATGTGCTATTATTATTCTCATTTGACAGATACTAAAGCAGACCCAAAGATGTTACATAACCTGAACTAGCCTATGCCATAGTTAATTAGATCTGGAGCATGGACTGGAACTCAGGGCTGACTCTAAAGTCCATGCTAGCAACCACTATTAAGTTTGGGCACCTTAACTTTCTAAAGAATTGGCAGATTTTAACCAAATCTGATGCACTACCAAAGGGTAACAGGAGACGTAGATATGTATTTGTGCTACATTTGCTATATCTGTCATGTGACCCATCACCCTGAAAAAGAATGGCAGCTAATAAGTTCTCTAAAAGGCCTTATACACATACATACCCACAAATAATTTTCAAAACTGGATTTCAATGAAATTTGGCCTGCCCAGAGACTTGAGGTAGGATTCTGTTCATTGGGGGAAGCCCTCTAATAATCTTTTAAAAGAACACAAATTCACTGTTTAGATGTGCCTTAAGTTCTATCCCTGGTCATAAGCTTCTTGAGGCTGATAAACTCTTCATTTTCACATTTTCCACTAAGTATCTGAAAGCACAAAGTCTCATTAGTAAGCATGGTGCTGTGGAAGGAATAAAATATACCATCCAAAGAACTCCTGACTTCCAGTGAAGCTCTTTATTTGATTTATAAGTGTAGATGTTACAGAAAATATTTGATTGAATACTTTTCTCTGCTTCTGTAGATTACAAAAGTCTAACCTTCATTGCTGTTCTTGACATGGGATTCTGGTGTCACCCAAGAAGGACCCTTTTTGCCCCTGTATATTTTCTATCTGGGGAACAATCTTTCTATGAGAAAAGAAGAAAAAAAAAGAGTTCCAACAGCCTCAGTTTACAGTTCTAACCAAAAAGGTAAACCATTTATTTGTCTGCAGTTCTAGAGCTTGTTGATGACAAAGTCCAGATGACAGAACTGAGAAATGAACCTAGGTCTAATTCCTGGACAGGTCTATTTCTACCTACTGCCCTGATAGGATAGCTTATTTTAATACTCCTGTCACCTTTTAGGTAGTAAAGTTTGTTGACTCAGAACTCATTTCTGAAGTCAAAAGTCAAGTTAATCTGCATTAAAGCAAGAAGACAAAGCTGCTAAATGTTCATGTAAATAACTTGTGACTAAAATAATAAGCATCATAGCTCACAGAAATAGGCAAATGACTTATATCTAAAGTTATGTGGCTATAATGACTTCCTTGAACTACATGAATCAGAAAGACTACTATCCATACGACTGACTAGACCAGAGACCTCTAGAGAGCTGGCATCTTAATATCAGACACTATTTTATACACGTGCAACAAAGCATCTCAATTATCTAGATGACTCAAATATGTCAAAACTCAACTCACTGACAAAGTTAACACATGAAGAATCAGGTTTCTATTCAACAAGCTCTTAATTGCCACTAGGATAGTTTGTGACTAATCACTTAAATTACTACAAGGTGTTTCACTGAGCATTGAGTATCATCACAAGGTTATTTTCATGATATTAGGCACTGAGCAAACAATTAAGATTCTAACTTCATTAATTTTGGTAGAACTCATTCTTAAATGAATTTCCTTCCAAGTGGCCTTATCTGGTTTCCTAATCTGCCAGGACACTTAAAGGGAACCCTTTTCAAATTCATTAATGGAATATACTTAACAGAATCACTGCTATCTCTTCCTTTAAAGATAATGTAGAGTGAGATGGGAGTGACTGCTAACCAGTATGGGGGTTTCTTGAAAAAGTTGCTATTTTTTAAAACCAAGAGAATTTAGAAAGCAAAACACTCTGGTTTGACACATTTAGCCTGTGAGGATTTGAATCAGTAACCCTTACTGGAATCTGACATACCTTAACTAGATAAAGCAATAAACTTTAGTATTTCAAGATTTTCATCCCTTATCTTAATAAAGTATCATTCTATTTATTTGTACTCTAAATCAAAGAATAAGCTCACCTCAAATTCTTTCATATCCAAAGCAAGTGCTAAAACATATTAAGTGGAAAAGAGATGTAATGTGGATAAATTAATATTATTTTGAGTTTTAGGCCCATACGCCTCACCAATAGTATTACTACATGGAAGAATTTAAAATTAAACATTTCCAATAAAACTTTTATTCAATGGGTTTCCTTTGTTCCAACTTTTTCACTAAAAGGAGTATTCAGAAACTTTTCACGTAATATTCACAAAAGAATAAATGCAATCATTTTAGAGCCTGTTGAAATATCACTGTGTGTGTGTCTGTGTATGTGTGTGTATACATGTCACACACAGACACACACACATATTAAAAAAGTATTTTAGACAAGGTTGAATTTTAGGATAGTCAATGGTTTATAAGTGATAGGAAAAAAAAAATTAACACTGAAGTGATTCAAAAGCCCCTACTGTCCTGACAGATAATATATATGAACTGATCATTTAGCCATCTGGAAGTGATAGTTTCCCTGAGGCTTCCAAAACTTCACAGAGAACATTAAACACTTTTTGTCAAGGCTTGAGTTTAGATATTATCATTTATAAGGAGCTTTTCATCAATCTGATTTTTACTGAACACTTACTATATTCCAGGCTAGGCGCTAGAAACACAAATGCAAGACAGGCCTGTCCTCAAGGAAGTCACATTTTGACTGCTTGCTTATGTCGGTGCAGCACTAATCATGTTCACTCACAGCACCTGACCTCCCAGGCTTACCCCACAGCAGGGGATTCTGAAGTAAACATTACAAATGACTGTAAGGAAATATATAAAAGCTGTTGTACATTTAGACCAAATCTAACTCTACTTCCTAACATGTATAACGTTACACTAGAAGTTCCAGATGTACTACTAAAAAATAGTAAAATGACCCAAGGTATAACCATACCTTCTTTAACACACATCACTTATACAGTCGTCTCATTTAAAGATACATCTATTATATTTCAGTCAAAATATCTTCTTCCATTAAAGGACATTTCTCTTTACCCTCAAACTCTCCATCTGGGTACAATACTGAACAGTTGCTGAATGAATGAATGAAATAAACAGATGCTCTAATTACCAAGGAGGTACTTGCTAGATGCTTATCTCAAAACACAATGGACTGACAGACCAGAATTCTACTGGAAAGATCGCTGCATTTCAGAGGCAAAAATAGTAACCACTGGACATTGTCTGATACCGTGCAGTCAACATGTTATTAAGTCCACAGTAAACATATGATAGGAAACTTTCAGAAATTAAAATGAAAAGTGCCCACCCCAGTTCTTTAAAACAGGCTTGGCTCCCATCGAAGGAATGGAAATACGACCACAAGTGCAAGACAAAGAGAAGGGAGGGTGGGGTGAACAAGTCAAAAGGTCACCACCGACTGACCTCAAGAGAAACGCGCGCTGACCACTGAAGCTCGCGCCTAGCGTGACGGACACCTCCTGCCCAAGCTACCGGCCCAGGCTCTTCCTCGCAGCCCGGAGCTGAAGGAAACCTCAGCCTCTTTCGGCGCCGCCGCCTGCGTTCGGCCACAACATCAGCACAAAGAAACCACCGAGAAACAAAACACCGTCCCCGTGGGCGCCGGGCGGGCGATTGGGACCCGACCACCGGAGCGCTCTCTGCGGCTGCCCGCCGCCGGGGGAGGTAGCCGGGGCGCAGCCGGCCGCCCAGGCGCCTCCGTCCCGACCTTCGCCGAAGTGTTTCAGAACTTGCCACCCACCTCCCGCTCCATTTTCCCCTCCCGACGTGGACGCGGGACACGCGCGAGGAACCGCGGGGGGAGCTCGGGCGCGGGGCTGCCGGGACGCGCCGGGGTCCCGCAGCCCCACGCCCCCTGGCCTGCCCCCGTCTCGGGGGCTGCTATTGTTCCCGCGCCGCCCCCGCCCGCCGCGCGCTCCCGCCCCCACGCCCGGGAGGGGGTCAAGGCTGAGGAGAGGCGGTGGCGGCTGCACAATAACATAAACACGGCGGGGCCGCCGGCCGCCCCGGCCCCGCGGCACTCGCCGCACTCACCCGGCAGCACAGCGAATGACGACAGGAAAGCCCGGCGGCAGGAACCGGCGCCGTCTCGGCGGTCGCCGCGGCCGTTACCCAGCGCTGCTCGCGGCTCCGGACTCCGGGCCGCGTCGTCCGGCCTCGGCCCCTCCGCTGAGTAACAGGGACGCGAGCCGTCACCGCGCACGCCCGCTCACGTCATCGCGCAGGGCCCCGCCTCTGCGCTTCGCGAGAGGCCCACGGGGGCGGAGCAGCCCCGGGGCCCGGATTGCGGGGGCGGAGCCCGCAGTCCAGGGGCGGGGCTACTCCAGAGGGCCAAGAGGACTTGCGGAGGTCGCCTGGAGGCGGAGCTACGGGGAGAGCCTCTGAGAGGTGCCCGTGAGGGGCGTGGTGGAGAGCTGGAGAGGGCGGGGACTTGCTCCTGGCACGTGGCGGCGTGTGACCTGAGCGCTTGGCGTCTGTACGTGGGCGGTCCGCTAGTCCGAGCCAAAGCCTCAGGGGCTGCTTGCCCCAGGGTTTGAAGGTCAGGTGCGTTTAAGCCAGACCCGCCCGGGGATCTGGCACTCCGGCCCCGGCTCACACCTGAGAGACCGGCTCACACCTGAGAGACGAAAAGCTCTTTACCATGACTAACAATAAGTTCCATTCTGAGGACACCTGCTTCGGGCCCAGCAATCCTCAAGCAAATATTCTCTTCAGCCACTTCGAAAAAGCTGCCTCCTGTTTTCTCCAAATCCACTTCCTACAGAAGTGCATGCATTACCCTATTTGTCTGTCTCTGGGCCTTACAAAGCATGTATGTGTTAGTTATAGAAGTGACAAATTGGCAAGCCCTTAAATATCCAACAAGTGGAAAGATGTCTAAATTACATACATGCTTGCAATAGAATACAATTTCGCAATTTAAATGCCGTGTGTTCAAGGGATTCTTAATGACACAGGAATATGTTCATCATACATCATTAAGAGAAAGAAGCAAGTCTGTATATATATAGAATGATCCTCCTTATATAATTACTATATATACATAGAAAAAACCTGGAAAGAAACATGGAAAATTATTTTAATAGTAGTTCATCTTTGGACTGTGAATTGGTTCTCTTATATTTTGAGTATTTTCCCATGGTTTCCAAATTATGTTCATAATCAGAAAGAAGTATATTATTTTAATAATGAATTATGCATACTTGAATAGGTGAGTGAATGCAGGTAGACTATCTTCCATGTCATGTTGGGCTGGCCTGTTTCCAGTGATTCTGAAATGAAACATAAACATGAGTGTTCATTTGTTCATTCTCTCCCTCATTCCTCCCTCTCCCTAAGACTTCTTTCTTTCCTTCCTTCATTTCTCAAATAAATATTTATTACATGCTCATTCTGTGCCAGGTACTGTACTAGCACTGGTAATAGGGTGGAAGCTTACAGACTTAATCACTGTAATATAGAAGTAGTAACAGCAAACAAATGCAAAATAATCACTGCATTAAAATGCAAGTTGATATAGATATATAGTATTATGGAACCAATTGATAGAATTAATAAAGCCAGGAAAGTATTCCTTGAGGAACTGCCTCTCGAACTGAGAATAGATTCAACTAGGAAAAAATATTTCAGACAGAGGTAACTTAGTGTGCAAGGGTCATGTGATGACAGGGAGCATGGTGAGTTGGAGAAACTGAGGAAAAGACCCATGCTGCTGGAAGAGCAAGGAAGAAGGAGCTATGAGATGATGTTTAGAATATTGGAAAAGGACCAAACCTAGTGTAGCCACACTACTTATGCTGAAAATCTTGTCTTTATCCTAAGTGCAATGGGAAGCTCCTGACATGCTTCAGCAAAAGGGGTGGCATGGTCAGAATGACGTCTTGAAGATTCCTTGTTGGAAGGAGGCCAGGTAGATATAGGAGTAGTCTAGATGGCAGACGGTGTAGGTTTGGTCTAGGATGATAGTCATGGAAACAGTAAGAGGAAGGATCTGAGGGCCCTTTAGGAGATCCAATGGACAAAACTTGGTGATAGATTAGGTGGGCAGCGGAGGGAAAGGAATTATCAAGGAAAAGTCATAAGTTTCTTGCATGTGGCCAAAGATGGATGTGGGTGCAGTTCACTGAGATGGGAATCTTGGAAGTGGACAGGGATTGAGTGGAAAGATTGTGAGAGCAGACAGTTTGAAGGCTTTTGATCTGCCCAAAAGAGATGCCAAGTTGGCGGTTGAGTATACAGAGCTAGGCTCAGGTGGGTAAGAGAAGAATCTTGACACATAGTGATGACTTGAAGCCTTGGGTATGGATGAGTTAGCCTAGGCCTGAGGGATGGGGGGTACTGAGCAAGAAGAAAAGAGGACCAGGAGCCAGGCTTGAGAAATTCAGCATTGAATGGATACAAAAAAGATGAGACTGAGAAGGACCTGCCAGGCGGTATAAGGAAAACCAGGGGAGAAGAATTCAAGGAGTGATCAATAACATCAAATATAAGAGGAGGCTTAAAATCCTGGAGTACTTAGATCCAGAAGTAGTTTAGAGTGGGCTAAGAAATGAATGGAAGATTGAAAATGGAGATGGTGGGTATTGATGAGTCAGGCAGTGGAGGAAGACACAAGCATATTTTATATCTGATAGGAGGACTGTTGAGAGGGAAAGGTAGAATAGAAGGAAAAAGCATAAGTTTAAGTTTCCTGGGAGAGTGGGGGAGGGTCGTGAAGGGGTGGAGGTTGTGTGATTGGACATGAAGGTGGAAGTATTGACAAGTATGTCCTACTCCCCACCAGATAATATTAAACAGCTGGAGGCAACAAAAGACAATATAATCAGAGCAGTTGTGAAGTGAGGGGTATTGCAGAAGAGCTCCCAATTTTCATGCCTAGTTCTATAATGCTATTACCAGCCTCTCTTTCCACAGGAAGAGCTTCTGATTTAGCATCAGCCTTCCACTGTCAGCTTCCTATTATCTACATCTAGAAAGGATATCCTGCATGTTTATGTATGTATATGTGCATGTGTGTGATTTCAGAAGGCGTTTCACTACTTGTGATCGAAAGTAATCATCTCTGATATTCTGCAAATTCAAAACTGTTTTTGTAACCGTGGCTCTGGGCCTCCTTCTGCCTTCTCATGGCATTGTTCCTTGTTAACTGATTTTGGTTCCTTGTGAACCTACTGAGGGCTGACTCAGAGAAAAAGGAAGAGCTGAGGAATTTTCATTATTAGCTTTTTGCTAATGTTCTGCCCCTACCTTCCACAGCTTAGATATACCTATGCTAAACTGCCCTCGCTCCATCCACATCCAGATATTGAAGATATTCAATATTTATCCCCTGGAGAACACAAAGGGAATTGAGTGGGGGGGAAAGAACATGTCGTTGAAGTCCTGCAACAATAAATAAAATCCTTGCTGTTGTTTTAAATAAATATATATTTAGGAAGAAGGCTTTTCATCAGATCTCTCAACAGGGATTCTGTGCCTCATTTACAATCCTTTCACCTACAGTTTCTTCCAACCCAGTGGAATTTTGCCATTTGTAACCCCTGTACTGCAGAAAATTGGTCTAGGTCCCATGGCAGAGAGAAGAGAGCTCCTCATTACTGGCCCCTCTCCCTTGGCAGTTTTAGGGAGGATAATCTCTATTGCACCTCCTTCTCCATCTCTATCTCCATCTTCATCCCCACCTCCATCTCCATCTCTGTCTCTACCTCCACTTCTGCCTTCAACTCCATCTCCACCTCCATGGCTCCCTCCCTTACCTTTCAGATGTAAAACCAGAATTCGTTAGATTGGCTGCCATTCAGAAAATAACTCTTTGGCAGGGAGACCCCTATGAACTCCCAACCTCTGCCAAAAGTCCCTCCTAGTCTCAGCTAAATTTAGAAAGGTTCTTTGTGGTCTTGTTGGGTAGCAAGAAGGAGATTCTGGGATCGCTTTAGAGTTGAGTCATTGTCTTCAGGTGGCAGGATTTTGAGCCCCTCAGAAAGCAAAAGCGTTGCCAAGAGAGGTATTTTTCTGCTAATGCCTTGCAGAGGCCTCTGGTGGGACAAGATTTGTCTCCTGTCCCTGACTCCAGAGGTGATCTTAAGTCCTCCAATGGTCCTTAGAAGATGTTCTTGCCTCTAGAAAGCAGAGGTTAAGAGACCATCTGGTAAAGGAATTTCAACAGCTCCTTTATCCTGTTCCTGAAGCAGATTCCCATGCAAAAACATCTCTGCTTTTGCGGGGTAGGCTTTATTGCCCCTCATGCCCAAACCAGCAAGATTAATTCTCAGCTGAGGGTTGACATACCTGCATCAGCCTGGGCAGCTTGAGGCTTGTTGTGGGGCTAAGAAGAGGGCAGAAGAGAGTAGGGTTTCTATCTTGGGGAAAGGCAGGGGAAAATGCCATAACCCTTCAAGGCCCTTTTAAATGAAAGACAACTACACAGGGAGGAAAGTGAGCATTCCTTCATGAATCCACGGCAGTTTATGCTCCAACTGAAGCTCGAGGGATAAACAATCCAGCGTAAGTAGGAGAGAAATTTATTTCTGGGGGTGCTAAGTCATGAAGACTGGATAAGTTCTCAAACCCAGCCCACTTTCTTCATTTCCCCTTGCAGTATTCTATTTCCCTGTAAAGTCAAAGCGTGACTGGTAAATGTCAGTCTGTGCAGAGTAGAGAGCAGAACTTCTCTTCCCTTGGAATCAGCAGGAACAGTAGGAATGTCATAGATACCTTCTGCTCAAAGGCGGGGCCACGGCGTGAGGGTCTCTCTATCACCAAGCAATCAAGCAGGCTCTACCAAGCAAGGGTGTGCCCACGAAGAGATGAGGACCATCCTGTTTGGATCCCCTTGTGTGGGCCCATACCCACATGCTTAGACAAGATGGGACCATACAAACTGACAGATTCAAATATGTGGCTCACTCTACCCTCACAGCAGGGTGTGGCACCAGGATGTGGGAGGTAGAATTTCCCATTGTTTCAGAGACCAGCAGCCTGAGAGGGAGCCTGGACAGGGCTCAAAGACGCGAGCCAAAGAGAAAACCAAATATCAAGAGCTGGCCTGTGGGGCAGAGATTTTAACCACAAAAAAAACCAAAAAACAAAAAAAACCTAAACAGAAACAAAAATCACCCTGAAGAGACGAGACAAGGTACTAGATTTCTCCTCACCCCAAACAGTTCTACAAGCTTATAGAGCTGAGTAAAGAAGTGCAAGAGTACCAAGGAAATGGTGAGTTCAAGGATTCGTGAGTGGAACCCAGGTGCTATCAAAAGCCAGGATTCAGAATGGCATAATTGTGGACATTTCTCTAGAATCCTTGTCAACTCAGAGAAATAGAGACAACACTTGGAGCGGGTATCCAGGAGCTGGGGTTTTCCTGAGCAAGTTGAATGAAAAGTGGAGGGCAGGGAAACTGAAAGTATTCCTGGGAGGATGAAGATAAGGACTGTAGGGTCCTAACTGGTCAAGAAGGACAGCGAGGCCGGTAGAGGACAAATAGGTTGGGACAAAATTCACCCAAGGAATAAGGGTTTTCGGTACTTTAGGACTGAGGATGGTTGTCAGTGCACAGGAGGGCATGCCAGAGGGAGGTGGCCAGAGAGGAATTAGATGAGACAATATGGTTTACGTTTCTGACGTGGAGCAGCCCCTAGGCATGTTCACCACTGTGAATGGTTGGTCTGAAGCAGAACTAAAACTCACTCAAAGTGAGTAGTCAAGGAACTGGTAGCCGTTTGTGTTGGAAGGGTAGTTTGACCAGACATCCCAGGTTGTCCGGGATGGGCCCAGTTTACACCTATTGCCCCAGTGTAATTATTAATAGTGCTTCCCATACTTTCAAAAGTCTCTAGGTTTGAATGACTAAGTTCAACGGCAAAGGCAGTAGCAGAAGCAGCAGCAGTGGTGGCAGCAGTGGGCCATGGCCCAGCAGCAAGGAGGGAATCTGCATGAGGGCAGGGCTGGGATCCCAGTGGGAAGCGCCTCCCATCAGTCTGCAGAGCCCACCCCTGGGGCATCTGCACAAAGATGAATTCTCTGGCCTGAACTCAGGGACAGACACTGCCCACACTCAGGCAGATAACTTTGTTAGCTACAAAATTGTACTTGTTATTATTTTAGAAAATAAATACACAACACAGACATTGCAGTAAAGCATATCAGGGAATTATTAGGGTTCTTCAAAGAGTTTAGAATATCTGGTTTTGAAAACTGCTGCAACATGGCAAAGCAAATATCTGCAGGCTCAGAAATAGAAATTAAGATTAAGGATTGTTTTATTCAGTGAAAAAGAATACCATTTTCATATAAAGCTGCAGATGAACCAATTATTAATGAGGAAGATAATTTTAAAATTAATTTTCCTCATAGTTGATGCTACAGCAATAATGCACAAATAGCTGTTTTGAATTATACACAAATCATGAAGCCACTTTTGGTTTCTTGCTCAACTTGTACAAGTTACAGGAGATGTCAGAGGAACTATTATAATGGCATTGCATAAATTTACACTTTAAATTATAAAGCTTACATAAAACTGAGTTCAATTTTTTTAGAAAAATTTTTCCTTAATAATCATCATTTCCAGATGTACTAAAATTTATAGTTTTAAATAACTTAGAAATTTATCCTGATGTTATCACAGCCTATAAAATATTCTTAATAGCACCAGTAGCCATTGCATCTGTAGGAAGATCCTTCTCAAATTTTATTTTTTTATTTTAATTTTTATTTTTGGCTGCACCATATGGCTTTGCAGGGTCTCAGTTCCCTGACCAGGGATGAACCTGGGCTGCAGATGTGAAAGCCTGGAATCCTAACCCCTAGGCCACCAGGGAACTCACCTCAAATTTTAAAATTATCAAAAATTATTTGTGATTTTCACTTGCTGAGAGCAACTGATGTCATTTTCAATTATGTCAATTGAAAGTTAATTTTTAAAAAGTTGTTAAAACTATAAATTTTGATAACCTGATAAATGAATTTGCAGAAAAGTGAGCCAGAAAAATATTATGATCAATCAAGATACCATTATAGCAAAGTGTTACATTCATTATAAAAATTATATGACACCAAATATAAACAATGTGAAATAATATAAAATTACAACAGCAAAAATACAATCTTTGTCATAATTTGTACGTTTATGCTCATGAATCATTATTACCCTTATTACATTTTATAAGTAGTAAAATACTTTAAAGGAAAAAGATTTGTATTTCAGTACCTTTAATGTATTTTTTTCTCTGCTTTTTGAACAAGGGGCCTCCTGTTTTCATTTTGTGCTGGGTCTGCAATTATACAGCTGACCCTGCCTTGGGCATTGAATTTACCCAGAACGATTGTATCATATGGGATAGAAACATTCCCAAATAGTTTGTGAATATCAGGAAACAAGGAAATGGCAGGAGGGAAGCTTGGCAAAGGAATAGCAGACCCCTCAAAACAGGAAGGCTCGGGCCCTGGGAAATGAGAGCTGGCACTCGCTGTGAGGACTGAAAAGGCAACCTGTCTTCAGGGAGGCCAAGGGCAGTCGAGGTGAGGAGGGGCAAGAAGTGTCTGTGTGGAATCCTGGGCCGGCGGGAGGGGTTGTTGATGGCTTTGTTTCCCCTCAGGTCCCAATAAAGGTAGGGACAGGGGAGATGAATCATACACGCTCGACTTCAAGCAAGGAGTTACCTCAAGGACGAGGCTCGGGGGTGGGGGCTGCTTTACTCACCAAGGAGGTTAGCTTTTAATTTTATTAAGATTGGTGCCGAGTATCTGCATTATCCGTTTGTGCCCGTCAGGATCCCCATAGGAAATAAATAGCCTCACTCAAACGGGGTCATTAAGGAGAGTTTAATAAAGGGCTGTTTCCAGAGGTGCGGCAAGGGTTAAAGGAAACCACCAGGTGGCGCTGCAGTCTCCTGGGGCTGGCATCAACCTGGGAGCCTTAACCACACCAAGGTGCAGAGGGCCGAGGGGAAGGAGTGGTTTACAGCAGCCAGCCAGGGCAGCTGCAGGAAAGAGCCGCTGGACGGGAGCCGTGCTCTGTGGTGTCAAAGGATACGGACAACCTCAACACAAAGGCAGGGAGTGAATAAATACCCTGACCTCTCATCTTCTGTCTCCTGCCACTGCCTGTTGCCTCCCATTGGCCAAACAGAGCTGCGAGCAGAAGGCCAGCGAGCCCAGGGACGCAATCCATACAGATGATTCTCTCCCGTCCCGCCCCAAGCACAGCGCAGGCGACAGGGTGGAGAGTCGGTCTGCAGGGACAAACAAAGATATTCAGCACTGTGTATGTGTATATGGTATATCTATTATATATACTACTAAGTTTGTATGATATACGATACATGGTACCTATCAACTATATATCACATCATATTACAGTTGTATATTATATATATATGTATACACACATATCAATATTATAATCTTGGCCAAGGATAGAGGGGCCTGGAGCTCACCACATGCATATACATATGACATATTCTAGAAGAAACATAGTCAAATTAGTTTGGAAAGTAAAGAAAAATTACAACAAAAAATTTCACTTGCCACTAATTGCCTCATATTTCTGATTCTTTCAAACTCTCTGAATACGGATCTAGCCAGAAAGAAGGGTACTTTCTAGTTTGCTTGGCTGCATTTCCCCTAGGGCAGACAGGAACAACCAGGGGCCTGAGTTCCCATGGAGAAGAGGACACAGTTCCTGGGTGTGTGTGTGTGTTTGTGTGTGTGTTTAGGGTGGAGGTACAGGGCAGAGACCTGGGTCAGATCTCAGGGTTTTCGGGTGGAGCCTGATAATGTGCTTTCCTTCTTGCTCTGTTTAAATGTCTCCATATTTATGCATGATCCTCACTGGCCTAGAGCCAGGCATGAAAGGTGTGGGCTAGTCCAGCAGTTCCATAGAGGTACTAAAGTATGATGGTGGTGCAGTGCAGAAAACAGCAAAGAAAGCATCTAGAGGGTGCTTAACATGGGGTTGAAATGGGACATTTTCATTGTCCCGGGGACTTGATGTCTTTGGTTGGATTCCTTAGGAAACCCATTCACTCTCCAGCTCCTAGTCATTGTCTCCAACCCGATTCTACCCCACCATATGTAAAGTGCCAGGAATCTCATCTTCCCTCCATGCTCTGTGCCCTTCAAATCGTCTTCCTCCCTCTTCCTTCTTATCTCTGCTCCCCTAAACCAACTGAAGGCTCTTAAGGGGTCCTGATGTCAGTAACAAACAGATCTGGTCATTCCTGGGTCCTGTCCCAAGACGTTCTGGTTTTAAGAAATGAATCTTTTACAAGGAAAATTTCCAATATTTCTAAACAGAGTTCCTCCACAAGATCTTACTGGATGTACCAGGAAGTTTACATCTAGAAAGTAAAGTTTGGAGATAATGAGGTCCAAGACCTCAATAATTTGGTCAAGTTTCTCCAGTCTACAGGGATCCCAGAGTATCACTTTGGCCTACTTATGAGCTGCTGACCTCTGTACTCCACCACTTCCTCAACCCTTGCCAAGGATGGAGGGCCTTGGAGATCACAGGGAACTTTCCTTCGCTGAACTTATTGGTTCTTCTACACCTTTGCTAGAAGGGTGAGAAAGTGGAACCATCCAATCCAAATTAATGCTCACTAGGATCCGAAGAGACATAAGATTGGTCTACAAGGGGCTTTTGTCAGCGTCTGCCCCAAACATGATATACACACAAGTGTAGAGATGGGCCAGATCATGCTGGGGATGGCCTCCAGGAAGCCAGGCTGCTTGCTGTCTCTTCTCCATGGGGCATGGAGAACAACTACTTCCCAATTAAACATAAATGTGGAAGACTTCCAAAATGAGTGTTCTTGTGTGCAAATATTCTTGTGCTCTAGGAATTCTCCACTGGTGGCAATAGCTTCATCGTAATGAGCATTCGTTGCCTATCTTCTAGAGAATGTGGGCTACTTAGGATCACGAAAATGAGGCCTTATAGAACACTGAGTGGTATAGTAGAGGTAAAAATGAAGGGGTGATCTTCCAAAAGCAGAACAAGTAAAACAATGAAATTCATGGCAGACTTAAGGAGGAGTTTCCTGTTGATGGTTGCACTGGATGACCAAGACAGGTTAAAAAAAAAAGATAATTTGAAGTCAAATTATTTTCTAGCTTTCATAGCTCCAAGAAGTGGAGACTACCCGCCACACTCTGTTTGACCCAGAATATTTTATCAGCAAGTTCTATTTAAAATTCAAGGAACAAATAATTCTCTTATTATACTACTAACTCATTTTATGAGCCTAGTATAAACTTTATAATTTGGAAGATCAATAAAGAAACGAAACTTATAAGCTAAACTTACACAAATGAAAATGCAAAGTTTCTAGGGAAAATATTAGTAAATTGAATCCAGTAGTATGTAAAAAGCATAATTCATAATGCCAAGTTGAGCTTATTTCAGGAATACTGATTTAACCTTAGAAAATCAATTGGAGTAATTGACTACAGTAGCAGAGGAAATGGAAAAAAAATCATATGATCATCTTAATGGATTCTGAATCAGTGCTTGATTTTTCAAAACCCATTCATGGTAAAAAATTTTGAGCAGACTCTGAATAGAAAATAATTTCCTTAATCATTATTATGTGTTTACTCAAAATAATAAACATCATCTTTAATAGCAAAATGCTGAAAACTTTCCCTCTGCATTCAGAAATCAAATGAGGAAGCCCATCTCCATTTCTTATCAATACTGTACCATATGTCCTAACCAATACAATAAAGCAAGATAAGAAATAAAAGGTAGAAGAATTGGAAATGAATAATCCAAACTGTCATTGTTCAGAAACTGTAAGATACATGTACATAATCCAAGAGACTCTACAGATGAATTATTGTAATTAATAAACACATTTAGCAAAGTAATCAACATATAAAAATTAATTATATTTCTATATATACCAACAACAAACATAATAAAATAGATACTAAATGACTTAAAAGGTATTTTAAAATAGTACAAAAAATATGGAGTACCCAGGTAAAAATCTAACATATTATACAAGACCTCTATGAAAAAATTATAAAACTTGATTGAAAGGCATTAAAGAAGACCTAAATATGTGGAGAGACACTATGTTTGTGAATTGGAAGACTCAGTATTGCAAAGATGCCAATTCTCCCTAGATTTATCTAAAGATTTAATGCAATCATTATCAAATTCTTTTTTTTTAAGCTCTTTAGTGGAATATAATTGCTTTACACTGCTGTGCCAGTTTTTGCTATTATCAAATTCTTAAATAGGACTAGAGCCCCATATTTTGCCTTGGCCTTGGAAAGAATCCTTCCATTCTTCTTTTACCCTCTCTCCAACACTCTTTTTTAAATAAACAAGGCATCTTAGATACCTTTAAAATACCACCTCCTTTTCACAAATGGGATTCCTCTCCTCTCCATCATCTCCCACATCTGCTACCTCTTTGCCGTCTCTCTGGCCACCATGGCTCTTCCAGTCCCTGGCCCTGTCAAATTGATTATCAGGCCCTGGGCAGATGGAAGAAGGTTCTTTAATTTCTAAAATATAGTTGCCTTAATTAGGCAGTGCTGCTCGCCAAGCAGTCCTCAAGGTCAGCTGACAAAGAATTGAGGCATTTCACGATTGAGGCTGTTGGGTATAGTTCCAGTGGTGACCAGCAGGTGTCACAGTCACTTGCGGGATGCTGCATGCTGGGTCTGCCTTGGACATGGGACTGCCCTGTCACTGCTTGGAAAGCCTTTCTTTCTAGCAACTTGATAAGGGCAAAGAAAAACATCACACACAATGTACCCCACTCTTTCTTTCCTTATGGCCTCCTCCTCACATTTGGGTGGGCCATTTATGGATTTAAGCTGTCTCATCCATCAAGGAAAATACTTGAGCAAGAAGTGGTGGGAAGATGGTGTGCCTGGTCCCTTTCTTAATGAATAAATCCAGAGAATCTACTGCTCCTTGCCTACTGAGTGCAGAGAAACCACCAAAGAATGGGCCCCTTTCCTGAATTTGGTGCTTCCTTTTTCACTTGGGCTCTAGAGGGGTCATTTGTCTCTTCCTAGCACTTTGCCAATAACTGGAATACATTGCGGTGAGAAGAAAGGACACAGGAGCTCCCTGTCTTCAAGCTTCACGTTGACTTCATCTCCATCTCCTGAGGACTCTCGTCTGCTCCTTCTCTGTCTGGGGAGCTGATTTCAGTGGATTCTGGCCCCAACTCACTGCTGGGTTTGTCTCTGAGCTCTGCACTTGTCCTCTTTTCTTCCTGCCCAAGGCATTCCATTCAGCTCATCGCTCTTGAAAGGAAGCCACTCAAACCGTCACGGGCAGGGAAAAGGTGTCTGCATCCACAGTGTCTGATCCTGAGGTAGGTGGTCCTGCGTGGGTTGTGAGAACCCTCCCTCAGTCTCCTCATGGTCCTGTGTGGGTTGCAATAACCCTCCTTCAGTCTCCTCCTCATGACTTCCGGGGTTGGACCATAGGACAATGCCAGGGGAATCTTAGTCAAGGCTGTGCCTTCCTTTCAATTATAGTTCATAGAAAAATACCACCCACTTTTTATCTAAGCAGGTAGTAGCAACACTAACCAAGGTCAGTGATTCCAGATGCCTATGCACCTGGCAGGTAAGCTTGACAAAAGTTGAAACTGCAGCCCTGAGGCTGGTAAGTAAAGTGACAGGTCCTAATTCCTATCCTGACATTTGTGGCTGGTCTGCCAGTCTCGGCTGGCTCTGTCCTCTTTCCCCCAAGCCCCTGCCCTCCCTGTCCTATCTGTGCATACACATCCAGTTCGGCCTCACCCTGCACTACTCAGTACCATCTGGCCCTGAAATGGCCCCTTTTGTGCCATTTAGCAGGATCCTGCTTCCTTTGTATACAAAGCTACCTTTCTGCTCATTCATCTTCAAAAACTACCCGGGTACCATCTGCTTCAGACTTGAAACCTGGGTGTCTGGTCTTTTAAAAAATCCCTGCCCTCTCCCACCTGCAGGACATGCAGTATCAGGGACTGAGCCAGGCTTTGGCATTTGTCTCTGCCTTGTCTCAGTCACCCTGTCCCTCACTGGGCCTCCCTCTGGCCTTCCTGATTCTCTGACCCTCTGCACAGACCTCAGCCCCTTGGGCACACCTACTGCTCACCATCTTCCCTATTCCTCCCAAACTGGTCTCCATCTCCGTCTTCCCAGTGTTCACTTCAAATCCTTTCCACTTTAAAGTCTGAACCTCATCATGCAGGTGACTTTGAGTGCTGCTTTCTTGGAAGGATTGAGGCCATCTGACATGAGATTTTTCAAATTCTCCCCATTGAAGTCAACATCTCTATGCCCTTTCACTCATCTTTTCTCCCTCTCTTCCACCTCAAAGAAAGAACAACCTCTTCACCTCTCCAAGGCTTTCCCTTGTGTTGGTTCTTCCAGTGGAAGGAACAGAGGTTTTTTAAGTCTGACTATTCTGGGTTCAAATGCTAACTCATCTATGAGTTATAGCTATGTGTCCTTGGGCAAATTATTTGAATTCTCTGAGCCTTGGTTTCCTAATCTGTAAAATGGGGATAATACCCCCCACTTTCTAGAGTGTGTGCATATAGAATCATATACTATGTATATGTGATAAAGAAGCCTTGACACACAGTTTACTCTCATTGAAGAAACTGACTCCTGGTCCCGCTCTTCTGTAAGACCTCTCATCATCAATCATTCCCATGCTTTTGAATGCAGTTTCTGCCACTTTTGGAATTCTCCCTGGGTTTGATCACCTTATCCATTTCCCAGCTGGGTGACCTTACCCAATTCCTTTAACCTCTCCAAGATTTAATCATCTTCTTGGAAAAACAGCAAAAAGCATTGACGTCACAGGATTGCTATGAGAGACTAGTGAGATGAAGCCAAAGAGAGCACACTTCTCAAGGGTCATGATAGGTGCTGAGTCCTATGTCTGTCACTTCAGTCTTTAAGGGCACAAATATTCCATCATCAATTGGTATGCATTTAGTGAACATTTGTTATGAGACACTTCTTGCTCTGGGTACTGGGGGTACAGCATTGAGTCAGAAATTCTTGGTTTTTTTTACCCAAGACATACACACTCCTTTTTCCCTTGGTCTCAGGGCCCAAGTTTATGCATACATCAGGAAGCTTGTGTTCTGGAAAGATATGCTTATCCTTCTCTCCAGGGAGAAATCATGACTGATCAGAGCCAGTCACCCACATCCTTTCCACTTTGGGTTAGTGGTGGGCCTGTGACTTCATCTACACAACCATATAAAAGGAGAAGCTGGCTAGAATTCTGAAAAGTTTCCAAAGAGACCAGAAGGCATAGAGTCCTTTCTTTCCCTTCTGACCTGCTTGGATCAGGATATAAAGGCTGGAGCTGCAGCAGCCATTCTTCAGTGTGAAGAGAAGAGAAATTCCAAGGCATTCCTGCATTTAGAGATCCGTGGAAGGAGGGTAGCAGGCACCGAAACTGAGCAAAGTATAAGGAAAGTCAGAGGAATTCATTCTGGAATCCAAGGTAATAAATCATTTTAAGGAAGAGGGGCTACCTGATGCTGTTGCAGATCAAATAAAATGAGCACTGAGACCTGACCTTGGGCTTGGTGCTGTGAAAAAGAGCCTTTTCAGGGCTCATGGGGGAAAGGCCTGGTTGGAGAAGGTTGAAGAGAAGAGAGGTAAGGAAATAGATCAAGGAGAGCAGAGAGGTGGGTAGATTTGTTGCTGGGACCACCAAGGGGTTCTCCTTGGATGGAGACTCCCCCCTCTCATTAAAACTTGAGGTTATCAGCTGAGCATAAGGAGAGAGGAAAAAGCGTGCCTGTAGCCCAGGAGAGTTGAGGGCTACTCAACTAAGGAAATACAATGAGATTATTGGGAGGTGTGAGAACCACTTGAGACGTGTGGCCATGAGTGTTGAGTTACACCAGTTAGCACAGATTTGTGCTATTCTTCAAGGTAGTTCAGCTACACAGACAGGAGACTTCTTGGGAGTGAATAGGTGATGGCAGAAGGGTAGCAGGGCATCCTGTCATGTGTCTCAAAGAGGCTCAAGTTTTGGAGGGCAGAGGTAAGACAAGTGGTTAGAGGAGCAAGGAAAATGCCTCCTGGGCCCTATGGAGGCAGCCAAGTGAGTCAAGGCTACAGGAGACAGAGTCCCACTAGGAGTTCGGGGATGGGCAGAGCTGCACATCCTTCGCATAAGCACCACCTCAAGCAAGATGCAGAACTATCCCGTCACTACACAGATCTCCCCCATGCTATCCCTGTATAATCACCCACCCCATCCCTAACTTCTAGCAACCACTAATCTGATTTCTATCTCTATAATTTTGTCATTTAAGAATGTCATGTACATGGATGGACCTAGAGACTGTCATACAGAGTGACGTGACTCAGAAAGAGAAAAACAAATATCGTATATTAACACAAATATGTGGAATATAGAAAAACGGTACAAATCAACCAGTTTGGAAGGCAGAAATAGAGACACAGATGTAGAGAACAAACATATGGACACCAAGTGGGGAAAGCGGGGGGTGGGGGTTGGGGGGGGATGACCTGGGAGATTGGGATTGCCATATATACATTACTAATAAGAAAAAAATATCAATTTGTACACTTTAAATACACGCAGTTTATTGTATGTCAATTGTATCTCAATAAAAGTTCTTAAAAAAAAAAGAATGTCATGTATATAGAATCATACTATATGTGACCATTTGAAATTGTTTTTTCCCATTCATCATAATGCCCTTGAGATCCATTTGCTTGTTGCATGTACCAATGGTTCATTCTTTTTTACTGCTGAGTAGGATTCCATGGACCACAGTCGAAACATTCACCTACTGTAGGACATTTTGGTTGTTAACAGTTTCTGACTGTTGCAAATAAAGCTGACGAACAATCATGTACAAGTTTCTTTGTGGACAGAAGTTTTAATTTCTCTAGGAAAAATGCCTAGGAGTTCAGTAGTGGCAAAGATATATTTAGTTTTTTTTTTTAGAAACTGCCAAACTGTTTTCCAAGGTGGCTGTGCCATTTTTATATTCTTAGCAGCAATGTATGAGAGGTCCTGGATTCTGTTTAGAATAATGCAACTTTATAATTTTAGATTTAATTTGCAATTTATGACAATTTAAACATTGGACATAGCCTTAGTATAAAGTGGAAAATAAGAGGTATAACTGGGTGTCTGTTTTAGTGTTGAATTTTACTTGATTATATATCCTGCTTTCAAGAACGGTAGGTAAATATGGATTAACATGGTTCTTGAGAGTGAAACAATTGAATTTTGAAAGATACATCAATTCAAAAATTTCAATACTGAACTAGGATTTTTCCTTGCTTTAATTTGAACGAATGAAATCTTAACAGAGATAATTGTCAGAGGGGATTACTGTTAAGAGTGCTAACGTTTGTAACAAAAAAGGTGAATGTGGTGGTAACTTTAAGCAGACCAGCACATGCCTGGGCTTCAGTGATTTAGTGTTCCTCTCTGGTCTCCTTTGAACCAGCTGTATGACTGGAGCAATTCACTTTTTCCTTCTGGGTATCGGTTTCTTCAACTGTATGTACACAGTTGACTCAAATAAATTGCTAAATAAAAATGACCTGGGGCTAGCTGGCTAGCTAAAATGCAGATGCCCCTGGCTGTCCCCCAGAGATTAGGGTCCAGCAGTTCTGGGGTGGTGCTGGGAAATTTGTATTTCATCACGTTTAAATCTGAGGGGTTGACAAATTTGGGAGAAACAGCACAAGACGGTTGCAGACATTGCAACACGCTTTACTAGCTAGTGTGGAATGCAAGCAGCCTTAAGCAGGAAAAAGATACATTTTGTAAATCATTATATAATGTTTATTGGTTTTTTTAAAGCAATAACTAATAACTAATGACTAAATAATAACTCAAAAACTCTCTCCCCAGAGCAACTAGTTAAGTTTCTAGTAATTCCTTCTAGATAAAGAGTATATATATATACACACACACATACATACATAATATATAACATATACAATACTATATATATTATAAAGAATATGTATTTCATATTTATATATATGCATATATTTACACTAAGAGGAATCATACCGGTCTATTCCACACTTTTTTTTTCATTTTATTTATTTATTTATTTATTTATTTTTTGGGGCGTACACCAAGTTCAATCATCTGTTTTTATACACATGTCCCTGTATTCCCTCCCTCCCTCGACTCCCCCCCACCCTCCCCGTCCCAGTCCTCTAAGGCATCATCCATCCTCGAGCTGAACTTCCTTTGTTATACAGCAACTTCCCACTGGCTATCTATTTTACAGTTGGTAGTATATATATGTCTATGCTACTCTCTCACTTCATCTCAGCTTCCCCTTCACCCCCCGCCCCCCCAAACCTCGAGTTCTCCAGTCCATTCTCTGCATCACTTTTTGTTTTTTAAAAACACTTTTTGTTTTTTAAAAGATTTTCTTGGTAAGTGTTGAATGCCAGCACACACAGATCTACCTGCCTGCTTTGCATTGTTGTGTAGTTGGTTTTCCACTGTGTGTGAACTACAGTTTATTTATCTGTCCACTATTGATGGACACTTTGGTGGCTTTTAGTTTTTCACTATTACGAAAAACATGATGATGAGCATCCTTTTTTATACCCTGAGTGAACTTTTGCAAAACTGTTCATGGGGTCAGTTCGTCACAGCTGGGTTTGCAAATGACATGTAATATAGTTTTAATGAATATCACCAAATACCCCGCTGAGAGGTTGCACTAACCTACATTCTCACTACTGGCATGTGGGACTGCTCCCCAGCCATGCCCTGGCTTTCATCCAATGTCATTATTTTATTTTTTGGTCAATACAGGAAGTTAAAATTCATGGTTTTTATTTTTAAAAAGTCTCTGTGTTTTGAAATTGCCTTTGATTTAAAGGGCTCCGAAGATCTATTTTTTTACCCCTACTTTTGCAAAGCTATGATCACTCTAATTCTTGCTGTTCCCTCTCTCTGCTGGCTCCTTTTTGAATCTAAGTACCAGAGAGTGTGGAAATTCCTTTTCCCTTTTCTCCAACCACAGGTCTCCTTTTTTTAAAAAAAAAAAAAAAGAATATTTTATTGAGGGCTGATTGATATACAGAGAGCTGTATATATTTAATGTATATGATTGGAAGAATATGGAGATCCTTATAGATCCTTATACACCCATGAAACTATCACACGATCTATGCCATAAATATACTCATCATCTCCAAAAGTCTCCTCCTGGCCTACTTTTATTATCATTATCATGTGCACGTATGTAATGGATCACAATCACATTCTTATTGCCTTCTGACTGGCAGCTCCAGGTCATTATTTCTCATTATGTTCTTGCATGTTTCTCTGTCCTTTCAGTGCAGGTCCAAAGGTCATGGAGAACAGTGGATTTAATGAAACTGAGACTCAGCTCTTGGCTGGCCCCCTGGTTCCTTGCAGAGCTCTTTCTTTTGATTGGACCAGGAGATAAAGTGACATCATTGTCAAAGCCCCCGCTGAGCTGCAATCCCATTGCTTTCAGTGGCACCTAATCCAGCTGAGCTCTTACAGGCTCTCTCAGATCACCGGCTTTGAGGACACAGGCTGCTGGAGTGGCTCTGCCTGCTTACAGGCCAGAGGCTGCACAGGGCTCAGGGTATGAGAGCAAGCTGCAGGAAAGGGAAGGGCCATTGTTGACTCACTTGCTGGGCTTCCAAGTGCTTAGTAACAAACACTAAACAAAGGCAGCAGCACAGACGACAGCAGGCGACAGAGGCAGCTCAGCAAAGAGACGAGATCCCTGCTCCTTGTTGGAAAGTGATCCATGATGAAGGCCTAGACGAGGTCACGGAGACTTTTTGGATGCAGCCTTTGACACAGGACGCAGGTACTCATTGGCGCCATTCATTTTTCTCCTGTCAATCTGGATCAAAGGAAGGGTAAACCCATTCACTGGTTCTGGGTATCGGGAATAGGGATAACTCAGCTGGGCTAGGCCTTGTGTTAAACGCTGTTGTTTGGAGTATTATTTGTTCCAGGCTCCTGGTAGAGACTGATTCAGACAGTGCATTTGTTTTTTAGTGAATAAAGAATGGGCTCGGCAGAGAGAACTTGGAGTTTAGAGTCAGACCAACCCTTGTTTGAATCACTGATTTGCTATTCAACATTTGTTCAAACTCAAACAATTCCTCTAGCTTTTCTGAGACTCAGTTTCCTCACCTGTTAAATGGGCTAACAGTACACACATTGCAGCGATATTGAAGATACATGAGGTGACATATGAAAGGCACTTAGCATGTGACTGGAGCATAAGAGTAGCCCAATAAATGGTAGCTGTCACTATCTTTCAGGAATGAGTGTTTTGGTTATTCCTTACAGCAGGTCAGTGGTTTAAGGTAAAGAGTCTCAAGCCATGTCTAGTTGACTTCCAGAAAACAATGAAAAAAAGATTAAAAATGTCAATGATTCATTTAGTTTTATAGGTATACTTAAAGGAAAGAAAAAACTCAGTTGAGGTTTTCTTTTTGACACTTTAAACAACATTTTTTTAAAACAGCAATTGAATTCAGAGATGAATATCTACTAGCTAAATCCCATGATTTGCTATAGGCTATTAGCTGAAACTAATAAATTAGTTTATCAATTCAAGAAGCACTTACTAGATGTCCCCTGGGTGCCAGGCCAGGTACTAGGTGTTGGGGACACATCTCTCTTCTCAGAAGATCTTCTAGGTGAGTGGAGGAGCCAGTGAGATGGACTTGCACAACAGCTGGTGGTGGTAGCAAGTGCCACAGTGGTGCAGGCTCCTAGAAGAGGTGCTGTCTGAACACTGTTTGAATATTAGGTGGGAACTAACAAGAGGTGGGAGGGGAGGAGTTGGGGAAAGGCATCCTAGGCAAAGTACAGTATGTGCAAAGGCCCAGTGGCATGAGTAAGTAAAGCACATTCTGGGAATAGTGGACAGTCTGGAATAACTTGAGTGAAGTGCGAGTGCTGGACATCTGATAAGAGCGAAGGCTGCAGAAGTGAACAGGGCAGATCAAGGAAGGCCTTCTATAGCTTGTCTTTATTCAGAAGGTCCTGAAGAGCCATTGATAATTTTAATGAGGGGAATGTCATCATTTCATTTTAAATATTAGAAAGACTATTCTGGTAGTAATATGGGTATGGGATTTGAGAGAGTAAGCCTGGAATAGTGATGGATATCCTAACCTAAGGAAACAATAGTGGGGATGTCGAGAGCCTCCAAGTGGGTGCTGCCAACACAGTGAAAAAACAAACAAACATGCATGCATATATACATAAATTTGTTATAAATGTTATTGATGTGAAGGATGTGTATTGCACAATTTACAAGCAATAAAATATACAATATTCTTTATTGCCAGTTCTGTAGAGCCAACAGATTCACATGGAATGTGTTAATTGATTTTTGCTGAACTCTTGTATCCTTAGTCAGCCTATGTTTGCAACTGACCAATGAGTGTAGTTCCAACATTGACTGATATTTTTGTTTACATTGTCAAGTAAGAAGAAAGTTAAGCAATGAAGGTGAATATGTTAACTCCACTCATTTGTCAATGACATGAATGATTTTGTGCTGAATTGGACAATAGTTTTAAATTCTGGAAGAATATTTCTTCAAATATTCTGTTTACAGTGTAATAGCTGCAGACATAACACACTTTTAGCTTTAATTTGCATTTTTAACGTTTTCTGTATCACTCTCAAGTCTTGTTGACTGAAAAAAAAATGCACAACCTAAAAGTTGAGAATTATATTTTATTTGAGGACCTTATTGAGGACTGTAGGCTGGGAAGGCAGCCTCTCAGGTATCTCTGAGACTGTTCCAAAGAGGTAAGGGAGGAACCAGGATATACAGGAGTTTTTGCTCAAAAGAAAAAAACATACACACGTAGCTGAACATCAAAAGATTACTGCTAAACACCAAAACCAGACATCTCAAGTTAATGATTTTATTACCTTTCTATGTATGGAAAGATGCAAGAGTCTGGGCTCATTGAAATTATCCTTTTGATATGCATCTTAACTGTCTAGAGCCAGTATCCTGTTTTTCTCTGTCCTAAATTCCCCTCTGCTGGGCCCACCATCGGGGCGGCTGCAGTGATGGGCAACATTCATTGTTTACTGGGTTTTTAACAATTTTTTTATTTATTTTTATTTTTATCTTTTCATTGGTTATTTTTTCAATCCACAGTCCAGACAATCAACGAAACAACAAACCAAGCCCTGATTTGTAGCTTGTGCCAGTTTCTTTGGTGTAAACATTCCCGCTATGGCCAACTCTAAGCTCCCAGTGTGATATCTCTGAACACAGAGTTGGAAGAGATATGCACCAGTACACTACTGCACATAATTTCTACCATATACATGGAATTGATTTAGGTAAGTTCAAGAGCATATAAAACATCATATATAGTAAAAATAATTAGGCAATGGTGAGTTTGAGTATATTGTTAATTTATGTAATTGGAAGTTTCTGTAACTTAATTTTTTGTAGTAGCTATGTTTAACAATCAGCTTGTAAAATTTCTGGAGATTCACAAGCTCTCACCGGTAAGCAGGAGCCTTCTTCAGCACATCACAGGATCCAAGAAAGTTTGTTTGTTTTTTTCCAAGGAAGTTTTAAAGAGGCAGAATCCATGGGGATGGGAATATGATTTGTGGGGTTGGGAGAAGGGGAGACAAAGAAAGGAATTAAAAAGAATACAGGCTTCTCTCTATGGACAAATATATCACTCATCAAAATAGGAAATATAGGAATGGATTGATGGGTGCAAGTCGATGCTGGACTTTTTGAAAAGACCAACATGGAGACCTTCCCTGGTGGCGCAGTGCTTAAGAATCCGCCTGCCAATGCAGGAGACACGGGTTCGAGCCCTGGTCTGGGAAGATCCCACATGCTGCGGAGCAGCTAAGCCCGTGCGCCACAACTACTGAGCCTGCGCTCTAGAACCCACGAGCCACAACTATTGAGCCCATGTGCTGC
This sequence comes from Hippopotamus amphibius kiboko, assembly GCF_030028045.1. Classification (NCBI taxonomy): domain Eukaryota; kingdom Metazoa; phylum Chordata; class Mammalia; order Artiodactyla; family Hippopotamidae; genus Hippopotamus; species Hippopotamus amphibius. The sequence goes on from NC_080190.1 coordinate 50,771,380, forward strand.
AACTACTGAAGCCCACGCATGCCTACAGCCCATGTTCCCTAGCAAGAGAAGCCACTGCAATGAGAAGCCCTGCACCGCAACAAAGAGTAGCCCCCGATCTCCGCAATTAGAGAAAGCCCGTGCGCAGCAATAAAGACCCAACACAGCCAATTTAATTAATTAATTAATTAAAAAAAAGATGAATATGGAAAGATGACCATGATTTAAATACAAAACAGAGAAGAATGAGGGTTGTTTGTAGCCTTCAAGAGAGGTCAGTGAACTTCTTCAGGTGCCTGCAGACACAGTGCTCACTTCCCTGGTAGGATCCTATTCTCCTATTCTTTGAATTCTCAGCATCTAAACCTCCAGGTCTGGGTCATCGGCACTTAGTGGAATTTATTTTAGCTAAGTTATTGTGCATTAATCCTTTTATTTTTAAAGTATGTTTATGTTGCCCAGCTACAAAATGAATGTAATGCTATTCGCTACAAAGTGTTTTTCGCCTAAAAATATCTGGAAAGCAAGGTAAATTTTCCTGGAGAGACTCTTGAACTACCCCTCGCCCATGCTGCCTCTCCATCAGTCTTGTTCTTTGGACTTGAGGTTATCGAAGAAGGAGAGGGCTGGTTCGGAAGGACCTGCTGAACTAAGGAAGTGCTCTTTAGTGAATTAAATGGTGGACCAGGCAAGTGTGGTCAGGGCACACCACACGTGTGGTAATATGAATGAAAACCTCCCTGTTGCCCATTTCTCCCCTTCTCAATCTCCCTAGTCTCTGGTCCTGGTGGTCGCTCCCCTGCCCCCATTATCTCCTTTTGTAGGTCTCTTCCAGCCACAGCTTTTGTGTTCAGGCCGTGTGAGGCCCACGACCTTGGGCAGCTGGTTCTGGTTTATAGCCTCAGCTCCTCTTCTGATAAGTCCGCCACCAAATTCCTTCCCTTTAATCTAAGAGAGTAGTCCTCTGGAGCACTGAAAAGCACTAGTTAGGGGTCTCCTTGGTTACTTAACACAGCAATCCTACCTCCACATTTTAGTTGGCTGCAGCCATTGCCTGCGGGTCACTGGTTCTTCCAAACAAGCTGATGGAACCTAGGGCAGAGGGCTCTGGAGCTTGTAATGTGCTGCGAACCACCCAGTGATCTTCAGTGATTTTGTTAAAATTCAAATTCTGACTCAGGAGGCCTGCGGAAGGCCTGAGTCAATTTCTAACAAGCTCCTCCGCGATGCCAATGTTGTAATCTGAGGGACCGCACTTTTAGTGGCAAGGATTGGGGTGCACAGCCTAGGCCAATGCCACCTGTAGTCCCACTGATGGAGCTACTTCTGATCTCAAGTCCTAATTTTGTGGGTTTGTCCCTACCCTATCCCTTGCCCTCAGTGTATACTCAGCGTTAATAACGTAAATAGCTACCATTTATTGAGAAGCTACTATGTGTCAGACACAATAACTGATGTTACGCATCAGTAGAGAGAAAAATAACTTTGCCCCAGGTAGAGAAGGGTCAATCCAACTCTGACTTTAAAACTTGACCTCTCAGCCACTATCTAGCTGGTATTCACATATCATTGTCCCCCACACACTTACCTGTCTCTGTTTCACATTTTCCCTCTCCCACGGGGTTACACAACCAGCAAAAGGAATGTACCCTTTTGTATTTGGTTGTCAGGCAGAAATGGTTAAGTTTAGATGTAAAGCTTCGTTCCATTTTACAGACCAAAGTGCACATCTGGAAAACTAGGATCAGAAATCTGGCTTGTTAATGCCCACTCCATGAACTTTGTTTCAATATTTATTTTATTTTATATTTTAAATTTAATTTAGTGTTATTTAACTATTTTATTTTATTTTAATAGACTTACCTTTTAGAGCACCTGGCGCAATGCCCTTGAGATCCACTCAAGTTGCTGCAGGTATCAACAGTTTGCTTTTCATTGCTGAACAGTATTTCACGGCATAGCTATACCACAATTTGTTTGTTTAACCATTCACCAAACGAAGGACATTTTGGTTATTAACAGTTTTTTTTTTCCTCTACATCTTCTCTAGCATTTGGTGTTGTTACTTTTCTTTTTCTCTTCTAATAGGTGGGTAGTAATATTTCCTTATAGTCTTAATTTTCTTTCCTCTTGTGGCTCGTGATGTTGAACATTTTTTCATATGCTTATTCACCATGTATATATCTACTTCAGTAAAATGTCTCTTCCTGTCTTTTGCCCATTAACTTTTTAAAAAATAGACTTTATTTTCTAGAGTAGTTTTAGGTTCACATAAAACTGAGCAGAAGGTACAGAGATTCCCCATGTGCTCCCTGCCCCCACTCATACATAAGCTTCCCCGCTGTCAACATTCCCCACCAGAGTGGTATATTTGTTACAACTGATGAACCTTCATTGACACATCATCACCTGAAGTCTGTAGTTTACATCAGGAGTCACTTAGTGTTATACATTCCATAGGTTGAACAGCTGTAAAATGTTATGTATCCAGCATTACAATATCACACAGAATAGTTTCACTGCCCTAAACATGCTCTGTGTTCCACCTATTCATCCCACCCTCCGCCTTAACCCTTGGCAACCACTGATCTTTTCACTGTCTTCATAGTTTTGCCTTTTCCAGAATGTCGTATAATTGGAATCATATTGTATATAACCTTTTCAGATTGCTTTCTTCCATTTAGTAATATGCATTTGTTTCCTCCATGTCTTCTAATGGTTTGATAGCTCATTTCTACTTAGCCCTGAATAATATTCCAGTGTCTGGAAGTACCACAGTTTATCCATTCACCTACTGAAGGACATCTTGCTTGCTTTCAGGTTTTAGCAATTATAAATAAAGCTATTATGAATATCCATGTTCCGGTTTTTGTATGAAAAGAAGTTTTCAACTCCTTTGGGTAAATACCAGGAAATATAATTGCTGGGTCGTATAGTAAGAGTATGTTTAGTTTTGCAAGAAATCGCCAAACTACTTTCCAAAGTGGCTGTACCATTTTGCATTCCCACCAGCAATGAATGAGAATTCCTGTTTCTCCATACCTTTGTCAGCATTTAGTGCTATCAGTATTCCAGATTTTGGCCATTCTGGTATCATTCAGAAGGCTCTGTTGTGAAGCACATACACATTAAGGATAGTTATGTCTCTTGGAGTATTAACTCCTTTGTTATTATGTAATGTCCTCTTAAATTCCTGGTATGATAATTTCAAGATCTCTGTCATGTCTGATCCTGGTTCTGTCATGCATGTTGTTTCTTTAGTCTGTGTTTTTCCCTTGATTTATACATGACTTGTAATTTTTTGTTGAAACTCAGACATGTTGTATTAGGTAGCAGGGACCGAGATACACAGGCCATTAATATGAGCACTTAGATTTATCTGTCCAGGAGTCACACTGTGTTTACTATTTGCTGTAGCTATAGGTGTCTGAGGCTTCAACTTCTAGTATTTTTGCTTTTGTCTCCCATGTTGTCTTTGGATTTCTCTAAAAACTCCTTCTTAAATAGAATCCTTGCAGTTCTTTTCACTGTCATCTTCTGTTATTATACAGGAGTCCTGTTGATATGGTGGTGAGTGTGGGGGAGAGGCTGTGTTCTATAATCCTATGATTAGGTCTCAGTCTCTTAGTAAGTCTGTTGTTCCTTTGGGCTGTGACCTTCACACATTCTTCTTAGCTTCCTTCTCCCTTGTGGTGAGACAAGAAGGCTAGAGGCACTGGATTTGGGTATTTCCCTTCCCTTATCTTGGGTAGACTCTGGTAAAGTAGTTTCCTTTAAGGGGGCAATCAGAATACTATTGGCTTATTTCAAAATGGTTATTTTTTTTCCTCTCCCTGCTGGAAAGCTGAGGGGATTTTTTCATATTCCCCACAAGAATCTGGTGGGACTCCTGGAGATAAAACTTAAAAAAGTGTGGGGTCCCTGTTAGACTGGGCCTTGCAGGATTTTTCACTGTTAAGCTAGTCTACCCTCAGCCTCTGCAGCTTGTCAGTTACAGTCTGTTTTCCTTCCTAGTACTGACTCCAGCCACTTACTTTTTTTTCTTATTGTGAGAATGGGAGTGATGACTTCCAAACTCTTCACATGCTGGAAGAAACTGGAAGTCTGCCTGTTGCATATTTTAAGACTTAATTCATGTAAATGCCAAACCAAACTTTTTTTTTAAAATGTAGTTCAATATATCTAGTCTTTCATAAATTTTGAATTTTTTATCTTGCTTAAAAGGTTTTCAGATTTTATATCCTAAATCTCTCTCCCCCCTCCCTTTCCTCCCCTCCTTTCTCTCTCTCTCCAATATAGACATATAATATTTCGTACTTTAATTAATCTTCAATTTTGTGTGCGATGTGAAGTAGGAATCCAAATTTATTTTTGCCAAAAGAACAACTGTTGTCCCAATATCGTTCATTAGTCAATGTATCTTTTTTCATTGATTTAAATTACTAAACTTTCTTATTCAATTTGGTCTATTTCTATTTTATGTTTTATTAGTCTGTTCATATGGAAATACCATACTGTTTTATTCGTAGGGGTTTTATAATACAACTTTTTTTTTTAACACTGGGTAAAAAGTCTTTGCGTCTTCTTCATTTGCATTTTTGGCTTCACCCAACAGCCTAGCGTTGTGGAAAACATACCAGGTCTTGAAGCCACTAAACCAGCCACTGTGAACATTAAAGGATAACATGCTTGGATATTTTAACATTAATAAAAAGAACTTTATATGTTGCCAAGGATTTTTCTTTAATTGTGGAGTTTTCCCCTGATGACTTCTGTGTTTGATCTTTGGTCTTTCCATTGCCTTTATTACTCTCACTTCTCATCTTCATTTAGATTTTTTTTTGAATTAACAACCAATTGTTCCAGCTAGATAACTTTCTTTTATTTTTACACTGTCTCTAATTGTGTGCAACAATGTTGAGGCCCTTGATTCAGTAGCTCAAGGGCTGTCCCATGTTCTTTCATTTTTTAAAAATGCTTTAGAATTTCATGCTTTTCTTTCATTGTTAAAACTTGTCTTCTCTTACACTTGTCAGAATAAATCATGTCACAGCATGGTTCTGTGGCACTTTCAGACCACTTTGCACGCTTAATGTTTGGAATCCAACACTTGGCTAATGATGCACAAAGACCAGAGAAAACTTGAAGACAGAATATTTCCAAAGCAGAGTAAAAGAGCACACTGAGTGAAGATGCAGTACAGGAAAGGAGTGGGGAAAGGAGTTCAGTAGCCTATTGGCTTGCTGAATTCAGCTCTGTTACTTGGTGCTCATTTGTTATTACGTGGTGGTGCAAAACATCTCTGTTCTAGGAAAAAGACTAATTAAGTGTTTACCAATGTTATTTCCATATTATATTGACTTTATTTCCCCTATTAACCAATTATGTAATTTTTGTAACAGAAACATGTTTGTTGATCATAGATTTATTAGAAGAAATATGTTAATGTTATTGTTCATCTTCAATATCCTTATTATTTTATCTGAATAATCAATTTCTAAGAAAAATATGTTATTCTCTTCTGATGATTGTCAGTTTAGAAATTTTTCCTCGTAATTCTGTCAGTTTTTCTTTATACATTTTGTGGTTGTATTTTTGGTGCATTTAAGTTCACGTTGGTATTTTTTTGAGGATTTTCTTGGTCATTATTTTGACAAAAATTTTACTTTTTTATTAATATTGCTACGCTAGCTTTCTTTTAATTAGTGCTTCCATAGCACTCTTATCCTTAATTCTGTCCTTTCAGTGTTTCTGTTATTCTGTTTTAGATGGCTTCTTTTAAACAATTTTAGCAGGATTTTCTTTTTCCTCTAATCTGATGAACTCAGTTTTTAAAAAAGCTTCTTATTGACATTATAGATACATAAAGTACAAAAATCGTAAGTGCACGTCTTGATGAATTTTCACAAACTGAACACACCTGGATAACCAGCACCCAGATCAATAAACATAATATTACCAGCATAACAGTTGCCTTACTTGCACCCCCTCCACCACTCTCCCTTAACTAAGGGTAACCTCTATCCTGACTTCCAACGGGAAAGGTTAGTTTTGCCTCTTTTTTTTTTTTAAACTATATAGATTGAATCAGATAGAATATACTCTTGCACATGGCTTATTTTGCTCACTATTCTATTTATCAGATGCGTTTAGTTTTAGTTTGTTCTATCTCATTGCTATAGAGTATTTTTAATGTATTTATCTGTCCTACTATTTATAGGCATTTGAGCAGTTTCCAATTTGGTGATACTATGAATAGCATTGCTATTCCATTCACGACATGCCTTCTGTGGACATGTATATACGACGAGTAGAAATTTGGGGTCTTGAAGCAGGCATATGCTTAGCTTTTGTGGATACTGCTTCGTAGTTTTTTTAAGTGATTGTACTAATTTACACTTCTGCCAAGAGATATGAGAGTTCCAGTTAGTCTATATCTTCACCAACTCGTGATACTTTGTCTTTTTCATTTTAGTCCCTCTTGTGGGTGTATAGGGATACCTCATTGTGATTCTAATTGGAATTCCCAGATGACTGATAAAATTGAGCACCTTTTTTATATATATTGGTTGGCCATTTGACTATTCTCTTTTGTGATGTACTTGTTCAAGTTTTTGTCCATTTTTTCGTATTGCGTCTGTTCTCTTAAAATTGATTTGTGGTAGTTTTAAAAATATTTATACATTCTGGATAAAAGTCCTTTTTTTGGGTATATGTATTCCAGATATCACCCCCCCCTCTGGGTTATCATTTTACTCTTTAATGGTGTCTTTTGCTAAACAGAATAAATCTAGCCTTTTAGTGGCTATATTTAATCTTTTACATTTATTGATTTCTGATATATTTTAATGTGTTTGGTCTTATTTTGTGTGATTTATTTACCATTATTTTTCTTTGTTTTTCCTTTTTCTACCTTCTGTTGGATTTATAAACTTTTTAGTACTCTTTTTATAATCTTCTGCTGATTTGGAAACTATAGATTGGATTTCTACTTTTTTATTTTTTTTTGGCTGCTGCAAGTGGCTTACAGGATCTTAGTTTCCAGTGAGGGCTTGAACCCCAGCTGTGAAAGCTCCAAGTCTTAACCGCTGGACTGCCAGGGAATTCTCTGGATTTCTACTTTTGAGATGAGTACCCTAAAATTTTTTGGCTTATGTGCTACTGTTAAGATACAATTTCTAAGACTAGTGTAATTGCTTTACAGATAATCTATCTTTATATCTGATAACATATAGACTTTCTCTTTGTCTTTGATGTTCTGCAGTGTTACTGCAATGTGTTTAGGTGTGAATTTATTTTGATTTATCCTCTTCAGTACTTGAATGTACATTGTACCTAAGGACTTATATTTTTTTTGACTGTGGACAACTCTCAGCAATTCATTTATTTCTTGAAATACTCCTCCTCTCTTCTCCCTCCAGTCTCTTCTGGAACTTACACTAGGAGAATGTTGGAGCCTTTCAATTGTAGCATCTACCACATAGCCAAAGTGATCTTTCATAGGTATGAATTCTATCATGTTGGTCAAATGCTTGCAACTCTCCATGCTGGATATTTTCCTAACCACCCTCTGGGCTTTCCAGCTCTTCCACTGCTTATACAATCAATTTTTTTGCATTAACTTTTTTTCTTTTGAAAAACCTAGTTTCTGTTATCCTGGATGAACCCTGACAGATATAGTCTTCATTAATTTACCATCTTATTCAGAAAAATTCCAAATGCCTTAACATGGCCTGAACACTTCTCTACGACGTGACCTCTGTTTACGTTCTCAGTCTCGTCTTGTTCCATTCTACCTCTCCTTCATTGTACACTAGCCACATCAGCCTTCTGTCCAGGAAAGACAACATAGTAGAACTGATTGCTATTCTTTGAAAAGCCTGCTTATAAGGTTGGCCCTTCACTGATATCTGGGAATTTGGTTTTCGGTAGAGTCTCCACCACCCTAACTGAGAAGAGTAGTGCAAACAATATGGCTTATGCTGAATACATGCTTTCCTTCTGGGACTCTGGAATTTTGGTACATACTAGGCAGAGGGTGCATATGTGGTCAGCCTCCAATAAAAACCGTGGGTAATGGGCTTTCCTGGTGGACAATATTTCACACATGTTGTTAACACTCATTGTTAGGGGAATTAAGCACATCCTCTGTAACTTGATTGGAATAGAGCTCTGGAAACTTTGTGCCCTGTTTTCCTGGGATTTGTCCTATGCACCTTTTGTTTTTGCTGATTTTGCTTTGTGTTCTTTCTCTGTATTAAATAATAACATGACTAGGACTATGTACTGAGTCTTTGGAGTCCTCCTGGTGAATCAGGGAACCTGGGGGTAGTCTTGGGAACATCACCCAACACACAGCTTATAGATCTGTGGAGTAATGAGATATGGAGTAGTATTTTGAAGTCATTTGTTAGAATCACTTATATTATTTCCAAAAGTAAATTTCACAAAGATGAATCCTTTAATATACATTTTTACCTTTAGCAGCACCTTTGTGTATATTTTTTTAATAGATACACGGGCAGTGTAAAGTGTAAAGAAGCCTTACAGTTATGGTGAATTAGTTATTACAGGCCTGGACACACCTAACTTCCTATTGCAAACACTGCTGTCATTTTTGGGTGAAATACACATGCTTCTCTATGGCAAGCCTTCTAACAACTGTGGTTTACCTTTCCAAACACACATAGTTTCAAGGTTACAAGTCACAGAGATGGTAGACTAACTATTAAAGCAAATAAACAAATACTTAATCAGAACCTCCATTTTAATAAGTGACAGAATAAATATAAATAAATTTTACAATACCTCATAGGTAAATCATTAATCGCCCCCCTTATCTTTCTAACCCTGAACTTTCAAACTTTGGGTCAACTTTACTCAGTCTTTCATTAAGTACCATTGACATTGTCATGATTTCAACAGAAATTTTTAGCAAGGTTGAATCAAGATATTATAATCGCCTCCCCCACAGTTCCTCAAATTTGCCAGTTCGTTGCTGCTGTAAGGCTTTACCTCAACAATTCTCCTCTGCCATCTTTACAAGGCTAATTTCTTTCTTGTTCAGATGTCAACTTGGATATTACCTCCTTAGGGAAGTGTTCTCTCTAAAGTAATTAGCTGTTTACTCTCTTTCATACTTTTATCTTTGCAGAGCACTTACCACTCTCTATTTTTATAATTTGTTGTTTCTTTATTCATTTGTTTTTTCTTCCTCACTAGAATATAAGCTTCACGAGGAAAGGGGTTTGCTAGATCCCCAGTACCTTACACATAAGTGATGTTCAATCAGTGTTCATGGACTGAATGAAACAATAATGCTAGATTTAGAATTCTCTTGATATCTTAATAACTTTTCATTAAAGTATAACATATCATGAACACACCCATATAACCACCATCCTGATCAACAAAGAGGACATTAACAGTACCCTAGAATTCCCTCCAAGTCATATGCTCCTCTCCCCAAAAGCAACCACAATTTCGACTTCTAACTTAGATTACTTTGTGAACTTTGTGTGAGTAGAACCTTGTGTTATTTTTTGTCCAGGTTATTTCCTTTAATATATGTGTGATACTTTTCCATGTTGTTGCATGTTGTCACAGTTTATTTTCTTTGCTGCCTAGTATTTCGTTAGAGGTGACATTTGATCCACTACATAATTGATGGCTATTTGTATTGTTTCCATTTGCAGGTTATTATAAACAGTGCTGCTATGAACATGCTTGTACACATCATTTGGTACTTACAAATATATTTCTTTAAGTATCACTAGGTTGTAGCATGTGTGTTTTTTCAACTTAAGTAGATCACTAAAACTAGCTTTCTAATGTGGCTGTAACCAATTTCTAGTAACTCGACATTCTCACCAATACTGGGAATTATCAGTCCTTTAAATTTTTGCATTTTCAAGTCCTTATTGTACCACTAGCTCTTTGATGCCTTCAAATAGATTTTAAAACTTTTACCCAATATTTTTAGTTATTTTGGTAGGGGATTGGTTTGATACTATATAGTCCCCCTGAAGGATTTTTAAGCCTCAACAAGTCTGGAATTATTTTTATTAGAGGATTATTAAAGAGGAGAAGATTTAAAAAAAAAGAGAAGATATAATACACTAAGAAGGAAAGGGAGAAGGGTTATGGAGAGAGAGTGCTTGTATAGGTTGGATGAGAGAGAACATTAGCTATGGAATAAACAATATTAAGGATGTGAGAAATAGGGGAGAATAGTTAGGATTTTTTCTGGACATTATAAAAGTATCACACCTCCTGGTTTAATATTTTTAAAAGAGCCTGCAATCAAGATTCAAATTACTTTAATTGCCTTTGGTTGGTTATCTGACTGTCCTCTGAACGTTTGTGACTTCAATTCTGTCAAGCTATATGTGAGTTACATCAATTTCTTATTTTAAATTTGTATATAGAGAAATCACATAATTCAACACAATACTTTTATATTCAGAAAAGCATAATATAGTAAAGAGCTTTAGAGCTGGACAGACCTGATTTTTATATACCTACCTCCATTATTTTATTGTAAAAATTTTCAGTCAAAAAAGTTGAAAGTATTGTATAGTGAACACACATAACCTACCATTTAAATCCTATAAATATTTTAATAATTGCTTGATTGTAAATTGATTCTTTAATTATCCCTCTATCATCCATTAATTCATCTTATTTTTTGATGCATTTCAAAGAAAGTTGCAGATATTATACCTAAACACTCCACATGCATATCATCACCTAGACTTCAATGACTTGGTTTAAATATAATTTTTATTACTTACCAACTGTATGCATTTGAGCATGTTACTTCAGTTCTCTGAACTTTGGATTCTGAATAGGAAGAATGCTGGTATTAATAGCTGCTTTATAGAGGGCTGTTAGGTGGCTTAAATGAAATTATAAATGCATGTACATGCATGTATGTATTTATTTATAGGTAAATGTTCATGTGTGCATATCTATCTATAATGTATGCTATAGATTTGATGTATGTAGCCATTACTATTATAACTGTTAATCTGTGTCCTTGAGGACAAGACTAAGTTACTGTCGTTGACTCTCCTTCCTGCTCACCTAAACCAAGCTCTCCACCAGGAGGATGATACTTAGAGGGAGCTACTGAGGGCAGAGGAATGGTGCATTACACAGCTATTTACCTATCGTAGCATGATTTTTCCTTCTCTCTCTGGAATTTGTAACCACAAATAGTAAGGGCACTGCATTTCCGTGGATAGAAACTCTGGTCTTGAGCTTTCTCTTCTATTCAGTAAGCTGATTATGAGAGAGATTCAGCCAAAGCCAAATTTTCTTTTACACGCTGTGAAATTGGCATAGAATACAAACAATTTCCAAATAAATAGAAGAAGGCTTTCCAAGAAAGTGCCAAAGTGACACAAGGTTGATTTTAAACATGGCGTGATTATGGTCACATGGGGTCTTCTCGTTCTCTTTGCTTTTCACTTTGCATGGCAGTGAATGTGCCCTGAGAAGCACAGGTCTGTTGGGACAGAGGTGGGGTATTTGAGTATTCTCAGCCACCTGTGGAAAATCAAAGAACTATGGAAAAGTGGTTGATAAAATAGATACAGGGGATAGATAAGAAAGCTGTATAAAGAGAGAACAGAGTTTTAACTGTGTAACTTGGATGATAAAGCACTTAATTATAGTCAGAATGAGCCAGTGATGCATCCAATTGATGTAACTCAGGCAAATAAACATGAAAAAATATTCATTCCCAGTTGTAAGAGGTTGTGTTGTAGAATAGAGAAGTCCCAAAGCTAAAAGTTCAGCAGTTAATCTGCAAAACCTTGGCCCCAGATCCAGAATCTCTGTCTGTAACTAATCCATAAGCTAAATATTTAGACCCAATAGCCTCCACTGGAGGAGTAAAACAAAAGTTTGGGAAGACAAAGGCAGAGTATTAATAATTGCAATGTTCCTTTAGGGATAAGCCTTGCAATCATGAAGAAATGTGTTTAAGGTATTTGAAATATTTAAGAAAATATGACATATTAGAGAACACTCAACGTACTTGACTTATGATTTACTGTGAAATTGTAAGAAGGTAGTTAAGTTTATAAACAGTGTTTATAGGTGGAAGCTAAAGGGAGACACGTTCAATTCAAAAATAGTCAACTGATCTTTGATGATTAGAATCTGAAATTATAAACATAATATTAATTGCATCAGCACCAAAAAAAATGATGTTTAAGAGAACATGATTTATTTGATATTTTACTTTTATTTATTACATTTATAGGAGTTGTGTGTGTATATATATATATATATAAAGACTTGGCCTGATAGGTTTGTAAATTTGTTTTGGGCTAATTAAAAATATTAAAGTTTAAAATGCAGTTTAAATGTTCAAGTGAATTTAATTAACTAATTTGGAAAATTGAGTTGATTTTGGGGGGTATTTAATATGTTAATCATAGGTATGATGGTTAGTTTCTGGTGTGTCAACTTGGCGAGGCTATAGTACCCAGTTATTCAATCAAACACAAATCTAGGTGTTTCTGTGACAGTGTTTTGCAGATGTGGTACTCAAATCCACCCTGTGGTTATCTACCCAGTTTCGGAATGCATAACTGGAATAAGTTTACTCAGCAACTGGCAGAATACTAACATTGGTTCTCTGACCTGTGGAGTGAGGGCTATTATGGTGGGAAAGGCCAAGTGGAAGCCATTAGAAAATAGTAAACCAAAAGCAGTACTGCATTCCTGGAAGGATTACGAAGGTTAGAGCCACCATCAAGCACTTGAAAGATGCAGGGATGGTGATTCGTATCACATCCTCATTCAATTCTCCTGTTTGATCTGTGCAGAATACAGGTGAGTCTTGGAGAACGACAGTAGATTATTACAAATGTAACTGGGTTGTAACTCATGTTGTTCCAGATGTGGTTTCATTGCTTGAACAAATGAACACATCCCCTGGTACATAGTATGCAGCTATTGATCTGATGAATGCTTTTTTCTCCATATCTATCCATAAGGCCCAGAAGCAATTTGCTTTCGGCTGTCTAGGCCAGCAATACACATTTAGTGTCCTTCCTTATGGGCATATTAACTCTCTAGCCCTATGTCATAATTTAGTTTGCAGGGATCTTGACCATCTTTCCCTTCTACATGTTATCACATTTGTCCATTACATTGATTGCATTATGCTGAACAGAACTAATGAGTGAGAAGTAGCAACTACTCCAGATTTACTGATAAGACCTTGGCATGTCAGAGAATGGGAATTTAATCACCTCTCCCCAGTTCAAAAGCCTTCCACCTCCGTGAAATTTCTAGGGGTCCAGTGGTATGGGGCATGGTGAGATATTCCATCTAAGGTGAAAGATAATTTGCTGCATCTGGTCCCTCCTACAAAAAAAAAAAAAAAAGACACAATGCTTAGTGGGCTTCTTTGGAGTTTGAAGGCAACATGTTCCTCATTTGGTCGTGCTGCTCCAGCCCATTTACTGAAGTGCCTGAAAGGCTGCTGGTTATGAGTAGGGCCCAGAATAAGAGAAAGTTCTGGAACAGAGCTGCTCTGCAACTTGGGCCAGATGACCCAGCAGACCCAATGGTGCCTGAAGTGTCTGTGGCAGGTAAAGATGTCTGGAGCTTTTGTCAAGCCCCTGTGAATGAATCACAGTGCAGACCCTAGGATTTTGGAGCAAAGCCCTGCCATCCTCTGAAGATAGCTACTCTCTCTTTTTATTTTTTCTTACTTTTTTAAAAATACATTTCTTTCTCTTTTTTTAAAAAAATTTATTTATTTATTGGCTGTGTTGGCTCTTCATTGCTGCACACGGGCTTTCTCTAGTTGCAGTGAGCGGGGGCTACTCTTCATTGTGGTGCACGGGCTCCTCGTTGCGGTGGCTTCTCTTGTTGTGGCACATGGGCTTAGTTGCTCCGTGGCATATGGGATCTTTGTCCCATGTCCCGTGTCCCATGTCCGTGGCATATGGGATCTTCCCGGCCCAGGCATGGAACCCGTGTCTCCTGCATTGGCAAGCGGATTCTTAACCACTGTGCCACCAGGGAAGTTCCAGGATAGCTACTCTCTTGAGGAACATCTTTTGACCTGTACTGGACCTTAGTAGAGGCTTGATACTTAACTGTGAGCCATCCACTTACCATAGGACCTGAGCTGTCCATCATGAGCTGAGTGCTGTCTGACCCACCAAGCCATAAAGGTAGATGTGCACAGGAAGTGGTACATGAGAGATCTGGCTCAGCAGCTCCTGCAGACACGAGTACTTTACACGAGGCCAGGGTCCCTCTCCTGCTACACTGTTCCCTCTCAGCGTGCAGCTGTGGCCTCATGATGAGTTCCCTCTGATCAGCTGACTGAGGAAAAACTGGGACCCAGTTTACAGATGGTTCTGCATGATGTGCAGGCATCACCCCAAAGTGGAACAGCTATAGCACTGCAGCCCCTCTCTGGGACATCCTGGGAGGAGACTGGGGAAGGGAAATCCTTCCAGTGGGCAGAAGTTCAAGCAGCGCACCTGGTTGTTAACTTGTCTTGGAAAGAGAAATGGCCAGAGGTCAAATCTATACCGATTCATGGGCTAAGGACAATAACTTAGCCGGATCTTCAGGGACTTGGAAGGAATATGATTAAAAAGATTGGTCACAAGGAAATCTGGGAAGAGGTATGTGAATAAACCCCTCTGACTGTGCAAATTACTATTGGCTCTCTGGAGAACCCCCTGACCGTCATATTATGAATTAGTTGAACATTAATCATATATCTTGTGAAGTGGTTCTTTTTTATATCAATCACAACATGAATGGAGTATAATGCTGAATTTAAGGTTTACAAAAAAGCAGCTTTTAACATTCATAACATTACTAAATTGAATACTAATTTAAACACATAGCTTTAATTAATCTCATTAGGTTACATCTCCACCCCTCCCCTCATTTAGAAACTTAATGGCACTAACTAGACATGTGGATTTTGTGACCTTCAGTCAGTTAAATTCTCAGTTTCCTAATCTGGAAATAGGGATCATTTTGTTTTGCCTATTTTGAAAAATTTTTATGGGAGTCACACAATTTTATGAAAACTCTGTAAGCTATAGAGGGCTCAGAGCACTCTTCTCCTTAGAAGGCATCACCTGAAAGTAAAATTTAAGTAATTATCTTAAAGTAAGTAAAATTGGTACCCTCTGAGTACAGATTGCATTGTAACTGGCCTTGAGGCCTTAAAAAAGGGTGAAAAAATGCTTTCCAAAGGACAAGCAGGACCAAAGAACACAGCTGGAATGCAAGCTGTGTTAATAACATTGAATTATGTTTTTGACATTTTACTTTAATTCTTTAGATTATGTCAAGAAGGGAGTCTGTTCAGAACCAAAGGCCCTTCACATTTCTCACATGACCTGCTCTTTTCACAGTGAAAGATCAGGCCTCGGGCTCAGAGCATTTGGAAGGCAATATTATCTGGCAAGAATTCAATGATTAAAATAGTTAGTTATAATTACCTTCTATTTATGTCCAATAATACTGATTTTTCACTTACTCTAAGTATATTATACAGTTTCCTTTTTAAATAAATGTACTTAAAAAACTTGCCTCATTAGGACAGATTATATAGGAATGTGGCAAATATTGGGAAAATAGTATGTAAAAGTGGAAGATGGGAGTAACACTACTTTAAAATGCTTTAAATACTTTTCTGGACACTAGTATCCATTCTCTTACCTAGAAATGCAACATTCCACCTTGGAATACTAAAGAAAGGCAGGCTATCTGCTAGTTGCCTTTTTTCCATTAGCTTATTCTGTTTCTCACAGCCATCTTGTAAGGTAGGAAGTATCATCTTCCTTTCATAGATGAGGGAAACGAGATTTGAGAGTTTACTTATTCAAGGTCAAATGGGTGCTGCAGCCAGTACTTAAATCAGAGAGGGGGGCAGAGTCTGTGTGGAGTCACTTGAGGTCAGGTTCCAAGGATATCACTGTGGGAGAGTTCTGGAAGTTAAGAGCCCTGAACTTTACCTCTTTAAACAGAGACCAGGTGAGGCAGAAGCTGTCTTTTCTTCCTGGGGGGAAATGCTATTTGCCTTCTGCAAAGTTTTGCTCAGATTTTTGGCCTGAGTGCAGAGAGATGATTTTTAATGAATGTCCAAAGGGAGAGGAATGGAGGAAGATGCATGGAACAAAAGGAGGAGAGAAACAAGGGTCATTCTGAAAGCTTTGATTCTTTGGGAGCTCCACGTCCTTCTCTGGTCCCTCCCTGGGGTGTCTGTTTCGGGGACATAGAGATATTTTAGGCATTTTGCGAAGGTTGAAAATGGGAAGTTTATACCGCTTCAATCTTGGCAGACAGATGGAAACAATTAACACCATAGCTTAAAAATCTCATAGTTGGAAGCTGCTCAGCACGCCTGATGCTTAAAATCCCTCTCTGGATGGTTGGAGCAGAGATGGAAAGAAGAGGTGAATAAGAGGAGTTCAGCGCCTTTTATCTACCGAGCACTTTGATATAATCTTCCCAAGTGTTCCATGAGGGAGATGCCATGATTATCCCTGTTTCCCAGATGACGAGACTGAGGCTCAGAGAGGTAACGCATATGCTCTGTGCCCAAGCTCACACAGCCTGATATCCTGGCTGGGGACTCAGTCTCCCAAAACTCATGTGTTTTTTTTTTTTTTAGCCCACAGGTAGAGAATGTTGCATGAAAAAGCCTACGGTAGGCTGAATAATGCTTCCCTCCACCTGCATTCCCCCAAAGATATCCACATCCTGGTCTGCAGAACATGTGAATATTACTTTATATGGCAAAAAAACTCTGCAGATGTGATGAGGTTAAAGGGTGTTGAGATGGGGGGATTATGCAGGATTATCCAGGTGGGCCCTAATCCCAAACGTCCTTGTAAGAGTCAGGCAGAGGGAGATTTTAAACGGACAGAAGAGGAGAAGGTGAGGTGACCACAGAGGCAGAGATTGGAGGGATGTGACCACAAGCTAAGGAATGCTGGCAGCCACGGACACTGGGAGAGACGAGGAGCAGATGCCCCCTCAGAGCCTCTGGAGGGAGAGTGGCCCTGCCAACACTGATCGCAGCCCAGTGAAACTGGTTTCTCTGAGATAATAATTTCTACAAATCACCAAGTTTGTGGTGACTTGTTACTGCAGCCACAGAAAACTATTACGGGGTCTGTAATAGAATTATAAGGGACAGCATTTCAGGGACAGTGAGAGGGAGAAATAATAGTGAGAAAGTCGGGGGAAGATGGAGTCTGAAATAAGACAGTGTTTCAAGGAGGGAGTATTGGGCCACTGGCCTGTCCCCGTGGGACCAGAGGCTGTGCGTCGTCCACAGCATACAGGTCTCCTCTGCTGCCCTCGTTTCTACCTGTACGCCCTCTATTCCTGGGTAGTGACCTGCGTGAACTGCTAAGCTAAGAAGGGTCTTTGAGGCTCCAGAGGCCTTGGTCCAAGTTCTGTCCCCATGCGGGGCTGTCTCCTAGGGCATTGCAGAGGGTTGTATATCACATTGACCATACATAGTTTAAGGCCAGAGATCATCATTGATGCCTTGGTGGAGGGTGAGGGAGGAGAGGTAAATGAGGGCTGAATGCCGGAAGGTGACAAAAATCTCACAGTTCGAAAGCCACTCCACAGTCAGTCCATAGATGATTAGGATCAGTAGAGGTCCTTACTTCTTCAGAAGCCAGCGCTTTACAAACACTGTGAAGTATCATGGCAACGAATGCACAAGGCACACCCTCAGGTAAGTGGCTTAGCTCACCATCTGGCACTCGGTGACTGTCACTCAGCAGCTGTCTAGGTGACTTAGACATAGTTCTTCCCGAGGGGGTGGGGGCTGCAGATGGGAGCCTTGCCCTTGAGAAAAGCCATCTCCACGTACAGAACTGGTTGAGGGCGTAAATGAAATAAGGTGTTAGACTCTGGCCCTCAGGAACTGTAAGTCCCTCTCTGCTCTGGTCCATACTCAGCCATGTGGCGGTGTCAGTAAGGCTGCTGCCTGGCATTACACAGTGTGGGCTGCATTTCTGCTGCAAGCTAGTAGGTAGGCTGAGTTTCCTACTATTCGGAGGGAAACATGCAAACTCCTCTCCTCCGCCTAGAGGCTGGGCAGAAGGGCACCTGGCCAGCTCTGTACCTCCCCTCACACCTCTTTGCCCCCTTGCTCACCTCCCTCACCCCATGTTCTCTCTGCCACGTCCTGGGATTTCGTGCCTGATCTTCCGTCCCTGGAAAGTTTTTCCGAAGACTGACAGCTTCTCGAATTGCAAGTCTCAGCTCAAATGTCACCTCCCCGAGGTGCCTTCCCGAGCCACTCCAGCTCAGGTGTCCCCACACCAAAGGCATGCAGTAGTGCCTCCTCTTACCTATTTGTTCTGCCTAGTCTCTCTCTGCAGAATTATTTTGTTTTTCTGTTTACCTGTTCATCATCTGTCTCCCTCTCCTATTCCCCCTAGAATGCAAGCCTCATGAGGGTAGGGTGTTCTATTAGATCTACCATTCTGTTCGTAGCCAGAGCTTAAACTATATAAGTATTTTAAGTAAAGGGATGGCTGAGGCAAGGATGTGGGGGTAACCTCACAGATGAAGCTCAAGGCTGCAGCCACCATGGCCCACATGAGAGGACAGTCCAAGGAGAAGCACTAAAGAGCAAGGTCATGGATGGAGCTTCCAGGCCGAGCTAGACCCGGGGGTGCAAGGCTGCTGGAAGCTGCAGGGTGCACCGCAGCATGAGAAATTATGGAAGGGAGCCCCAGAAAACTCCTGAATGGGCAATGGGGTTTCAGATAGAAAAAGAGACTTTTAGGTTATTATATGACCACAGAAGTTTTCAGAGAATGGAGTCAACACAGAGGACTCGGGCAGCGGAGGTGAGACCCAGCAAGATGCTTGAGAGATGAGAGCGCAGCAATGAAACTCCGCCCAGAGGGCATGCCCTGGACGCTTTCTCCAAGCATCCTCACTGGCGGGAGGACTGGGTTTATCCATATGGTGGGATCCCTCCATCCTTTAGAGAGCTAACCATCCCCTTTTCAGTCCATGATACAGCAGTAGCATGTATCCACCCACCAGACCATTTAGAAAAACTTGGAGAGAAGCCCAGAGGCATCACAGCATGCTGGCGAAAGCCTGAGGATGACAGTTTCATAGCCCATTTGCTGTCTGTTTAGTTACTTTCCTGAATTAATTTTGTTAAGACTGTACTCTTTGTCATGGTGGCCACTGAAGTCTCCACTCAGTCAATCTAGTGGGTACCTAATGATTGGACAGGAATTTCTTTAAATAATAATTCTCCCAGTCTTTGCTGGAGGGCTCTGTGTGTTGTGAGAACATGCATTGAACACTCAGCTGGGCAGTACACACTGTCTTAGCCATCACTTCAGACTTGCTCAGTCTCATGGTCAGCCGAGGTGAGTGTTTAACCTCGCAGGGATTTTCTGGAGCTTTTCATTGGTAATTATAGACATCTCATTTCCCAACTTCTTTTAAGGTGTTTTTTCTTTTTTTCTTTTTTAATTAGCTTGCTGTTTGCCCAACTGTTATTGCTACCTCCAGCAGCTGCAATGTTAAACAATTGATGTTGATTGTTTTTGAAAAATGTCCCCTGAGGAAAGTCTGCTTGCTGGTCAAGCTCTGAATTGGGTCAAGTAAAAGCAAACATTGTGAGAGGGGCTTTCCAGAGAACTGCCAGACAGGTCAGATAATGATAACTCTCTGAGAATGGGGTTTTCAAATAGCTACAACCCTGCTTGACCTTTACTGTATCCACAAGGCTGCTTGCTTCCTCATTGCTTTTACTGAGGAGAGGGTTTTTTGGAGGTTTTTACTCTGGCATTCCCATTACCTCATTTTCTCCTTTCCTTTTCTTTCCTCCCTCCCTCCCTCCCTGCTTCCCTCTCCCTCCCTCCCTCTTTCCTTCCTCCATCCCTTCTTCCCTCTCTCCCTTCCTCCCTTCCTTCCTTTTTTTTAAATGACGCCTGAAATGCCTTTTTTTAAAAAAATAAATTTATTTATTTATTTACTGGTTGTGTTGGGTCTTTGTTGCTGTGCACAGGCTTTCTCTAGTTGTGGTGAGTGGGGGCTACTCTTCGTTGTGGTGCGCGGGCTTCTCATTGCGGTGGTTTCTCTTGCTACAGAGCATGGGCTCTGGTGTGCGGGCTTCAGTAGTTGTGGCACATGGGCTCAGTAGTTGTGGCACATGGGCTTAGTTGCTCCATGGTATGTGGGATCTTCCTGGCTCAGGGATCGAACACAGGTCCCCTGCATTGGCAGGCAGATTATTAACCACTGCATTGACAGGTGGATTCTTAACCACTGCACCACCAGGGAAGCCCCTTTCCTTCCCTTTTTTTTTAAGCTCTTTATTGGAATATAATTGCTTTATACTTTTGTGCCAGTTTTTGAGGTACACCAAAGTGAATAAGCTGTATTTATGCATATATCCCCATATCCCCTCCCTCCCGCGACTCCCTCCCACCCTCCCTGTCCTGGCCCTCTGAGTCATCACCCATCATTGAGTTTATCTCCATATGTTGTGCAGCAACTTCCCACCATCTATCTATTTTACAGTTGGCAGTGTATATACGTCAATGCTACTTTCTCACTTCATCCCAGCTTCCCCTTCACCACCTCCCCAAACCCTGCGTCCTCAAGTCCGTTCTCTACATCGGCATCTTTATTCTTGTCCTGTCACTGGCTTCATCAGTACCATTTTTTTAGATTCCATATATATAAGTTAGCATACGGTATTTGCTTTTCTCTTTCTGGCTTACTTTGCTCTGTATGACAGTCTCTAGGTCTATCCACCTCACTACAAATAACTCAGTTTCATTCCTTTTTATGGCTGAGTAATATTCCATTGTATATATGTGCCACATCTTCTTTATCCATTCACCTGTTGATGGGCATTTAGGTTGCTTCCATGTCCTGGCTATTGTAAATACTGCTGCAATGAACATTATGGTACATGTTTCTTTTTGGGTTATGGTTTTCTCTGGGTATATGCCCAGTAATGGGATTTCTGGGTCATATGGTAGTTCCATTTTTAGTTTTTTAAGGAATCTCTGAACTGTTTTCCATATTGGCTGTACCATTATAGTTTTGGAAGTTTTAGCCACAGCAATCAGAGAAGAAAAAGAAATAAAAGGAATCCAAATTGGAAAAGAAGAAATAAAATTGTCACTCTTTGCAGATGACATGATATTATACATAGAAAACCCTAAAGATTCTACCAGAAAACTGCTAGCACTAATAAATGAATTTACTAAAGTAGCAGGATACAAAATTAATGCACAGAAATCTCTTGCATTCCTATACACTAACAATGAAAGAGCAGAAAGAGAAATTAAGGAAACACTCCCTTTTACCACTGCAACAAAAAGAATAAAATACCTAGGAATAATTCTGCCTAAGGAGGCAAAAGACCTGTATGCAGAAAACTATAAGACACTGATTAAAGAAATCAAAGATGATACAAACAGATGGAGAGACATACCATGTGCTTGGATTGGAAGAATCAACATTGTGAAAATGACTATACTACCCAAAGCAATTTACAGATTCCATGCAATCCCTATGAAATTACCAATGGCATTTTTCATAGAACTAGAACAAGAAATCTTACAATTTGTATGGAAACGCAAAAGACCCTGAATAGCCAAAGCAATATTGAGAAGGAAAGATGGAGCTGGTGGAATTAGGCTTCCTGCCTTCCTTTTTAAATAATTTATTTGCTGAAGAACTTAGGCTGTTTGACTTGCAGAGTTTCCCAAGTTTGGATTTTGCAATGGCATACTCTCTGTGTAGTTCAATGTATTCTTTACCCATTAAAGGTCATAAAATGGCAGCTAGATACAGAGACCTGATATGATTCAGGTTTAATCCCTTTGTAAGACTATAGCTGGTGCTGTGTTCCTTCTACAGGAGGCATAATATATGAATTTTCGAGGCAAATTTATAATGCAGTCAAATTTATTTTCAAGCAGGATGGTAAGTACATTTACATTCCAAAATTAAAATAGGAGCAGAAATCTCATTCAACTAAGCCTCAACCTTCTTAGCTTGCTACCAGATAAGAAAAATTCAATATGTTGGTTTGTTGAACATAGAATTTTTAGGATCTAAGACCATCTATAACAACTCTTGTAATATTTCGATACAGTATAATAATTCCCTGTGAGTACTGGGTCAGTGCTGCCCAGTATTAATCATAAAAGTTAATACTTATATAGCATTTATTTTGTGCTAGGCATTAACCTACCCTTTACATACAGTGCATATTCTTCATTTGTCTCTGCTTGCTAAATTGAAAATGTGAATGTATACAGTATATACATATTGCTCCTCCTTTCACATGTGTTGGAAAGTGTTGACTACATTATGTTCAATAATCACTAAGTCCCCACTTTCAGTCTCTTCATTTTAAAACCCTGCACAAAAACCTGTGATAGGCAAAATATTGTTCTTCTGCTCCATTGTAGCTCTTCAAGAGTTGATATTGGAGCTGCTACAGGATATATCTACTGAAGAAGCAGACACCGCAACAGTAACCACCTCACACATGTCAAATATCTCCTTTCAGTCTTTAGCTTCTTTTCATCCTCTTAACAGCATCTTTCTGAGAACAAAAGTTTTTTATTTTGATGAGGTTCAATTTATCAATATTTTCTTTTATGGCTTATGTTTTTGGTGTCAAATCTAAGAACCCATTGCCTAGTCCTAGATTCAAATATTGTCTCTTATTTTTTTCTAAAACCTTATAGTTTTATGTTCTACATTAATCTATAATCCATTTTGAGTTAATTTTTGTATAAGGTGTGAGTGTTTTTCATGATGGCTCCAATACTATTTGTTGAAAATGCTGTCCTTCCTCCATTCAATTACTATATTGAAATGATGGCATTAACTAACTACTCCCACCTTTCTATACATTTAATGGAATTTTTTCTAGTCATAAAGTTGCTAGGAAAAAATCCCACATTTCATATTTTTTGTGAGATATTTCATTTTGAGATTCAGAGATTTCATTTCCTGTCTAAGAATCACAATATTGTCCCATTGTTTTTTCTTTACTAAGCAGCCTTTCATTGTGGTTATAAAGATTTAGAAAAATGTGGCACAATGATAAAGCCTAGTCCATGAGTCTCAAGAAAAGTTTGAAATAAGAAGTAGGAGGAAGAAAAAAGAAAGACAAGGGCCTAGATTACTGCTTTGATTCCATCATTGTTTACCTGGGTTCCCTTGGACTGCTTCCCTGCTTGTAAATGGGATCAACAGTCCCTCTTCACAGACTCCTTGTGATAAATAACATCACATATAGAAAGTATGTAGGTCCTGCTGTAGTGCCCTTCTCGCCCCCAGGGGTTAGGTGGAAGAGCCAGGCTCTTTCTCCTGGGAGTCTCTCTCTTCCTGAGGCTGCAGGAGGCTGGTCTTAGGGGCACGCGTAGGGAGCTGAGCAGCTGGCGAGTGGAGAGCTTGGATTAGCATGTTGGATGGAGGGATGGTCTGCCCATAATGCGCTCCCCACCCCACCCCCAACTCAGCACACCCGCCCTCCCAGCTCTGGCTGTAGAAAAGACCAGTGACGCAAATGGATTAGGAAAAGCCTGCCTGGCCTCTTCCTGCTGCCACCGCACCTGGGTCTCTCCACACTGGAGATTAGTGGGGGTGGCAGCTTTGTTAGGGGGACAGACATTTAAACGTCAGCTTTAGTTTAAAGGAGAGCTTCTAAGAAGAGAGGGAAGAGAAGACCAGCCTTCCTCACCTCCTCCAGCAAATCAGTCCCATGCTTTCCTGTGAGTCTGCACCTTTTCAAAACACAGGGCTTACTATTCCTTTCAGTAATTCTCACCCTTCAGGCAGGTGGTGGTGATCATTCGAGACAGGGCTGGTGCTGGCACCAAATCCAACTCTGCATGTGGGAGCCAGAGAGGAAAAGACATGAATCATGTATTGGAGGCAAAAAAGGTTGTTAACCCACTTTCCCAGACAGGCTGGGGAGCAGGCGAGGGACATTCCCCAGACAAGGAAGCTCTCTGTGATAACTCACGCCCAGCTCAGAGGAAGCTATTCTTGTGGTTGCTTTGTTCCTTCATTCATTTATTGACTTAACCCTTAATTGGGAGTTTATTTATTTACTTATGTGCTCATTCACTGAGAACCAGCTGAACCCAGCCAGCCCCCAGGGACATTTCTTTAACTCCTCCTGTGTGCCTGGCCCTGCACCTAGCCCTAGGGACACAAGTGATAAAACATGGGGCTGATGTGCTGCAGAGGGGGCTGGACCATGCGTAGGTTGGCGTGGCCAGCGCTGGTCCACACATGCTCCTGGACACTGTAAGGGCTCTGCCACATGCGTGTCTTTGCAGGCATGAGCCTGACCTCTGTGACTCTGGCCAGTGCCCTGCAGGTCCGGGGCGAAGCTCTGTCTGAGGAGGAAATCTGGTCCCTTTTGTCCCTGGCTGCTGAGCGGCTCCTGGAAGACCTTCGTGATGGTAAGAGAGTGTGTCTGGGGCAGTTGAGTCACAGGGAGTTGAATGTGAAGCTTTCCAAACAAACACATTTCTGGGTGCTGCTTATTGATCTGTCATCAGTCTGAGGTATTAGAACAAGTGGGCAAAGGACACCCACCCACGGAGCTGCTGTGGGGGGGCAGCTCTGTCTCTTGGACCCATGGCATAGTGCAGAATGGGAAGAAAGTCCTTTTGCCTTGGTATTGCAGCTTTTCTGGGCATGGTGTCTAGGGAGAGAGCAGCTGCAGTTCTGTGGGTCTCTCCCAACACCTGGGCAGTCTGGGCAGAACCGGAGGCAGGAGGCAGGAGGCAGCCACGGGGATGGCTGGCAGCCCCACATCGTCCCCTGTCAGATGCTGCAACAGCAAGTGCCCCATCAGGAGACAGAACCCACACACCCAGTGGTCTAAACAGAGGAGGTTGCTATAAAGAATTATTAAACTAAGGTAAAAGAATAACTGTCAGATATATAAGAAAACTCGAAATGGCCCCCTAGGATCGAGGGCAGTACCCAGTGAGGGACAAACTTTGAAGGAAAGCCCCCTGCCCAGACTGGGGTTCAGATCTGCTGAGGAGCCTGTACTTGCAGCCCTCGATGATGGCAAAGTTCTCTGCTTTACCTGGCCAGAGGTGTCTGCAGTCCCCGGACAAGCTAGGCGCGGGCAGTCGCCTACTGGGGCAGGGTGACCCTCTGGGTGGGGGTGGGCGCAGGTGAGCCACAGCCCCGGGAGCTAGTGCCGGCAGGAGGCCTGGAGTCCGGCGCGTCTGTGTAGACAGGGTCGCGAGAAGGTGATCGCTTGACAAGTTCGGGCCGAGTGGTGGCCCAGGGAGCGTGCATTCTGGGCGTGTGCGGGAAGCAGAGCGCCACTCTCACGTATGCACCGCTGACCCCCCCCAGAAACAGCAGGAGAGCCGGCCTCCGCAATATCTCTCCAGCGCCCTCTACTGAGAAAGCTACACATTGCGTTTGCTGTAAAAGAGATGCTTAAGGGAGGCAGCAGGTATTGAAAGATGGATTTGAAGCTTCAAGGCATTCAAATGATAACTGGAACAAACACTGAGTGCCCACACTCAGATGTCAACTCTGAAAAGTCACAGGTGCTTGGGGGCTGCCAGACAGCCGTGGAGGCGCCTCATGCTGGAGATCACACATGCGCAGTCAGGGTGAGGGTCAGGGCGTGGGGAGATGAAGAGAGGCTGCGTACCTGTCTGTTCAGCTACGTCTTCCTCCTGAGTCTTCACTCCTTCTTCCTCTCCCTGGAGGCTCTGATGAACAGCTATAGTACGTCCGGAAGACTAGCTGCCTTGGTGTCTCAATTGGCTCCAGAGAGCTCAGACTTGTGCAGATTTCCAGGTGGATCTGATCTCTCTTTATCTTTTACCTTGAGATTCTTGGGCTGTGAATTTTTGGAGGCAGCTGCTAGTTTCCCAGCCACCTTTCATAACACATGCTCCTGTGCCTGCACATGTCAGGGTTGAACTCCTTCCACTACATGTTTTCCTGGGTCTTGCTCACACTTTGTCCCAGAGGGGGTTTTGCAAGGCACCTGCTGGGCACAGTCCCACAGATGGCCCTCCAGACGGCCGCTGTACCTCTACATCCCCATCACTGCCTTGGTTTCAGGTTCCTCGGACTGTGTGGTCTGCCCCTGGTCCATCTTGCTTTCTGCAACCGGAGGTCTTTCCTTCCAAGACCATATTTCTCATATAGAGGCGGCTCCTTTCAAGGCCCCTGAACTGCTGCAGGGGCAGAACGATGATGAGCAGCCTGCTACATCTCAGGTAAGCCACGTGGTGTCTCTGCAGCCCCCCTGGGTCTGTCCTCTGGGAAGAGCCTGGTGCTAGGTCATCCCCGACTCCCAGCTCAGCCCCGAGGAACACTGAAGCAGAGAGGATTTAAAGAATTGTATTCCCAGGCTTTCTTGCCAGTAATTTATTAGCTCTTAGATGAGGACAAGTCAACTTCTCTGAGCCTCAAGTTCTATATCTGTAAAGTGGGGTTAATATGACCTAATCCCTCAGCTTATTATAAAATATTTTAAAAGTGCTGGAAAATCTGTAGGTAAATGATCTGGCACATTCATACCATGAGCAGCATGAAGAAAAAACCCTAAAAAGGACCCAACAAGCCCTCAACTGGAATGTATCCTAAGGCATGAGTAAAGATTGTTGACATTAGTGACAAACTGGAAACAAGCTAAATGTCCAATGAGAGTGGACATGAAACAAGATATCATTAAAATGAAGCTGTAGAAACTTATTTAATGACTTGAAAAGAAATTAAATATATACATGTACAATGTGACCCTAGTTGTTTACATGCACACACTTGCACAGAGTTCTAAAACTATGTCTGCAGTGATTATTTCTGGATGCCAACATCAGCCGTGATTTTTGTTTTCCCATGGATGTGTTTTGCTTCTGGATAACAAAAAGTTCTAGCTAAACATGATTTTCAATTTTGAAAAGAAGCAATTCTGAGGGAAGAATGATGCCGGGCAGGCACACAGTGCTGGGCAGGGCACAGTGGGAGTTTAATCGATGAATTCCATTCCTTGCCCTTTCATGGGAAAAGTGCAGATCTGGAAGTTCTGCTTCTCTCGGGAGGCATCCTGGTATAGTAACTGCTTTGCCTTTGGGCTTGGAGAATAGGGCCTCAGTGGCTTCCAGGTTTGTCTTGTCTGGACCCATGTCTGACAGTTTTGTCTTCAAGTCAGATCACAACAGTGAAAGCATGAGAGTCATCGTTGCAGCGGCCTGGGCTCTGTCACCCCACTGGCAGTTGCCCCAGCACCCCAGTCCCCTGCACCCTTTCCTACACTGTCAGGATCCCAGGGGTGAATCCCTGGACTCCTGTGTTGGACACAGACTTGAGTGCCTCTCAGATTCCCTCTATTTGGGTCTCTTGGGTGATGCTCCATCCACACCAAGTTGCCTCCTACACTCTGGACTCAGCTAAGATAATGTGTCCTGAGCCGTGGGATCTGACTTTCTGAGAAACCACCAGAGAGGCCTGCTGATGAAACCTGAAAGTGCAGGGGAAACTCAACCAGTGGGAAGTGGAAGATGGGAGGGGACTGAGAAGATAAATTCTCCCTTCTTCCTTTTTTCATGAACTGCTTTTAGGGAAGTCTTGCAAGCCTTCTAGAGAATTCTGTGTGCCGAGGCTATGTCTGCTGTGTTTCCTGCTGTGCTTTGTGGCTTGTTACAAGGAAGTGACCAGCATGGTGACCCCATACATCATATCTGTCCTTGCCTCCCTCCCCCTTTTCTCCTCACCCTCATTGCCCTGGGCTTACCACTCCTGAATGAAGTGTCAGCACTTAATCCTTGTTTCAGGCTTTGCTTTCTCTGGGACCTGAGCTAAGACAGATCTTAAGTGCTCCTGGGGTCCTTCTCCATCCTTCCCAACACTCACTGGTGAGGAACAGACATCACCCTCCTGACTTCAGCTTGGCCTTTGCTGAGTGTCTTCTGAAGGTCTAGTCACTTTTTTGCTCAGAGCATCCTGGAGCTGAGCCGAGCTGGAGAAGAACATCCTCCTCCCTCTGCACATGTTCCTCCATGGAGAGGAGGGAGGGCTCCCAGAGTTCCAAGGCTCAAGGAATAGGCTGCACTAAGAACGAGGGAGGTGTGTTCTGAGAGTGAGCCAGGAAGGTAAGGGTGAGTTTGAGCTGGGAGAGGGTCAGTGTGGGCAGGAACTGAGTCCTGAATGGACCAAACAGCAATTTTTGTTGGACACTTAACTCTCTAGGCATGACATATGAGAGTGTGGCTTAGGGGGAAGAAGCCACTGGCCTTCAGCCTTGTTTGTTAGGCCAGGAGGCAGGGTTACCTGGACATTCTCTCTCTTACAGCATCCCTACTACTCAGTTCTGTTTATTGCAGTTCTCCTCCATTCATCACAGTCTCCATTCCTCATCCAGTTTGGCTCAGGTCCTGTGGGAGGTGGGGTGGGCAATCAGGAAAGTGGTCTCAGGAGAGGCTGTGTTCAGAATCCTCCTGCAGCCCTGGGCCCTTTCTGAGGTTAGAAGGATGTACTCTGATTTCTCTCCTCAGGGCAATATTCAGCTGTACCCAGCACACTGAGATGTTTCCCCCACTGCTTGGAGTGTAAGTTCCAGGTGAAGGTGGAAGGTGTGGGCAGGTCTCCAACTACAACTCACTCATGCTGCCATCACCCCATCCCAGGCACAGGGCAGACATTACCAATCTATCATGATGTTCTTTTCCACTGAGCTAGAAGTTGCCTTCACAATCCTTCTCACCACTCTTCTCCAAGGCAGCAACTACCAGTGGGCTGGATTTGGGATTTGGGATGAGGCCTGTTGTCATTGTGGCCTTAGGCCTTGCCCTGGGACACTTTAAGATAGAGCCCTTGGAATCCAGGTGAGTTCCCAGGTATGGACGGTGCCTCTGGCAGTGCTCAGGCAGCCATTCTTAGGGTCACTTCTCTGCAAATGAGGGAGCAGCTGGTGAACTTCCCTGCCAGTGTCTAGTCTTTTATCAGAGGAGAGCTTAGCTGGTTTAGGTGTACAATTTTGGGCCAAGAAGAAAACTAATTGGTGCATGTGAATGGGACACATGCCCTTGAACTAAAAATGTAAAAACCAAAACAAAACCCGCTTATATGAAACTCAACAGATTGCTCAAGTAATGATGCATTTTTACATATTATGCTTTGTGAATTCAACATCTCCCTTTCAAAGCCCCAGAAATCATTTCATAAAAAGAAAAATCTTAAGGGAAATGCACCTTGTCAGTCAGTTATAATAGAAGCCTAATAATAATAATAATAATAATAATAATAATAATAATAATAATAAATAATAAACATTTATTGAAAACTTAGTATGATCCAGAGGTAACATAGCCAAGTGGCTCAAGACAGGAGTTCTGGTGCCTGAGTTCAAGTTTAGGCTTTAGATCTTATTTGGGTAAATTTGCTAACTTGTGTTTGCTTTAGTTTCCTCCTCTGTGAAATGGGGACAGCTAAATACATACCTCACAGGATGGTGGTGAGTACTAAATAAGTTAATATAAGCAAAAGGCTTAGAGAAAGGCTTGGTCTGTTATTATAAATGCTGTCTAATAATAATAAAAATAAGAATAAATGCTGTTATTACCATCTCCAGGTCCTTTTTATGCAATCCTTAGAAGTTTTCAGGCAGAATATTCACTTTAAAGATGATGAAACTGAGGCTCAGATAAGTCAGATAGTGGTCTCCTTTTACACCATGTTGCTTTCTGACAACATATGATGCTTTTTAATCAGGTTGAGTAATAGTGTGTCATGTAGAGACAGTTTTGGCTATAAGAAAGAGAAAGCCTAAAATACAGTAGCTGGAACCACAGATATAGTTATTTATGTAACAAGAAGTCAAGAGACTGGTCAGAAGCTTAGTAAATGTCATCAAGGATCTAGGCTGTATATTTCCAATCTATCCTTCTTAGCTATTGACTTTCTGTCTTTATTCTTGTTGCCTCATGGTCACAAGATGGCTGCCATGATTCCAGGTACCACATCAGTGTTCAAGACAGAAACAAGCAGGGAAAAGATGGGACCAGCCACATGTGTTCCTGCCTACAGTAAAGAACAAACTTTTTCAGAAGCCCCCTAACAGACTTACTTCACATCTTTCACAAAAATTGAGTGTCATGGTCACTGAGACTTTCAGCCTCTAGAGTAGGATGCAGCAAAGTTTAAGGGAGTTGCAGATGGTTGTTGGGCTAGCCAGCCAACAGTGTCTGACACATGTGGAAATGAATTGTATTTTGTTTACAGGACCACAGAATAACAGAGGTGACAAATCTAATCATGTGCTTTTTCTCTTGGGCAGATGTACATCTATTCTTTGGGAATGACCCTCTACTGGTCAGCAGGGTTTCATGTTCCACCAAATCAGGTCTGTGAACAAGATACTGAAAGTCTCTAGGTCATGCTTTTAGATTTATTTAGTGTTTTTTTCCCAGGGCAGGGACCACATCCGTTGAGCTATGTGCCACCACTCTGTCCTCCTAGGTTCTAGGAAGGCATTGCCAACATATGCTCCTGCTGAGTGCAGAAACAACCTCAGAATCCTACCCAACATGGCACTCCAGACAGCCACAATTTGGGATTGGCAAGCAAGATAAGATTTATTTGCCACTCCAGCCCAGAGGAAGTAGGAAGCTATAGATATTGACGATACCGGTTAATAAAAAGATTTTAAAGCAGTCCTTCCTAAAGTGAGATGCTTCCATGAAAAAGGGTTCTATGCTCAGTGGATTTGGGAAAATGTTCTCTACGTTGTCTTCCTCTTGAAGATTTTCCAGAGTAGTTTATTAAAGACTTCAAGAAGGCTTAAAGCATAGAAACTTTGTTTCTCTTAGCATTTTATAAAATTTTTGACTACAAAATACATGTATATGTTTGTGTGTATGTAAATTTCATCTAACACTATAAGAATTTGGTAGAAATCTGTGTAACACACCCTGTCCTTCCTCCCTCCCTTCCTTCCTTCTCCCCTTCCTTCCTCCCTCCCTCCCTTCCTCCTTTCTTACCTTCCTTCCTTCCTTTGTTTCTTCCTTCCTCTTATCCTCCCTTCCTTTCTTATTTCCTTCCTTCCTTCCTTCCATCTCACCCTTGCTCTCTCCAATTTAACATCCCAGTGCTTCTAGTGCCCTTTTGAAAAAAAGACCTGCTCACATCGCTCTCCTGTGGAATTTTTCACAGCTCCCCACTCCCCACGGGGTTGTGTTCCACTTCTCAGCAGAGTATACCTGGAGCCCAGAATTGGTCCCTGCCTGTGGCCCTGGTTCCTCTCTGGTATTCTGCCATAATCAGGGCTGGCTTTGTGGGCATGTGGCCTGTGTGATAATAGCACAGGGCCCTGCGCTGACAAAGGTCCCACACTTGATTCAATGCTCTACTGTCACTGTCTGGATGTTCTTAATTTTGAACAGGGGCCCTGCATCGTCCTTTTGCCCTGGGCCTGGTCCTGCCCACAGCCCACTTCCTACCAGACACATGCCAACCTTTGCCCCTGCTGCTCCCTGTCTGCGGCTCACTCCCCTACCTTTCTCCTGGCCAGCCCCGGTGTGCTTTTTGAGATTTAGTTCCAAGTTCCTTCCCCAGCTCCCTCCTCCCTCCCCAGGGTGGGTAAGGCCCCTTCCTTTGTGTTATGACCATGTCTTGTACTTCCAAAACCAAAGCCCTTAGCACCCTGTACTGTCCTGGTCCCTTTAAGTGACCATCTTCCTCATTAGACTCTGCACCTCTTGAAGGCTGGGACTGTCTCCCACCGTACATCACAAGTAGCCGTGCAGTCCAGGCACATAAGAGGCCTTCTGATGCGCTGTGTGAGTGCAGGACTCAGTAGCCTGGTTACGTGAAGATAGGGATTCACGGCTGATGCTCCGTGGCAGGAAATGGTAGTGCAGGTTTCATCTGCAAAATGCCTTGCAGTGTGGGTGAGCGTGAGAAAACACCTGATTGTGAGTCTGAATTTGAGACCTTTCCCATCTAAGTGGTGGCCATTTAAATGCATAAGGGAAGTGTTTAATAAAATATTTATTTTTCCTTTTGCCTGATGTGTACATGTGACATGAAGTTCAACCAACGATTATTGACCTTATGCTGACCGCTGGAGATTCCAAAGTGAAAAAGCCACAGTCCTGTGGCCCTGGAGCTCACATTCTAGGGGGAAGGCCCAGTGAGAGCCACCTAAATAATTTGAGAAAATGACAAGCTGTCCAGGTGAATGTGAGATAAAGGCTGATCCTGGTTTGATTTGGGTGCTTGGCATAGGCAGAAATCCATTTTGTCAAGCACCTATTTTTCGTAGGCATTCCGAGCACGTGTTTGAGCTCCCTGGGCACCAAAGGGTGTTCCAGATTAGAAGGCAGGAAACTACACACAGCTGGTGCAGAGATAATTGCTCTGCATTTTGTGGCCTCAGTGATATAGCCTGTGTCCCTCTCTAAACTCCCCAGAAGGAGTGGGCATCTGTCTAGTTAATGAGAACATCCGTTCTCAGTGGTCCCCGAGGCACACCTGACCAGGCATTGGCCTCAGGGGCCGAGGCTCTGCAGGCTTCTCACGAGGCCGCCCTGCTCTCCAGCCCCTGCAGCTCTGCGAGCCCCTGCACTCCATTCTGCTCACCATGTGCGAAGACCAGCCTGGCAGGCGGCTGCCGCTGCAGTCTGTCCTAGAAGCTTGCCGGATTCATTGGGAAGAAGTGGCTGTCCACCCCGCCTCTGCCAATCTCCATGTCAGACAGCTGGTCAGCTTGGTTCTGGGCACCATCTCTGAGGTCAGTGTAGATCTGTGCTTTCCAACCCAAGGGCTGCTCATTAGCCACGTGTGGCTGTTGAAATTCAAATTAGCTAAGTTATAGTTCATTGAAAGGAAATAAGACATTCAATTTGTCAGTCACACTGACCACACTTAAGTGCTCAGTAACCACTTAAGTAGCTGACGAGGACCATACTGGACAGGCCAGATCTAGAACATTTCTATTATTGCAGTTCTATCGGGCACCACTGGTGAAAAACTTTGGGCAAGGCTGTATTTCTAATGTGGCTAAGATCCTCGGGATCTTTAAAAGAGCCTCTTTGCGTAAAAAAGTTATGTTGATGACCTATGAGTTAGTTCTCTTATTGAAATTCAACTCTGGAGAAGAGAAGGCAAGAGAAGCCTTCCCTGACTGTGCTTTCATAGTCCTTGGCCACTCCCTCCCCTCTGCCACCTTGTAGCTGCAGAGGGTTCCCTGGCTGTGATTGTCACATGGTGCTCCTTGCTGCCCCATGCACTCGCCGGCACCTAGCAAATGGTCTGGCACACAGCATTTGGCTTAGATTGGGTTTCCTTGAAGCAAAGCCAGAGATGAACATTTTTGTACAAGTTAGTTATTGGGAAAGTGCTCCCAGGAGAGCAAGTGATGGAAGGATGTAAGGAGGTGGTCTCAAGTGGAGACGGCCTCAGCCTGATTCTTCAGGGAGCTCCAGAGCAGGAATTGCACCAGCCTGGGTTCCCCTTGAGGCCAGGACAGAGCTGGGACCCAGGTGAGACAAGTGAGGTGCCCGCTGGGCAGCACTGTGCTTGTCCATGGGGCGTGTTGGAGAATTGAGACCAAGACTAATACAGGGGCTGTGTGGATGGAGATGAGGTGATGGCTGGGGGAATGCTGCCCACAGTCAGTCAGAAAATGCCTCTCCCATCCTTGTCCTCCTTCTTGGACTTCTTCTCTCTTGGTGTGTAAATATCTTGCTCCTGTTTGTTGAACTAGAGGATTTCGTGGGGAAGGAGGGGGTCTATTTATTTGAAAGCCACTCGAGCATGCCATCCATTGATATGTCGTTGTCCCCTGATGGACATTGTGATGGCCTGCAGCATTGCCATCAGGGACCCGTATCGGGATTTCCACCTCTTATTCGACACTCACTGGGGCACTGAGCTAGATGAGCTACAAGGGTGCCTTAAGCATGAAGTGAGGTTGTGGGAGACAGACAAGCAAGCAAACTTGCCATAACATGGTGTAATAGAGGCGGATGTGAGTAAAGTGATGAGGGGAGGTGATGAGAGGACATCCCACCTGCACAGATGGAAAGGGCAGAGGTGGAGAGGATTAGAGTAGAGAGGATGTAGCTCTGGGTCTTGGAAGCACAGGAGAGATCATCAGGCAGACCCTGGCCCCATGGAGGGGGTGCAAGAGCAAAGGCACACATGTGCATGAGTGTGCAGGTGTTGGGGTGCAGGGGTAAACTACCTCTAGGCTGTGTGGGTGGTGCACAGAGAGCTCTGTGTTGCTACTGTGCTCATTGTTGGGCTCCCACTGTGTAGGACAGACACTTCTATGCTGACTCAAACTGATAGCCAGCTCGTATGTGACTGTGTAAATGTCCCCTCTCAACCTTGGGATGCAGATGTGTAATGCACTTGACCTTCAGGTGGAGAGGAGGGCTGTGGAGGAAAGGTCGTCTGGGCAGCGGGATAGAAGCTACCTGCTCAGGAACAGGCTGTATCAGGCGAGCTGCCAGAGCCGGTCAGCAAGGGCTCTGGGGTGTCTGCATCCCTGCAAAGGTGGGTACAGTGCCCTGAGTGTTCCCTGGGTGGGCTGATGGTACCCATTCTGTTGTTTCCTGGCCCCTGTGGGCCTGATGTCCATGCTGTGGGGGCAGAGAAAGCCTAAATCTCACTCTTCCAGGAAGCCCCCAAAGAGAAGGGGCTGAGCTTAGGATTTGCCTGTGTCCTGAGGAAAACTTCATTTGGAGATATAATTTAGCGGAGTTATTTACATCCAATGTAAACTCTTTTTAAAAATTTAAAAAAGTTTTAACTGTTCAAATTGATAAAAACAAATTTAAACAAACAATATGAAAGAAAATTTTCCCTTTAATTGATTTCCAGGTGGAGTGAAAGAAAAAGCAATTTGTAAAAGATTGTTCTTGTTGTTGCTCTAGGTGTGTTAGAAGAATGGCTTTTAGAATAATCTTCAAGTCTTTTACTGTTCTCTGCTTTTCAATTTGAGATTTAAAAAAAAAATTTAATGTCACTGTTTGTTGTCCATAAAACAACATTCTCTTTGCTGTTAGGTCTTATCTTTCCCCCTAAAAAACTTCCCCAGCCCTCTGCAACTGTTATTTCCATTTCCATTTTTCACATGAGGAAACAGACTCACAAAGGTCAAGTAACTTTGTCAACATCACACGGCTAGTAAGTCATGATGCTGATATCCACACCCTAGGTGGTTTAATTCAAGAAAGCCATGCTCTCTGCCTCTGTCCTCCACCATGCTCTTTGGTTAGTTTCAGAGAGAAGCACAGAGACCCAGAGCTCCCTGGAGCCTGGACTGAGCACCTCAGCACACAGCCGCTGCAGCCTCTCTGTGAACAGGTAAGCAGCAAGGTGTAAAGGGCTGTGAACTTGGTGTGGGACGTTGGTGTGGGAGCTGTTGTACCCTGCTTCTTTCTTCTGATTATTGAGAAGTCTATTGCTTTTCCAGAAAGAGCTGACCCTAACGCATTGGCAGGTGAAAAAGCCACATTTAAGCAGATATGCAGCCAAGGGGAGGAGGAGCCTGATGGCAGCTGTGCTGTCAGGATGTTCTCTCTCCTCTGGGAACCAAGTTCAGGCTCAGTCATGGAATGACATGCTTCCATTGTTGTTGTGATTGTCTATGTCACATGAGGCTGCATAACGAACAGCCACAAAACACAGTGGCTAAGAACAATGGTTTATGTAGCTTTTGATTCTGTGAGTTAGGGATTTAGGCTGTGCTCAGCTGGGAGGTTCTTCTGGGCTCTGTGCATATGTGATCAGCTGCAGCTCGGCTGGCCAGCTTCACTTCTCGGGGGTGGCTGGCTGTTGTCTAGGTGAGCCCTGGCTCTTCACCACAGGATGGCTAGCCTGGGATTGTCATCACGACAATGGCAGAGTTGAGGTCAAGAGAGGGAGGGAGGGAAGGAGAAAAGGCATGAGGCCGGGAGGGGTAGAGAGAGAGAGAAGGAGAGGGAGAGAGGGGTATCTCCACAGAACTTCCAGAACTAGCCCTAGCCCTTCACTTCCACCTCATTCTATTGGCCAAAGAAAGCTGTAGGTCAGCCCAAATTCAACGATTGGGGAACAGACTCCACCTCCTGATGGGAGGAGGGACAAAGTCACACGGTAAAGGGCATGGATCAGGGAGGAGAATTGTAGCTATTTCCAGAATCAGTCTAACAAGTCCGCTCAAAACCCACATGTGCCATCTTCCTGGACCTGGAACATTATGCATTTTGAAGTTTTATTTATATACATATTGGTTCACTGTCCCTCCACGGATCAGCCAACAGCTGTAACCAACTTGATGTCAAATACACAGCTGTGGCCTTGATGGGAGGCTGCAGAGTTCACCTCAAAATGCTTTCTTCCCCTATTTAAAACTCTATTTTCTATTTTCCCAATGAAAATAGCTTTTTAAAAAAATTTTTTCTGATTCTGTAGACAGTGTGTGTTTATCGTTGAAACATTTTGAACAATAGATACAGTTCTAGGGAGGAAAGTCAGAACCCCCTGCAGCCCCATCGCCTGCTCCAGGGTGTTCAGGACCTGGGGCCACAGGGCCTTCCTGTCCTGAGCACAGTGAGTAGAGGCAGAGTCGGGGGGTGGGGAAGAGATGGACTGCACCCTTGTACCTCAGCACAACCCCCATGGCTCTGCAGCCCTAACTTCTCTGGGCTTCAGCTTCCTCATCGGCAAAGCGGACGTGATAACTCGCAGAGTGGAGGGGCAGTGGGGGGTACACGTGGGTGTGGGGGCTTTTCTAGATGAAGCTGTTTCCACCGTTACGTGTTGCTCCTTCTCCGACCCCTGACCAGCGTTCTTCCAGCTGAAGTTGCCCCAGATCTTCAGGAAGGCCGACGGCTCAGCTCTGGTTCTGCTCTCCCAGAAAACTCACGGCCGGCAACTCCTTCTGAAAAGGCTTTCCTGCAAAGAAAGGGAAAGGTGAGCAGAGAGGACCGAAGGGCACTCCCAAGGAAAGTGTGAGCAAGGAGCCGTGTGTGGCTGACACAGCAGCTGGAAATGGGCAGGGTCCTGCCGGGGGAGGAGGGGGCAGCCTCCCTGGGCTGAGATGTACGAAACTGGGCTAAAATAATCCTGAACTTTGCAATTCAGGGCAATAGGTGTTATTGAGTGGCCTTGCTGTAGACTCTGTAGGATAGAAGGTTGAAGATGCCAGGTCCCAGCGTTCAGGAGGTTCACAGCCATTGGTGTGGACGGTGGCAGAACGGGGGAAGTGGTGAGAGAGCTGACAAGGCCGAGTGTACTTGGAAGGGGCCTTCTGAACAGGTGACGTGTGGGATCACAGGAGTGGGTGGGTCAGTCGTGGAGAGAGATTCTCCAGGCTGGTTGGACATAGGCAGTAGGGTTTGGACGAGCGCGGGAAGCTGAGGCTCAGGAGTAGCCAGGCCAGCCTGCCCCAGCCTGGACGTCCACGACAACAGGAGGGACCATGTCGGAGGACCCCTGCTCATGGCTCTGGGGACCCCTGACTC
Organism: Hippopotamus amphibius kiboko; assembly: GCF_030028045.1. NCBI lineage: Eukaryota > Metazoa > Chordata > Mammalia > Artiodactyla > Hippopotamidae > Hippopotamus > Hippopotamus amphibius. The sequence continues at coordinate 50,808,894 of NC_080190.1, forward strand.
CTGGCAGGCAGGGTGGTCTCTGCTGAGGGGCCAGCGTGCTACGCCTGTGCTGGAGGGTGAGATCAAGCACAGTCCAGGATGCACCTTCTGCCAGAAACAGCGCTGGCAGCAGCGCTCAGAGCCACTTCTGGTGTTTAGGCAAAAAGCACCCCTTCCTCAGTGCGCGACGCTGACATGAGCTGAAAAACTGTTTTCCTCACCACACAAGCCTGCAATGACCATGGGGATCGGGGCCCCTGGGTCTGTGACAAGCCCCTCCCAAGCAGGCTGTTCACGGAGGAGGCTGCCTCTGCCAGGCCTTCTGTCTGAGCACCCCGAGCCCTTTGGGAATGTCAGACCCAGATGCCCCTGGAAGGCCTGTCTGTCTGTTGCAGAGAGACAGCTAATGTGCTTAATGCACTCAACTAATTAGGGTGAGCTGAGCCTGGGGCAGCCTATCACAGCCTCTTCTGCGTGGCCCTGGGCGCCACCCTCCCCTCCAGCCCCTGCTGCCCTCCAAGGCCACTCTCGGGTCATCATGAACTTGGAGGGGGAGGGACAGACCCGGCATCAGGGAGGCCTTGTTCACCTTCTTTGGCTTTTCTTCATAACCCCTCACTAAAGACGCTTCCGAGGGACTCTCTCAGGACATGAGTCACCTCCGCTGGCTGGACATTTGGCCTCTTGAGATAGAAGTCCTGCTGGGTACCCTTGGAGGACACATTAGAAGGCCCACCCAATCCTGTCACTCACTGGTGTTAGATTTGGGTGAGTTTCTTAACCTCTTGGAGCCTCCTCTTCCTGCAAAATGGGCTGAGATTATGCACCCCACGGGCTGATGGCTGGGTCTAAATAACGATGGCATTAAAGCATTTCCTGGGTCACAAGTGTGCTACAAACATGAAGCATTGTGAAACTGAGACTAGTGTTCCTGCACACCACTGATTCAGCATCCAGAGCTGGAAAAATGTTTCATCGAATCTAGATCTAAAGGTATTTTTGTTTTCAAAAAATCTTGTTGCGTATAGTATGTATTTGTACGATATAATGTGTTTTATAATTTTGAGATATGTAAAAGACTATGTGATGAAGAGTGAATTATGACACTGAGAAGGAAGTGGGCACCCAACTGAGGAGCTGGAACATCACCCAAACCACACCCACTTGTAAGACATGTGCTCTGAGATGCCCAGCCTAGCTAGGGCCTCAGCGCAGTTGAGCCCCATTTCATTGACCCCTGCTTCCTGCTGGCTCTGGGGAAAGGAGCGCTGGTAGTGGGCGGGGGAGGTGAGGCCACGGGAGAAGCCCAGCTCTGAAGCTGGGGGTCCAGCCCCACGGAACTTGACTTTGATTTCTCTCGTCTGCTGTGAGTGACTCTGTGTGTTTCTTCAGTTCTCCAGGCCGGAGTTCTCCCTGCTGGCTGGAGAGGCCCCGGTGACCTTGCATCTGCCTGGATCAATTGTGGTAACCCCTGGGTTAGACTGGGCGGGGCTGGAGGTTGGTGAGGGAAGCGGCCAGCTGGGCAGGCCCCGAGGCTGACTGAGCTCTGAGGGGCGCACGCCCTCCCCCAGGCGCCTGCCAGCCCTCCCCAAGTCACACTCCTACTTCGCGACCGTCCTTCAGCATCCTCTTCCCTTTCAAGAGGAACCCTCTGTGACTTCTGATGAAGTCCTGATTGTCCTTCCAGACGAGCTCTGCCTTCATCTCCCCATTCAGTCAGGAAATATCGTTGAGGCAGCTGGTGGGTGCCAGGCATGACTCCAGACCCCAGATCTCTGATACGAACAAAGCAGAGTCCTCGTCACTTGGAGCTTGTGTTCCAGCATTTATGCATTTGTCCGTTTTCTGGGGAGGAAAAGTCAGTCTCCCTTCCCTCGGCTCTGCTGCTGCCGTCCAGGCAGACCTGGATTGAGAGTGAGTGACAAGCTTGTCCCTCCTGAGGCTCAAAGAAAGAGTTTTGGTGCTGTCAGCCCAGTGCGGGCACAGCCACTGCCATGCCCTGCTCTGAGATGCCCTGACTGGGTCCCTTCCGGAACCAGCCCCCTGGGGAGGAGGTCAGGGATGGTGGAATATATAAGCCGGTGGCTGCCCTGGGTGGAGGGTGGCAGAGGTTACAGAGCATGGAGGGGGAGAGGGAGACTGGATGGGGCCTGCGGCACCAGGGGACAGGGGAGTTGGCAGCCAGAACCCACTACCAGAGGTGAGGAGGCAGGACGACTGTGGACCCAAGCTCCCCGCGTGTGCTCCAATGAGACGTCACAGTCAAAGATACAGTTATTACAAAGTTCAAGAGGACAACTGCAGAGCGTTAAACCCAAGCACTGGGTGCTTCAGAGCACAGTATTCTATACCCTCCCCTGCCCCGGCCTGCGCGTGTATGTGAAACAACCCTCCAGGTGACACAGGGGTGCAGGATGGGCAGGAACCAGGGTGGCTGAGTGTGCCAGGTGGTCTGCCTTGCCCGGGATCATGGGGGAGCCCCCTTCCTGCGGAGTCCTCAGACCTGCGCTGGCCCCTGGGGTGTGGGCTGCCCCTGGGTGTGGGGGGTCATGGTGTGGTGGCAGGCATGGCCTCAGTGGCATTAAAGCCACCTGCGGTGTGCATCCATGACTGTCTTTTAAGGAGGACATTCTGAGGCGGTCTGGGCCAGGCTTCAGGCTAGGCTTTGGGGCACAGGGGATACTCAGCTCCCATCTTTAGGGAGGCTGGGGCCCTGAGCAGAAGGCACCAGGGGAGCAGGAAAGAGAGTGGGTGGCTTGACTCTTCAGGCCACAGACAAGAGGTCTGAGCCTGATCTGGGAAACTCATAGGAACTCTCCACGTGGGGATGGACAGGAAGAGTATTCCAGGCAGTGGCGAGTTTGTGCGAGTTTGTGCAGACTCGGCAGACAAGCTTTTGCGGTGGCAGAATAATGGGCCGTTCTGGGCGGCTGAGCTGGGGCAACAGTGGTTGGGGTGGGGCTACAGAGGCAGATGAATCTGGAATTAGTCTGAGCAGAGTGAAGGGACAGAAGGCAGACCCTCCTCCACTTCTTTGGATGCAGCTCTGCTGATGAATTTCTCAGTTCACAGTAATCACGGTAGCTCCAGCCCTCTCTCTTCCTTGGATCTGTGCCCACCCAGATTCTCTCTGCTGTGTCTGCGGAGGCTCGCGGGTCAGTGTCAGGCTGTCCAGCATTCCTGGGGGTGTATGATTCACCAATGTGGTCCTGGGCAGTCCTCTCAGGAAGCAGAGCCCAAAGGGCAGCAGGGATTTCTGCAGGGGAGAGACATCCTGGCCCCTGCAGAGCCTGGCAGAGAGCATGGATTTGAGTCTCTGAGCCTTGCTTCTCATCTGCTGGACAGGAGTCACAAATATAGTTATCTCTTTGGGTTGTCGGTTGTCAGTTAAATGAGAAAATACATGTAAAGTTGTCAGCACAGTAGCTAGCCCATGGTAAAGACTCCATGTCTTACAGTTATTGTTACAATTTGTACCATTCTTGTTTTCAGACCAAAAAAGGGAAGTCCTATTTGGCTCTCAGGGCCCTCTGTGTGGTGCTGCTGAACGGACAGTGCCTGGAGGTGAAATGTGACATCACATCGACAGTGGGAGCCGTCTTCAGCGCTGTCGCATCCTTTGCCAACCTTGGGGAGCTCACCCACTTTGGCTTGGCTTACATGAAAGGTAAATGGTTCCCAGGTAGCCCACAGCTGGCCTGGTGCCTTCGGTAACCCTGGTGTCTAGGTACCTGAGTGCTGTTCCTTCTAACAGAATTGCTTGAGGCTGGGACGCTGCACCTTGCATACCCAGACCTTAGTCGGCATGTCAAGTCGTCATGTGCAAACTGCCAAGTAAGTGCAGAGGATAGTAAGGAAACAGTGCATGTAAGATGTTGTAGCTTCTGTGATTTGCTGGGTGTGGTTGACCAATCTCAGTGCCTTGAGTTTAGACAAGCACATATGAGAAACATTTCTGTCTGGGTGGGAATACAAAATGGTGCAGTCATTACAGAAAACAGTATGGCACTCCCTCAAAAAATTACAAATTTACCCTAAGATCTGGCAATTTCACATTAGCATACATACCCAAAATAATTGAAAGCAGCATCTCTCAGAGATATTGGTGTTCCCATGTTCATAGCAGCATTATTCTCAGTAGCTAAAATATGGAAGCACTCCAAATATCCATTGATGGATGAGTAGACAAGCAAAATGTGGTATATATGTACAATGGAATATTAGTCAGCCTTCAAAAGGAAGGGAATTCTGACACATAGATGGTTAGAGGACACATAGAGGCTACAACATAGGTGAGCCTCGAGGACATTATGCCAAGTGAAATAAACCAGTTACAAAAGGGTAAATATTGTATGATTCCACTTATGTAAGGTACCTAGAGCTGTCAAATTTATAGGGGCACAAAGTAGAATGGTGGTTGCCAGGGTCTGGGTGGAGGAGGAAATGGAAGTTGTAGTTAATGGGTAAAGAGCTGCAGTTTTAGAAGATGAAAAAGTTCTGGAGATGGATGGTGGTGATGGTTGCACAACAATGTGAGGGGTTAACTATGGTTAAGATGGTAAGTTTTATGGTGTGTGTATTTTACCACAATAAAAATTTAAAAATGCATCCATCTAATCATCCAGGACTAATGGGAAATCAACACCCTCACCCCAGAAGCCTAAGGTAAGAACCCATTCTGAAGATCCAGAAGGAAAGAGATTTTACACCTTCCCATCTCTGCCCATTTATTAAAAGGAGTCTTTATTTCCATCCATGGCAAAGATCCCTTTGTTGTAGTGGAAGCTCTTTAACCACTGTGTGGAGAAATGGGAAGGAGGCTGAGCTGGGATCATACACGCCTTCAGTTTAAACACTGCTCCACCAGCCCACCTCGCTAAGTGTCATAACCTCTGTGTTCCTCTATTCTCCCATCCCCAGTGGCAGAAGCTCATCAGCTTGTGGTATGATCACTCAGTGTGCCATGGTAGGCAGAGGGCAGTCCTTACCTCCCGCAGTTCTCAGCAGACCTCGGAAAGATCCCCCTCCCAAGTAAAAAGAACAGCGTTATATGCTTTGATGTTATCAGTTGATGTTTGCTCAATCATTAGTAAAGTGTGAATAGAAGAACCTTCAGGAAACGTATTTTTATTGATCTGTAACATGCTGTCTTCATAAAACCAGTGTGCTTGCTCTGGGAGTACAACCTTAAGGCTTCTCCCCTACTTTCCCTCCCAGTCAAGTGCGCATCCCGGGACCTCTTCCATGTGGACATCCTAGACCTACTCAGCTGGGGCCTCCTGGGTAAATCACCCAAGAGTGACCAGTCCGGGGTTTGGATATAAACCCATTTGGGAGGGTCTGCCAGCCAAACTGTGATGGAGACCTGACCATCCCTTGGGGAGAAATGACCCAAAGGGAACGGTGAGTCGGGGTGGGGAGTCAGATTCAGCAGCCAGGGCTGTGGACACAGCGGGCAGAGGTCTGGGCACTATGTGGTGACATCTATTTGAACCACTCTGGAGACCTCTTTCCCTCCCTCTCTCCCCAGCGTGAAGATGCCTTTGGGAGAAAAGGCTGGTTACTCGTTTAAAAGCTCTGTCTTCAGACACTTGGCATGACTCCTGTGTCTGGGCAACCTGGTACACAGGATGCCTCTGCACGGAGAGAGCACGGGGCAGGGCAGGGCTGAAGCAGAGCTGCCAGGGTCCAGGCAGAGTGGCCAAGGGCACCCAGGCGGGATGGTGAGGGCCAAGCTTTGCCTTGAAGAGAGCAGGGGTGGAGCTGGGGCCTCCAGTGGCTGGTGCTGATTCAGCCTCTCTCCCAGAGGTGCTGGAAGACAAGCTTAACTAAGAGTGAAGTCCTGAGCTTGGGTTGGTGGAGTTTTCAAGCTGACAACATTCAGGTCAAAAGACAAAGGTGATTCCACTTACGCCCTGTCAGTCATCTCAGGCTCTATAACAAAATGCTGTATGTAGACTGAGTGGCTTAAACAGCAGATATTTAGTTCTCAGAGTTCTAGAGGCTGGGAAGTCGAAGATCATGCTTCAAGCGTGGCCTTGTTCTTGGAGAGGCCCCTCCTCCTGGCTTGCAGATGGCAACCTCCTCACTGTATCCTCACACAGCAGAGAAAGCCAGCTCTGCTCCCTTCCTCTTCTTATTACACTAACCCTATCATGGGAGTTCCACCCTCATGACCTCATCTAAACCTAACTACTGCCCAAAGGCCCCACCCCCAAATAGCATCACACGGGGAGGGGGTAGGGCTTCAATATATGAACTGGGGGTGGGTACAAACATTCAGTCCATAACACTGTGGCTGGGGAGACTTGGGGATGGTCCAGCGGATGCAGAGCACCTGGCCCATGGCAGGAATCGAATAAATATGTAACAGGGAAGAGCCAGACCTCACTACAGGTTGGATCTGTTTCTTTTACTTTAACCTTTGCTACCCGCTGCCTTTGTTCTCTAAAAGGATAGCTGTCAGTACATAATGGCCTGCCTCGGGGAACCCTGCCCCTCTTCCTGAATGTTGAAGCAAAGTGCCTTTGTTCAGGGAAACATCCCACCGGTCCTCCTGTGGATGTCTGCGAGAAAGAAGAAATTAACACATCCCCTCCCCCAGGCTGGCCATTCCAGGGGATACTTGCAAAGCTTATGGCCTCTTTATTTTACTTCCTCATCTCCTCCCCCTCTCTGAGCTATAAAAGAAACTGGCCTCCAAACCCCAATAAGAGGGTTATTTTGAGACACTAGTCTGCCATCTTCTTGGTCGGCCGGCAGATTCCTTGCCTCAGCACCTCATCTCTGGTTTATTGACCTGTCTTGCAGCGAGCAGAGTGAGCTTGGACTCGGTAACAAGTTTTTTGTGTTTTAATTTTATTTCCATTAGGTGGTAGCTGGGAAGCAGATGTTAAGTGATATCTTCTCTAAGATACGTAATCATATTTTATCCTTTGGGTGCTGAATTTCTCTTCCTTGATTCTCTTCTCTTTGTCCCCTGTTCTTGGCCTCTCATGGCCCCCACAAAGATCCTGCAGTACTAGGCATCCAAACAACTTGCTCCCTGCTCTCTCCTGCACTCAAACAGCTCTTGTCTGACTCTCCGGGCAGAGCTCAGGGCTGTGAGGCTACCCGACTGCTTTTCCCTCTAAACACTCTCTACTTCCATTTCAGGCAAAGAGTTCTTTTTCCTGGACGCTGAAACCAAGTTGTGCAAAATAGCCCCTGAAGGCTGGAGTGAGGCTCCCCAGAAGAGGAGCTCTCCGAACACCTTCACACTCTTTCTGAGGATAAAGTTCTTCGTCAGTCACTGTGGGCTGCTCCAGTGAGTGCTGCAAACTTCTTGGTTTGTTCCTTAAGGCGTTTATGCATGTCCAGGCTGATGCTGCAGATAATGGGTAGGCGAGTGCTTGGCAAACTAATGTGTGTATAAATAACCACAGTTACTGTGGCGATCTTCCGTTGATTGGATTCCAATATGACAGAAAAGGGGGAAAAGTCAATGTTTGAGGAGAGGCCTTGGTCAAAATGAGAACTTACCCTTTTGTTTCAAACATATGCCAGTTAAGGTCAAATTCTCTCTCCCCTGGTCCCAACATGCCCCGCCCCCCCAGCAGCCCAGTGATAAGGGTTGGAGGAGAGGGTCACAGCTTTGGGGTTGGATCACTGTCTCTATTCCTTTGCTTACTAGAAACACCGTCCAACTGAATATCAGTTTTCTCACTTGAACCACAGGAACAAACATCTCCATGGGTGTCCTGGGAAGTGACTGGCACAGAGTAGCCCTCAGCGAGTGACAGGAAGCATGGTGTGGATAAACAAGACCACCCTTGTCTTACTGGCATCGCTCTCTGGGTTCCTGTTGACTCGTATCCCATCTTCTCTCCTTTTTCTGCTTCCCGGACTGAGAAAACCCTCTGGCTTTAGTGTTCTTCCTTTCCCTCACCATTTCAGTGAACTTTATTCCTGCATATTTTTCACAGGCACAGCTGGACAAGGCATCAATTTTACTTGCAGCTTCGGAAAGACATCCTGGAGGAGAAGCTGTATTGCAATGATGAGATGCTGCTACAGCTGGGGGTCCTCGCCCTGCAGGCTGAGTTTGGCAGTTACCCAGAGGAGGTAGGGGTAGGGACCAGGGGCCCTTGTGTGGGGTCACTGGAGAAGCAGTTATGGGACAGTGGGGAACCGTTAGCAATGTCAAGACTGGGCCTGTGTTGTTAGCACCTACCACTGAGATTGGGATAAACCACATTCATCTATCCATCTATCCATCTGTCCGTCCATCCATCCATCCATTCATCCATCCATCCATCCATCCAACAAGCATCCATCGAGTGTTCTTTGCTAGGCTCTGGGGGATACAAAGTTGAACAGGTCAAGTTTATACATTGTAATGTAGTTCTAATCTAAGGTCGTGCCTAAAAACAGTAAGTCCTTATCATCATTGGCTTTCAAATGTTTTGTGCCATAACCTCTAATAAAAAAAATGACAAACATTATAACCCAACCTGTACATGTGTCCATGTAACAGAACTGAGGCAAAAGTTTAGGAAATAAGATGCACCCTTTCTATTGTGATACACATTGATATTTCCTATTCTATTCTAGTTAATTTATAAATGCTGGTTATGAACCATGAATTTGATTTCCCAGCTCACTAATAGGTTGCAGGCTACAGTTTGAAAAACACGTTTCAGAATACACCAACATCATCTTGCTTTCCTCCCAGCACATCTTCAGAAGGTACCATCATGTCTGGAGCCTTCTAAGTCCCTCTTTATCCCGTCTCATTCTCCACTACCAGACAACGGTGTATCCATTTCCTTATCAGTATTACTGTAGGTCTCTCCATTAGAATGGAATCCACCGGAGGGTAAAGGTTTTGTCTGTTTTGTCCTGCCATTTGCCCTGCATCAAAGCAGTGCCTCAACCACGGAGAGTTTGCTTGAGAGCTATTGATCTAAGGAGTGGATGGCTGAATGGAGTACAGGCTTCCTGGCTGGATAACACTGTGGATAAAACCATCCATCAGGAGAGTCAGCAGCTTGCTTGTCAGGGAAATGTAGCTCCATTCCCAGCACCCTGCCCTCCTGACCCTCACTTCCCTGCTCCCGCTTCAGTCCACAGGGACTGAGGTTTCACTTCTCCCCCTGGCACCCCTACCCCCAGACTGGGCGGGCAGTCTCCCAGGGCTGGCCTGGCCCCCGGAACCCCTCCCTGCCCCCTTGACAAGCCTCTAGGCCTGTCACTGCTTACCCTGGAGTTACTTCTTGTCTCCTCAGCCCCCAGACCTGGGGTCCTAACCACACCTAAGCCAACTCCCTCCTGCTCCCTCCTGCTGCTACTTGGGTGGAGGGAGGGTCTTGGGAGGAGAACGGCCCAGGTACATGGAGGATGCTCTAAGCCAGGGGTGCCCTGGCGAATCAGTCACCATCCTTGCTGCAGCCTCTAGTCCAGCCCTGTGATGGCTCATGTGGACACGACACGGGAGGGTGGCCTCCAGGGGCAGGGTTGGGCTGTCCTTAAGCTCGACGGAGCAAAGGAGTGGGCCTGAGTTTTGGAGTCAGACAGAAACTGGGTTCAAACCCTGACTCTTCTGTTAAGTAGCTAAGTGACCTTGGGCACTTTGTCTCTCTGAATCCTGGCTTTTTCATCTGCAAAACGGAAATAATAGTAGGTCAACGCTGCTGTAGGGGTGGAAGGTGGTGATGTATGTATGAGGCCCAGCATGTAGCAACTGCTGTTTGCAAGCTTCCCTTCCTCCACCCCAGAATCAGGAATGCTCTGCTGTAAAACAAAACAAAGACTAACTTTCAGTCTATGGATTCAGACACATGATGTTTAACCCAAGACGCTAACTCCAGGGCTGAGAGTTGATGGAAACTGTGGGCCAGGTCCACTGAAGGCAGTTGGGACCACTCAGGCCCAGACTCTTCTTATGGGATCACCTGCCCCAAGACACCAGGGGCCCAGAACTGACTCTAGGCACCCCGTTCTGGCCACTCCCTGTGCCTGTGGCCTGTCCAGTTTCTGACTGGCCTCACCTAGCTCCTGCCTCAGTCCGATCTCATCCTTCACCTCCAGCTTCTTCCCCAGATGCTACCTAATTCAACCTCTTCAGCTGCTCTGGGGACCAGAGTGGTTCCAAGATGTTCTCTGCTGCCCCCGTGTGGCCCCAGAGGCAGACTTTCCCCCTTTCTCCTATGGGGTGTGTGTGTGTGTGTGTGTGTGCGTGTGTGTGTGTGTGTGTGTGTGTGTGTGTGTGTGTGAGAGTGTGTGTGAGAGTGTGTGTGTGTGGTGTGTGTGTGAGAGTGTGTGTGGTGTGTGTGAGAGTGTGTGTGTGTGAGTGTGTGTGTGTGTTTAAAGGCAACAGATTGCACATACCCATTCATTTGTGCACCCACTTGCTCAGCCCTAATTTATGGAGGGCCTGCTCCATACTTGCATTATCTAATCCTGCATCGATCCTTCAAAGCTGGTGTTATTTTCATTTGCATTTTAGAAGAATTGCACCTCTGTGAGGTTAGGTAAGCTGGTGAGAGCGCAGCCACGACTCACTTCTAGGGTCTTGCTTTGCTATGTGCCAGGTACTGCGGTGGGCACATCAAAGGACATTAGGGGGTCTCAGGGGGAGAGCCTCTCCCTGTGTCTGGGTCACTGAGTGGGCAGGAGGAGGAGGCTGGCCCATCCAGAGCTACAGGGATTTCGCTGCAGCCTTAGCTGATGGGTTGTGAAGCTGGGCGGCACTGCCAGTCAGATCCAGGAGGAACTTTGTGTGCCCTCCTAAGGGGTGGATATTGTTTGATAAATGGTTCTGGTACTGGAAAAAAAAACCATGATTTGGAAACCACTGTAGTGAAAGATGGAGAGCCACTGATGAATTCTAAGCAGGGAAGTAACATGATTACATTTGCATTTTAAAAAGAGAGACAAAGACAATTTAGAACAAAAATAAATCTCCTTAATCACATCATTGCAGCAGAACAACTTTCCTCTGGGTGCATTCTCTTCCAGCCTTTGATGACACGCGGGGATTTTATGCAGTTGTAAACGTTGCCACATTCGATTTGCATTCTGCCTTCTCACTTGATAGTATGTCTTCCCCTGGCCTTCCTAATGAGCTTTTGGGATAGCCATGCAGTATGCCTCAGCAGGGCTGGACCTTTGCTTACTTATTTGTTCTCTCACTGGTGGGCATCACCTAGGGGCACGATATACGTGGTAGTAACTACCATTATTATTGTTCCAGTTGCATCTGATCTTTCTTTTTAAAATAACTAGCATAGAAATAAATGTTTGTGCTGGAGATTTTTTAGTTTCATGCTGACTTCTCTAGGGCATAGTACTAGCAAAGAGGTCCTAAATTCTTTTAAAAATGTTTAGTAGACCTTGTTTTAGAGCCGTTTGAGGTTCAGAGCAGAATTGAGTGGAAGGGGCAGAGATTTGCTGTGTATCCTTTTGTCCCCCCAGATGCATAGCTTCCCTCACTGTCATCGTCCCCCACCAGGGGGGTACATTTGTTGCAACTGATTAACGTATATGGACATGTCGTTATCCCCCAGAGTTCATAGTTAATATTAGGGTTTGATCTTGGTGTTGTACATTCTGTGGGTTTGGACAAATTTATAATGATATATATCCACTATTATAGTAGCATACAGAGTAGTTTCACTGCCCTAAAAATCCTCTGTGCTCCACCTATCCATCCCTCTTTCTCCTCTCAACCCCTGGCAACAGTTGATCTTTTTTATTGTCGCCATAGTTTTGCCTTTCGCAGAATGTCGTATAGTTGGAATCGTCCAGTACTTAGCCTTTTCAAATTGGCTTCTTTTACTTAGTAATATGTATTTACATTTCCTCCGTGTCTTTTCAACTTGATAGCTCATTTCCTTTCAGTGCTGAATAATAATCCATTGTCTGGATGTACCAGAGTTTATTTATTCATTCATCTACTGAAGGACCCCTTTTACTTCCAAGTTTGGGCAACTTTGAATAAAGCTGCTGTAGGTTTCTGTGTGGACATGCATTTTCAGCTCCTTGGGTAAATACCAAGGAGCGTGATTGCTGGATCACATGGTAAGAGTATGTTTAGTTTTGTAAGAAATTGTAGAACTGTCTTCCAAAGTGGCTATACCATCTTACGCTCCCGCCAGCAATGAGTGAGAGCTCCTGCTGCTCCACATCTTTCTCAGCACTTGGTGTTGTCAGTTTTCTGGATTTTGGCCATCCTAATAGCTTTTTGAATGTTTTTAATGCATTAGGTTGCTGAGCAATTTCTTTCCCTTTGTGTCTCTAATCTGAACTCAGGACTGGCATGGGCCGACCCTAGGCTGGAGGAGTCTCATCCACAGCCAGCTGGGACAAGCCTGTGCCACACCAGGAGCAGGGGGGTGTAGTGGATGCTGTGCTGTTCCCTTCAGACTTCCTCATCAGACTGACTTGCCCAGCCCTGGCCCTGAGAAGGCCAGATGCTCTGGCATCCCAACTGCCTCCCTCACAGGCAGTTGCCCTGAGCTGTGGGGAACTGTTTTGCCCAAGATTAGGCTGGGAAGGACTGCCTGAGACCAGGCCGGGCTGATTCAGGAATACAGGGGAGGGTCAACTTCTCCATCTACCAAGCTCTGCCTCCCTCATTTATTACAGTGAACCCTGAGACCACACCTCCAAAATTTCTGCATACCTCTCGGTGCCCTGGAGTCTGTACCAGGGAACCCAGTGTGGGGCAGTGAGTGATGCTGTCATCATGATCTAACTGCAGCTCCCAGTGGGGCTGCAGCCCCAGGTTCCCAAAGGAGTAGACTTGATGAAGGCTCAAGCCTGGGGCGGGGTGGGGTTATCAGATCCTCTCCTGTTCAGGGGGCAACTTCTTGATCACCTTCTTGTGGAGAGATGGTGCCACAGCCAAGACCTCCTTTACGAGAGAGGGCCATATACTAGTAGCACATGCAGACAGAATGCTAAATGAATACCTAGGAACAAAGCTTTAGGGCCAGGGTTTCACTGTGCCTTTTGGGAAGTGGCATGGCTTCGTGGAGTGTGTGAGGGCTTTGGGGGATGAAGTCTTGTTTCTGTCACTTACAAGTGGTGTGACCTTGGCCCTGTCGAATGATTTCCTTTCTTGTTCATTTTGTTCATCTCAGCAATGACAATAATAATACCATTCTCATTGGATTACTGTGAGGATAGAAAGAGCGAATGTGTTCTGGGGACCACCTGACATATAGAAGGGGCTCAAAAGCAGGTCGCTTCTTTCCTCTCTTCCTCTGTTCCTGCCATATGGTTTGGCCCAACCTCTAATATGGTAGAAAATGACATCCCAGTGGGCACTTCAAAGGAGCACCCTTGCCCTGGGGCCCTGAATTGTGATTGCAGATAGGCTTCTGTTCTGCTCAGAGTTCCATAGAAGCTGTCTTGGTTATGCCCCTTTTCTTTTGCATCTTTCCAGCAGGTAGAGAGTAAAGCCTATTTTCGAGTTGAAGATTACATCCCTGCAAGTCTGATTGAGAGGATGACGGCTCTCCGGGTCCAAGTTGAAGTCTCAGAGATGCACCGTCTGAGTTCTGTGCTCTGGGGAGAGAATGCCGAGCTGGAGTTCTTAAGGGTGGGGCCTTTGGACTCTTGAGAGCATGTGTTGGTGTTCAAGGGTATGCAGTCATTAGATCCCCTCCAGAGACTTCTCTGGGGCTGGATGTGCTCAGGTCTTCGGGGAGGTACGAGCAAGGGACTTGAGACTTTGGAAGGAAGGAGCTCTATCGCCTTGTGGGGCAAAGAGAGACTTTTGGAAGCAGTTGGCATTGAAAATGATCCCCTAAATGTGTAGGATTTATTGGGCTGGGGTGGGTATAGCAGGGCCTCTCTTCAACCTTGAAGCTCACAGTCACTATTCCGTGAGTGGGGGGAGACCACATTTCTCATAGAGACATTTTTGACAACCGAAGTACAAAACTTGAGTGTGATCCAAAAGCAAAGCCATAGGAAGACCTCAAGTTTGCAGCTTTCCAGGCGACTGTTCTTAGCACAGCACAGATGGTGTGGTCCATACATTTGGTACAGCTCTGGTCCATTTTCTCTTTGGCCTTTTATGAAAGCAGTGATATTTCAGTCCCTTATGGTTGTGGGCACACAGAGCCTCTGACAAATAGCTTTTGCTCACTCCACAACTCACACCTGCAGTGGACCAGGCACGGCAGGAAACAAGCAGAAAGGACATGCTTCTTGCCCCTAAGGAGTCCCAAGTCTTGTAGGGAGGACGATGGGTACCCAGAGGCATGCGACACTGTGATAACTGCCTGATGAGAACAATAACAGCAAAGTTTACTCTGTTTCAGGGTGGAAGGGGGTGGCCGCTCTGCCTGTGCAGGTGGAGCTGGGGGGCATGTGGGAGGAGGCTCCCCCAGCTTCCCCAGGGAGATGTACCTGGTGGGGCCCTTAGGGTTGGGGCACAGTTTCAAACGGAACCTCCAGGATTTATACATTTCTCTGTACAAAATTCTCCCGAGATAGATAGAAATATTCTGTATTTTCTTGCCTTTGATATGGACAGTTATTTGAAAGCAGAACTGCCAAGGTGAGGTCTATCTTTTTTTTTTTTTTTTGGTCAGTCACTTGGAACTGTCTGCAACACCTAGTGTAGTATAAACCCTCAAGAGTTTCATTTGAGAAGCCCTGGCAGAAAGGCACTCACTGTGTTCTAAAATCCAGTATTCGTGCGCGTTCCTTGTTAAGAGGATGCAGCATTCCCTTGATGAGGGACAAATAGGAACTTCAAAGCCATCAGCACACATCTGATGGAGAGGGGCCACAGGACCACACAGCCAGCAAAGAGAGCAAGGACTCAGGTCTGCAGAGGCTCCTGCAGGCAGACAATGCCTGGCCGGCCTCTGCCCAGACCCTGGCTTAGTGTGCCGGGCTCACTGTGTCCCTCCTTCCTCTTGTTGAAGGATGACAAGCGGTTGTAAAGGAAGTCACCATCTTGTAAGCAAAAATGCAGGAAATTTTTCTTGGGGGATCTTTTTCTAATTGAAGTATAGTTGATTTACAATATTGCATTAATTTCAGGTATACAGCAAAGTGATTTAGTTATACATATATTGATATATATATATTTTTCCAATTCTTTTCCGTTATAGGTTATTACAAGATACTGAATATGGTTCCCTGTGCTATACAGTCAAACCTTGTTGCTTTTGTATTTTATATATAGTAGTGTGTATCTGTTAATCCCACACTACTAATTTATCTCCCTACCCCCATCCTTTCTCCTTTGGTAACTGTAAGTTTGTTTTGTGTGTCTGCGAGTCTGTTTCTGTTTTGTAAATAAGTTCGTTTGTACTATTTTTTAGATTCCGCATATAAGTGGTGTCATATAATATTTGTCTTTCTCTGTTTGACTTCACTTAGTATGGTTATCTCTGACCTTTTTTTTAAGTTTTTGATGGAAAACACTGAATAGATTTGATGTGATTTGCATGCAATCTTACCAGTTTCAAGGAATACCAACTTTTGTGGTTCCCCACAATTGTTGGTTGGGCTTTGTGATGCTAGGCCTGCCCGTGGTACAGAGACGTGGACTAAAGAGTTCTTGGGAACCCCCAGACCACATTGTGCCCTTTCCTGTTAGGGCTAGTGTTTGTCAAACAAGCCCTTTCCTCCATGATTATAAAAGTAAACATTTGCTCATGATTCTGCCCTTCCCGGAGACAGTATGATTACATTTGGGTATAGTCATCCTTCTCTCTTTGCTCTGTTCATTCACATGTGTACATGCATATATATTTAAAATTGGGTTCATATTACATGGTCAGTTTTGTGTTTTTTTATAATCGCATCTCACTAAAATTTTGAAACTTTATTTTGAATCAACACATGGGGTACCCTAAATTTTTTCTCAATACTCTGTTGTTTGGCACATAAATTGTTTTAAATATGAAACTATCTTAAACAATACTGAGATTAGTATTTTTTCTACATAAGTCTTTAGCTGCATTTCTGATTAATTTCTTGGAGATAGACTCTCATGAGTGGAATTACAGGGCTGAAGGTTAAGAACGTTTTAAACATTGTTGGTACATATTGCTGACACTCTACACTGCAGTCATTTCATTCATTTCTTGTCCTCTCTACTAGGTTGTAAATGTCCAGAGGGCCTTGAATCCCCAGAGCCTAGCACATAGCCTAGTTACTCCACAAACAGTCACTGGATTATTTAATTATATCTCCTCGTGGCTCCCTTTGCCATTATCAGATGGCGCCTATTGGCCTCCGGTTCACTGATGACTAATTCTCATCATCTCATACCAGAAAGAGACTTGGCACAAGTCCAGTTTGGGTACCGCTGAATAACATACTCTGCCTGCAAGATTCGCAGTTATATTAGCATATTGATCCCAGAACAACCTGTTCAAGGTTAACTCAGTGTTTTCCAAACTTCTTCAACCATGGGACCATCTTTCCACATAACTAGGGGTTGCCATATGCTTTTAAAATATTTTCTTTTCCTTTCTTTTTGCTGCTGAAATCATACTAGTTGAATCCTGCATTTTTCTCCACTTAACGTTATAACATATGCATTCCCCAGATAATTACAAATATGTTGTAAATATCCTTTGCAAAACTTGCCTGATAATCCCTTTTAAGGTGGTACTGCCTTTAGGAAACCATTTACTGCCAGGAACTAGTCCTCCCAACCCAACTCTGCAAGTCTGCTCCAAATGTGGCTCTGATCAAGGGTTTGTCTTGATCATTTGATATATCTTCTTAGGACAGATTCCCAGAAGTGCAGGGATAGGGTCAAAAGATATGAATTGTTGTAAATCTCTTGAAGAATATCTGGAAACATGCATTTGTTCTGACAATTTTCAGTACAGCAAGGGTGCTGTGTGGGCTGAGAGCCAGGAGAGCCTGGGTCCAGTCTCAACTTTGCTGCCCACTGCAGGGATAAGGGGAAAACTGTGAGATGGCCCCAAGCACATGGAGATGAGGTGCCCCTCAGAGAGGAAAGTCAGCAGTAGCAACACAGAATGGATAAGCAGAGGTGCCACAGAAGTTTCCCTAGTAAAGCATGGAGACATAGGTAATATTATTTATTTTACAGATTGAAGATGCCCTTGATTACATTACATAAATTTACCTATGTTTACAGACTTTATGGAAATTCTGTATTTTAGCTGTTAAGAGTGAAGGCTCAGAAGAAAACAGACTCATATTTTCATTCCTGGCTCCTAAGTGGGAACTTTGACAGATTGCTTAGGCTTCCTGTGCCACCGTTTTCTCATTTGAAAAGAGGTAGCTACACTTACCTCTTATGATTATTGTGAAGATTAAATGAAATAAATGCATGAGAAAAGTTTAGAATTGTTACTGAACTGAACTTGGGTCCTCTCAACCGTGCATAGTAAAGCCCATCTACTGATATCTGGTTGTGGTGAATGAAAGTGCAGCATTTATTGCAGATGCCAAAGAAGGAAAATGGGCAGCTCATGCTCAAAAGACCTGAACTCCCTGATGGCATGCAGGGAAAGGTTTTTAAAGACAGGGTGAGGGAGAGGGTTCTGGGGTGTGTGATCAGCTCATGGACATTCTTCTGGTTGGTTGGCATTGAGGTAATTGGGAGTCAACATCATCAACCTTCTGGTTCCTACTGGTCTGGGGGCCTACATGTTGTGTGGTCAGCATACAGTTAACTTCTTCCTCCTGATGGGGGCTTCAGTATCTGCAAAATAGCTCAAAGGAGATGGCTCAGAATATTGTCTATAACCCTTGAGGAGGAAGTACAGGTTCTTGACTTTGTTTAATGGCTATTATTATAGTGTTTGGCTTGACTGTTTTCCTTTGTTTCTGCATTTTCTCACTTGTCTGATTAAATTTTTCTTTGGAACTTGGGGATGGCCTAGGAAGCTAAAGTTTTTCTACAAACAAGAGGCAGGTGGAAGACATTGGGGAGGAGGTTTCTGTCCCAGGAAGTCCCCATAGGGTCCTGCTCCATTACAGAATGGCACTTTACCATTTTAAGAATGTTGGGGCATCAAGTACTTCAGTATCATGTCCCTCTGTATATAATTAAAAAAATAAAAAATAAAATAACTATTAAACAATTTTAAAAATGTAAGCAAGTCTAATAAAGGCATCTCTATTCTGATGATGACTACTTTAATGCCTTAATATTTTTTAGAACTATCACATCGAATTCTTTAAAAGAATTTACCTAATTGTTTTGGGATGGCCCTGGTTTTTCATAATTTAAGTACATGCCTAGTCTGGCCATTGGCTGTTTCGGTACCAATGTCCAACAGATATTGTTCTGGATGATGATGATGATGGTGAAGATGATGGTGATGGTGATAGTGACAATGACAGGGTCTCTCCAAAGTTAAATGAAGCAGGGAGGTTCAGGGTCCAGAAATGTAATCAAAATCACGTGAAGAGCTGTAGGCTTTGCAGGCAGTGTAACCTACCTGTACAGATTATTTATCAGCAGAAGAACTTTAAGGTCAGCAAAGAGCCTGAGAAAGTAGGTCTCAAAAGCCTTAATTTATCCTCTTTTTTGTGATCCTGTCTGGGGATGAGAGAGATTGCACAGGACATAGAGCCCTCTGCTTGGGGGTGAAGATGAGATACCAGATCTCACCAGTGGAACCCTTTTAAGAGGGTTTCAGATGCCTGGAATAAGATGTCCCTGTTCTGAGCTCAGGTACATCAACCTTCTAGTAACAACTGGAGACTTCCACATGAAGATGAAGGTGGTAGAGACCAGAATAGAGACATGAGTACCATTCAGACATAAAAACATTTGAGTTAGGTTTATGCCCCAGCCTCTTTAGGTTTTGGTTGGCCTGATGCAGTTCCCAGCTCTGAATGACCCTCATGCCTCTGACAAAATTCCCTCTCCTAAACTGGTAAACTGAAGACAGATCTTGGGCTGTGGGGACCCCACCAAAGCACTGCTATATGGTGAGAAATGCCAGTGATTGGTCATCTTCTCTGCAGGATGTTTATGGTTCGTCTTGCTTTAACAGTGATGCTAACTATTTGGAAGTTTGCTTTCTGTTCTTGGGCCTCAGTTTTTCCATCTGTAAAATGAAGGGATTGTACCAGATAGTATCACAGTAGATTTGGGAAAAGGAATTCTTTATGTTGAGATGATTCAGGAGAGTCTGAATTCTACAACCTTGTTCAAATTATTATTACTTTATTGTACCACTTTCCTAATAACTAACTGTGTTCCAAGTGTCTTAAGGTGCTTCATTAGGAAAGGATTCCTTGGGTTAATACGATAGAAAAACACTATCATATTAGAGGTATGGAGAAATTCTGTAGTAAGGAGATCTGTTTAGTTCAGTGTTTCCTAAACTTATTTGGCAATCCTACTCTTTTTCAGAACATATGTTAAGGTGTTTTTTCATGGAATGGTTTGAAATCCATTATTTTAGACCAATGTGCCTGCCTTTTTGTAATTGGCCTTTTTCTCATTCCAGGTCACTCAGCAGCTCCCAGAATACGGTGTGCTGATTTACCAAGTTCTCCCAGAGAAGACGAGGACAGAAGGGGAGATGGCCTTGGGGATCTGTGCCAAGGGGGTCATAGTATATGAAGTGAGAAACAAGAACAGAATTGCAACTTTACGGTTTCAGTGGAGAGAAATTGAAAAGATTTTGGCTTATGTGAGTGTCACTCAGTTGCTAATGTCCCATGCTTTGTTTTCCTTTGATCTGTTACCCCTTTATAGGGGCAATAGGTCAGGTGATCTTCTCCTAAGGAGATAAGCTCACAGCCTATCAGCTAACCTGTACTCTGATAACTGTGGCATATTTGAAAGAAGTCTACCAGGGGATTTGAGGGTCCCCAGGAGGCCATTTCTTCTCTGCCATCCCTCACCCAGTCCCCCCAACCCCCATGGACAGCATTGGCCTAGAGGACTACACTTTCCCTCTGGATGAAGTTCTTTTAATTTGGGGAATCTATGGATGTTGAGAGCATGGTTGGAGGTGGGAGATGGAGGAGGAGTGTAGAGTAGGTGCTATGGAGTCTGCATGCTTTTAAAACATTTTCCTTGTATTTTAATTTTCCCTTTGCACACATTGTGCCAAGGCATCTGGCCTGTGTCCCATGGACTATTGGTGTGCAAACCATCTCAGCCATTTTAAAAACAAACACTGCCCTCCTCCAAATTCTATTAAATGTACAATGTTTGAAATAATATTTGAATAATATTGGCTTGAATTCAGTTACAATAAATTTGGCATCAAAAATGTTACATGTGTCTCCATAGCAGAGAATGCTCCAGTAGCTAATCTGTCCTGTGGGTCACTATCCCATAACTTCAGCAATGATTTCATTATAAAACATGAAGTTCTTTGACTTCTGACTCAAGAGATATTTTAGTTTTTCTTTCTTTTGAATGTTGTCTTGTGGTTTTAAAATGTTTTCCTGCTAATGAGACTTTTTTTTCATTATCTGATTCTTTGATTTTTGTTTTCATTATCGTTATCTGATGTTAGAGTTTCCTAAGCAGAATATAATTGGTTTTATTTGTTTTCTCAACGTTCCTTTTGTTTCTCCCATCTTGGCTGTTGACGTTGACATATTGTTAAAGTGTGATTCTTGATAGAATTTCATAATACAGTATTGTTTGTCTTTAGGAAAAAAAGCTACATCTAAAAATAAATAATAATTGAACATAATTTTATTAAAGTGGCCTTTATAATATCAGAAAACTGACTTTTTACCAAATAGTTTTGACCCTTATGTAAAAGTAACTGATATTTATATTTGTGAACTTTTCAGAATTTTAATGACTCAGATGACTTTAATTCAATTGAAAGATTATTTGAAGAATTTTAATTATTGAATTTATTGAATACAGTTGCACTACTTCCTATTTTCTTTATTTCATATTTAATTGTTCGAAATTCTCAGTGTAATTTCTTTGAAAACATTGGTAGAAATGCAAACAACCTACAAAGTAATTTTGAAAAATAGAATTTTTTGAAGCCATAAAATTTAATAGTCCATTTAAGTATTTTATATTTAAGTTGGTTTAATTTTTACAGATATTTATTTTCCCCGTGACCACAGACAATTTCTTGATTAAAGCTGGAAAATTATCAGGTTCGCAAAACAAACTTAGTAGCTTAAAAATACCCTTGTCACTAATTAGGATTTCCATATTCTGATGACCAGTCTCTTCCTCAGCATAAATGTCTTTTTTTTATGGAAAAGTCAGCATGGGAAGTAATGTCACCAGCTGCTTGTCACAAACCAGGCGTCTTACACAGCAAATGACTTGAACTCTTCACACTTCTGCAAGCACAAAATGGGAACTCCGCACACAATGGGAGAATGAACTCAGGAAGCTAGTTTCAAATGTGCTTAATTAATAGCGGAAGCCAGAATACTTCAGACAATTGCAGACATTTGTTTCATCAGCCTGGAGAGAAGTAGCAAAGGAAATAGAGAAAAATGCCATTTTTCAATAAATATGATTGCATTGGCAGCCCGTTTGTGACAGAGACATCAATTCAGACGATTATTCAATCGACAAAGTGTCCACTGTGGAACAATAAACCTTCCGCTGTTAGTAACTGTTCTTGGGTATTAGCAGTAGTTAAAATGTCTGGAGAGAAATGCATGAAAGCTGGAAGAGTTCAGACTTCGTAGGACTCTCTTTAAAAACACGGACGCAAAGTTCCAAACACAAACAAGATTTTAAAGTGCATGTTCATTTAATGAGAAAAGAGATCACCACAACTTGTGAATTTTTAAAAACTTGAACAACTACTGCAAAATCACAAAAGCCAAAAAAAAAAAATTGTTATTAATGAACTCCCTGATAAATTCTATAATTCTTTTTTTTTCCTTTCAAATTTTTGGTGGCATGCCCTTGATTACTTTTCCACAGGATGTTACTTTCGTAATATCATTTTCTCTACAGAGAAGAGAAATCTAATTTAGTCTTTCTTCCAGTATGGCTGATTGAAAGTTGTTTTTATTGCTGATGAGATGCATAAAACATGCAGCTTTGTGGCAGAGATGTACTTGCTCTTTGAAGTGCCTCTGCAGGTTTCTATGCTATCAACACAGGAAAGTTGAATACATTCCATATTGTGTGATTCCCATCAAAGAAAGAAAAAATTGTATGCTGTATTGAAAAGACAGTATATACAATAATAAAATGTATCCCTGATAGGATAAAACTTCCACTTAATTAGGTGTTTTTGAGAGTTAAATTACAGGTTTTCATTTCTGATAATTGAAAATATTTCCCACAGATTGGCCTTTGGATCTGTGTATTTCAAACATTGCTCCCCTCCAGCGCTGATGCCGCATACTTCTGGGGCTGGGTACTGGTAGTGCATGGTCAATTTCACATGGCCACTGGCCCTATATCTTTATGATGAGACTTTGGGTGAGTTGGTCCATTGGAAGGAGTATCCTGGGATGGCTGGCAATAAACTATTGCAGGAAAGACTACAAACCACATAAATAAATCCCATTAAATCTACACTAAGCGTAGTGCCATCTCAACTTCTCCTTGGTGGGATCTGCTTCCCCACCATTCCATGTTACCTATGGTGACAAAAGTGAGACTGAGTTGCAGCAGAAAGATGAGTCAGTGGTCTTAATGGATTGTGGTGAAAACATCTTACTTTCCACGTTTTACAAGAACACATGAAAATGTGCTGGGTCCCTCTCAGGAAAAGGTCTTCCCAAGTGGAGACCTGGGACTTCAACTTCCTTAGCTTTAGGGCACATCCACTTCTGTCTGGAAGAGCCTTATTATTCTGCAAAGATGCATTAAACCAAACAAACAAACTAGCTTGTGAACAAACAGTGACAACAATGAAACTCCTGGGGATGAAATATTTGAAATAGTAAAACCATGCTTTGAAACAAACATGTTACAGGAGCACCGAGTAGTTTAGTTCTTCAACAACAGGGAGGTAAATACATTTTTCGTGTTTGTGCTAAAAACCGTGGGATTCAAGCTATACATCATCTTATTCATAGAGCAGCTTGCCTGTGTGAAAGTTGGTCTGCAGATATGAATTTCCCATTAAATGATGTTATCAAAATGGAAAAAAATCCAAACCACCACAGTCAAGACTGTTTTCAGCTTCATGCCAAGAAATGAGATAGAAATTCCACTGTCTGGGATGTTTAGTATCTTAGGGCACTGGAGTCCAAAAGGACAAGGGTTTGCCAAGAGTTTATAAGCTGAAAGATGTGGCGTATGGGTGTGTTTGTGTGCGTGTGTGTGTGAGAGAACAATTCTCTTTTTTCAGATTTGTTAAAGAAGAGTTATTCAGTTTTAAAAAATTACATCTAAAATGTTTAATACCTGAGTGAACGTGATATATAATTGTCAGGACTGTATGAAAGCATATCAGTGCATACTGACAAAGTAGATGGATTTTAAGCAAATATTGAACTTTGGAAAAGTGTGGATAAAATGATCAGCTAGTGGAGTTGGACATTATGATAATTTGAATACTAAGGAAGAATTAGTAAGGCTAGTAGGACAGCATCTATGAATATTTGAGAGAACTCATTATATAAAAAAATACTAGAGGGGACTTCCCTGGTGGTGCAGTGGTTAAGAATCCGCCTGCGAATGCAGGGGACATGGCTTCAGGCCCTGGTCTGGGAAGATCCCACATGCAGTGGAGCAACTAAGCCCGTGTGCCACAACTAGTGAGCCCTCGTGTCACAACTACTGAAGCCCACACACCTAGAGCCCATGCTCTGCAACAAGAGAAGCCACCCGCAATGAGAAGCCCGTGTACCGCAAAGAAGAGCAGCTCCCGCTCACCACAACTGGAGAGAACCCATGCCCAGCAACGAAGACCCAAAGCAGCCAATAAATAAATAAATAAATGAATACATATATTTAACAAAAAAAATACTAGATGTAGTATAGTTCCAATGGATTCAAAATCCATTCACATTAGTATAGGTTCAACATGACATTTGGTAGTATAAGAAAAGGATATTTAGAGAATGCTCAAATTATTTGAAAGTGGGTTAATGATAAAAGGGAGTTTCTCAGAGGAAGAGCAATGAATAGTCATCTGCCTTTTGTTAACATCTGCCTGTGTGGCTGGGGTTTGTTAGGAATGGTGACTACCATGAATTAAAGGGGATCCGCATTAAAGAGGTGCAGGAGTTTCAGGGAGACCTTTCAAGCAGAGATCCTGTATTTATAAAGCTATTTTTATAGGAGCAAGCTCAAGGTTCTTCCTGAAACATCTAGAACAGAGATTTTATTTGGAAGTTATATATACATTCGTATCTAATATAATCTCTATGACGTTGTATTTTATTGTTCTTATTAGAATTTTATATTGCAAAAATTTACGGATTTTTTCCAGGAAGCTCCGTATCGATAACCCCATATAGATAATCCTGTCCAGTTTATCCAGGTGAGCTGTACAAATATTATCACTTTGTGCATGGACCTTGAAGTATAAATGTGGGGAAGTGTTTCCTGGTGATGTGACCTCAGCTCCTGCTGCATTCTGACGTGTCTCCATCTGCTTCCTCATCTATAGAATAAGGATAATGATGGGATTTCCCTTATTCTATTGCTTCGAGGATGAAATGAATTAATACATAGAAAGGATTTAGAACAGAGCCTGGCACGTAATAGCGTGAAACATGAAAATACTGATGTGCTTTTATCTTTTCTATGAGTATAACCCTGCTAGCTGAGATTTTGCCTTCAACTTCTGGTAATTTGGACAATGCAAACTACAGGTGTATTGAATGGCCTTTCACAACGCACACCTTGCTGAGGGTCAAACCTGTACTGAACTCATTTCATATTCTTTTCACCTAACACACTCCTTGGCAGATAGCAATTGCTCAATAAACAAATGTTTGATTTATGAATGAAGGAGAAAATAAAAAGAGGGATTATCTTTAATCTAAGAAAACATATTGGGCCATAGTCAGACAACATCTGCCACACACTTCTGGATGCCTCGTACATTGGTATCCAACTGACAGCTCTGGCATTTGGTTATTTTCTGGATAGTTGTGTTTCAATAGATGGGTAAGAATGATCAATATATTAGAGTCTGTGTTTGCTTCCCCAGCGAAAGAAGTTCATCATCACAAGCAGCATCACTGGGAAAAAACACATGTTTGTCACTGATTCAGCCAAGACCTGTAAATATTTACTGGGCCTCTGCTGCGCCCAGCATGGGTTTAATGCTCAGATGAGCTCTCCTGGAGTGATAACTGGTGAGTAGACACTATCTTCTCAACTTAGAGATATTTGGCTTTGAGTGCTGAATGTATCACTTTTGCTGTTGATCTCTCACCATTATTTCCTATTCATTTATAAGAGGGAACAATATAATATAGTGATTTCACCCTTCACAGTCAGAGTGGTCTCTGCGTGTGCATCACCTGGGAGCTTGCTAGGGATGCAGAATCTCAGGCCCCTGAATCGGAATCTGCATTTGAGAAAGAAGCCGGGTGATCTGGAGGCAGATGAAAGTTTGGGAACCCCAGGCTTGGAATGTGGAGCCTGGAGTCCAGCAGACTCAGAGCAGTGCCCCTTACTAGCTGTTGACTTTGGATGGCTCACTTGCCCTCTTTGAGCCTCTGTGTCCTCAGTTGAGCAACTGGCCATCCAGCAGGTTTGTGCCACGCTCCAATGGGATAGTGTGTGTGCTGTTTCTGGCTCATCTAGAATGAATGTCTGACATTCATGGTTCCATGTGGCTAGAAACGGCAGCTCCTGCTTGTGGGGATTTTGTTAGGTGCCAGTCAATTCACAGGGGAGCTATGTCATTGGGTCCTTGGATCCTGGGGTGCGTAGGGCGGATCAACTAGGAAACAAAATTACTGAGCATTTGGATGTAGAATGAAATACAGAAAATAAAGATGGCATATTATTTGCACCAAACCAAATAAATATGTAAATATTTCTTTGAAATCTGAGTAGCATTTCTGTGATGTTTCCAGAGAGCTGGAGATAATGTATGTAAAGTAATTATGTCTTACTTGCTGAGATACAGTGTGAAAGATCATCAATATCGATTTTATTGCCTGATATCAGTGAACATAAAATATTTATAAAGACTCCGTGGGCTTACTAGCAAAATTAGTCCTTTTAAGCCTGTTTTGCTCTCAATACGCTGTTTTCTCAAACTGCAAATTCTACTGCCATAGGAGTTTTGGGGACTCTAACATTTGGATGGCCTCCACCGCAGTGCTCTTCCTGCTTCCTTCCAGACTTAGACCACCAAGATAAGCCCGATTTTCCAAAAATGAGTTCAAGGACAACCTCCTTCTGATTGAGTGCCCCCATACTCCCTTTGCAGGTGGAGTTGACTACTCCCTGTTGTGTGCAGACGCCATCTTCTCACCTGTAACGTTCTACCCTTTTTATTTGTGGATGTGTCTGCCTCTAGTTTGCAGTGGGCTGGGACTTCCTGGAGGGCAGGAACAGTGTCCCAATACCTTTACGGTTCCAGCATGCAACAGAGGTATATCAAGTGGGAGATGGCTAATACATGTTTTTTGAGTGAATGAATGTATGATTAGCGTAGAAATACAATTGTTTACTTAATCATTCCTCTACTTTGATTTTAAGTTTGCTTTTCATTTTCCAATATCCTAAATAATATTGCAGTAAACATCATTGAAAGAATTTTTCTTTATCTTTTATTATTTCCTTAAGCTAGATTTTGGTTAGATTTGAGGCACAAAAGCTGGGGCATTTTTAGGGCCCTTGCTGTTTTCCGTAATGCCATTCCCATGGCCAGTATCATTGTGCCTGTTTTATTGCATCCTTGCTGGAATAGATATTATCATGTTTATCTTTGTTCATTTATAGGAAAAAATGATTTATCAGTGTTGTTTCACTTGGCATTTCTTTGATTGTTGAGAAGTTGGACATTTTCCAAGTGTATCTGAGTCATTCTTCTGTGAATTATCTCAACAAGCATATTCCTTTATAGTTATATTTGGTTCTCTGGGGAGAGAGAAAAATCGCTGAGCTTTTACAAGTGCATAAATCCAGGACTAAATCAGACAGGATCTGTCAGCTTTACAGGGTGGGGCCACAGGCCTTTTCTCAGTCCTTTCAAATGGGTGGTCAGAGGCTGCAGGGTTGCCTGTGGCCCTTCCATGAGCTTGTGGCTGGGAGACTCCGCAGATCTGCAGCGGCTGCCCAGGATCTTGCCCTGGTTCCCTTTCCCTTTCCTCTCCAGTACCCCGACGTTCTCTGGCTTCTTGCTGGGGACAGAGCCCTGCTCAGAACGCAGGCCCTTGGTGATCTTAGTCCCCTGTTACCTTCTGGAAGCGCTCCTCCCCTAGGGGACATCCTCTTCTTCTTTTACCTCTAACCTCTATACAAAGGCTTCCTTGACACCCACAAAACCTCTCTGAGCTGAGACTCTGTCACCACTTTATTTCCCTACAATGTCCCCACGTGGGTATTACTATCTACCGTAATTAAAGCTAAGGTCACTGTCCCTTTAGACCTTGGTGATCAGAGGGCTGGGCACGCTTCAGATGGATCTACTGTGCTGCTGTTTTTATCTCCATGTCCTCGGTACATCCACTTTCTGGTGTGGACTGTAGAGTCAGCTGCGTGGGAGTCCTGCTCTACCATCTACAAGCCCTGGAACCTTCAGCAAATTGTTAACTCGCTTTTCCTCCTCTATAAAATGGGTATAATAATGTCTACCCCACAAGGTTATTGTGAGGATTAAATGAGTCAATGCAGATAACATGCTTACTACTGTGCCTGGCATGTGATAAGCATGCAGCATGTGTGAGCTGCGGGTGTGGGTGTTACCATCATTGCTGCTATGTGTCTGGACAAGTCCAAGCTCTGCAGTCAGATACTGGACAATTTGTGCAAAAGCTGCAGGTCATATTCAAATTGCCTTTAGTCCTTCTTTCTTCTGTGCCTACTGTATGTGAATGATGGTACCTAATGCCTCCTAGACAAAGAACATTCTCAAAAAGTATTTTTTAAAGGCTACCTTTTTCATTGGGCACAGTCCTGACAATGAACCAGGCACCATTGCAGTAAAGGGGGCAGGGGTGCCTGCTTGAGGAAATAAACACTCATGGACATGTTCTCAGTAGAGGCACTTCACTGTGCTTTAGATATGTGTGTGTGCGCACACACACACACACAACTGGAGCCACACAAGCGCCATGTGCCCGAGCATTCTTTCCTTCTCAGATTTAACAGGGAACAGATGCTCAGAACACAGTCATCATTTTCTTTTTTCAAAATACGAACTGGGCTTTGTATAAATTCTAGTTAATGGAAGGAATCTACCTATCAAATCCAGTTTCTTATGAATGATGTGAAGACTGAAGTGGTGAGAGTCACTCACATTGCTGGGCTCATTAGAATCATTTATTACCTCTTTCTGCAGGAAGGGAGGAAGGGAAGTGTTAAAGCTGGGAGACAACATATCTGATCTGTATTCATATTTCAGAAAATCATACCTTAAATATTATTACCAAGGAAACTAAGCTGTGTAGAGATGAAAGATTACATTGCACAGGGCAGAGTGTAATCTTGGGAGCTCAAGAGGTAATTTGCAGACCTGTTTGTTAAAACAACGTTTGGAGGATGCTTTGCAAAGGCAGCGAGCAGAAAGGATGGCGGTGGTTAATTTTATACAAGGCTCTGCTGATGCTGTGACACTGCCGTGAACCATGGCTCAAAGACCTGTCAGCTGCCAAGGGATGGAGGGCATCTTGTCTCCTCCCTCCTGTGTGTCAGAGTTTTCTTTCCTTAGTGATTGCTAATTAAGCAGAGGTGGCTTTCTCAGGCTAATCACAGGAGCTCCACGAGCTAGCATGAGGAAAAATAGGCCCTTCTGTACAGGCAATGAAAAGCCAGGAGAGAACCTGGGGCCTGTGATGTGTTGCTGCCACAAGAGTGATGGGGCCAGCGTCATTCTTGTGAGCATTTGTGTTTATCTGTTTCTCCCGCATTTCAGACTATGATAAGTGTGTGCGAATGGCCAATCCGAGTTTTGCACACCTGGCTCAGTCCAAGCCACTCACTTGGATTCAGCGACTGTCGTGCTCAGAGAATGCGCTGTTTGTGCCTGGGCTGGAGGATGCTGCAGGAGGCCTGCTGCACACGTCACTGGACAACTTCACCTTGGACACCAGCAAGGGGACCAGGGTGCAGGGACTCAGAGGCAGGTGGGTGTGACAAATCTATTCTCTGGGCCCAAACCGTCATGAACTTGGGGCTCTGGAGTAATTCATACGTGAAGACATTGTTTAAAGGATGTCAGATGTCTAAGGGAAGTATGCATTTACTGGGTAATTTTCAAATAATTCCACGGAGATTTTCCAAAGGCCAGTTATGGGCCAAATCTATGCTAAACACTATAAGGCAGACATCCCATGTTCCCCTACTGCATTGCTCTATCTTTCGGTGGAGAAAGAACTAGGTGATGGTATGAAATTGACGCAGACAAAATGAACAAGTTGCAATAACCTATTTAGCCAGGTACTGTTCTAAGCACCATGCCCATCAACTTCTTTAACCCTCACAACCCTGTGAAGCAGTTTCTGTTTTCTCCCAATCTGAGACTTGAACACACACAGCTGGCCCTGGAGTGTGTACTCCTAAGCTCTATACTGCTGCTGCTTTCTCTTTTGATGGATTGCTTGCAATTTAATTTGCAAGGGAAAATAATGAGCTTATCAACACAACTTTACATTATAACTCAATAATCCATAAATTTTAAAATAGCCTAGAAGTAGGGTTGCACTTACATTGCAAATTCTATAAATAGCACAGATTCGCAGGCAGCACATGACTGATGAAGGTGGCTGTGGGAGCTGTTTTTTGGAATGAGTTATATACTTCTGCTTCAGCAAGAGGGTATGGGTGATTGATTTGAATTGCAGTGAGTATATCATATCTTAAAGTAATTCTTAGAAAATTATTGCTCCAAATCCTGTTGATGCAAATATGCATCACCACGCACTGCAAACTAAATCATTAATGATGAAGCAAAACTGTCTGTTGTTGCTGTGCAATGAACAACTCCAAAGCACAGTGGCTTAAAACAACACTCATTGTGTTATTCTATTTCATGATTTTCTGGGTTACAAACTTAGGCAGGGCTTGGCTGGGCGATTCTTCTGCTTCTCTTGACGATACTCATCAGGATGGGTCTGGAGGCTCCAAGACTGCCTTGTTCATGTGCTCACCCCCTCGGTGGGGATGGCTGGGAAGGTGAGCTCAGCTGGGCCCTTCTCACTCCCAGTGTGATTTCAGGCCCTCTCCACATGGTGCCTCCATGTGGAAGGTAGTCAGGCTTCTAGTGGCAGCTCAGGGCCCCAAAGGCCCAAGGCAAGGCTGCCAGTCTCCTAAAAGGCTGGGCCTAGAGCTGGCACAGGGTCACTTCTGCCATCTCTCTTGGTCAAAGTAGTCACAGGTCAGCACAGATTCAGGGGCAGCAGAAACAGACTCTACCTTCTCATGTAGAAGTGTCAAAGCATTTGTGGCCATCTTTAATATATCATTCAAACTGATAGTACTTTATAGCACTTTATAGATTAAAAGCCTGAAGAAGCCATGACCGACTCAAGGCCACCTTGAGAATGTGTAGACTGCAGTGGACCCTTCCAGTGACCTGCCAGTGGGCACGCACAGGAGGGGACTGGCAGCACTGCATGGCAGCCAGCCTTCTCAATAGCAGGCTGACTTGGAGTCCTCAGGGGTCTCTGGTGCTCCTCTAATTTTAGTTTATGAATGTCAGATTTTCGCAACGCTTAATAACTCACACCAGGGGTAAGAGGTCACCTTCCATAAAAAGGGAAATCTAGGGTCCCTGGCCATCTGGAAGGTTCTCAGAAGTACAGCCCAAGGCAATGACTTGGGTGCAGGTGGTTTTTGTGGAGGTGATGCCAGGAAGCAGGAGTGAGCAGGGTGAGTGAGACAGGGAAGGGGGGAAAGTGAAAAGTAGGGGGCAGTGTCATCAAGGTAGCTGTTGTGGGCAACCAGGGCTCAATAACACTGAGAAGTGCGCAGGCCTCCCAGAACTGTCCATCTGAAGGACCAGGGGTGGACACTTATGTACTGGATCTCATCCCCCTCTGGTGCAAGCTTGCCTGCAAGTATGAACTCTCCTATACTTTTGAATAAGGTGGGGGGGAGGGTGGAGGGGGGGTGGTGAGATGCCCAAGGCATACAGGAAGCTCTCGGGCAGAAAGAGGACTACATTTGATCAGCACAAGCTGAGCCTGAGCTCATGTGGAACTGCCCACCGTTGCTGTAGCCGAAGTCTGAGGTGGGTCAAGGTGTGCATCCACCTGGCTCTGTCATCCTCGTGCACAGATGAGAAGTGCATCATCCCTGCTGTGGCTGGTGCAAAGATCGCCCAGCACAGGGCCCCCTTCAGGCAGAGTTCTGGAGCGAGCCCGGTGCCATGGAAATCTACCCCTACCTACTCAGCTGTCTGCTGGGCGTGATGTAGAGCTAGTTGTGTATAATGCCTGTGCCTCCCTTTCCTCATTTGTCCAGTGGTGGAAGCAGTGATACCCACCCCACTGGATGGCTGTGGGAATTAAATGGTGTTATAAAACCCTGAACGCGATTTGCGTCTGGTGAGTGTCCTAGTGTTGGTGCCCTTCCCCTAGTCTCTAGAGGGGAAAGTAGGAACACAAACTCTCTTAAGGGGTATAGAATGGGTTAAACTTTTAAAAAAATATATATTTGAATTTCAGAAATATTTATTTATTTATGTATTTATTTTTGGCTGGGTCTTTGTTGCTACACGTGGGCTTTCTTTAGTTGCGGCAAGCGGGGGCTATTCTTCATTGTGGTGTACAGGCTTCTCATTGCAGTGGCTTCTCTTCTGGTGGAGCATGGGCTCTAGGCATGTGGGCTTCAGTAGTTTCAGCACATGGGCTCAGTAGTTGTGGCTTGTGGGTTCTAGAGCACAGGTTCAGTTGTTGTGGCGCATGGGCTTGGTTGCTCTGCAGCGTGTGGGATCTTCCCGGACCAGGGCTTGAACATGTGTCCCCCGCATTGGCAGGCAGACTCTTAACCACTGCACCACCAGGAGAGTCCCTGGGTTAAACTTTTAAGGCAGGCATAGATAAAGTGTTATGGCTCTCCTGAGAGTGAGGTGATTTCCAAGCAAGGGGATTGAGGAGGGCTGCATGGGGGATGTGACAGCAGGTCTTGACCCACAGTAGGTTTGGGCACAGTGAGAAGGAGGGGAGATAGGTAGGAATGCCATGCACAAAGGCCCACTTCCTCTTGCTACAAAAATTGGTTGAGCACCTGCTGTGTGCCAGCCCTGAGATATGCTCTGAGGACTCAGCACTGAGCAGGACGGACAAAGCCCCTACCTCGTGGTGCTCACAGAGGCAACAAGCATAGGGTCCATGTGGCAGGAGCATGTGGTGCTGTTGACCAACAGGCCGGAGGCAGGATGGGAAGGATGGGACGGCATGCAGACACTGACACTCATCCGCAGTGCCAAGCCTGAGTGGCTGTGTGCTCAGCACCCTTAGAACAGGGATGCCAACCCTGACGTACAATCCTTGCCCCACCTGCTTCACGGCACCTTTTCTGTGAGCCTTTCCCTACTGCCCTGGCCAAGGGTGGTGCCTCAACAACACTGGCTCCCTTTCGAGCAGCTGCCCCCCCCATGCCCCTCCACCCCGACACCCACATGCATTTGTCTGTCCTGTTAAACAGGGAGCTTCCAGAGAACAGCAACACGCCTGTTGTCTCAGCTCCGGGGCCAGCAAATGGGATTATTTTCTTCAGGTTTGCATTTTAAAAAGCTTATTTTAATTATGGTAAAAGATATATAACATAAAATTCCCCATTCTAACCATTTTTAAGGGAACAGTGGAGTACTGTTAAGTATATTCACATTGTTATGCAGCCAGAATTCTTCTCATCTTGCAAAACTACAACTATAACCATTAGAGGACAAGTCCCCATCCCCCCTCCCTGAGGCCCTGCTAACCATCATTCTACTTTCTGTTTCTATGAATTTGACTACTTTAAGGACCTCACTCTACTGTAGAAGTAGAATCACACAGTGTTAGTCTTTTTGTGATTTGCAGTAGATGCTGGTTTTTATCCTCTTTAAACAATAGAGTTGCACGTGGGACTTGGATCACATGGGCCATGGCAGCCTGAGGCAGAAAATCCCTTCCTTTTCTCCAAAGGCCCTCCCTTGTGGCCTTTCTCATCCCCCCCTAGGACTGCTGGGGTACCTCCTTCCTTGAAACCCAGAAGTGCTCTGCCAAAGCTGCTCCCTGGGCACTCAGGTCAGCTCTAGGTGGCTGGAGAAGCACCCACCCCACAGCCTGCAGTGGGCTGGGGGATCCCAGAAGGCAGAACCTGTGTCTGATTCACCTTTACCCTCAGTGCCTTGCCAGCCCAGGGCCTGACATCTAGTAGATTCTCAGTGCATTAGGGCTGAACTTGCTGAAATGTACAGCACGAACAGGAGCCGAGTCGGAGAGAGGCCTCCTCCCTCATCTCTGAAGATGGCCCTGTGCTTGTCCCTTGCCCGGCACCTGCTTTCTCTCCCCCATCACTCCTGGCCCCTCGAACAGTGCCGGGCTCTGTGCCAGAGCACCTGGCATCACTGATCCCAGGCTGCAGTGCGAGGCTCGGTGGCGAGCTGCCTGCCAGCACCCCTCCCCGCCGTGGTCCGGCTGCCTAAAGCAGTGGGGCAGGTGTGGGCTCCCTGAGCTTGGGGCCAACCTGGGTGATGAATGGCCCCCGGATCTGTTCAGATGGCCGACCTCCTGGCCTTCCTTCTTCAGATGAGGCCCAGTGCTGGCTTTTTCCAGGACTCCGAGCCCTGTGGCTTTGCCTCTATTCTTCCTGCTTGCTCTCTACTTTGTTCATCTCTGAATATAGTTTTTCTTGAGCAGAGTTGACCCTGTGGGTAGGGCAAGGTCCCCACTTTGTTTGCTAGAATGCTCGCTTGGCAAAGCCAATTGAATGCAGGAAAGCTTCCTGTGTTCAGCTTGGTATTAGAGGGTGTAGTCAACCCCAATGTCTGCAAGGATCAAGCAGGTAAGTTACTATGTGAAGTTCTCAGGGACCATCACAGTGGGGGTGCTGCGGCATGGCCAGCCCAGCTAAAAAAGAAAGCAAACAAAAAAATCAGGACCCATTAAAAGTATCAGTACTTTGTACTTACTACCTCATTTTGGAGCCATCACAAGCCTGGAAAATAGGAATATTATTCTTATTTTATGGTTAAGGAAATGGAGGTTTTGAAGGGCTGCTTATCCACCCCAAAGGAGAGACAGTGTGAGGTTCATAGGAGGCCTGGGTGACTCTAGGGTCTTCTATGAGACAGAAAGCCCCCAAAGCCATTCTTTCCAGTGTACTTCTGATACCAGATCAGCCTTTGGTGGGGTCTGTCTGTGAATCTGCTGACTGCTGGACCGTGGGGCCACCACCCATACTCAGAATGGTGGGAGGTTGCCTCCTAGCGGCATCTTATCTCACCTTGTTGCCTTTCCCTGCAGCCCCTGCCCTGGCCGCGAGCAGCTGGAGCGCATCTCTTTGACCCAGAAGCCAAAGACTTGTGACCCTCTCTCTGGGCTGCCTGCCCAGAGCCTGCGCACGGGTACGGGCCAAGCCACGGGCCAGGTTGGGGTGAAGGAAACCTTACAAGTGATGCTTGCTTTCAATCTTGCCACCACTTCATTTTGCTTCCCCAATAATGTT
Source organism: Hippopotamus amphibius kiboko (assembly GCF_030028045.1). NCBI lineage: Eukaryota > Metazoa > Chordata > Mammalia > Artiodactyla > Hippopotamidae > Hippopotamus > Hippopotamus amphibius. Next base: position 50,843,575 of record NC_080190.1, read on the forward strand.
CACAGTCTTTTTGCTTCTCCATTAATCTCAAAACTACCTTTGGTTGGGAAGAGCCCATGCTGTCCACCTTTGGCTTGTGCTGGGCACGTGGATCTGAAATGTGTTTGCACTGGTGAAGATTCCCACTGCTCTGGTTCACTGTGAGGAATACCTGTTGTGTAGGGGCATAGGTAGAAAAATTCATTTTCATTACAACTCTTCACGCAGGCCCAGAATATCATCTCCCACTACTCATCAGAAAACAAGATGAGAAGGCACAAATAAACACAGTTTTGGAATAAAACCCTTTGAAGTTTAAAAAAAAAAGAAAGAAAACATATACAGGGCAGGCAGGATTCCCCTCTGTCATATATCCTCCAGGCAGGTCCCCAATGAGACATAAAGCGGTTCCTGAACTAGAGAAGATATTTGTATTTGATGAGCATTAAGCCTGGGGACTGGATCTGGAATAACCACCAGGTGGCACCTTACCGTGACCTGTGTGCAGGTCCCACCATGGTCCCTTGGGGAGGGAGAGATGTAGAAAGCATTGGATGGTGGGTCACTCCTTGGGGATTTTTCCATGTGCTCTGTGGTCAGCAATGAGGTGCCCATCAGGGCTCTGCTTCGGGTCCCTCCAAGACTCCAGCTCGGGGCAGGCCTGCAGGGTGCCTGCGCTGGGCTGCAGCGCCACATCATCCCCGGCGGCTAGATGCCAAGGAAGGGAAGGCTTTGCTGCCTCATCTCGGTGCCCCAACTTTAGTTTTAGCTTTCACTGCTGTCTGCTCAAATTTTGTCTTGTCCTAAGACCAATGCAGGAAAAAAAGTAGATACAGTGAGTCACACAGAGCAAGCACCATGGCCCCCCGACCTTTGCCTCTGCTCTTGATGAGCCAACAGTGACCCAGTGAGGCTCATCAGTAGTGTGTGTTCAGTGATCCGTGCCCAATATTGTGTGTGTGCGTGTGTGTGTGCACGTGTGCACGTGTGTGTGCGTGTGTGCGTGCACACGCATGTGTGTGTGAAAAGCTGTTCACACCTTTTGTAGTAGGTCTCAGATAATTTGGGGAAAAAGCACAATGTAGGGCTTTGTTTCTGCTTCTAGGGCCACAAAATAACAGGAGAAGGAGCTTTACAGCTGAACCAGACCGAGAAATTGTGCACGTGACACTGAGCCGGGATCGCAGCCGTGGCTTTGGTAAGAGGGCCCCCAGCAGGAGGGACCTAATCTCTCCCTCTGGGCAGAGGGCAGGTGTGTTCCATCTTCCCTTTAGACTTTCCTACTCCCTTTTCCTGTCTGTCCTCTCCCAATGTGCCTTTTTCGGTGATGACTTCTTTTTCTTCCCTTTAAATGTCCCTAGTGAGCAATGGGATTGTGCAGTCAAAGTTTTCTTTTTAGGCCTGATAAGGTTTTGGGGTGCATATTTTGAAAACATAAGTACAAGGCAGAAAAAGCCTTTTTCCTCTAACGCTGTTTAATAACCTTTCTCTAGTGTATTTAGATTGTTACTGATAGGGAAGAATAGTCCGTACGTTTCACCTCATTATTTACCACATTTGAAGACCATTAAGAACCGCATAAAAAACAAGGCACTGAGAGAAGGTACTTGATTAAAAATCAGCTTTTTCCTATCTCTGATTATGTATTGGAGCGAGGTCCATGCACACGGATGGGCTGTGTTCCTAGCTGTAGCTGTGCTTATGAAAGGGGGTTAATTCGCTTTTCTCCATGTGTCACATCAGAGAAGAATGAGCTGTTTGAGGATCAGAGGGCCTACGTACAAATGTCAGCTATGCTACTTAGTAGCTGTGTGACCTCAAGCAAATAACCTAACCTCTCTGAGCTGCAAAATCACTAGCATCTTCTTTAATATAATTGGATTATAGGTTTTGTGATTAACGAGGGAGAAGATGTAGGCAAAGTTGATCCTGGCATCTTTATATCTTCTATTATACCTGGAGGACCAGCTGAAAAAGCTAAAAAGATCAAATCAGGTATGTCTTTTTAAACTGCCAGAGATGCTGCTTTAAGGAACTGGTCTTTCTCATTTCCTTGATGGAATTATTGAGATGTCTTATTTTTTCAGGAGGGCAGATACTAGCCTTGAATCACATCAGTCTGGAGGGCTTCACGTTCGACATGGCTGTTAGAATGATTCAGAATTCTCCTGACAACATAGAGTTAATCATTTCTCAGTCAAAAGGTATGTCTTAACCTGCTTTCAGAAGCTAGAGAGCCTCCTTTATTTTCAAGAATACATTTTCACCACGGAGTACTGGGGTTTTAAGTTCATGTAGGTCTTTTGTATTGCTTTCCTCGTGGTACTAGCTTTGACACAAATCAATAAACTCTGAAATTTCAGGGGCAGAATGGGCTCTACCACTGCTTGTCCTGCTGAATGGGAGAAGCCTACTCTAGTTCTTTATTAGATGCAGCCATTGTGTGTTTTCTGCCACTCTTCTTGCATGACAAGGAGGATATTCTTTCTGTCATCCAAGTCCTTATTGAATGTGGCGGCTGCAGGATTTTTATGTAGTTGGAGCTTAGGTGTGACAGTCAGGTGGGAAGGAGACAGGGGGACGGTCCTTGAAGCTGAATTCACATAACAAGCATTCTGTTCTTACTTGGTTAAGACTTGGGATGTTGGAGATCAACCCAAAGAGCAAAGCTTGTTTTGTTTTTTTTAAAGATGCTTTTATTTATCCTTTAGATACCTATATGACAATACCTATACCAAAGAATAATATTACTATGTTTATTTGGGGCAGGTTTGGGGGGACTGATGGTGGAAATGGGGGGATGTTAACATCCCTTTCCCTCCCAGTTTCCTGGGCCCACAATAGCTTTTTGGTTGGATGATCCTGCAATTTACCAGCAGACTGCCTACAAAGCCAGGCTAACACTGCAGGAGCTTTGTGCAATTTCCTCTCATAAACAGATATGCTTCATGTCACAACAGCCAGCATATTCTGGGTCCTAAATGTAGTCTCTCCCTTTGCCTTGCCCTCTGAAAACCATATGCACTCTCTCCCTCTTGCACGTGTACACACCGTCACCAGATGGCTTTCCTAGGTGCTGCAGCTGCCCCTGGTCCAGAAGCTGTGCGGGATGGGGGGTGGCAAACCTGGGGCCTTAGCCATGCCCCTTTCGTCCTGTGCTTGGAGCTGACCCAGGGGCCTGCCTGGCACTTCCACGGCACCAACCCCAGCTCACTGTGCTGTTGGATTTCCTACATTATCACCGTTCTTCCCACAATATTTTAGTTGTCCTTGCATTTCCCTCCACACTTTGTACAGGGAAGGATGGAAAGGAGCAATCAAACCATCCTTTTTGTAAAATCTGGAAACATAAGGCAGCTGAGCTGGGATCAGTTCAGTGTTGAGGATGGCCTGCTGGGGGTGTCCAAAACTGGCACCCAAAGTCTGTGAGGCTCAAACCTCGCATTAGAATTTCAGACAGTGGAGTTCCCACAGTGCCTGTGAATTACATGTCCTCTCACCCTGGAGTCCCTGTCACCTGTTGGTAACTCTACCTGGTCACAGTTGGGGTTCATCAACACAGCTGCTAACTTTGTTGGAGGAAGATATTTCCACAGTGACTCTGGCAGGTCACCGTGGGCAGAGGCTTGATTGCCATGAGTTTCTACCTGGTTGGGCTGCTGTTGGGGCAGTTGCTCTAGATTGGAGGTCGAGGATAAGACAAGTAGCCTTCCCATCAGGAGCAGCCATAACTGTCTACAATAGATTGAGTTTTAATTACACTGTCTACAATAGATTGAGTTTTAATTACCCTAGAAGGCCTCCTAGCTTGTATTTCCATTAGGCAGGACATACGTTGCATAGCTTGACATTTTAATCCAATCATAAGTCCTGTCCTCGTCTCTTGCGGAGGATGTGGAAGAAAATAAGCAACTGCTTACAACATTGCCAAAAGGACAATGACAATAGAATCTGTGAATGAAATGGCCAGGAATAAGGCATTACTGAATGGTGGCCCCACAGCTCTCTACCTTTAGGCTCGAACAACTTCTAATCTAATTCACTAAATTAAGCACGTCTACCGTGTGAGTTTGGGTAATTTCCTGGGTGCTAATGAGTCTGTATCAAAAGTTGTAAACTTACTTGTGTGTCTCTATACCCAGATTTAAAGAAATTCTGTGTTCCTTCCTCCCATATGCATTTGTTGAATAGCTGATATTAGCGTATGAATAGTAAATGCATCTATTGAGGCTCTTAGTACCATGTACTAAGCTGTAATCTTTCTCTCTCTCTCTTTACATAAACATCTCTATATATAATCTCTAAGTCTCACCAACCTTATGAAGTAGTTGATTTTATCTCTATTTTAGATCTAAGGAAATTGAGGTCCAGAAATGTGAATTACCTTGTCCCAGCTTTTACCTATTGAGTCCTCATGTTCTGTGTCAGCTTAAGGGTCAGACGGGGTAAATGGGAATCAGTGGCCCAGTCTTCACTGAGTGGGAGTCCACCATCTGGTTAGTACTAAGTTCCCCCCAAAGGACCAGACACGAGGACCAGATACGTTGGCCTTTGGCTCATAGGGTGATTACAAGTGTGCAGGCAGGGACTCTGGAAGAGGCTGGCTTTAAGAGCAGCATGCTGGTTGTGGGGTCTTGGGCAGGATTTAATCCTTTTGACTCTGCTTTCTTATGTTTGCACTGGCTTCACACCTTCCTGCTGGGTATGTTTAAAAGATGGAAAGATATACAAATGTGTGTGTGTGTCTGTGTGTGTGTGTGTGTGTGTGTGTGTGTGGTGCCCATCATGTGGCAAGAGCTTAATAAGGGGAACTGCCATTATAACCTGTGTTTTCATAATTGGGTCACGCAAGCTCTCTTTAAGTTTCAAGAACACATCCAGAATTTTCCCTTTCTCTATTCTAAATGCCTCGTCTCTTGTGAAGTGCTAAACTCACATGGTTCCCAGCAACTATAAAACGTCCCTCTGTCATTGGAGGAAAACACTGTGCCCCACATACAAATGCCAGTGAGACACTAGCCTTTCCAAGCTGCTGATTGCTTCTTGGCTTGTTTTTATAGGTGTTTGTGGAAATATGTCAAGCGAGGAGAAGAATAGCACGGCCAATTCTGGGGTCTTCTCTACAGACAGCCTGAGCAACGGGCACAGGGGAAGTTTCTCGTCACATACACAAGACCAGGAGGGTAATATTGAAGAACTGGAAATGGCTCGGACTCAGAGCTTCACACCCAGGCTGAGGCCTCAGCTGTCCACTCTGCCACTAAAGGTAATCATCCCCTGTTTCACTCTCTAGATTCCAGAGGAAAGAGACCAGGCTGTGGAGCCCAACAGCCCCGACTCCAGAGTCCCTCTTTGTCTTCTATTTGCTAGGTCATGTGGATAGAGGTTACTTAACCCCTCTGACCCTCAGCTTTCTCATCTACAGAATGGACATATATGCTTATAGTACACGGTTGTTGAGAAGCATGCAAAGGGGAAAAGGCAGAGCTTCTAGTGCAGTACCAGGGCTTCGTGTTTGAGGTTTCAGTGTCCTCGCTCACTAATTATAACGGGCTGCTGACAAGGGCAATGCATGGACAGTCAGACATCTCATATTCTTGGTTTCCAGTTGGTCCTCAAGCTGCAGCTCATTGGCTTTGCCCTTGATAACACAGCAGGGAAAGACAAAGACCGGCTTTGGCGTGCCGAGAGCTGTCTGCTTTCGTCCAGGGCTGCTACCCTCCAGCTGTGTTTCCTTAGCCACTGGATGGAAAGGTCTCCTTTTGCGCCTCCAGACCTCTCTCCCTTTTGCTCTGAGCCCCACGGGGCTGACATTTTTAGACTCTGTCTTCTGGCTGGCCCTGCCCAGAAGCCCTGTGTCTAGAACTCTGTTTACCTTTATGTCACACCACCACTTACAACACTTGTGACACCAGTTGTGTGGGTTTTCCACACCAAGCAATTCCAACACTACTGAGCTGGAATTGGTACCACATACCACAGGTGAAGGACCAGTCCCTCAAGACGGCCTCCACTTTAGATGACAAGGAAGTAGTTGGTCGCCAGGTTCCCCACACTTCTGTCCAATTTGGCTGCAAATTAGAGGTCCCCATGACCTCTTCCTTGGGTTTGCTAATTTCCTAGAGCAGCTCACAGAACCCAGGAAGACAGTTTACTTGCTATTGCTGATTTACTGTAAAGGACATTTTAAAGGTACAAGGGAACAGACGGATGAAGAGATGCATAGGGTGAGGTCTAGAAGGGTCCAGAAAGCAGGGTCTTCTGTCCTTGTGGAGTTAGGGTGCGCCATACTCCCTGCACAGATGTGTTTATCAGCCTGGAAACCATGAATCCCATACTTTTTATGGAGGCTTCAGCACATAGGGACAATGGATCAGTCTCCAGCTCTCATGGCCTCCCCAGGGGATTGGGGGTTGGGTGGAGTGGAAAGTTCCAAGCTTCTAATCATGGTTTGGTTTTCTGGTAACGAGCTCGCATCCTGAAGCTACTCAGGAGCCAGAATTCCCTCTTTAGAACAAAAAGAATTTCTTATCACCCAGGAAATGCCAAGGGATTTGAGAGTTCTGTGTCAGGAACTGAGGTCAAAGACCAAATATTAGAACAGAAGATGTTCCTAGTCTCCTATCACTTAGGAAATTACAAGGGTTGAAGGAGCTCTGTGCCAGGAATGGGAGCAGAGACCAGTATATTGGATTTTCTCTTATTTCACGGTCCAGTGGGAGCCTGCAGTTGGGGGGTGAGTGAGGACAGGCTTGTCACTCTGTGCCTGTGCTCAGGTTGGCTGACCCTCTGCTGAAGAGCACAGCTCCGGTGAAGTGCTCTTTGCCCTAGAACCACTCACTCAGTTCCATCAGCCATCCCTCCTCTCATGCTTCAGGCTCAGGGAAGGCAAGAGCACCCACTGTTTCCAGCCCCGGAGTGCTTAGCGCTCCTAATTGGTTTCTTTTTTTTTTTTTTCAATTATATCTCAAAATTCTTTAATAAAAAGGTATGTGGAAAAGAAGACATTCTGAAATTAACAGATGGACTACATACATTATTCAAATATCTGATAGTTACAGATGTTCAATTTGTGTAGGTGATGTTTAGTATCAGGCAAAGACTGGGAATGAGAAAAATTGAAACATGCTCCAAGTTCTGTGCTCCCAAGTTCATTTCTTCTTTTTTCTTTTTCTTTTTCCTTTCTCCCCTCTAGAAGCTGGAACTGGTTTCTTTCTTTCTTTTTTTTTTTTAAGCTCTCTATTGGAATATAATTGCTTTACACTCTTGTACCAGTTTCTGAGGCACACCAAAGTGAATCAGCTGTATTTATACATATATCCCTATACCCCCTCCCTCCCGCCTAACTGGTTTCTTTAACTGCTGCCCACACCTTTGAAAACAGGCCTTTCATCAGCTCTCTTCCATCACCCGGGTTGGGGGTGTACGCCTTCTCTTTCTTGCTGGAACTCTGGTTGAAATGGGCAAGTTACTCCACCTCTCTGAACCTAATTTTTTTCTCTTATGAGAGTGGCAATGATGTCTGGGCACAGAGCTGTGGAGACAAAAGGGCTGAGGATCTGGTGGCAGTAGGGCTCCATGAAGGCTAGTTCCTTCCTCACTGGCCACGCTACTCACCCGTGTGGTGCATCCCATGCAGAGTTGGACGAGTAGTTGGCAAAAGAATAATACTAACAGTGGACACACGCTGAGTGATTAACCATGTGTCCGACAGGGTCCCGAGCACTTGGCTGTGTTACATCATGCAGGCTTTGTTCCAAGCCTGCGAGATAATTACTGTCATCAACCCTTTTTACCGGTGGGGTCCCTGAATCACGGAGAAAGAACGTGCCTTTGGTCTCTCAGGGAGTACATGGCAGAGCTGGGGATCGCATCCTAGGAGTGGGATTCCAGAGCAGAAACCTTCCCCCGGGCTGCACTTCAGAAAGCCCCCTTTCACAGGAAGGCGGGCCAAGAAGGCTTCTGGTTGGGACCTCTGGGGGTGCAAACCTGTGAGCTGGTTTGGGGTGGGCAGTTGAGGGGAGCAATGGTGTGCCAAGGCCGCAGCTGACCATGGCACAGACAACAGAACCTGTGCCATCTAGGCTCTCTGGGTCATGTGGCCAGCTTTGTGGCCACCTTCTGTGGCATAGTCAAGTTTATACTCTCTCACTTTGGACCGCTTCCTCAGCAGTTACTTTACTTCTTGAATTTTAAAATTTAGACAAAACATCTTGCTGGACCATGGGGTGTGGAAACAAATGGGGTTTCATCTGTTACTATTCCATCTCTTTGGAACCTCTTCTGTTGAATCATTGTTTTGTTTTTAGCTTACTTCAGCCTGTTTATTTTCCTATATGTTAATTGTATTTTCTGGCATGGTGGGCTGGGAAGCAGCTAAGCCAAGGGGGCAGATAGGACAAAAGCCTGGGAGTATCTGTGGCTCCATCTTCCTGCACAATTCATTGAAAGACCCTTCCCCATGAGAAGTAGTTCAGTCTGGGCAGGTCTGTCTTATCATTGCCATCTCCCCAACTTTCATAGTACCTGGCACATAGTAGGTGCTCAATTAATCTTGTTGCATGATTGAACACATGAATCAATATATCATACATGTCACAGCACTGAGTAAAATGCCTGGCACAAGGTAGATAATTCTCTCTTCTGTTTTTCCCTCAAGCATTCAACCACTATAAAGTAGAGACCCAGTGCAGCTACTCTTGCTAGAGATGATTAAAGGTCCTTCTGAGGTTTTCTTCTGCTCAAGAAGCTGCTGTGTAGCTGGTATCCAGTGTGCCTTCACTTGATTGGTGTCATGTGTGAAGCTACCAGGAAGTGTCTGGATGACTTCAGTTCTCATAATGATATTTGCATCTTGAATAGAAACAGGAGGGAATCTATTGAGCCCCTGTTATGTGCTGGGCAACATTCAAACTCACTGCTAGAAGGTGATCTCTCACTCCAGTTCCATGGATTGGAAAACAGGCCGGAAGAGACCAAGAGACAGGTCCAAGGTCACACAGGGAGGAACTGATTAAGCTGAGAGTGAATATCGCGTTGGTCCAGCCATGAAACTTATGACTTTTTTGATGTGCAATGCTGCTGGCTCCTGAGAGCAGGTGAGAGCTAAGAGGTGCCATCTGCTTAGGCAGGGCCAGTGTCTTCACGCTTCCTTTCTGTTTGTTCATTTGTGGCAGGGTGCTGGTTCTTCCTGTCCTCCATCATCTTCTGAAACCAATGCCAGTGAAATCTACTTTGTGGAGCTGGTTAAAGAAGACGGGACACTTGGATTCAGCGTGACTGTAAGAATTCTTAGGAGAGCTTGGAAAGTAAACAGTTGAAAAGATGTTCATCTGGAGTCTTGGTGGGCATTGCACTCATAGGCCAGCCTCTGATAGTGCTCACTGAGCACAAGCAGCACGTCAGAAGTGAATCAGAAAGACAGTGGAGACCTCAGTGGGGGTTGGGAGTTCAAAGTGAAACGGGGGGGCCAATGGCAAACTTGGCAAGAGCAGACACTCCAAAGAGTGTGGGTGGAATTGTGGTTATGCTGGACAATAAGGAGAGCATTGCAAGGTCGGGCTTCAGGGACACAAGCCAAAGTGGGGTGGTCCCTGATTATCAGGTTGGCAAGACCTCCAATCAGGATAGACACTTTGCATTTGGTTTCTGAGCTCCATTTTGCAGACCCTGGAGGAGAGAGGATAAAAATTGTATAAGAATGATATAATCCCACTGATGTAAAAATTTTTATATATGTCTGTATACATGCACGGAGAAGTTAGAAGAAAAAGATAGCATTAGATATTTGGTGACCTGTAAGGATGTTCATAATCTATTCTTAAGTTAAAAAAATTTGCAAAGTACTATGTGTGGTTGAATTCTACTTTCGTATCCACAAACCAACACACAAGCATACAGGACACGCCAGGCACCAGCCTTTGGGCCCATAGCTGTATCCACCTTTGCTGGTCACTGCTTATGGAGAGACGATGTGGTACATTGATATGACTCATTTCTGAGTACCTGCCATGGGCCCGTGCTGGGCTGGGTATGACACAGCTCCCTCACACGGCTCATATGGTTATACTTCTTACGAGCACCTAACCTTCCCGCTCAGTGTATAATAAAGCCTAAACAAACAAGTGCATATATAAGATGGTGTCATACGGAGATGAGGTGATGGGATAGAGTGGAAGGCAGATGGAGGCTCTCTGAGTCAGGGAGGTTGGAAGGCCCCTTCAGGAGGGGGAAGAAGGGTGGTGAGTTTTCCATTGTGTTTTCCAGGGTGGCATTAACACAAGTGTGCTCTGTGGAGGTATCTACGTGAAATCCATCGTTCCTGGAGGGCCAGCTGCCAAGGAGGGGCAGATCCTGCAGGGTGAGGGTGGAGTCATGCTGGGCTCTGCATTCTGCGATGTGATGAGCCCCGCTTGGGGGGAGGGGGTGGTGCTTGCCCCGCTCTCACTCTGATGCCTTGGGCAGCTGATTGCCTCTCCCCATCATGGTTTCCTCACCTTGAAAAGGAGATAATTTAACCTGGCTCACCTACTTGATACATTAACATGGGGCTCAAAAGTGTGGGAAACATATGATGATTTAAAAATACGAGATTTTAAATAAGCTTGTTGCTGTTTGGCTTTCACGGGAGAAGTAGTGCTCCCCATGGAGGACGGATCAGGCATTGGTGACCTCCACTTAAGTATCCAGGGAGGACACCAACAAGCCTCCTCTCTGCCCTTCCTCACTTCCGCTGGTCTGAAGGAAGGAGGAGGGAGGGTGGCTTTTTCCTGTTCTCCAAAATGGCCAGAATTGAGCTAAAAAAAGCTCACCTAAGATCTTACCTATCTCAATTATCCCTAGAATTCCAGTGTCCCTGGCATCAACCAGGTCTCCCTGACCTTTTTTGAAATAAAAAACATCCTGGAGATATATATATATATGTGTGTGTGTGTGTGTGTGTATATATATATATAATACCCCTAAGAGACTTGAAACAACTTGCAAAAATGGTTTCACAGAAAATAGGGAGAAAGTGTAAGGTTGTACTTATTAGTTGGCTTAACTATTCTGTGAGCCAGTGATGGAGGTTTCTAGATCATTGATCTGTGGAGGTGTTCACGGAGGCAGCTGACAGGCGGGCTGGGCAGGGCTCCTCCCAGCTCAGCTCCCTACCCTTCCTTGAGGCTGTGTGGAGGGGCGCTGGGCAGGGGCCTCCCAGGAAAGTCCTCCCTGCAGCCCCAGGAGCTTGGGGACATGACGTCTGTCGCCCTTCCAGGTGACCGGCTCCTGCAGGTGGACGGAGTGAGTCTGTGCGGGCTCACCCACAAGCAGGCCGTGCAGTGTCTCAAGGGCTCTGGGCAGGTAAGTGCACCCTTACTGGGTGCTGGGGAGCTTCCCTTCCCCCCAGAGTTTCCCTGGACAACATCAGAAGCTGCTGTTGCCTCTGGGTGGGAAGCGGGTAGACAGGAAACAAACGAGACTTTCCTTTTTGTCTGTAATTTTTTTTTTTTTCTTTCACGTCTTCTTTTTACCAGCACTTTTCTTTGGAGGTGTGAAAGTCAGGAGGAAGCAGGCAGATGTTCCCAGGCAGAGACGCTCACCTCCTATAAAGAGCCTTGAAAAGCTTACTGTCATTTGCCTAGATTCTGGAATCAGACAGCTGGGTTGAGCTGACGGGGTGAGACGACTTCTTCTGCCTGGCTCTGGCTGCCCCCTCACGCCCTCTGCTCCAGCTGTAACTGACCAATGCCTCCATCTGCCCCCAAGGCCTCTCAGCACCTGCCATAGCACGTGCTGACACCTACCCCCCACTGCAAGTTCATGCCATTCCCATCAACCTGTATGATTACAGGCTGCACTGTCCTGTGGGCCCTTTCATTACAATGAGGTAGAAATTCAAGATGCCAAGAACATTTACCCTTAGGTCCTCAAGCTGTGCAGTGTCCAGGCAGCATCTGGATGTTACTATACTCTGTCCCATCCTCCGCCTAAGGGTGGGAGCCTTTACTTGCCATGGAGTCCTAAGCCACACAACTGGGCTCTCCCTCTTGGCAACTGGGCAATTGGCAGAGATGCAAAGGTCCTGGGACCCCCTCTGGCAAACAGAGGGGTGGAAGGGCCCCCTTTTGCTTCCCTTCCCAAAGCATTCTTCTAGTCTGTGCTGAGATTTACTTGTCTTGGTGATCTTGGTTGACATAGCTTGAGAACAGAGTCATAATTTATTAGTGTTCTCTATTCTTTAGAACTTTGCTAATGCACATGCTTAGAGAATGTATTTGGCCGGCCTACTGGCAGTGATGACAGGTAGGAACTGTCACTCTGGGGTCACAGGCTTGGTGCTGAATGACCATTGCTGCCGAAGGATGTTGGCAGGGTCAAGTCCCCTGAATGGAAGCTTAGACTTTCTCCAAAGCTTCCAGGTGATGTCTAGCCACTGGGTCCTACTCTGGGTAATACGAGTATACAGTGTGTGGGGAAGAAGAATGGGAAATTGGATCAGAAAGAAAGGGGGACGCCAGATTGACATAGGCCTGGGATACTGTGCTGGGGGTTTGGATATTAGGTGATGGAAAACACTGGAGACTTTTAATAAAGAGTGTTGTATGTTCAGCTTGTGTCTTGTTTCAATCCACAGGTAACCTTTAGGGGAGTGGACTGAAGCAGGAGGAGATAGGGTCTAGGAAGTCAAGTTAGAGGATGCTTGCCCCAGTCCAGCTGGCCACTGGCAGCAGGAGAGGGAATGGAGGAGGGGGAGCAGTGGGGGAGATGTTTCTGATGGAGAACATGCAACCTTGGAAGCCAGATGGGTACGTGGAGGGCAGAAGGGGGAGCGCTGGACCACTGCAAGTGTGGCCCCTGGGAGGTTAGTTGAGGGATGGGTCCATGTTTTGAGAGAGCAAAGGCAAGAGGAGGAACGTTTTAGGCAGCATGAGGAGCGGGAAGTAGAGGAGCGGGAAGTAAAGGTGCGTGAGAGGATGAAGACGAATGTGGCCTTGAATACAGTGAAATGGAAGTACATGTGTTACTTCCAGGAGCATTTGTCCAACAGACAGTGGAAATATGGCTCTGGGTCCCAACAAATAGGCTAGATTGGAGATTTTGATTTGAGATTCAAATGAAGCAGCTACTGGAAGTATCAGGAAATTATGAAGCATTTGCAGGGTGAGGGGAGAGCCTCCTGGTTGCCGTATGAAGTGTAAATTGAGTTCATCCACCCATCCTTCTAGGTTGCAAGACTGGTCTTAGAGAGAAGAGTCCCCAGGACCGCACAGCAGTGTCCTTCTGCTAATGACAGGATGGGAGATGAATGCATGGCTGTTTCCTTGGCAACAGTCTTGCCTGGAAGGCCCACGAGCAATGTCTCGCCGACAGATGGTGAGAGGAGAGAGAATTGAGTGTTACTATTGTCATGTCATCCTGTGCAGCTTTTTTTTTTTTTTTTTGGCACACGGGCTTAGTTGCTCCGCGGCATGTGGGATCTTCCTGGAGCTGGGATCGAACCCGTGACCTCTGCATTGGCAGGCGGATTCTTAACCACTGCGCCACCTAGGAAGCCCCCTGTGCAGCTTTTGAATTGTCAACTCCAAAGGGAAAGCAGGAAGGCCTTCTGGGTTCTCAAAAGAGAGTGAGCAAGGGTAGTCATAATGTGGCTAGCTTTCTGATGCAATGGAAGCCAATCTAATGGAATACGTTTCTGGAAAAAAATTGCATTTCCCCCAAAATGATGACCAGGCATAATTTTGCCCCCACGCCTTCTGAGGTTTTCTGATAGGCTGCTGGAATGCTTATGTATAAATATTTAGGGTTGAAATTGGAATGAAAGGTTCATGCCTTTTCTGACCAAGGATCCACATTTCAGCCAAGACATTTGCAACAAAAATCTGAGGAATGATGAGGGGGGTGGGGAGAGGAAGGTGCTCAGACACCTATTCTAGTTATTAGCATCAATTTAAAAAGCAAACCCGTGATCACTTTACGGAGGCATTATTGCAACATCGTCTGATGGGTTGCCTCTCTGCACTTTCTTGTGATTTTGTTTCCTGCTAGGAAAACGTTTATTTCCTTCATATGCTTTTCAACCCCTTTATAGAGATTTTCCTGAAGGCGTAAGTCAGGTTGAATGCAAGGTAACCGAGGTGAACACTGGGGTTGGGTGGAGGGGGAAAAGTGAGTGCATAAAGTAAGTCTGTTTTCTCTTTCATTGCTCCTTGGCTCACTCCAGTGAGGGCCTTTGAGAAACTGACGACAGAATGAACTAAAGGGGTCAGATGATGGTGATGGTGAAATTGGTCATACGGCATACCTGAACCTAACTGCTTCAGACACTGTCATTCTTGCCCCAGATCATCGTTTATAAATCAGTGCTCTGTCTTTCTGTCGACTGATTGCCAGTTGAGGTGGTGAAGGCAGACTAGGGGAGGCCCAGAGGCCTCTTTGGCTGCCAGACTATGAGAGTTCTTAGGACTCTGTCCATCTTGGGTGCCCAGAAGGCGCTGTTTTGTCTAATGGTCACTTCATAGGGCGAGACAAAATGGCAGCTAAGACATTTTCACAGAGTTGGCCGTAATTATCTCCATGGTCTAATTATGCAAAAAAATTTTTTTCAAGTATATTAAAAAATGACTGGGGTTCTAAAAGGGTAACAGGAATATACGTGATTGAAGTTTTACTGAATGATTTGGGCCTATTGTGTATGTCTGTAAGTTGTATCTTTACATATAAACTTTGTTGATTATCTGTAATTGCTCTGTCCGATAGGGTAGCCACTTGCCCATGCGGCTGTTGAGTACTTGAAGTGTGACTACTCCAAATTGATAAAATATATACTTGAGTCTTAAAGACTGAGTTCCTAAGAAGAATGTAAAATGCCTCATTAATAATTTTTTTCATGTTGATTACATGTTGAAATGGCAATAATTTAGATATGTCGGGTTAAATAAAATATTTGTTTATGTTTATTTTTTTAAATGTAGCTATTTGAGAGCTTTGAAATTATGGATGTGGTTTGCAAACGCCGCTCACGTATTTCCATTGCCTGGCACTGACCTATAACAAGTAGAGTGGATTCTGTGATAAGAGTGAGCACAAGGAAATCTTTTAATGTAAAACAGAAATAATCCATGTACTCGACAACTTGCATTTTGAGGCTGGCCAATTTCATTTGTAATCTACTGAAGGATAGGTCTCATCCGCATCCCATGATACAGGTCCCAAGTTTGAAGTCAAGCTAAAAAAGAATGCCAGTGGTTTGGGATTCAGCTTCGTGCAGATGGAGAGTGAGCACTGTGGCCATCTCAAAAACGATCTTGTGAGGATCAAGCGGCTCTTCCCGGGGCAGCCGGCGGAGGAGAACGGGGCCATTGCAGCGGGTGACATTATTCTGGCCGTGAACGGAAGGCCCACGGAAGGCCTCGACTTCCAGGTGGGAGGCTGTGAGGGATGCAGCCCTGTGTGTGGGCTGAGTTCAGCCATGCTCCTTTCAGGACCACCCACTGTGGGGAATACTCTGGGTTCCCAGAAATCACACCTGGAGCCTGGACTTGGATCATGTAAAGAGAGAATTTGGTAGAGCACCCCCTCATGTTAAAATTTCCATCTCAGTTCTTAAGTACCTGACCTTGAGTAAGCCTTGCTTCTAATTAAGTTTGTAATGACACTGAAGATAAACCCTGGCTTCTTTGCTGGCTAAGGTCTCCTAACATGCACTCCCAGAGGTGGGCGTGAGGGCTCAACAGGCTACCATGGGTCCCTTTCTGCCCTCTTTCCCGTTTCTCTGCTTAGTTTACGGCTTCGACTGTGTAGTGTTGCATTGGTTGTCGTGTGTATGATCAAAAATGCAATAAAAAAGAAAGTAAAAAAGTGGACACCTTAATCTTATGGCATAAAATCTCAATGAAATATTGTACACATCAGTCAGCGTCATGGTAGAAACTGGGCCATTTGAGAAAGTTTAATAAAGGTGCGGAAGTTGTTGGGAAACTCAAGGGAGACTAGAGAGCCCTGGGGCTGGGAACAGTGAGTGCAGTTATTCACCCTCCCTCCCAAGTCCAAAGGGAGATGGGTAGGAGTCGTTACCAAATCCCAGAAACTGAGCAAGCTGGGTGGAGCAGGGATACAGTCATCCTGTAACGACCCCATGAGGAAGAAGGTGGGAAAGCAAATCTGGACCTCCCTCTTCCCCTCGGCTCTCATCCCTGCTCACCCTCCCGTTGGCTGAGCCCAGCGGGAAGCCTCTCTGTAGTCCACACAGGTCCACCTCCAGGGCACAGAGCAAGGCGGAAGAAGGTGGAGAGTGGCTCTAGGTGGGATGGGGAGGGTCGGAACAGGGTTAGGGTGGGGATGCCTTCGTCCATCCTGCATCCTTCATCTGATCCACCAGGACTATCCTCTGAGAACCATTGGGCCAGCAGCTGTGAGGAACTGAAGGCACAGAGGTGGACAGTTGATATGGTCTCAGAGCTCATGGGAGTGGTGGGATAGACGAGAACAATACTCACTGTGGGAAATAAATGTCATGAGAGATAAAAGCCCCTGCTCCAGTGCTTGCACCAGGGAACTGGGAAGGAGCCCATTCTGTAGCAGTCCACTGCAGCGGGGGGTACTCAGTAGCATCCAGATCAGTGGCTCCAAAGTGAAGACAAATTTGCCTCTCAGAACATTTGGCAAAGTTCAGAGACATTTATAGTTATCACAACTAATGGATGTCACTGGCATCTAGTGGTTAGAAACCAGAGACACTGCTCAACATCCTGCAATGCACAGGACAGCTCCGACAACAGCGTTATCCAGCCTAAAATGTCTATAGTGCTGAGAGGCTGAGAAATCATGGTCTAGAGAGGTGGTAAGAGCTATTCAGGCAACCTCATGCCCTAGGCTTTGGGAGGGTGGCTTGGAGCAAGAGGTTCAGCATGGTGGGAGCTTAGGAAGTGGGTTCAGAGAGGAGCAGGTGGAAGAGAGAGCAGGGTGAGAGGTAACGGCAGGTAAGAACAGGTTCTGGGCACTGTGCTTATGTTAAGGGTGAGGTGAGCCAGAGAGGGGGTTCAGCAGGAGAAGAAGCTGGTTATATCTGCATTTTAGAACAACTGCACGCTAGTGATGTGGAGGAAGGGAGGTGGGGGACAGTGGAGGAGGTGGGGAGAGAGAGGTCACTGCAGTTTCACAGGTGAGAGGTTCTGAGGGCCTGAGCTGAGCCTGGGCAGAAGCTCAGGGCTGAGGGTCAGGCTTTAGAGATTGGGGTGGTGGCGTCTATGTGACCAGTGACCCCTGAGGTGGGGGGATAGAGAGGGAAAGGAGGTTGAGATGGGAACAGTTGCTTGCTTGAATTGCTCTCTTTCTGAAGAAAGGCCGTCAGTATTGGCAGATGATGCCAAGAAAAGGCCCCGAGCAGACCTCGGCCATTTCCAGCTCGGCACTGATGCATCATATCTGTGGGAACTACAGGCCGATGGCCTTGGATCCATGCGTTCCCGGAAGTCAAACCCACAGCAGTGTTTTCCAAAGTTTTCTGGAGCCAAGAAACAGATCAAGGTCGGGGGAGGAGGGGCCAGGGAGATGGTGGGGAACCCAGAGCAGGATGTCCCACAGCCAGGCCAGCCCCACAGCTAACCATGGGTTTTGGTTTGTGGTAGGAAGTGCTCCATTTACTGCGAGGAACCTCACAGGAAGTCACGCTCCTGCTTTGCCGACCCCCGCCAGGCGCGCTGCCTGAGATGGACCAGGACTGGCAGGTAAGGGGCGGTGCCCTCTGCTCTCTCCACATGCCTCACATTCAAGCACCCCTTTTGTTGTCTGGTGGCTCCTGAGAAACCCAACCTTGCTTTCGGTAGGGTTCAATGCCATCATCTTTCACGTGGGCAGGAAAGTAGCTGGCCCCCAAACCTCAGTTAGTCTGTGACAAGTTCATGAGGTCCTATCTCTGCCTTCCCCTTTCTCTCCCTGCTTCTCCCAATATTTGGGTCTTTCTGTAGATGGTTACATGTTTAGATCTTGGCTGTGAAACTTCTAGAGCCAGGTTTTCTGGCAGCCCAAGCATCAGAGAGGGGAAACCAGGAGCAATGGGAGTAGATAGAAAACCAGACAAAAGGAAGGTAAGAATTTCCATTCTGAGGAATGAAATGGAGAGAAAAAAAAGAAGAATATATTTCTACCCTTCTAAAACATGAATTTGCACTAAAACATGGTCTAGTGCAAAGAAGAGAAGCTTTGGAATCAAGACAGTTCAGAATTCTTACATTGCTGCCTGTGTTAGGTTCTCCAGGGAAACAGAACCAATAAGGTATGTGTGTGTGTATAGAGAGAGAGACAGAGACAGAGAGATAGAGACAGAGACAGAGAGAGAGACAGAGGCAGAGACTGAGAGATTTTAAGGAATTGGCTCACGTGATCGTGGGGCCTGGCCAGTCTAAATTCTGCAGAGCAGGCTGTCCGGCAGGAAACCCAGCGGGAAGCTGATGTTGCAGGGTGAACCCCAAGGCAGTCTGAAGGCAGGGTTCATTCCTTTTTGGGGAGCTCAGTCTTTTTTCTCGTAAGGCCTTCAACTGACTGAAGGAGGCTCACCCGCATTATAGAAAGTGATTTGCTTCACTCAGAGTCTACTGATTTCCATGCTACTCTCACCTACAAAATACCTTTACAGAAACATCTAGATTTGTGCTTGAACAAATATCTGGGCACTGTGGTCCAGCCAGGTTGACATATAAAGTTAATCATCACAAGGCCACCTGTTGAGTCCTCAGACACAGACTCTGTGGTGGAGATTGGAGTGCAGGAGGTTTATGAGGCCGGCTCTTGGGAATGCCCTTGTGACAGTGAGAGAAGCAGGCCTGGGCGGAAGGGGAAGTAAATGGGTTGCAGCTGAACAGGGGCCTCTGCTGACTTCACAGGGAGCTCTGTAGCTGGGATGGCCCGTCAGAGCTGTCCTGAATTGGGACAAAGAGCCTGTACCTTTGATCTCTGCATCAACCAGCACTAGGGTATGAGCTGCCCCGAGGGAAGGGGCCTAACTTTGGCTGAGGCAGTTCCCTTGAGCTGAGCACAACCCTGGGGGTGGGGATAGCTGTGAGTCAGTAGCAGCCAGCAGTCCTGGCAGTGGGGTGCTGGGGGCCTCAGCTGTGAAGGGGGATCTGTGTGGGGACCCCGGAATCACCTGCACCTGCTTTTTTTGCTGCAAGGACCTTAGGCACTTACCTGACTTCTCTAGGACTCGTGATTCCTCATCTGAGACATGGGTCAGATGTGGATAAAAGCAATCACTTGTCATCACAGAGGGTGGCAGTCACTAGAGACAGCACAGGGACTTGGTGACCCAGATCCTCTTGATGCTTGGAATCCCAAGGGTCACTTGATACCAACTTTGGTGAGAAAAGAGCTATGGAAAGGAAATCTGAAAGTTTCCAGTTGCCAGTTTGGAAAAGAAGGTAGATGACAGCAGTTGTGTTAAGCAAATGAACAGGGCAGGAGAGGGTCAGGCTTCATACACACAAAAATCAGGCCAAGGGGCTGGTACCCTAAATTTTTGTAGAGATATCTGGCAAATGCCAGGGAAACAGTCATCCTTCTGTCCTGGAGAAGAGCTCCTCCCAGGAGAAGCCCAGAAGCATCTAGTGGGGAGGGCTGGGGGTGAGGAATGGTGGGCATGCTTCCTTTCTCCTCATACCCGAGGACCAAGTGGAAGAAGAATTTTCATTCACCCACGTGGCTCCAGAGGTAAGACTGAAGACCAAGGAAGAGAGTATTTAGTTCAGAACTAGAATAAAGTAGTTATGAGAAGGAGGCAGCTATGCAAACATCTGGAGGAAGGTCATTCCAGGCAGAAGAAATAGCAAGTGCAAAGCCTCTGAGACAGGAATGACCTGGATGTTTGAAGGACACCAAGATAATGGTTGTGCGTGGACAGTGAGCTAATGCAGGGGAGTGTGCAAGGGTAGGATTGTGGAGGAGGTCCGGGACTGCGTCGTGTGGGGCCTTGTAGGTCTTGGTAACGTGCTGATTCCATCCTGGCTACAACGGGACACCACTGGACTCGGAGGGGTGGGAGGGTGAAGGGTGAAGCAGAAATGTGGCCTCATCTGGTCTGTACTTTAGAGAAGTCACTTAGGTTGCTGGTGGAGACGGAGTGGAGCACGAAGGTTGGCAGCGATTCAGGTAGGGTATTGTGGCTTAGACTTAGGTTGTAGCCAAAGAGCTGGTAAGTGGTCAGATTTGGGATATGTCTGGGAGGTAGAGCCCACGGGATGGCTTTTGGATTAGGTATGGGTGTGAGGATAGACAGTAGAGTTTGGCTTGAGCAACTGGATGAATGGTGGCACCACTTATCAAGATAGGATGTGCTTGGAGGGAGCAGTTTAAAGAACGTGAGGGAGAAGCAGTAGTCCTCCATAGCCTGTAAACTGCAATGTTTATGGAACATTCAATGGAGATGTCTCTTAGGTAGTTGTTTGTGGAGAACTGGCGTGAGGTCAGGGCTGGAAAAGTGAATTTTGAATTCTCAGCAAATAATGCCATTGAAAGCCATAAATTGGATGAGATCATCTTGGGAAGGAGTACAGAAAAAGTCAAGAAGAGGGCTGAGATGTGAGCCATGCAACACCCCAATATTGAGCGGCCTGGTCCAAAGAAATGAGATAGCACCTGAGACTGAGAAGGGGTCTGAGAGGTGGTCCAGGTAAGGGTGGAGTTCAGGGTAAACGCCACATTTAAGTAGAGTAAGTAAGTAAAGGATGCTCTCAAGAAGCAGGAGGAACCAATTATGTTGAACGTTGCTGAGAGTTAGAGCGAGACGAGAACAGAAAATTATACTTTGGCTTTAGAAAGATGTAGGTCACTAGAGATCCCAATTAGAGCTCTTTCAGTTGAATGATGGGGACAGAAGCCTGGTTGGAGTGGGTGCAAGGGAGAAGGAGGGGACACAGAAATAGTGACTATGGGCACTCATTTGAAGAGCAGAGAAAAGGGGTGGATTGGTACCAACTTTGGTACCAGTTGGTACCAAAGCAATATTTAGATTTTGCTCAGTGTGCACCATGGATCCAGTAATCCTTAGCATTTCTTTCAATAGACACCTGTGCTCTCAGCAGACAAAGAATTCACCAGGGCCACATGCGCTGACTCAGAGCAGAGCCCCAGCCTGGATCAAGAGGACAGCCGGAGGGACAGTGCCTCCCCAGAGGCGGGGGAAGGCCTGGGTCTCAGGCCAGAGTCTTTCCAACAGGCCACCAGAGAGGCACAATGGGACCAAGACATAGAGAGACCCTGGGCCACTTCCTTGACGTGTCCTCAGGATTCCTACCCTCATTTATGCAGATTTTACCAAGAAACGGATGCATCGGCTACCTTTTTGGAAAAGGATATGAGGCAAAACTGCTATTCAGTTTGTGATATCAGGAGACTTGAAAGGTAAGGATCACCCCTTTGCAGACATATTGCAAATTGTATGCATACAATTGCTAGAAATTACAATCAAGCAGTCGATGACAGTGCTCGGATGCTTGCGGGGCCGGGACTGTCCTGGGCATTTGGAGGGGAGGAAGAAATGAGAGAAGCATGCAATCTGGAGCAGATGTAACCACAACTTGTGAGCTTTTGGGAAAGCAAACCCCACCCAGTGGTCCTCCAGTACCCCTGGAGACTACAGATGGCAGGCCTTGGGGTTTCTTCACTGCATACAAACTTTGTCCTGCATCCCTGATGGCCTCTTGAAGTGTTGTGGGAAGAAAGAGGCTTCCTGTGTGCTTCATCATTTCTATTGCTGATATAATGCTTTATAATCAACATCAGCTTAAAAAAAAACAAATCTACATCTTCAAAACCAGACTGAAATATTCATTTTAATAGCCATTTTTCTTTAACTTAGTCTGCATTTTTGTGCTTATCAACCCCTGAGTATTTCCACTTCTCAGTCCTGTTCTTGTGGAAAACAAACTCTTTCATTCAGTTTGATGAGTATTTATTACACATACCCAAGGCGCTTGGAAACCTGTTAGGAGCAGAGAAAGGTACAAATACTGAGAGAGAGTGAGATATTGCTGCTAGGTGTGTGCTAGCTAGATGCATGAGTGCAAAGCAGCCAAACAACGGGGAACAATGGTTTGTGTTTGACCATATATAAATCCACTAATATTAAACAGCTCTTAATTGTTGGTCCTCCTAGAAGGTTGACAAGAGCAAATCTATAGGGACTAGTAGGGGACGTGAACTATAAAGCAGCCAGGGTAATGCAATTAGGCAGGGTGAGATCCGTGACATACAGGAGCCAGGCATATGTTTCCTAGGAGCATCCAGACACGCTTTTTAAAAATACAGTATACTGTATTGTGCCAGTTAAACAAAATCTAACTACTCTGCAGAGTAGAATAGTGTGGGCAAGCATGTTCATCACTGGTATTCATTTTCTTTTTTTTTTTTTTTTAAGATTTATCTTATTATTTATTTATTTTTGGTCTTTGTTGCTGCGTGCAGGCTTTCTCTAGTTGTGGTGAGTGGGGGCTACTCTCCCTTGTGGTGTGTGGGTTTCTCATTGCGGTGGCTTCTCTTGTTGTGAAGCACGGGCTCTAGGTGCGCCGGCTTCAGCAGTTGTGGCATGTGGGCTCAGTAGTTGTGGCTCGCGGGTTCTAGAGCGCAGGCTCAGTAGTTGTGGCGCACAGGCTTAGTTGCTCTGCGGCATGTGGGATCTTCCTGGACCAGGGCTCAAACCCGTGTCCCCTGCATTGGCAGGCAGATTCTTAAACACTGTACCACCAGGGAAGCCCCAGTATTCATTTTCATTGTTTGAAAATGCAGAAGCACAAGTGTGTTTATAGTTCCTTGCATTTGTGTTCTAGGCAGTAATTGGTATACTTGGTCAAATGATAAAGAAAATAACCTACGGAGATTTATCCAATGTATGAAATATAAAAGGAACTATATTTTCCTTTAGGCATGGGGCCACTCTTTTGGGTTTTTTAAAGGTTTCACTGATAGATAGTTTGGGGTGATGGACTGGATGATCATGATGATGATTATTTTTATGATACTAGTAATACTACCTACCAGAGATAATCATTGTTAATATTTTAGAAGCTTTCCTTTTTTTAAAGGACTTTTATTGAGATATAATTGACATACAATAAACTGCATATATTTAAAATGTACAATTTGATTTTTTTTCTTCTTAGTAATGTATATATAGCAATCCCAGTCACCCGATTCATCCCACCCCAACATCCCCTGGACTGGATTATGTGGTGGGTTGGGGTGGATTAGGTATAAGCCTGGAGTTTGACTTGCCATGTGCCTTTAATATAATAGTTATTACTCACTAATAATAGTAATTAAACTAATTATTACTATAGGTTGTCACTGTTTCATTCATGGACTCACAGAAATTCAGGATTGTTCCATATAAAAATGGCCTCATCTAACCTCATATCCCATGCTGGGACCTGCTCTGTGACATCCCTGAAGTAGAGGCCCTGCTTTTGCTTGAATATCTCCAGGGAGGCAGAAGTTGCTGCCTCTTGAGGTGGCTCATTTTATCATCGTGTATTTGTTGATCAGAAAGTTCTTCCTTATATTGAGGTGAAACTGCCTTTCTCTATCTTCTACTCATAAATCCTGACATGTTTTCCTCCTATGTTTTTGTCATTTCTTTTTTTAAAGAGTAAGAAATATCACATCATTTTATATTCCCGAATCAAATTAAATTTGGCTTAGTGTCCCTACTTGCAAGGGTATACCAGATGTCTAAAATCTGCCATCCTTAGAGGGTGTTGCCCCTTCCTAGAATTAGAGCAAAAGCTTCTTCAGAACATTCTTGTGGAGCCTCTGATCATCATTCTGTCTTGGTTGCTGCCCCATGCTCGCTGCCTAGGACCATGTGATCCATGGAGTTACAGGTGG
Source organism: Hippopotamus amphibius kiboko (assembly GCF_030028045.1). Lineage (NCBI taxonomy): Eukaryota > Metazoa > Chordata > Mammalia > Artiodactyla > Hippopotamidae > Hippopotamus > Hippopotamus amphibius. The sequence continues at coordinate 50,867,410 of NC_080190.1, forward strand.
GCAGCTTTGCTGTTCTCCGCACTGACTCCCTCCATCACCAACTCCACCCCCTTGCACCTGCCTCTCATGGCCCTGGTGATGGTAGCGCTCTGCCCTTTCACATTTATTTTTACTGTGTTTCACTTGTACTGTGTTTTCTCTCTCCCATTCAGGAAGCTTTCTTTCTCTACAAAGGAAAGACTCAGACCATATTAGCTTTTCCAATGGGACCTTAGCTTGCACCTAAAGCACACATAGCTAGTGACTGCCCCCTACAGGAGGAAAAGCATGGCACATGCTCAGCACAGTTCCTTCCCCCAGCTCCTGGGTAGGGTCAGAATTAGGATTCCAAAGTGGGGTTGTGGCTTTGTGGATCTCCCTTGAATATCTGTAGCTCAGTTCTGAAGTGGCTGCCCCAGGTAACTGCCTTGTTGTTTCTGGCATCCATGAGTGAGGTTTTCTTTCTACAGTTTAGATCAAAAAGAGTACTGATTTCTTGGTCTTATAGCCTTGGTTTCAGCTCTACCACTTAAAAGGATGTCTGGAGAGTTGTATTTCCTGAGCTGGAGGTTTCTCAAACGTAAATGAAGACCCCGACAACTCCATGGGGTGCTGTGCTTTTCAAATGAATTAACACATGCAGAGCACTAGCCCAGTGCCTCGCACACAGTAGAACTCAACTCAAGTCAGTTTTCCTCCCCTTTCCTGAGCCCTTTCTAGCTAGAGAGCAGGTCCCGATCTATTGAAATTCCCAGCAAACTGCCAGATCTTACCATCTACCAGGTGGTTACTTCCTACAGTCAAGTGGCTGCCAGCACCCCAGCAAACCCAGAGTGTTCATGGAGAAGAGGAAGTTTTGCTTTTCTTTCCCTGTTCTCTTCTTTTACTGCAATGTACACATACTACTACCATATAGTAGTATACCTTTGTAAAACGTAATAAAGCAGTGTAGGATATTTTCATGGAGGAACACTGGAATTGTGTACCTTGCAGAGAGAGGACTTGGCTGTAGTTGCATCTTATGCAAGGTTAGTTTCTAAAGTGGGGCATAAGGTAAGATCATATCAAGTCACATTACCCTGAACATCACTTTGGGTGGTGTGATGTTGTCCTCCCTTGGTGTGGGAGGAGGTCACTTTTTCTTTGGTTGAGCCTCAGATGAAGTCTGGTGACTTGCATTTACGGGCCATGCTGACTGCAAAATGCTTATCTTTAAATGCTCGCCTCATAGGAATGAAGGGATGGCAGATTCAAGTTTCCCACTCACGTTCCATTCAGGGCTGATACTCACTGAGTGGGAAGTTGGTCGTGGCAGAATATTTAAGGTTTTTTCTCTTTCCTTCCCTTCCTTGCTTTCTCTCTCCCCTAACACTTATATTCTTGTAATTAAAATGAATCTATTTTCAGCAAGTATCATTTAGTAAAAGTGAGGATATAAGTCTTCATGGTAATTTAAGAATGCAAAATGAAGCCAGGTCCTTGAAATGAACCTAAAGTTACTGTATACCTTCTGGAGAGGGCAGTATTCTTGCAATAGCAAAGGATGTTTAGGAGACCATGGGTCTAACCCAACTGCAGCTGCCGTGCCTGGTGTGACCTCAGAGTGGCTGGCTGAGGGGTGAATGAGGCTACCAGGTGAGCAGAGCTGTTGGTCAAACGGAGGGACATGGGGGACCTCTGTGAAGGCCTGCTCTGGAGCCAAAGTGTGACTGAGAGGAGTGAGTGGGGCAGATGGCCGGCCAGGAGCAGCAGTGGTCTAACCCAGCAGAGGAGAGCCCGCAGCAGGCTGGGGCTGGGTGCTGCCTTCAGCTGGGTTCTCTCCACAAGCTGACAGGACACCCCCATACACACCCACTCTAATGACTCCTAAATACTGATCTCCAGCTCAGGATTATCAACTGAAGTTCAAACCCAGCGATCCACTGAACTTCTCTACTTGATGTCTTAGAAACACTGCAAACACAGCCTGCCACATTAAACTTGGCACTGGCAGGATCTCCCAGGGGCACTCACCAGGCTAACGGGGGTGCCGGGGTGGGCCTGGTGCAGGAGAACTGGGGAAGGCTGAGCCTCACATGAAGAGACACAAAACCTGACCTTGTGAGTCTACCCGCAGTAAATAGGGCAATTACAAAACCTAGTATTTCAGGGCTGAAATGCCATCTACACATTTGACTTGTCTTCCTAAAAGGTGAATGTGATTTGGGTGGCTCAAGTTTCTAAAGAACCGTTCTCCTGTTGACACCCGCATGGTGTCTTCCATTCTCAGTAAATACCCTGTAGCAAGCAGACGCTTCCCGACGATGTCACTGACCTCAGAGCTGAACCGGGATTCTTTCTTTTAAAGCAGTTACCGAAGAATTGTAGGATCTGGTGGGGGGCCTGGTTCCAGGGCCCTGCCAGCTTGTGTGGAGGAGGTGGCTAGGCAGAGAGCCCAGGTGGGGTCTGCAGATACTCCCCTAGGTATCATCTGTCTACAGAAGACTCCTTTTGTCAGATAGCTTGGGAGGGAGAGAATGAGGGCAGGGAGCTGCTGAGGTCATTAAATGTACCTGGGGGTGAGCAGAGAGCTCAGAGCCCCCTGAGCCCTTCAGGCTGTAGATGGAGTCCCGCTGCATTATCCCCAGGTCCAGAGCCGGCCTTGAGCCTGGGGGAAAGGACTCTGACTCTTTACCTGGAGTGTCCACATGCCAAAGCATCTGGCCTTGCTCTAAAGCAATGCCACTATCTTATCAAATTCCCCAAATTTCCAAGTCTCGCCCTTTCCGTGAAATAGGCTCTGCCTGGGGGGCTCTCCCGGGCCTTCCTGTGGGGGGCTCTTTCCTCACTTCCCTTTCCCCATGCCCACAAGCAAACTCCAGGTCAGAGCTCCAAGAACAGCCTGGTGGTCCAGGTAGAAGGGTGGATGGAAAGGCAGTTATTCTCCCTGGCTCACAGTGGGATAACGGCTAGGGTGTTACCCTGGAAACCACTAAGCCACCTCTGGACACCCAACAGCCTTGCCTCTCACCTATCAGGCTGACGGTCTCCCTGGGTCTCTCTTTGAGCTGGGCCAGTAGCAGAAGCCCCAAAACCAACCGAGAGAGCAAGGAGCTTACTAGAAAGGTTGGAGGAGCACAGTGGTGGGAGATGAGGCGTGGACAGGCAGGCGCTGCAGTGTTGCCACCTGCTTCTCGGCAGAGAGGGAGGGAGATGGTTGCTGCCGTGGGGTGGTGGGGGGCAGGGTGAGCCTGGGCACCAGGCTGCATTTCCTGTCCTTGGACAAGACTTCCATGGCGTTCCCTCCCTATGTGTCTAAGAAAACATTTTCTACACAATTTGGTCACGTACTTTAAAGTTTTAAACCAATTTAAAAATACTGTTTTCTTAAGGTAAATGTTCTTCTTTAGTGCTTATAGCATATAGTCTTCTTTTTAAACATCTGTGTGTGTATATTTACGTGAAACGCACATTTACATGAACCTTGTATCTCCCATGAGCAGAAATGATGTCTCTTTGACAGCAAAACTCAAGTTGAGACAGACACTCCAGCTCTACCGGGGAGGGGGACCAGCTACATGGGTGTTTGGGGGTTGTAGCTACAGGGAGGGGCCAGCGCTGGTTTTAAGGGAACGAAGTGTTGCAGGAAAGGGAAAGGGAGGGTAGCAGACACTGACAAAGCCAGCCCATTGATATGGGGGTGGGGAAGGAGGCTGATAAACAAGGATTCATGTATTTGGTACAAAGCTCAACCTATATGCATTTCTTTTAGATTTTCCTACTCATCTTCCCTAAGCAGACTCTCGACAGATATTTTCTGAGTACCTTCTCTGCATGTTGGAAGCACTGTGCAAAATGCTTGGTCATCTTCATGAACTGCTCTTTCTAATCAAAAAGCACGTGTGGTGACTTTCAGCAGCCCCTGGAAGGCTTATTCTTTCACCGTTGTCTCTGCATCTTCATCGCCAGACAGTGAGCTTCACCGTTCGTCTGCTTCCTGTGTCACACAGGGAGTAAATGTCACTCCAGCTGGCTGCCTCTCCAAATAGGCACTTTTTCGGTGCTCAGAAAAGGACCACATATTTGGGCAAAGAGCTTTGAAGGTCACCTGCTTGAGTTGTTCTCAGCCTCTTGCTTTGGCCATTTCCATCTAATTCCTCTGTTGAATAACAAACATAATCATAGTAGTAATCATGACATTTTCCATTTACTGAGAACTTACCATGTATCAGGAGCCATGGATGGCTGTATCAGAATTATTTATTGTAAGCATCCCAATGCTCTTATAAGTTTCTTGATCTTTCCATTTCTCAGATGAAAAAACTGAAGTTCTAGAGAAGTTAATGAACTTGCCTGAGGTCTGACTGTCTTCCCACATGAAGCATCAGTCATAGAACTGGGCCATAGCTCTGCTTTTGATCCATGTCCTCTGGCAAGTTCCTCCACTGTCTCCTGGATGTGGTAAGGAACTCCCCTGCTCCTATAACGCCTTGTGCTGCCTCTACCATAGCACTTACTACCTGATTGTAACATTTGTTCACTGCTTGCTCTTCCCATTAAATCAAGGGCTCCTCAAGGTCAAGGGCCATGCCTTATTCACTGTTCACCTCCTGGCCCCAGAGCAGTCTCTGGCGGGAACTGTTTGAAGCCTGGCTGGCTTGCCTGTGATGTGTCATGACGAGCATCCTGACAGCAAAGGAAGGTGGGGAGAGGAATTTCTGATCAATGCTGGAAGACACCTGGGTTTCTGTTTTCTAGTCCTGAATTGTACAGCGATGATGAGGAAGGTGATACGTGCCATCCACCTGAAGCCCCTTCTCCCACCTTGGAGGGTGCAGCATACCTTACTGTCAACCCTACATTGGAAGACCAGCTACCCTGTGGAGAATGTTTGGAGGCAGACTCAGGGACCATTCCTTTACCGCAGTTCTGTTCTTGGGGTACTTTCTTGGAGTCTTTGCCTCCGGAAGAGTCCCGTGAGAGTGAGAGCAAGTGGGAAGACCTTGAGGAGGCTGAGGACCCAGATAATGGCAGCCTCAGGTGGGTATCACTCTGTCTGGGTGGAGTGAGGCTGGGCTGAGTTCTTCTAGAGGGGCTCAGCATCTCCACTTTGGCTGGGTGATGGTCCACGGGCATCACCACTTTCTCCTTGCATGCCCTCTGGGAGTCACACCTCATTGTGGCACTTACCACGGCCCATGTTCCATGGCAATGAGCCTATGAGATAGGGTTATTGTCATTTGCATTTTACAGATGACACATTAGGACTTTCCCAGGGTCACTAGTGAGTAAGTGACAGAGTCAGAATTCAATCCAAGGTCTCCCCCTCCATGGAGCCCCTGCTCAGTGCTCTCCTCCACTGCCTCCAGCCTGCGGCAGGGCCCACCATCTCCCCTCAGGCCTCTCTCTTTCAGTGGGCTGCTGGTAAAGTTCTGATTCCTACTTTGTGTGCTTCTGTCTGCCCTTGGGCTAAACGTATTTCAGAGAAGAGTCTAGGTGTCATGTAATGTGGCCCTTCTCAACAGCCCCTGTGGCTCAACATAGTGGGCTCTTTCTTGATCAAGAAAACCAAACTGTTGACAGAAGGTGCTCCCAGAAGCTGGGACTGGGTGGCCAGGCTGGAGTCAGATCAGACTGATGAAGACATCAGAGGAATAAGTGTAACAAAAACTGTCAGGACTTCGAGTAGAGAGGGTTAAATTCTTGACTGTTTGGTAAATCGCCCAGCATTCTGTTACGGTGCCTACAGCACAGGTAGTTCCAGCATTTTAAAAATGCTGAATGTTCAAGAGACCTTCACATAAACACATTTTCAAGACACATCAAAACTTACCAAGGCATTGGCTGTGAAGATTTAGGTATAATTGAAACACACTTGTTCACTTTCATTTCCTTGTGTCCCAGCTACATTCTTATCACAAATGATTGAACTGGACTCTTAAAGGATAGTGGCAGGCAAGCTGATAAGGTTGGTGGATATTTGAAATTCAAATATGGCAAAAGGGCTGGTTCTTATCTGAAATAGGAAGCAACACGTTAATAGAGAGGATGGCACGGAGGCTTTGAAGACCCTGTACACCATTTATGGGGAAGTCGGTCACTCTGATAACTTTGGAGTGATGCATCACAGATTCACAGAAGTGTGGAGCAAGCAGGGGGCAGCTTATATGTGGAGGGCAATCTTCCCAGAGGGGGCTTCTCGGAGCTGCGGAGCTAAAGAAAGATAGGATAAGCAATGCCTTGGGGATCTACGGGAAAGTAATTAAGGCCCACAAGTGTCAGTACTTGTGAAATGTCCCAGGAGATCAGTAGTGTCCTGGAGGGAGGTGGCAGAGAGCAGGGTAGTGAGAGCAGGGCTCCGAGTCAGGCTCTGCCACTCACTGGCTAGATGACCAGCAGCAAGTGGCTTTTAAAGCATCTAAGACTTAGCTAACTGACTGCCACATGGAGATAACGAAATTCACCTCATGCTGTCCCTGAGAGGGTTAGATGACAATGTGGGTCACATGTTTAGTGCACTGTGTGGCATGTAGTAAGGACTCAAAAAGTATTAGCTACTTTTAATCGTAAATCATAAAGGAGGAAATTACTGCAGTGAGATGATGCAACCTTACTAATGCATTCAATACCATTGTTTTTTTCTCCATGTAGACAAAGAACTCATGTGCTAACATGGGGTGCGGGGTGAGGTGAGGAGAAGCACTGGTTTATGGCATATGTGTCGATCCGGGGTGGACTGAATAGCCCTCAGCTATGGACGATGGCTTGGGCCATAGTTAGGCTGAGTCCTGTCATGGTCACTTAACCTCCCTGCTGACAGAAGGCGGGCCTGCTGGTGTGGGTGCTCAAGGTGTGAGTTCTCAGGCTGGGCTCCATGCGGCTGCCCATAGACGTGCTTCAAGACACCCAGGGAGCTCTACAGTTAGAATGTTAACTTGCTGCTTCTTTTGGAAAAAGCAGCTCTTAACATTCTCCAAGCTCTCTAGGAGACCAATCCCCAAAAGGTTAAAGGCCTCTGTTGTATATATTCTCTTTCCTCCTGTAAGTATGGAGACGTTTTGGAGGGTATAAGAGGACTTTACTTATGGATGGAGTCATGCATCCTTTAAAACTGTATAACAAATTATTTTATTTGGTCTTTTTAGACATTAAGACAGTAATGGTTTCTAGGTAGTTTCTATAAATGATTTAATTTAATTCTCATTTCAACTTTGAGTGGTATTCTTATTCTTCTTTTATAAATGGGCTTGGAAGGTTTATTTAATTTATCCAAGATCATACAGCTAGGAGGGGCAGATTCACACTGCTGCTGTCTGAGTCTACTTTTGGTGCATTTTTATATTTCCCCTAGAATGTGCCTGTCCACGTGGACTTGTGTAACACACACATCTTTCCATCACATGTCATGAGTCCTGGTATTTCTCTCTTATGAGGCTAACACAACCCCTGCTGTCCAGTGGGATTAAGAAGGCAATTGAACCGTTCTGTTTAGGGAAGGCTGCTGGCCAAATGTCAAGGTGACCCAGTAAAAGCTGCTTATTGTTTTAGGTGAACAGAGAAAGTGGGACAGCCTCCCGAGGTAGAACCCGAGGGTTTCTGCCTGGACATTCTTCTGACTGTGAACACATGGAAGAGCCCTCAGATGTTGGTCCAAAGAATGTACCCACATACTCTATGATCAGGGAAGAGGCCAGTGGGGCCCTGAGAAGGTGACCTGGGATGGAGGGTCTGACCCAGTTGTTAAGAAGTACCTTCAAAAAAATCATGCCTGTCATTTCTCACACTCATTTTGGAACATGGTTGTGACCCCTCTTCATTCTGGGGTTCATGTCAAATAAAGCTCTGTGTGTGTGTGTGTGTGTGTGTGTGCAGGTGTGTGCGTGCATGTGCCCCTGCATGCTCACAGAAGGGCTTCCCCTGGTGTAAGAATCTGAGAATCAACCTCCTACATCAAGGTAAGCCAGGATGGGGTGAGGTCTCGCTGGTGCGCTGGTCACACTTTCTGGGACAGATGCTTGTTCCAGGTGGCACTTTTGGACTCCCCATTGGTTGAAGGAGTTTCCATGGTTTTCAAAGTGCCCCCAGTTCCCTCTAAGGAATCTGCTAAGAGACTTGGCTCAAAGGCCGTGGGAGTAATGTGTTTTGTCATCTTTCTGTGTTCTTCCTATGCAACTCCAAATACATTCTTTTAAAAACATTTTCCTTTGGGTTCTAATTCTAAAAATTGTATGAAAGAAAAATAAGATGAGAACATCTAATAAAAAAGGAAGAGTGAAGTGGCAGATCCAGCATTATCAGATATTAGGACATATAGTCACCACCATAAAAAAAAACTAAAAAGCTAAAAGTTGGAGTTATCAAGTGTACGAAAGAAATAGACCCAGTGGACCACAATGTGAGCCAGGGAACACTCAGTGCTATATAACGGGGAAGGCATGGCAGTCAGTGTCTCAATGTGGGGGAGGAAGGCCAACTTCATAGATTAAACTAAGATAGCTGGAAAAGCAGACTGAGGTTCAAAATTCACTTCATCTACTAAAACTACATGCAGCTTGATTAAATAGAAAAAAACACATAGGAAAACTGGTAGAAAATAGAATCTAGTTTATCAGATCTACAGAGGAATAATAACTTCCTCTGGCTGCCAGCAATAGACAAAGAGTATAACAAAGAAGAACTACAAAGTTGACAATATGGAAAAGTTAAAACTTCTTACAGGGACTTCCTTGGTGGCGCAGTGGTTGAGAATCTGCCTGCCAATGCAGGGGACATGGGTTTGATCCCTGGTCTGGGAAGATGCCATATGCTGCAGAACAACTAAGCCCGTGCACCATAACTACTGACCTGTGCTCTAGAGCCCACAAGCCACAACTACTGAGGCTGCGTGTGGCAACTACTGAAGCCCACATGCCTAGGGCCCATGCCCCCCAACAAGAGAAGCCACTGCACTGAGAAGCCCATGCACTGCAACGAAGAGCAGCCCCCACTCGCCACAACTAGAGAAAGCCTGTGCGTAGCAACCAAGACCCAATGCAGCCAATAAAATAAACAAATATATAAAATAATGCCTTAGAGGGCCAGGACAGGGAGGGTGGGAGGGAGTCGAGGGAGGGAGGGGATATGGGGATATATGTATAAATACAGCTGATTCACTTTGGTGTAACTCTAAAGCTGGTATAAGAGTGTAAAGCAATTATTTTCCAATAAAGAGCCTGAAAAAGAAAAGATGAAACTTCAAAAAATAAATAAATAAATAAATAAATAAATAAATAAATAAATAAATGCAAGCAGCAGAGCCAGATTTGGCCCACTGGCCATATGTGTAGGCCAAGGAATGCATCTTTGTTCGCTTAGCTATTTACTGGTTATTAAAGGCTCATATTTTTGTCTGGTTAAAAAGAAAAACAAAAAAAACTTCCGTATATTAACAATGACAAAATTAATGTAAAAAAGGAGCAATGGATTGGGAAAACATTCACATAATTGTGAATAGAGATTAGTATCTATAATATTTAGAGAGAACATTCTAATTTATAATAAAGTAATAAAGAATTTCAATAGACAATGTATGTGCTAAAAATACAAATGATGGACAAACACATTCTAATAAAAATAATGAATACCACTGTATTAATTTGCATCCACCATATTTGCAAAATTTTAAGAAAGCACTATCCAACTATGGCGAAATTTTGGTGAAGCTGGTATTCTCAGAAATATCAAAAGCCATAAAGATGCTTATGTCCAATGACCTAACAATGCTATTCCTGAGAATTTATCCCAAAGAAATAATTCAGAATAAGAAAATATCTGTTTAAGATGTTCATCTATCTCGTTCTTGATTAAAAACAACAAACTAAAAATGGCTAAAATGCCTTAGAATATAGTAATATTAAAAACAATTATGTTTAATAGAAAAAGAACAGAATAGAATAGAAATGGTAATAGAATAACATATGGTAATAGAATAACATATGGTAACATTAAAGACAACATGGTGAAAAAAAGACAGTTCTAGTCCAGTAGCATAATTGGATATTATGCAGCCAAGAAGGCAATAAAATAAGTACCAGAAAGTCACAACTTAGAAAAATGTTTGATATAATGTCTCAAAATTGTATGCTAGCTGATTAAAGCAACAGAAAAGCATGTGCGCCCACAGCGAAGTACAATGAAAAGAAGGGAAGGTGCATAGCAATGGAATAGAAATTGCCCAGTGTTTGGGTGATGGGATTAGGAGAATAAAATTCCTTTACTTTTATAGGTTTCTTGCTTACATAATGAATTTAACATTGAAAATAAAATGATTGAAATAGAGAGAACAAACAAAAACAATGACAAAGTTTTAAAGAAGCCTGTGCTCGAAAATTTAATTTATGAACTCTTCTCTATGTACTTTTACTTCTAATTTCCTGTTTTCTTTATAACAGAAAAGTCCTATAGGTTATTTGGCTTGTTCTGCTGTTAATGAAAAAGACATTTCCAGGCATCAGAAAAGTCTTGTTTCCAGTGCTCTCAGGGCTAGTGTCAGCTCCCTTGGGGCCCCATCGCACATGGGCCTCAAGGTTAGGGAATTAATCAAGTACGCAATGCAGTGAATAAATAACAGTATTTACAACTTTGCAACTGCTTGCACTCTGCTGAACTCTGGTTGCTTATTTCCTCTGGAAAAGAAACGGGTGGCTACAGGTTCAAAATGAATCTAGTCTTCCTCCTTACAGGAAAGGACCTCCCCACTCTCCCCGGGTCTATTTACTCATTTTGAGCCATATCTCATGAAGAACATGTTCATTTGCCTTATGTGAACTTGACTGCAGCGGCCACTTGCTTTGTTTCAGGGCAAATGTCAGAAAGAACAGTGCAGTCCTAAGGGACTCAGCTCATTGCCTGCAAACTGCTTCCATGTCTGGCTTCTGTATCGTACATCTTCAAACCAGACTGTACCTGAGAATCAATTATACAGAGTGTTAAAAATAGAGGTCCACTGGCTTCAACCCTGGAGACTCTGAATCAGCAGGGCTGAGGTGAAACCCAGAAATCTGTGCTTTTACCAACCTTAGCAGAGGATTGTATGTGCGGCCAGATTTGGGAACCACTGATCCAAACTTTTCAAGATTTTGCCTGGCTCTTCCATCCTGCCTCTCTGCCATAAATATTTATTAAGCTTCTATTATCTGCCAGCACACTATTTGTATGAGGTTGCTCAAACATACACACATTCATCATTAAATTGTAGAGCAAAAGTGGGCTTCCCAACACAACATAGTAAAGATATCAATTCTCCCCAAATTAATTTAGAGATCAAATGTGATTCCTATCAAATTCCCAGCAAAGCATTTTGTAGACACAGATAAGCTTATTCTAAAATCCATTTTATAAATTTCATTTTATATTTTTAGTATAATTTATATTATATAAATTTTTAAAAACATTCTGAAAAGGCACAAGCCGTAGAACAGCTAAAATCATCTTGAAAAGGTAGAATAAAGTGGGAGGAATCACTGTACTCAATATTAAGGCTTACTATATAGCTCCCATAATCAAGTTGGTATAATCTGGCAGAGGGATAGACACATAGATCAATGGGACAGAATAAAGAACCCAGAAATAGACCTGCAGAAGTATTCCCAAGTAATGTTTGACAAAGGTGCAGAAGAAATTTAAATAATGGCCTTTCAACAAATGGATATCCATAGACCAAAAAACCAAAACAACAACAATAAAAACCCCCATTGGCCCCATTGACTTCACACCCCGTACAAAAACAAACTCAAAATGGATCATAGACTCAAATGTAAATGTAAAACTATGTGACTTTTAGAAGAAGAAAAAAAAGGAAAGGATTGGGTTCTAGGGCTACACAATGAGTTCCTAGACTTGACACCAAAAGCAAGATGCATAAAAGGAAAAATTAATAAATTGATCCTTTTCTCTGTGAAAGTTTCTATTAAGAGGATGAAAAGACAAACTGTAAACCGGGAGAAAGTATTTGCAAACTACACATCCAACAAAGGACTAGGATCTAGAATATATAAAGAACTCTCAAAACTCAACAGTAAAATACCAAAAAATCAAAATTAGAAAACGGGCAAAAGACATGAACAGATATTTCACTGAGGACTATATACAGATGACAAGCACATGAAAAGATGTTATATCTCATTAGCTATTAGAGACATGCAAAGTCAAACCACAAATATTTCTATACACGTATCAGAATGGTTAAATAAAAAATAATAGCACCAAATGCTGGTAATGATGTGGATAAAATGGGTCACTCATATATTGCTGGTGGGAATATAAAGTGGTACAGTCACTCTGGAAGAGAGTTTGGCAATTTCTTATAAAAAAGTAAATGTGCAATTACCCCAAGGCTCAAAAATTGCATATGAGGCATTTATCTCAGAGAAATGGAAACATGTTCACACAAAAACCTGTACATGCATGCTCACAGCAATTTTACTTGTAAAATAATATTTTTTTATTTGTAACAGCCAAAAATTGCAAATAATCTGGATGCCTTTCAAGCAGGTTAATGGTTACACAAACTTTGGTACATTTATACCAAAAGCAGTGAACTGTCTGTGTGTGCGTGGATGGATCTCTAGAGAATTGTGCTGAGAAAAAGACAATCACAAAAGTTTTCACAGCATGATTCCATTTACATAACATTCTTTTTTTTTGATATCATTTTTTTTTATTGAGATACAGTTAACATACAATAAACTGCATATATTTAGAGTGTACAATTTGGTATCCCAATCTCCCAATTCATTCCCCCCCAACCCTCCCCACTTTCCCCACTTGGTGTCCATATGTTTGTTCTCTACATCTGTGTCTCTATTTCTGCCTTGCAAACCGGTTGATTTGTACCATTTTTCTATAGTCCACATATATGTGTTAATATACGGTATTTGTTTTTCTCTTTCTGACTCAATTCATTCTGTATGACGGTCTCCAAGTCCATCCATGTCTCTAGAAATGTCCTAATTTCCTTGCTTTTTATAGCTGAGTAATATTCCATTGTATATATGTACCACATCTTTTTTATCCATTCATCTGTTGATGGACATTTAGGTTGCTTCCATGTCCTGGCTATTGTAAATAGTGCTGCAATGAATATTGGAGTGCGTGTGTTTTTTTGAATTATGGTGTTCTCTGGGTATATGCCGAGTAGTGGGATTGTTGGGTCATATGGTAACTCTATTTTTAGTTTTGCAAGGAACCTCCATACTGTTCTCCACAGTGGCTGTATTAATTTACATTCCCACCAACAGTGCAAGAGCGTTCCCTTTTCTCCACACCCTCTCCAGCATTTACCGTTTGTAGATTTTCTGATGATGCCCATTCTGACCGGTGTGAGGTGATACCTCATTGTCGTTTTGATTTGCATTTCTGTCATAATTAGTGATGTTGAGCAGCTTTTCATGTGCCTCTTGGCCATCCGTATGTCGTCTTTGGAGAAATGCCTATTTAGGTCTTCTGCCCATTTTTTGATTGAGTTGCTTATTTTTTTGATATTGAGCTGGATGAACTGTTTATATATTTTGGAGATTAGTCCTTTGTCTGTTGATTCGTTTGCAAATAGTTTCTCCCATTCTGAGGGCTGTCTTTTCGTCTTGCTTATAGTTTACAGATCTCTAGAGAATTGTGCTGAGAAAAAGCCAATCACAAAAGTTTTCACAGCATGATTCCATTTATATAACATTCTTAAAATGACAAAGTAATAGAACTGCGGAACAGATTTGTGGTTACTATAGGTTTAGGAGGAAGTAAGGGCGGAGAGGGGCAGGTAGGAGGGAAGTGGGTGTGGTTATAAAAGGGCACCAGGAGAGATCCTGACGGTGACGGACTCTTCTGTATCTAGACTGTGGTGGTGGATACATAAACCTACTCCCAGGATAAAGTTGTAGAGAACTTTTTTTTTTTAAATTGAAATGCAGCCGATGTACAATACTATGTAAATTTTAGGTTGTATACAACTTAAAATACACACACACGAGGGATGGGTTCCATCAATGTCAATGTCCTGGTTGTGATGTTGTACCAGTTTTGTAAGATGTTACCACTGGGGCAAACTGAGTGAAGGGTACGAGGGACCATCTGTATTATTCCATATAGCTGTATGTGAATCTATAATTATCTCAAAATAAAAAAGTTTAATTTTGAAAAGTGGTCTTCCCACCTCTGCTTTAACCATGCCATGGCTGCTCACACATTGGCAGGGCAGATTCTATAGAAAGTTACAGATCCATTGACCAAGAGTAGAGGGTGAGGGTGCTCAGCCCCCGATGCCAACTGTCTAAATCATACGTGACTTCCCAACAGCCCATCTACATCGTCAGTGCCATCACTGTGGTACTTGTAGTATTTTTTAAAAAATTGTATTGAAATATAATTGATTTACAATGTTGGGTTAGTTTCAGGTATACAGCAAAGTGATTCAGTTATACATACATGTGTGTATGTGTGTGTGTCTGTGTATGTGTGTCTATTCTTCTTTAGATTCTTTTCCATTGTAGGTTATTACAAAACATTGAGACTTTTCCCAAATTCTGTTCTAGGACCCTCCATGTCTATGACTCGAAGGTAGAGCCATTTGCCAATCCTGATCTTTCTGGATTTCTGTTCCTCAACCAGACTTTCCTTCACTGGAATATTCAAATTTCCTTTTATCATTTTGAAATGGGAGGCCCACCATCTACCTGTGTTGTTGAAGATACAATCCTTTTCCTAAAGTACTTCCCAGCGAGAAGCTGGGAGTCTTAACTATAGCTGTGGGCAGAGGTTACTCTCCATTGAAGAGCTTTGTCAGAGCCTGCTGGGTTTCAAGCTCTGTGCCAAAGCACTCTGTGTTTAATACTCACCGCAGGCTTGTGGGGTATGTATTTGTGGTGGGCAATGTGATTTGTTCTATGCAAAAAGTTGTGAGCAGAAGTAATGCATACTATATCCAGGCTAACTGTAGACACATCCAGACATTTAACTGCAGGTGCTGAACCCTCTAGAGAGCTCTTTCCCCATCAGCCACAGTGATCACAGGGTGTGGGATGGTGGGTGCTCCATCAGCCTGCGGGCTGAAGTCAGGGGTCACGGAGCAGAGCTTCCAGCTGACCCACATTGGATATGCATTGAGAGCACAAATGCATATCCTTTACTGCTCTAAGTGACTAAGATTTAAAGGTTTGTTTATTACAGCAGCATAATCTGGCTTATTCTGACTCATACATTATCAGGGTCATTTTTATATATGAGGAAACTGAGACCCATAGAAAGTCAGTATTTGTGTGAGGTCACAAATAAATAGTGATGCTGAAATAAAACCCAGATCATTTGGAATAAAGCTGCCCCTTGCCACCGAGCCTCTGAGCTGGGGAGAGGGGCTGCTGGCTTGGCCCTGCCGGCCTGATTTCTCAGAGGGTCTGTGGACTGACAGTGGTTCTTTTTGTAAAAAAATAAAATCATGATTAAATCTCGCAATCACAATGCCTCCCTAAGAACTTGGCACACCAAGAGGAATGAGTGACTTTCAACGCTGTATTAGAAAGACATTGAGAAATAAGAAAAAAGTGAGAAATTCTTTACTCTGATAGGAAGATCTTCTGAACACTGCTTATTAATGTTCTTAGCTCACACCAAAGAAGTCTCCAGTCTCACCATGCCTCTCCACATTGCACCCAAAAACAGCATGCTAAGGGGCACATCAAAACATGCACTTCCTTGTTTAATATCCTTTGATGGATAATCCTATAGGATGGCATTAAAATTTCTTAGCAAGTTATGCAAAACACTGTAGAATGTGGCTACAACTCGGTTCTCCAATTCCATCTCTGACCATCCCCCAGACTCTCTTCCTCATGTAGTCATACGGAGCTCCTAGAATACAGCATGCTCTCTCATGCTCCTCCCTGTGCTGCTCTGTGCCCTACACGCCCATATAGCCCACTCTCCCTTCTTCATTCAACTACTCATGCTTTAAGAGTCAGCTCCCCTGGCAAGCCAGGATCACTGGTGATCACCCATCCATAGCCTGTAAGGCTTTAGAGGATAAGGAGGTCAGGAATGGATAATTCCTCTAGGTTGTTGGAATGCTATGACATTTTCCCTTCCATGCCTGTTTCCCAGCCTTGGGGAGGAGAGGGAAGAGGGAAGTGTGGTGCTTCTTCTCCTTCAAGACCTCTGCACGCATAATAGGAACTTTAGGAGAATAATACATAAGGCTTGATATGTGTCTCCAGCAATTTGGGGGGACAAAAGGCTTGGTGTCTGACCTGTGCCTGAGCAATCTATAGATGAGAGAAGATGGATGAAGTAACATGCTTGGTGGGAGAGCAAAACACAAGAGGACAGACCCAGGAGTGAATCGCTGATACCCTTGGTAGGGGAAGGACGTGGAAGTCCTTCTTAGAGCCAAGTGGATCTACAGGTGGGACACAGTCTGGAACTGCCCTAAAACAAGCAGGAGGGACATGGACCCAAACAGAGAGAGGTCCAGAGTCTCAGCTCACAGAGGGTGGACTGGGGAGAATCACAGAAAGGTACCCTCCTGTGGCTGATGAATGACCCGAAGGTGGCCCTTCCTCCACTTGAGAAGACCCTCATGGGGGCACAAAGCCAAGTCTGCATTTTGGCCTCCACTTAGCTTGTTTGTCTGGCATGTTTACTCATGGTCCTGGAATGGGCCCATGAGAAGCAGGAACAGAGGGAGGGCACTGTAAACAACTGGCCAGTGGCAACGTCACCCAGGCCATGAAGCTGCACTTAGAGATATCTCGAAATGGAATTCTTAGGGAAACCACAAGATTCTCTCAGGACAAACATCCAGCTCAAAATATCCTCTGAGGCCAGAGGGCCCTGTGTTAGATTCCAGCTGCAGATGTGCCAGATGCTGAGGCTGGAGGGTAGGATGTGGTTGTGAAGTTGGGTGAGAAAGGAGAAACTGATGTGCCCACTTCCCATGCCTACTTCCAGCCCAAAGCAGTCCTGGCCTCAAGACAGAGAAAGCCTAAGAGTTAGATAAGAAGTCAGAGGGAGTCTTACACTGAAATGGGACTGTTCTGGGTGCTCAAAGTTATAGATCTGCCCAAGATTTTATATTCAAGAACCCAGGAAAAAAAATGCATCTGGGCATTGAGTTTGAATGACATTGGAAAGAAACAAAGAAGTTGCCTTCTGCATGCACCCTATTCTGTCCAGCTAATAAGGTGCAGTCAGATGGTGACATCTGAATTCTTGATGTAAAGCGCAGAGCTTGGCATAGACCAAGAGAACTGAGTACATGAGGACTGAAAGGCAAGCATCCAGCTCCTCTCTTAGAATCTGGCAGTGTTTGCAGTTCACTTTCTGCCACATCATTATTTTACTGTTAATAAGCAGAGCTGGAAGTAGAAGACAGGGCATTTATAGACAAGGGTTTGTGGCAGGCTCACCGGCCAACTTAATAACTCTCCCATCAAAGCCTAAGGATTCTCTCTCCTTGTGGCGTGTGCAGGCAGAGCAGTGGGCTGGTTGTTGCTCTGCAGATGGGTGGGTGGCCAACTAATGGATCAATCAATTAATATTTATTGGGCATTGACCATGTGCCAGGCTCAGGAACTAGGCATCTGGGAATCAGAACGAGGTAAGTGCATGTCGTTCTACTTTTTAAGTAAAATACTGTTCAGCTTCCACTGGGATTTTTATTGGCCTTGTACTTTCCACAATTTATTTTTATAGAGTCTTTTATGTGAAGTGTCTCAAAGCTGAGCAGAGAGAAAGAAACGCACAGAAAAGGCCCCACAGCTGCTTCTAAGCTCACAGTCCCCACCGACTCACACTCGGTGGTGCTGTGTGTGAAGAATACCACCCAAAAATAAACCCGGCTGCAAAGCAGGGGCCTGTGCCACCATGGAGCCTGTGGAAGGGCAGTGGTGCTGAAATGATTCTTTTTCTTTTTTTTTTTTTTTTTCCGGCAGCGTTTCTTTTTCTTAGTTATCTGGTCTTCCCTGGCCCCAAACCAGATTTAGAAAACCCTGAACTTGAACATGGGCCTTAGCAGCTGTGAAGAAATGACTTTGGGTCCTGAAGTCCTGGGTGCAAGCTGTCCACTGGAGTCTGGGAGGCCCTTGAGGGACCTCTCTGATGGTGTCTGGAGACACACAGCTTGGGATGAGGGGCCATTTCGGCACTTGAAAGGAGCTGATGGGTCTCAGCTCAGTGGAGAGCAGAGGTGTGCCTGGCTCTTAGGGTCCATCCTGAGGGAATCTGGGTGCTCAGACCAGGGTCAGGGATGCAGACTGTGAGATTCCAGAATCTGCATCATCTCTGCACTGGTCACTGCTGCTACCCCAGTTGAGCTTCCCCAGGGATCTGCAGTGAGCCTGGAACCAAGCAGGACATGAGAAGGTGGTGTCTGGGGGGCTTCAGGGAGGGGACAACCAAGCTACTCCTCAGTCAGGCTAGAAAGGGGACCTTTCAGTAGCAGAGCAAGGACTTAAGTCCAGGCTTGCAAGACTTCTTTCACTGCTGGTAATGACAAGACACAGGGATTTGAAAAGGCCTCAAAAATATGGCAGAAATTTTATAAAGAACTAACCTTTATAATTCTTCAAGTTTTTCACTGGTGAAAACAGATGCAGCCTTTGGGTCAGTGGCCACTGGGAGTATGATGTGGTTTAACAGGAAGTTGAGGGACAGAATGAGACCTCAGGGTCCACTCTTACCAAGTATTCATTCAGTCTCCATTCAGCAGTTTCCTGATGCTGTGGGTGAAAATTCTCTCTGTGTGTCCCAGTGACAGCCATCTATGTAGGAACACCACAATAGAACATTCTGATTCATTCCTGCTGCTCTGATTTGTGAAATAGTGATGGCGTGCAGAGTTCTGACATTAGACACTACGAGAAACAACAGAAACATCAGACAGGGGGCCTATCTTCAAGGAGGAGCCCTACCCTGGGACTGGAGGGAGCCTTGATTGCTGAGGGAAGGCAGGGCCTCTGGTGGAGAGAAGACATCTGCTGTCAGTGACTCACCAAGCAGGAAGCTGACCCCTCCATGCCTGGACAGAGGCATGCTTTCGCTTAGTCCCAGCTCAGCTCAAGGATATGGCTCTCCTGGACCAGGCTGTGGGCTAAGTGAGGCAGGTCTCATCAGGCCTTTAAGGGAACTGGATCCACCAGAGTGGCTCTGGTCAGGACCAAATGGCGAGAGGTGTGCTTGTTAAGATAAAAAGATTCCAGCTTCCTGTATTGAGACAACGTCTAGACTCAGAATTCCCCCTACACTGACCACCCTAGCTGAAACTATCTCACCCAGCCCAGCAGGGAACTGACCTTATGTTCTGGCACAGGCTAGTGACTTCTGCAATAGTATATCCTGTCCAAAGTGCCCAAACACTACCTGCACGGTTCTGACACTGCAAAGCAGCCCCTTACCCTGGCCCCTCTCCAACCCAGTAGGGAGCTTAGGGTCATGTGTGAACCAGGCGATCACCCCTAGAGAACAGTCTTCAGTGGTTCAGGATGCGGGCATGGCTCACAGAGTTGCTGGCATCATGAGCCTGGCTTGGGATGGGGCACAGACAGAGCGGTGGACCTGGGACCACTGGGAATCCACCCCTGGGCCTGAGGTGACCTCTGCAGTGCTTCGGAACACCAGCAGGGGGCGGCACTGCTGACTCCAGCATGGCTGCAGAGGGTCCCGGCGCAGGGCGAGGCTCCAGTGCGCAGGCTCATGGGAGCCTCCGGGATTGGATGGCACCAATCTCGCAGGGCCTGTGAGCTTCCGCGTGAACTCAACTGGCAAGCTGGGCGGGCGTGCAGGCGGGCGTGCAGGCGGGCATGCAGGCGGGCGGGTTGGTTGGGGCCAGGCTGGGCGGGGCAGGTCCAGGTGAGGAAAGGAGGCGGGGGCCTGGTGGGACGTGGGGGAGGGTGGAGGAGGCCGCTGTGCTGGGGCGTGAGAGGGCCGGCTCCGGCCCACCTAATGGCCTTGAAAGGAAGATGCCACTGATGCCACTGAAGGAGTGGACTGTGGCCCCAGGCACTACGGGGAGGCCTCCTGGGCTGGATTCGGGGGGGCCCTGGGCGAAGTGAGGCCAGAGCCCACTGAAGGCTTGGGGACCGGGGGGGGCGGGGGGGGGTTGGTGGTAGATAACCTGGGCAGTGTGATGCCCAGCTGTGCTGTGACATGTGTCGTGGGTCCTGTGTGTCACAGGTTTGGGACAGGAAACACTTTGGCTCTGTGGTTAAAAAAAAAAAAGACCGTGAACTCTACCTGAGGAGCGTGGAACTGCTATGATTGGTAAGAAACCATGATCAAATACTAAGACAGTCTCTGCTGCCTGGGCAGGGGAGGTTTGGAGGCTGAGAGCTCCATTCTTACTCAAGGACCAGTGAGGGTTGATGGGCCTGAAGAGAAACAGCATTAATTCATGATTAATTCCATAGCTATTTTTGAACAGTTCCTGTGTGCTAGGACTGTTCTAGATGAGAAGGGTCCCGGCATTCATGGAATTATATTCCAGGTGGGAGAGAGCCAGTCAAGGCTGAGTTCTGGGTTTTTGCCTTGCCTGCTTTTGCTTTGCTATTTAATGAGATGGGGAAAACTGTAGGTGAGAGGTAGGATTCATTTTGGAATGGGTGGAGTCAAAAATTGTTTTGGATATATTATGTTGAGATTCCTAGTAGATTTTTTCCCAACATGCAACACATGAACAATACTTGGAAAGAATTTTACAGTGAACTCCACACACCCACCACCTAGGCCCTACCATTAATATTTAGCTATACTTGTTTTTTCACATACCTATTCACCTCTCCATCCCTCTCTCCATCTGTCAGTCACGTGGTAGATTTTTTTTATTGTGAAAAATATACATAACATAAATCACCTAGTAGATTTTTAAGTTAAGATGTCAAATAGGCCACTGGAAATTTGAGTCTGAAGTCCTAGGGGTTGTTAGGGCTAGAATTGGTCTTTGGAATCATCACCACATAGGTGGTATTTAAACTAAAGGACTAGAAACCACCTAGGTTGAGAGTATATATAGAAAAGAGGAAGGGAAGCCAAAAAAAGAGGGAGGTGGTGGTCAACCATGGTGAATGCTACTGTGCAAGATAGTTTGGCAATTAGGAGGATTTTAATCATTTTAACAGGGACAATTTTAGTGGAGTAGAAAGGCCTTAAGGTCAAGTGGAATTTTGTTTTTAAGATAGGGGAAGCTAGAATATGTTTATATGCCAGTGGAATTGAACTCATACAAAGGGAGAAATAATGCAGATGAGAGAGGGGACCATTGCAAGGGAGGTACTTGAATACCTGACAGGGGAGGAGACCCTAGAGCAGGTGAGCAGTTAGCGTTGACGTGAACAGGAACACATATTCCATTGTATCTAGAGGGAAAGCTGAGACACATGCAGATGGAGTCAGGTGGTAGAGGCACCATCTGTGAAGGCAGTCACTGGCTGAGAGTAAGGGCAGCAGGGGAGAGGAGAAGAGGTGTTAGGAGACACATGTGACATAGTCCTTCTGGAGAGTGGGGAAGTGAACCAAGTAGGGAAATGGAACTGGGTGCTAGGCAGTGCCGAGTGCCCGTTTAAGATGTGTAGTCCTGAACTGAGAGTGAGATCAACCCAGTGGGGTTGTGTGGCCTCCGGTGGGTGGGAAGGGTGTTGTGAGGATTAGGTGAGGTAATACATGGAAAACAGTACAGTGGCACGCACATGGTGAAGGTTACCTGTTTTAATTCTTATTTTGTTTTTCTTTTCTTTATACAAATTTGACTGAGGAAGGCTGACATTTACCACCCAAGAGGATCTTCTCCTGTGACACGTTCCCCAATCAAACCAAAGTCCACTGTGGTTTGCAGTTACCTGGAAGTCTGGCTCCTGGTGTGGTTACATTTATACAGCTTGATAATTGAGTATTTTTGCTAAGAGCCAAACTATAGCAAATAGAGCTTTCCATTTTCATACTAACTCATAGTCTTGGACTGGAGGGGCTGGGGGTTTGTCACAGCGGCAGTTCTTAAGTTTTCGTGGATATCTTTTATTACTGCATATCTTATTGGATCTGATGTAATGGGAATCTACAGAATCTACAGATCTAAGATCACCAGGGGAAATTCTCAGTTTCAGAGGTGGTAATTTCTCCCTGACGGCTTGGGCTGTATTATGATACAAATAATAATAACGGCTGACATTGACAGCTCTTAAAAGTGCCAGGCACTGTTGCAAGCACGTTACATGCATAATCTTGTTTAATTGTCACCTCAACTCATTGAGGCAGGTACTATTATTATCTCTGTTTTTCAGGTGCAAAAATAGGCTCAGAGGGGATAACTTGCCCAAGGTACACATGGTGTGATCTCCAGTTTCTGCTGCAGACTTCAGCTTTCTTTTTTTAAAAGACCTTGGTCATCACTCATCTACACTGTAGTGGAGTAGATAAGATAATGGACTGAAGTAGATTGCCTGAGTTCAAAAACTGCCACATATTAGCCATGTGACTTTGGGCAAATTATTTAACCTCTGTGTGCCTTTGTTTCTTTATCCATGAAATGGGAATAATAATAGTACCTGGGGACTTCCTAGGTTGTGCAGTGGTAAAGAATCCGCCTGACAATGCAGGGGACACGGGTTCAAGCCCTGCCCTGGGAAGATTCCACATGCCACGGAGCAACTAAGCCCATGTGCCACAATTATTGAGCCTGTGCTCTAGAGCCTGTGAGCCACAACTACTGAGCCCATGCGCTGCAACTATTGAAGCCCATGCGCCTAGGGCCCGTGCTCCACAACAAGAGAAGCCACTACAATGAGGCATCTGCACACCACAATGAAGAGTAGCCCCCGCTCTCAGCAACTAGAGAAAGCCCGTGTGCAGCAACAAAGACCCAATGCAGCCAATAAATAAATAAAATAAATAAATTTATAAAAAAAAGAAAAAATAATAGTACCTGCATGATAGGGTTCTTATGAGGATCATGTGAATTAATATACTTAATAAGCCTAAATTAATGCCTGGATATGTAAATGCTGCACTACCATCTACTTGGTGCTGCAGCTATGGTGGTATGTGAACTGATTGATTGACTCCCCTAAAGTCATTTTCTAAGATTCTTTTTTATTTTTTTAAATATATTTATTTATTTATGTACTTATTGGCTGCGTTGGGTCTTTGTTGCTGCATACAGGCTTTCTCTAGTTGTGGCGAGCGGGGGCTACTCTTCATTGTGGTGCATGGGCTCATTGTGGTGGCTTCTCTTGTGGAGCATAGGCTCTGGGTGTGCGTGGGCTTCAGTAGTTGTGGCACACAGGCTCAATAGTTGTGGCTCACGGGCTCTAGAGTGCAGGCTCAATAATTGTGGCACACGGGCTTAGTTTCTCCGCAGCATGTGGGATCTTCCTGGAGCAGGGATCGAACCTGTGTCCCCTGCATTGGCAGGCAGATTCTTAACCACTGCACTACTAGGAATTCCCTAAGATTCTTACTACTGGGTCTAGTTGAGTTTGAAAGTGCTCCTGACTTGGGAATTATCTTTGTTTCCTCTGATTTTATTCTCTCTCTAAGGGAAGCAAACATACCAATTTGCTTCTAGGTGCTGAAAAGAACTTGAATTTCATTCAGGTTCATCTGACCAATGATGTTCATTTACTTTGTCGTGGCATTGCAATACCACTTAAAGGGAAATAAGGCTTGGGGAGTAATGTGATTCCATTTTGCCCTTCCCAGATCGGCAACCTATTAGAGGAATTTGGTTAGAAAGGCCGATGGACTATATAGCTAGTGCTGGGCACAATATACGGTAAATGATGTGAGTCAAGGGGCTGCACATGAACGTGTTCTGAAAAGGTGTGTATAATTGAGACCTACTATGTTGTGTTGCTTCAGTTACTGACTAAAAGCAACTGAGCAGGCTTGGCATGGGAGAGCGGTGAAAGTTCTAAGTGATGTTTTCTAGTAGATAACAGGTAGACTAAATGCATGGTATTAAGTAGTGATTCGCAATGGGTCTGCATCAGGATAATCGGGGGAGTTTTATGAAGCTTTGCAAAATGATAGGCTTCACATTCACAGATTCTGAATTAGTAAGTCATGATGGGGTTCTGGAATCAATCTATTTTTTAAAAGCTCCCTGAATGACTCAGATGTGCACTTAGCATGGGATGTCATTAATGCAAAGCAGTGCTCCTTAGTCCTGTGTTTTAAAATCACTGTTCAGTTAGCTTTTTAAAAAATACTGATGCTCTGGACTCACCCCAGGGATTCTGAGTCAGTTGGCTTGGGCAGAGTCTGGGTATTTGGTATGGGTATTTTTAAAAAATCTTCTTCGGTAATTAACCTGAAGCCAGGTTTGAGAATCACTGGTATAAATAATCAGCCAGATTTCCCTTCATAGTTTAGTTACTCCTAGATTTAACGTAGACATAGCTTCAGGCATCATCTTATCAGGAGAGTGAAAAAAATTAGTATTTCTAAACTTCTCCAGTGCAAATGCTGTATTTACTAATCAGGTAACAAAGAAAGATGAATTGATTGAGTTCACACTTATTGCTGGGCAATGAAGATTTCATCAAGTTTTCCCTGGGGTGGGAGAATTAACATTTACTGAGAACTTTGTTTGTGATCTCAATCTTACAACAACTCTGGCAGGTGTGTATTATTCCCATTTCGTAGGTGAGAATTTTGGGGCCAAGGGAGGTTAAGTAACTTGCCCAAGATTTACACCCAGGTATGTACAGCTCCATAGTCTAGGTTCCATTTCCTCAGTGGTTCTCAACTTTGCACAGTTGGATTACCTGGAGAACTTTAATGATCAGTTCTTGGATCCCATACTCAGAGATTCCGATTTTATTGATTTGGTGTAGCCAGGAATCGGGATTTAGCAAAGCTCTCCAGATAATTCTAATGTGCAGCTGAAACTGACAGTCTCTGCATTACACCATGTAGCCTTCTGGTGGTCTAAATTCATTTTCTTTTACACCAGTAGGCTGTCCCTCTGTAGAGTGCTGTGACTGGGTGCCTTGCCTCCATATATTCACTTACCTTAGTGTCCTTTCTGCTCTTAGTGTCCTGAGACATATATTCTCTTGCAGTTCTGCAAACTAAAAATATGAAATCAAGGTGTCAGCAGGGCCATGCTGTTTCTGAGGGATCTAGGGGAGCATCTTTTTTGCCTCTCCCTCTGTTTAGAAGGTTGCTGCCAATCCTTGGCAGCACAATTCAACTGGTTGACACCATTCAAATCGAAGCAATCTTCCCTCCACCCCCCAAAGTCATGTCGTTTCCACGTACAAGATACATTTGCTTCATCTCAGCATCCTCAAGAGGCTTGACCTCTTCCAGCAACAACTCTAAAATCTCATCAAAATTTCATCAACTCAAAATCATCTAAATCAGATATTTGTAAGACTCTGGGTATGGTCTCTACTGGGGCAAAATTCATCTCCATTTGTTTATCTTGAAACCTGGAAAGCAATGGTGTTATAGGCATAGGATAGACATTCTCATTCCAGAAGGGAGAAAATGGAAGGGAAAAAAGGGTCCCAAGTCCCAAGTGAGTCCACGCAGCAGGGCCAGTTTCATTAGGTTTCAAGGCCTGGGCATAATTCTCTGGCTTGATCCACCCACTGGGCCCGTGTAGGCCCTGTTGGCGTCTGAGCTGCTCTCAGTGAATTTGACCTGACTGACCTACCTTGGCCTGCAGCAGCAGATGAGTTGCCCTCTGGATGGCCTGTTTCCTGTTTGTAGAATACAAAAAGTCTGACAGCCTTCCTACATTTCATCCTAGCTCTGTCCTCTTTTTCCTAGGCTAGCAGTGTTTCTGCTGGGAGGGATGACTGGATTCGTGAGTCTCACACCTAATCTCTCTGGTGAAAGTTTGTCCAGCCACTCCTTTAGTTCTGTTTCCAGAGCATGATATCTTGGACAGGTTGAGAATTTTACAAATCATCAAGGGTTAGTTTCTTTCTGCTTAATAATTTCTTCCTCAATTTATCTCTTTCCTCTTGCATTTTACTATAAGCCACAAAGAGAAACCATGGTCACATCTTCCACACTTGGCTTGGGAATCTGCTCAGCTAAATATCCAAGTCATTACTTATGTTTCACTTTCCACCCAATAGCAGAAGGCAACTTAGCCAAGTTTCTGCCACTTTGTAACAAGGATCACTTTTCTCCCAGTGTCCAGTAATATGTTCACCATTTCCTTTTAAAGGCCTCACTGGAAGAACCTTTTCAAGTTTGTATTTCTAGCAACATTCTGTTCTTGATGATATATGTGTTCTCTAAGACTGTAGATACTTTTTCCAAAATTTCCCTCTTTTCTTTCTGACCCTCACCAGAATTGCCTTTAATATGTGTATTTATACCAATAGTCTTTTGAGGGCAATCTAAGCTTTTTCTGTTATGTGCCTCAAAACTCTTCCAGCTTCTACCCATTACCTAATTCCAAAGCCACTTCCATATTTTTTAGGTAATTATTACAGCAGCACCACACTTTCTGGTACCAGCATATATATTAGCTTCCTAGATTTGCCATAACAAAATAATACAAAGTGGATGACTTAAAAAAAGAGAAATATATTCTTTCACATTTCTGGAGGCAAAATTATGAAATTAAGGTGTCAGCAAGGCCATGGTGTCTCTCAAGTCTCTATGGAAGGGTTCTTCCTTGCCTCTCTCTAATTTTTAGTGGTTGCCAGTAATCTTTGGTGTTCCTTGGCTTGTAGACATAGGACTCCAATTTTTGTCTCTGTGGTCACATGGATGTTTTCCTCTGTGTCTGTGTCCAAATTTTCCTTGTTTTATAAGGACATCGGTCATTGGGTTAGGAACTCATCTTCACTTGATTATACCTAGAAATACCCTGTAAGTTCACATTCACAGATACTGGGGGTTAGGACTTCAAAATATCCTTTTAGGGGACACAGTCACATAGGAGAAAATCTAGGTGGCCTTGGTTTCAGTAATGAATACTTTTTTGTTTTTTATTTTTTAATATATATCCTTTATATTTTGTATTATTTATTTATTTATTTACTTATTTATTGGCTGCATTGGGTCTTCGTTGCTGTGTGCGGGCTTTCTCTAGTTGCGTTGAGCGTGGGCTACTCTTTGTTGTGGTGTGTGGGCTTCTCATTGCTGTGGCTTCTCTTGTTGTGGAGCACAGGCTCTAGGCACATGGGCTTCAGTATTTGTGGCACGTGGGCTCAGTAGTTGTGGCTCACAGGCTCTAGAGCGCAGGCTCAGTAGTTGTGGCGCATGGGCTTAGTTGCATGTGGAATCTTCCCAGCCCAGGGATTGAACCCATGTCTGCTGCATTGGCAGGTGGGTTCTTAACCACTGAGCTACCAGGGAAGCCCTGGCAATGAATTTTTAGATACAACACCAAAAGAAAGGAAAAAATTATAATTTGGACTTTGTTAAAATTAAAAACTTCTGTGAAAGATATGGTTAAGAAAATAAAGACAGGTTGTACACTGGGAGAAAATGTTTGCAAAACACATATCTGATAAAGGACTCATCACAGACTTGGAATCATATAGTATATAACCTTTTCATATTGGCTTTTTTCCCTTAGCGACATTCATTTAAGATTCTTCCATATCTCTTTCTGGCTAGATAGCTTATCTCTTTTTTTAACTGAATAATATTCCATTGTATAGATATACCACAATTTGTCCATTCAACTATTGCAGTACATCTTATTTGCTTCCAGTTTTTGTTGATTATGAATAAACCAACTATAAACATTTGAATGCATGTTTTAGTGTGGACGTAAGTTTCAGATCAATTGGGTAAATATCTAGGAGTACAATTGCTGGATCATGTGGCAGTACTATGTTAAGCTTTGTAAGAATCTGCTGAACAGTTTTCTAGAGTGACTGTACAATTTTGTGTTCTCAGCAGTGAATCCACATCCTTACCAGCATTTACTATTGTCACTTTTTTGAATTTTAGCCATGCTGATAGTTAGGTTTTAACACCTTGCTGTTGTTTTAATTTGCAATTCTCTAGTGACATATGATGTTGAGCATTTTTTCATATGCTTGTTTGCCATCTGTACATTTTTTTTTTTTTGGCCATACCGTGGGCCATGCAGGATCTTAGTTCCCTGACCAGGGATCGAACCCGTGCCCCTGTAGAGTGGAAGCAAGAAGTCCTAACCACTTGGCAGCCAGGGAGTTCCCTGCCATCTGTACATGTTCTTGGGTGAGATGTCAGTTTAGCTTTTTTGCCTATTTTTAAATTGGGTTGTTTTCTTTTTGTTGAGCTTTGAGTTCTTTTAAGACACCCAGTTTGTGGTACTTTGTTATGGTAGCCTGTGGGCACTGATACAGTTATCTTCTAGAAGTTATGTATGGTTTTTTGTTTTACATTTAGACCTGTGATCCATTTTGACTTAATTTTCATGAAAGTGTGAAGTCTATGTTTAGATTGTTTGTTTTTTTTGCATATGGGTGTCCAGTTGTTTTAATACCATTTGTCAAAAAGAATATTCTTTCTCATTTTAATTGCCTTTGCTCCTTTGTCAAAGATCAGTTGACTGTATTTATGTGGGTCTGTGTCTGGGCTTTCTATTCTGTTTCATTTATCAATTTGCCTATTCTTTTTCCAGTACTGTGCTGTCTTGATCACTGTAGCTTTATATAGTAAGTCTTGAAATCTGTATCATTGGTGTTCCAACTTTATTCTTCTTCAGTATTATGTTGGCCATTCTGGATCTTTCACCTTTCCACATACACTTTAGAATGAGTTTGTTGACAACCACAAAATAATTTGCTGGGGATTTTGATTGAGGTTGAATTGAC
The DNA here is from genome assembly GCF_030028045.1 of Hippopotamus amphibius kiboko. Taxonomy (NCBI): domain Eukaryota; kingdom Metazoa; phylum Chordata; class Mammalia; order Artiodactyla; family Hippopotamidae; genus Hippopotamus; species Hippopotamus amphibius. The sequence continues at coordinate 50,896,158 of NC_080190.1, forward strand.
CCTATAGATCACATTGGGAATAACTGAGATCTTAACAATATTGATTCTTTCTCTCCATGAACATGAAATAGCTCTCCATTTATTTAGATCTTTGCTTTCTTTCATCAGCTTTGTAGAGTTCCTCATATAGATCCTGTACATATTTTGTTATATTTATACATATATATTTTATATGGGAGGGGGAGCTAATGTAATGTTATTTATTTACAATTTCAGTTGCTCATTGCTGGTATACAGGAAAGGAATTGACATTTGTATATTAATTTTGTGTTTTGCAATCTTGCTATAATTGCTTTGTTGTTATTGTTGATTCTTTGGGATTTTCTTCACAGACAATCATGTTATCTGAGAAGAAAGACAATTTTATTGCTTCTGTCCCAATCTGTATATTTTTATTCCCTTGTTTTGTCTTGCTGCATTAGCCAGGACTTCAAATACGAACTTGATTAGAAGTGGTAAGAGAGGACACTCTTGCCTTGTTTACCATCTTAGAGGAAAGCATATATCTTCTCACCATTTAGTTACCTGTAAATTTTTTGGTAGATGTTCTTTATCAAGTTGAGGGAGTTCACCTCCTCTAGTCCTAGTTTTCTGAGTTTTTTTTTTTTAATCATGAATGGAGTTTGGATTTTGTCAAATTTTTTTCTGCATATGTTGATATAATAATATGATTTTTCTTCTTTAGCCTATTTTGTTGCTTTACGTTAATTGGCCAAACTTGCGTACCTGGCATAAGTTCCATTGTAATGGTATATAATTCTTTTTATACATTGTTGGATTCAATTTTCTAATATTTTGTTGAGAATTTATGTATCTATGTTCATGAGTGTTGTTGGTCTGTAGTTTTTCTTTCTTCTAGTGTTTTTATTTGGCTTTCATATTAGGGCAATGCTGGCTTCCTAGATGAGTTAGGTTAGGAAGTGTTCTCTATGGCCCTATTTTCTGGAAGAGATTTGAGAAAATTTGTATAGTTTTTTCCTTTAAATTTTTGGTAGAATTCACTAGTGAAACCTCCTGGGTCTGGAAAATGTAAGATTATTAATTATTGATTCAATTTCTTTAACAGACATAGGCCTAGTCAGGTGATTTACTTTTCCTTTTGTGAGTATTGGTAGTTTCTGTTTTATAAAGAGCTGTATCTTTAAGTTATTAAATTTGGGGGCATCATGATATTCCCTTATCATCCTTTTAATGTCCCTGGAATCAATAGTGATGACCCCTGTTTCATATCTGATATTAGTAATACCTAGTATTAGTAATTAGTAATTTTGTCACTTTTTTTTCTTGGTTATCTTGGCTATAGGTTTATCAATTTTATTTATCTTTACAAAGAACCAACTTTTGGTTCATTGATTTTCTCTTGATTTTCTGTTATCATTTTCATTTTATTTCTGCTCTAATTTTATTATTTTTTTCCTTGCTTGCTTTAGGTTTATATTGTTCTTTCTCTAATTTCCTAAGGTTGAAGTTTAGTTGTTGATTTTTTGTCTTTCTTTTTTTCTGATATATATATTCAGTGCTATACATTTCTTTCTAAACACTGCTTTTGCTGCATCTCTCAAAGTTTGATAAGTTGTATTTTCATCTTCATTAAGTTCAAAATATTTTTCAGTTTCTCTTGAGACTTCTTTGACCTTTGTGTTAATCACATAATGTTTAATCTTCAGCTGTCTTTCTGTTATTTATTTCTAGTTTAATTTCACTGTGTCTGAGGGCATACTTTCTATGATCTGTACTCTTTTAAATTTGTTAAAGTGTGTTTTATGGCCCCAAGTGTAGTCTGTCTTGGTGAATGTTCCATATAAGCTTGAGAGGAGCATATATTCTGCTTTTATTAAATGAAATATTCTATAAATGTCAATTAGATACTGTTGATTCCTGGTGTTGATCATTTCAACTATGTCCTTACTGATTTTCTGCCTGATGAATCTGATAAAAGGGTGCTGAATTCCACAACTATGGTAGTAGATTTATTCATTTCTTCTTGTAGTTGTATCACTCTTGCCTCACATATTTTGACACTCTGTTGTTAGGTGCATGCATACTAAGGATTGTTATGACCTCTTGGAGAATGGAGTACTTATCATTATATAGTGTGACACTCTTTGTCCCTGATATTGTAATTTTCCTTGTTCTGGAGTCTGCTTTGCCTGAGATTAATATAGCCATTCTAGCTTTATTTTGATTAGTGTTAGCATGCCATATCTTTTCCTTCCCTTACTTTTAACCTGTCTTTATCTTTATATTTAAAGTGAGATTCTTGTAGACAGCTTAATTTGGGTCTTTTGTATCTACTCTGATATGTGAATGTATTTAGACTATTCACATTTAAAGTGATATTAGCATAGTTGGGTTAATGTCTGCATATTTGTAACTTTTCTACTTGTTGCACTTACTGTTTCATTATCTTCCCTCATTTTTCTGCCTTCTCTGGTTTTAAGTGATCATTTTATGATCAATAAAATCATTTTATCTCTTTTTAATTAAAAATTACTCTTTTTTTTTTTAGTGGTTGCTCCAGTGTTTGAAGTATACATTTACAATTAATATAAATCTACTGTCCAATAACACTATGTTCTTTCACAGGTACTGCAGTTACCTTGTAATACAGTAGTCCCAATTTTCTCCTGCTGTTTTTTACAACACTGCTGTCATTATTTTCAGTTATCCATATGCTATAGTCACCCAAGACATTGTAGCTTTTATTACCTTGAAAAGTTATTTATCATATCAACTAAGAATAAGAAAGCTGAAGGATTCTATTTCCTTCATTTATCCCTTTTGTGTTGCTTTCATTTATGTAGATTTTAGTGTCTGGCCTGTAGCATTTTTCTTTGTGCTGAAAAACAAACCCCCCCCCCCCAAACAACAACAACAACAACTTCTTTTAACTTGTCCTGCAAGGCAGGTCTACTAGTGACAGTTGCCCTCAGTTTTTGTCTGAGAAGGTGTGTAATCCTGCTTCACTCTGGAAGGGTGATTTTATTGGTTACAGAATTCTAAGTTGGTGGATTTTTCTTTTAAAATTGAAAATATTCCACTCTATAGTCTTCTGTTGATGTGTCTTCAAGCTCACTGATTCTTTCCTCAGCCATGTCCAGTCTACTGATGAGCTCATCAAAGGCACTCTTCATTTATGTTACAGTGTTTTTAGTTTCTAGCATTTTCTTTTTATTCTTTCTTAGAGTTTCCATCTCTTTGTGTACATTACCCATCTGTTCTTGCACATTGTCTACAGTTTCCATTACAGCTTTTAGTTACCTTAAACCTCTATATGATAATTCCAAATGTGTGTCACATCTGAGTCTGGTTCTCCTGCTTGCTTTGTCTCTTCAGATGTTGTTGTTGTTGTTTCCCTTTTAGAGTGCATTGTTGTTTTTGTTGAAAGTCAGACACGATGTGTTGGGTAATAGAAACTAAGACATTTAAGCTTTCAGAGTGAGGTTTTATGTTAATCTGGCTAGAGGCTGGGCTCTCTTTGTGTTTCCTATAGCTGTTCATGCCAGAGGCTGCAGTTTATTCTAGTTTCCTTGTTTTTTGTTTTTTGTTTTCCTTTTCCTCCCTCTTGTATTGTTTTCGGGTTTCCCTAAGAACTCCTTCTTAAATAGAGTTTTTGTGTGTGTGTGTGTGTGTGTGTGTGTGTGTGTGTGTATATATATATATAAATTTATTTGTTTATTTTTATTTATTGGCTGCATTGGGTCTTTGTTGCTGTGCATGGGCTTTCTCTAGTTGTGGCGAGTGGGGGCTACTCTTCATTGTAGTGTGCAGGTTTCTCATTGTGGTGGCTTTTCTTATTGCAAAGCATGGGCTCTAGGCACATGGGCTTCAGTAGTTGCAACACATGGGCTCAGTAGTTGTGGCTTGTGGGCTTAGCTGCTCTGCAGCATGTGGGATCTTCCCAGACCAGGGATTGAACCTGTGTCCCGCTGCATTGGCAGGCAGATTCTTAACCACTGTGCCTTCCCACTGTGTGGGAAGTTCTTAAATAGAGTTTTTGACTTGCAACTTTTTCACTTATAGTCCACTGCTAACACACTGAAACCCAGTTGATATGGTAGGGTTTCGAGGATGAGAAGCATTGTAGAACCTAATGATTAATGCCTGAGTCCTTGGGATTTAGCATTTAGAAGTGTTTTCTTATTCTTTTTTTCTCTTCTTACATGAGACAGGATGGCTAGAGGGGGCTAGAGCTGACCAATTGCCCTTCCTCCAGATCAGATAAGGCTCTAGTCAAGTACCTTTCTTTGGAGGGCAGGCGTTTTTTATGGAGAGTGCTCAAGGTGCATTTCAGAATCATTACTTTTCCCCTCCCCTTGTCTGAAATACAAAGGTACTTTTCTCTACTCTTCCCCATAAGAACCTGGTGCAGCATGGCAGTGCCCCATGGACTGGGTATGGTCATAAGGAGATGGTAAGGAACAGTGAAAGACAGGGAGAACATGAACAGATGAAGTAGTGGTAGTAGAAAGGTGGCAATCTTTATAACTTCAGTGACTCACAAAGTACACAGAACGTAGTGCTTTCATACAAACAGGATGGTAAGGACCCATGAGGGGTGATAGTTCTCTCTCATTTCTGTGATTGGTGGATAACAACTATTTTTTAAAGATTTAAACTTTCATTAATAACTTGATTTTTAAATTGTTTTTACATAATTATGTTTTATTTTACTCTTATTGAAGCAGATTATTTTTATGGCTTTTTAAATATCAGCTTAATTGAGGTATAATTATGTACAAATATCATAATATCATGAATAAAGATAATTTCGTTTCTTCTTTCCCAGTTTGAATATCTTTATTTCTTATTCTTGCCTGATTGCACTGGCCAGAACTGCCAGTACCTCTTGAGGTGGCACTTTAGCACTTAATTCCTCCCTGCTTCACCCCGTCCCCAGCCCTCACACACACATATTGCAGAGAATAAGTAATGAACCACTGATCAAAAATAAAATTTCCTAGAAGTAATATGAATATTGCTTATCTTTATAATCAGAAAAAAGCAACAACATTATTCCTTAAAAAAACAACTAAGAACAATTGTTAAAAGGTATAAAACATGTTAAATAATTAATAATAGTCCGAGAAGCTTATACTAGCAGCTTGGTCACAGGAAATACAGATTTCACAGGAAGGAACTCTCATCCCTGAGGTGACTTCAGGAAGGGCAGCAAGATTACTCAATATTAAGCATTTGGGGTTTCTTTCATTCTCTTTTCCCCAAGCCAGTATAGGTCTCCGATGAGAGTGGGTGGAGATAGAACTTTTAAAAGAATTGGAAGTAGGCTCAGCCCAGGAGGTCAGAATTGCCAGGTCAAGGTGCATTTTGTATCTAACATAAAGTCAATAGGAAGAAATGGTCTTTGCTAGCATCTGCTTTAGTTTTAAGAGAGTTTAAGATAGATTGAAAATAGAACCTCAAATGAGAATTTGAGGCTATGCATAGTATTCATTGGCTCTTCTATGTCAATCTAACTCCTGAAGAAAAATGTCCTGCTTTTGTTGTCTGGGCAAACTAAATATATGTGTTTTCCTCCTCTTATGATCACGTGAGACCACTTTGTGCCATGTTGGAGCTTTTTTCCTCTATCCTCCATGCCGTATCCAAAAACAAGTAATTTCTTTTAGGCTTCACTCTTCTCAGGATTAATGTCCAGATTTCTACACTGCAGCACCTTCTCTAGGAGTTGAAGGGAAACCTTTATTTTAGGGGTCTGACTTCTGAGTTCTTGAAATGGTTATGCAGATTGCCTGGTGATGCATACACATTTTTCACAGATGTAACTAATTAGTTAATCCACCAGACACTTCTTGAGTGTGTAAAATGTTCTAGTCACTGAAGATACAAAAATAAAAAAGTTACAGTTCCTGCCCTCAAATGCTTATGGTCTAACCTGGGGAGATGTGTCCAAGAAATCATTATAAAAAAAACAGAAATATAGTAGAAGCACAGATATGGGCTTACTTAGCCAAAACATAGGGGGAAGTGGATAATACAGTAGAAGCTTTCAACTATATTTCCTGAAAAGTTTTTTTTTTGCTTTATAAGAAAATGCAGATTCTGTTTTTATTATATAATTTACTTTTGTAGCCTTTGTAGACCGCCTAGGCATCAGTACACATTTGTTGGTGGTGAGTTATATAGTCTTACACTATTACTGATTTACTGCAGTAACTCAAAAATTGAAGTAAATGTTAATCAGCTTAATATTGATATTATTTTGTTTATTTCTTCTATGATACACTGTATCAAATATAAGAGAAGAGAAATTCACCCAGTTTGGTTCTTGTGTTATCTCAAACTCACTACCCTAACAGACACTGGAAACAGGCATGTGCTTCTGATCAAAGCTGATTGCTCTGCTAACTTTTATGAAAGATTTGAAATTGGTGACTGTTGGTATGGATTGATATGGATTTCGGTCTACTCATCTCTGTGCAAGAGAGATGTTACTATTTGTGCATGTGTTTGTGTTTGCATTTTTATATAAAGAGGATAAGACGTTTGGTTGCCATTCACATGTTTATTTGGTGAAATGCAGTGGATAGCATATTTAAACACTGGTATTTAAATAGTAAAAGTATCTCTAGTTATCAAGGAGCATCTTGAAATGATCTGACATTTCTGAAGGAAATTTGTCTTATAATTAAGATTGTATTGTTTAATGGGCAGAAAATCTAAATAGACAGTTCTCCAGAAAAGACATACAGATGGCCAATAGGCACATGAAAAGATGCTCAACACCGCTAATTATTAGAGAAATGCAAATCAAAACTACAATGAGATATCACTGCAGGCTGGTCGGAATGACCATCATTTAAAAGTCTAAAAATAACAAATGCTGGAGAGGGTGTGGAGGAAAGGGAACCCTCCTACACTGTTGGCGGGCATGTAAATTGGTGTAGCCACTATGGAAAACAGAGGTTCCTTAAAAAACTAAAAAGAGAATTGCCGTATGATCCAGCAATCCCACTGTTGGGCACATATCTGGAGAAAATTCTAATTTGAAAAGATACGTGTGCCGAGACCAGCTCGGCGACTCGAGGTGAGTGACGGGTGCCGCAAGCTTGAAGAAGACACAAACACAGACTGAAGAGAAAAGTGGGACCGGGGGGCTCAAGACCTCTCGGATCAAGAGCCCCGCTGACTCATCCCAGGCTGCTTTTATTGAGTTCGTGGGCTAACATTCTCAGGTTACACTCATAAACAGTCAAAGGCCTCACATGATTGAGGCAATTATCTTTGTTTACTTCCTGGGTCTGAGTTGAGCAGGTGTGGATTTGAGCTGGGGGTGGAGAGCAAAACAGCCCTGGGGGCAGGAGACCTCTCTCAGATATTGGGGGTCTGTGCCCCACCCGTGTTGGCCCCTCTGCGACTGTGCCTGTCTTAGGTTGTTCCTCCCTTGAGGAATCTTACCCGTCTCTGGCTAACCAGTCATCCTCCAAGGCCAAACACGGTGATATAAGGGTGCACCACCCCTGTTGGCCCCTCTGCGGCTGTGCCTGTCTTAGGTTGTTCCTCCTCTGAGGAATCTTACCCGTCTTTGGCTAACCAGCCATCCCTCAGGACCAAACAGGGTGATATTAGTCTCCATGCCCCACACCCTCAGCTCCTCCACTGCTCAAGCAGGACATTATGAATCCCATTGCTTGGCCCACATACTTCAACATTTTCAAGGCTTCAAAAAGGTTCCAGAATGTCTTCCCACATACGTGCACCCCGATGTTCATTGCAGCACTATTTACAATAGCCAAGACATGGAAGCAACCTATATGTCCATTAACAGATGAATGGATAAAGAAGATGTGGTATATGTAAATAATGGAATACTACTGAGCCATAAAAAAGAATGAACTAATGCCATTTGCAGCAACATAAATGGGCCTAGAGATTATCACACTAAGTGAAGTAAGTTAGACAGAGAAAGAGAAATATTGTATGATATCCCTTATATGTGGAATCTGAAAAATTATACAAATGAACTTATTTACAAAACAGAAAACAGACTCACAGACATAGAAAACAAATTTATGGTTACCAAAGGGGAAAGAGGGTGGGAGAGGGATAAATTAGGAGTTTTGGATTCGCAAATATAAGCTACTATATATAAAATAGATAAACAACAAGGTCCTACTGTATGGCACAAGGAACTGTATTCAATATCCTGTAATAAACTGTAATGGACAAGAATGTGTGTGTGTGTATATATATACACACACGTAAATCAACTATACTTCAATAAAAAAAGTTTAAAGATTGTGTCATTTAAACTATTTTCAATCATCTGTTTGGGAGGTAGAAGCTTGGGCATCATCCTTGGTTTTTAGGGAACAGTGAGGTCTTTGACTTTTCAGTGTTATTTCCAGAGGAGGCCCATCACTTAAGTCCATTACCTCAGTACCAGTCACAAGGCCACTGCTGTCATTTTAAAAAGAAGAGGTTTTTTTTTCCCCTTCTCAAAGTAGAATTTTCAAAAATTAAAAATATGACTCATTAAAATTTAAAATTTGAAACCATGTTAAGGATTTTATTCAATTTGTTTATTAATGAAGCAAGCAGGAAGGTGGCAAAGGTAGTTCAGAGAACACTTTGAGGACCTAGGTTTTTTTATGTATTTTGAATGAATGTTAGAGGAAGAATGCTAAGTTAAATTTTAAAAGCCTTGTTAATGTCTGACAGGGCAGTAAACTATAATCTTTGGTATTATCTTTTCTATCAGACAGAAAATATTTGTATCCCTACTGGACAAAAATCTATAGGTTAATGTAATTTTACTAAATCTAGGACTTTTAATCAGTAGTAAACGAGTTGTACAAAGTACAGTTTCTTTATATAATAAAGAAATAACCCCTTGGGAGGACCTTTTAAACATCATCCTCATATAACATTGAAAGAATATGCCATCTATGTTTTTTGCCTTACCTCCATGTTTTAAATAATCTTTATTAACATACTGTATCTCAAAGTTTTAAAATATATGTTTCAAAACATTAACTTTTAGATTCAGATTACAGTAATCTTATTTCATTTGCAGGTAAACTAATGGAAGAAGTCACCAGACCAAAAAAACCTCTAGATTTTAACAAGTGGGAGCAATGTAACATCATCTTACAAGCCTATTTATGGCAAATATTAGAAGAGAAAAAAATATTTATCCTATGTGAGAACTTTTTATAGATTAAACATGAGTTCCTTGAATACAGGCTCTGAAGTAAATTCTTATCCTTTAGTATCAAGTCTCCAGCACCTAATTCAGAATAAGTTTGGCATTAAAAGAATTAACTTGCTGAGTTAATAAGTGACTAAATAAATGAGTAATAATATGTCAAAACTGTGAGAACTCGAGTTGTCTAAAATTTCTTTACATTGTATATTTGACCAGGTGAACAACAATTGTGTGCTGACCCCAGGATACTAATTAGAACTTCTGTCTGACTCTCAGAACACAAGTACCTGCAGAAACCTTTTACCCATCTCATCCAGGAATGGGGACATGTCTTCATCGGAAAATGCTACAGCAGAGTTTGGTAAGTTCTTATGCATTGTGCACTGTGGGGGACGTGGGGAGGAAGAGGAGCCAGAGCAGTGCTTCTCAGACTGTAAATATGCATGAACTACCTGTGGATTTGTTAACCTGCACATTCTGATTCAGTGGGTCTGTGGTGGGGCCCAAGATTCTGCATCTCTATAAAACCACCATGCTTAAAATAGCAAGCATTAGACTCTTGTGTTTTATTTTACTGTGATCAAATATTGTTTATTTCTGATTGTGGTATATATTTATTGCAGAAATACGTATGTACTTTGGAAAGTACGTAAAAGCATAAAAACACAAAGAAGAAGGATTTTGGTTTATAATACTAATGCAGTGTTTTAATTAGATCCTAACTATCTCCCAGCTGACTCATGTTGGCATTGTCATGCCTCACACTTTAGTAGCTTGCCATCAGTTTTCAACATTTCTTTTATACCTTTTCTCTTCCCTTCCATGTGCAGCTCAGCTCCTGGTTACTCTTCTACCCTGCCTACCTGCAGTCAGGGTTGCTTCCTCCCTCTAGAGGCTTAAGCCAGAGATCTACATAGGGCGTTCCCTGCCAAGCTGCTGCTCTAGCCTTGCTGGTCTGACTTCAGAGGTACCTCTGGTCCTGTTGACACTCTGAAAGGCCTGAAGGCAGCATTCTTTGTTATCACTATATTACTTATCCGTAGCATGTATGTTGTTTCTGGTTTTTTTCCCCTTCAATTATAGATACTATTATTGACAACATTAATATTTATAGATTTTATTTTTTGGTTGAATTCTTTCTTTAGGATAAATTCTCCAGATTGGGATCCTTGAGCTAATGGATCTTAATTTTGTATTACTTTTACTACCTATTGCTATATAATTTTTAGAAGAGGTTAAGCATGTTACCAGCAATATAGCAGTTATACTGTAACCTCACCACATTTGGTGTTATCACAGCAAAAAGAAATGTGGTTAATTTACTTGTTATGGAATGATGCCTTGAGCTTCCTTTAATTTACATTTTTGTGATTACTGTCCAGGATTATTTATTTCCTTTTGTGTAACCTGATTTTTTTTTTTTAAATCTGCTTGATACTTTTTCCATTTTGAGCTACCTGTGCACTAACAGTTCTATCAATTAATTATCTTTGGACCTTCTATTCAAAAATCTGGTGAAATTTAAATTTTATGGGAGTCTTTTAAAATATAGTTTTGACTCAGCTTCTTTCTATTACATCCTAAGCACTCCATGCCTTTGTTTTAGTATCTGTGAAAAGGACAAAAACAGCATACAAAAATAGTTGAGACATTAACTTTCTTAAGACATTTGCAAATTAATATGCAAGTGGCCAAACTGGGTGGCCTTCCTTAAAAGAAAGTAAAATAAAATTAACAATTCTCATATTTTGTTGGCAGAACTTTTCAAATTCTGAATATATTTTTCTATATTCAAAAAGTACTACATTATGTTATAGTAATTTATATTTTTATTCTTTATTGCCACCTAGTGAATTATCTCTCTTCTCAAGGAAAGAGAATGCTTTATAAAATTGAAAAGTTAAACATATAGATGAATTTAAAGTCCAAAATAAGAGAGAGAGAAACAGACAGACAGGCAAGAACCAAGTTACATGATTATTATTATTTTAAAAATTTTTATTGAAGTATAGTTGATTTACAGTGTTGTGTAGTTTCAGATGAGGTGTACAGCAAAGTGAATCAGTTATACATATACATATATCCACTTTTTTTAGATTCTTTTCCCATATAGGCCATTACAGAGTAGAGTTCCCTATGCTATACAGTAGGCTCTTATTATAATAGTTAGCTTTTTTTTTTTTTTTTTGGCACGCGGGCTTAGTTGCTCCGCGGCATGTGGGATCTTCCTGGAGCTGGGATCGAACCCGTGACCTCTGCATTGGCAGGCGGATTCTTAACCACTGTGCCACCTAGGAAGCCCAATAGTTAGCTATTTTATATATAGTAGTGTGTATATGTCAATCCCAACCTTCCAATTTATCCCTTCCCCCCCCCCCCCACCCCCCGTGCCGCCTGGTAACCGTAAGATTGTTTTCTGCATCTGTAACTCTGTTTCTGTTTTGTAGATAAGTTCATTTGTACCCTTTTTTTAGATTCCACATATAAGTGATATCATATAATATTTGTCTTTGTCTTTGTCTGACTTATTTCTCTCAATATGACAATCTCTAGGTCCATCCACGTTACTGCAAATGGCATTATTTTGTTCTTTTTTATAGCTGAGTATTATTCCATTGTATATATGTACTGTATCTTCTTTGTCCGTTCTTCTATTGATGGACATTTAGGTTACTTCCATATCTTGGCTATTGTAAATAGTGCAGCAGTGAACATTGGGGTGCATGTGTCCTTTGAGATTATGGTTTTCTCTGGATATATGCTCAGGAGTAGGATTGCTGGATCATATGGTAGTTCTGTTTTTAGTTTTTAAGGAACCTCCAAACTGTTTTCCATAGTGGCTGCGCCAATTTACATTCCCACCAACAGTGTAGGAGGATTGCCTTTTCTCCACACCCTCTCCAGCATTTATTATTTGTAGATTTTTTGATGATGGCCATTCTGACTAGTGTGAGGTGATACCTCATTGTAGTTTTGATTTGCATTTCTCTAATAATTAGTGGTGTTGAGCATCTTTTCATGTGCTTTTTAGCCACCGTATTTCTTCTTTGGAGAAATGTCTACTTAGATCTTCTGCCCGTTTTTTGATTGGGTTGTTTGTTTTTGATATTGAGCTGCATGAGCTGTTTGTATATTTTGGAGATTAATCCCTTCTCAGTTGTTTCATTTGCATATATTTCTCCCATTCCGAGGGCTGTCTTTTTGTTTTGTTTATGGTTTCCTTTTCTGTGCAAAAGCTTTTAAATTTAGTTAGGTCCCATTTGTTATTTTTGTTTCTGTTGGTAAAATGACAGGCTACTGAGCTCCCAAATGCAGCATTAATGAGCAACAGGTAGTTAAATCAGTCCACACATCTTTCATGGTAATTATGTCCTTAACTCCTAGTTCTACCCTATATCCAGAGCCATCCTGACTCTGGCCATTGGTCACAAGGAATTTCAATTCACGAGAAGGAATTATGGGATACCACATGAGGGGCTGCTAGTAGGCCTCAGTTGACATAGCATTGCTCACTAGTAGAAAGCATCCCATAGACAACCTAGACTCACTCAACTCCCATATAATCTCTATCACCTGCCCTTCAAGAACATTGAAGACTGCATTCTGAGTTCTTCCTGAGTCACTGAAGTTATAAAGGTTGTTACCTTTCTACTACCACTACTTCATCTGTTCATGTTCTCTCTGTCTTTCACGCCTCCTTACCATCTCTTTATGACCATACCCAATCCATGGGGCATTACCATGCTGCCAGACATTCAGGATGTGCTCCATAAAAGGCGTCCCACCTGGACTTGCTCCAGTGCCTGAGCCACAGAGAAAGACTGGACACCATAGGAATTCATAGGAACATGAGGTCCAATAGGCTTTCATAGGTTAGATCTCAGACTGGACAAAAAAGGAACACCCCTTGCCTTATCCCAAGGTTAAGGCATCTAGGAATGAGTAGGAAAGGAGAAGGTGGTGTTCTATGCAACCCGGTGCTTTTAAACTCTCGTATCTGCCTCTAAGCCACACAGGTGCACACATGAAAATGGCTCTCTGATGTCTTTTCATTTTTCATGGATCCCTTTAATTTATGGCCTTCTGTGTCTTATACGACTTCTGGTTTTCTAGCTTTCCACTTCATATTTCATTCCTTGAACTGATGCGTAGCACCCCTTCTCCAGTTTTGACCTGTTGCTTTCCTTATTTGATTCTGATTTGTACTCTTCTTCTGGCCAAGTGATTATCATGATTTTGGGAAAATACCTTGTTTGTTCTAGTCTACTAATCTAGAATCCATGATGGAAGGTCACATCCCCCACTATCATAACAGAAAAGCTTTCCCTGTTGCCCAGCATCTTGCATTTGTCCAAACCTGGGAAAAATACTCTTACTGCTAGAGAAACATATAATAAGATGGATCACACAATGACAATTGTTAATAAGATTCATTATTCTGTGGACATTTTGCTACTGCATGCTCTAGCCTGGGCACTGTTCTAGGTTGGAAATAGGGAAGTATTAGCAGAAATGAAAAAATTCAGAAGAGGAAGAAAAAGTTGAATATATTATTTAGAAAATAGAAAAAAGATAAATAGATAGCAAAAGGTAAGGTTAGAGCATGAATCTAAAAGCCTGCATTTATGGGACTTCCTAGGTGGTGCAGTGGTTAAGAGTCCACCTGCCAATGCAGGGGACATGGGTTCGATCCCTGCTCCAGGAAGATCCCACATGCCATGGAGCAACTAAGCCCGTGCGCCACAACTATGGAGCCTGTGCTCTAGAGTCGGTGAGCCACAACCATTGAGCCTGTGCGGCAACTACTGAAGCCCACGTGCCTAGAGCCTGTGCTCTGCAGCAAGAGAAGCCACCACAGTGAGGAGCCTGCACACCACAATGAAGAATAGCCCCTGCTCGCCACAACTAGAGAAAGCCCATGTGCAGCAATGAAGACCCAATGTAGCCAATAAATAAATAAAAATGAAACCCTGCATTTAACTAATAGGAATTCATAAAAAAAGTGGAGACTGAGAAGCTAATTATTAAAGAACAGCTCCTAGACTAAGATGAGTTTCTAGATTGAGAGTAAGTTCCATTACCCAGCAAAATGAAAGGGAAAAGAGCACACCCGGGCACATTATTATGAAATTTTCAAACATGGAAAAGATCCTAGTGGTGGAGAATAAAACAAGTTACACGTAAAGAAATGTGCTCTAGAGTGAAGTTAGCATCAGATTTTCAGATTATCAGATTATCTCGCTGGAAGCTAGAATAAAGAGTTTCTCAGACATGAAGTAAGTGTCTTCACGTTTATTTTCAATGTAGAACAAGTAAGAACTCTAAGGGAGTGTTACAAGGAACTAAAGATGTTTACCCTGGAGACGGGAACCTAACAGTAGACATTACACTAGTGTGCAAATATGCCAGCAGCTATGGTGAGAGGAGCCACTCTGTAGTGCTCCAGAGTGTGGAAGCCGGAACAAGGATAAAAGAGTGAGACTGGCTGAACTTGTTAATGGCCTGTGATATTCAACAATGAAATCATGATCATCTAATACAAACCTATGCAACATTGAATAGAATTATATAAAGGAATCTCTTGAGGGATTGCTAGACTATTTAATGTGAAATCTAACTAGACAATAAGATGCCATTGTGACAACAAATACCACTTTATTCTTTAAATTAGTAGAGAGGAAGCTGTCTGGCATTGGCAAGAAAAGTGGGTCAGAAATCTAACACGTTTTTGTTTTAGTTTAAAAAAAAATCTTAACAGGGCCCTGCATTCCTTTAGAGAAGGTAGGTTATTTAAAAAATACAAGGTCTGGTAAACTTGAGGGCTCTTTGTTTATTCAAATCAAAATTTGACAAAATTCTCAAAAGTATTATAGACAAGTAGACACAATCCTTTTTTCCTAAAGGTTAAAATCATACATGCTTGAAAAAAAAATCACTCTGCATTTGTGTCAGATAATTTAGCTGCATTATATTAGAGGAAAACCCATACAAATAAATAAAGAACTTGTCTCAAATAATTTATTCAACTCTTAAGTAATCAAGGAATAGTTAGAGGATAAAGGCTGGTTGAGAGAGCATTTTTGAGAACAGGATATTTATTATCCACTAGGAAGCGCATTTTGAAATGTTTGCTGAATTAGAAATAAAACTGATTAATGTTCTAGAGGGCGTTGAAATTATAACCTTTTCTGTCAGACAGACATCTTAATATCATATTATTAAATTATTAACATTACTTCTGATATAACTTACACATAGTTTAGTTCTTTACTTTAGTTATTGTTTATAACTAATTGTGTTGTACCTCACAAACTATTTTGACTCAGTAGAGCTTCATCAAGTTTGAAAGCCTTTGAAAGGGCAGTGGAATTGAATTGAGGGGAATTCCGGATAGTCTGAAAATCCACAACAGGACTCAGTGGTGAATACAGTCAGAGATGAATTGGTTGCAAAGACTTTTTGGGAGGCTCCTTAGATTTCCATTTTATGGATGTGTCTTAATTTATTAACTGCCCTATAATATTGTTTTCTTTCCCAATTTTTATTGCCACAAATAGTACTAAAATAAATATCCTTGTTCTTTGATCAGTTTTTACATGTGTGAGTATTTCTGTATGAGAAATCTAGATGAGGAATTTCTGGTTAAAGTTAATGTGCATTTAAAGGAGAGTAATACTATTTCAATTTACATTCCCTGTAATCTATTTCTCTAAACCCTAATCAAGAGTGAATTTTATCCATTTTAATAATTTTTCCCAACTGGTGAGTTGAAGTGATATCATACTGTTTTAATGTACATTTTCCAGAATGCTAGCAAGATTGTCACTTTTTTGTTTATTGGCTATTTCCATTTCATATGAATTTTCTGTTCATAACTTATTTTTTTTCTACTGGGTTGTTTGCTTTTTTTTTTTAATTTGTAGGTTCTATATATTATAGTTAATCTTGTCTTTAATATGTAAGTCAAAGATTTTCTCTCAGGCTCCAGATTGTCTTTTTTTTTTTTGTATTTTTTTTCTTTTTTTTTAAATTTTATTTATTTATTTAATGTATTTTTTTATTGAACTGTTTCTTCTGACTTTTTTTTTTTTAGTTAACTAATAGTCTGTTTAGCTGTATGCAGTCTGCTGTTAAATTCACTATTGATGTCTTAGTTTCAGTATTAGTCTTTCTGTTGGGTTCCTTTTAGACCACAGAAGCCTTTCATTCAATTTCTTTCCTAGATTTTCATTTGTCTTTTATGCCTTAAACATAGAATTTTTAACATCTCTATCTGTTAATGCCAATATCTAGAACTCCTATCTGTCTGTTTCTAGTATCTGTTATTTCTTTGGCTTTAGTGTTGAGGATGTATTGGTGGATAGTAAGAGTGAAAATAGCAGGCTTGTTAAGAGGCTGTGGCAGTAATTAAGACAAATGGTGACATATTGGACAATGGTAGTGGCATTAGAAAAGGAGAATAATATTCAAGAGGTCAGAACTACAAGGTTGCTCTCATAGGTGGGGAAGGGAGCAAGAATTAAGCTCTACCTCCTGGAGGAGAGAGTAGTACAAGTACATTATTTGGGATTATCCCATAAAGATTTGTTTCTGCTCCCCTACTTATATATTTATTCAGTCATTTGTTTATATCAGTATGGACCCATGTATATATATTTTATACTTTATATTATAATCTAGTTGTTATGTTATTTATTTTGCTCAAATTGTTCTAGTCCAGGCCCTTGGGAGCTCTTTCAGGTTGACTTCTGTGACCCTTTGACATAACCCATCCATTTGTTTTTTGAGCACTTTATGACTTTGTTGCATTACAAGATTCGCCAGCTTATCTTGCGTTTCCTCCTGTCCCAGCCCTAGATTCAGCTATTTCTCCAAAGAACTTAGTTTTCTCTTATTGGATAATAGCATTTAGAAACCAAGATATAGGCACTGGGCATGTTTGTTGCTGATGTAGTATCATTGTTTCTAGGCTCTGGATATTTCTTTTTAATAAACTGAAAAATAATCACATGGTTTAATGAAGTAAATATTTCTTGAAAAATGTAAATGAAGAAAATTAATTCTGGAAACTCAAATAATAGTAACCAACTCATTAAATGCTGACCCTGTGTCAAGTGCTATGCTGAGTGCTTCACGTATATCTTGTTTAATCATTATGACACTCTTGTGACTTAGGTACTGTTAGTATTTCTAGTCTGTAGATGAGGAAACTGAGGCATAGGGAGCGTAGGGGACTTGACCTAGATCACACCAAATGACAGAACTGGCATCAAAGCAGACACAACAGGAAGGAGGCCATCTACGTGGCAAGGAGAGATGCCTCAGGAAAAACCAAACCTGCTGGCACCTTGATTTTGGACTTCCAACCTCCAGTTTGGAAGTGTGGTATTTTATTATGACAACCCTAACAGACTAATGTAGTTAGTAGTGTTTACCTCATAAAATGAGGTGAGAAGTACTTCCTTCTTTTCAGTTTTTTTGGAAGTTGGTCTAGAATTGGTATTTTTTCCTTAAATGTTTTGGATGTGCCAGTGAAGCTATTTGGGCCTGGTGTTTGCTTTGTGGGAGAATTTTAAATTATGAATTCAATTTCTTTACTAGTTATAGGGCTGTTCAGTTTATGTGTTTCTTCTTGGGTGAGCTATGGTAGATTGTGGCTTTCAAATTATTTGTTCATTTCATCTAAGTTGTCAAACTTACTAACTTAATGTTATTCATAGTATTCCTTTAATATCCTTTAAATTTCTATTGAAAGTATTATGAGGTCCTCCCTTTCATTCCTAATATTGCTAGTTTGTTTCTTCTCTGCTTTATTTCTTGATTCACCTGTCAAGATATTTAACCAATTTGATTGATCTTTTCAATGAACTAGATGTTGGTTCCATTTTCTTTTTCTCTTTATTTAATTGATTTCTGTTCCTACTATCATATCCATTTTTATGCTTCTTTGAATTTAATTTTGTTTTCTTTTTCTAATTTCTTAAGGTGGAAGCTTAGATTATGGATTTCAGGCCTGTTTTTTTTTCATAAAAGTATCCATTGCTATACATTTCCAAAAAACATTACTTTTGCTCCCTCTTTAAAATTTCAATATGCTGTTTTATTCACCTTCACAAAGTTTAAGATATTTTCTAGATTCCCTGTGACTTCTTCTTTGACTCATTGGTTAAATACAAATTTGTTGTTTAGTCTCCAAACATTTGGAGATTTACCATACATCTTATTATTACTGATATCTAATTTCATTGTGATTTGAGGATATTTACATGGTATATTTTATAATTTATATGACAAACACTGTAAAATTTAATAGATAGAAATTTATTAAAAATTGTTTTATGACCCAGTGTGTGATCTTTGAGGATGTTCCATGTATGCTTGAATGGGTATTCTGTTGTTTTAGAATGAAATAGTGTCTATACTTTTAAATTAGAACAGTGTGAATTATAGTGTGTTTCAAGTCTTCTGTGTCTTTACTGATATTTTTTTCTATTTGTTATGTCAACTGCTGAAAGAGAATTTTGTGGGTATGTGCCTTTGTCCTTTCAATTTTATTGGTTTTTACTTCATGTAATTTGAAGTTTTGCTATTAGTTGTATGCATGTTTTGAATTGTTATGTTTCTAATGAATTAACTTCTTTATCATTATGTAATGTTCCTCTTTATCCCAGGTAACATTCTTTGTTCCGAGGTCTATTTTTATGTTAATCTAGCCATTCCAACTTTCTTTTACTAGTGTTAACATGGTATCTCTTCCCCCTTTTTTTTTTCTTTTAAAGTTTGCTGAATCTTTGTTCAGTCTCCTCCCCCTGCCCCCTGCCCCAGATGCTTCATTTTTGGATAGTTTCTATTGCTATATGTTGGCATACACTTATCTTTTTTTCTCTGCCTATCCGCTGTTAATTCCATTCAGTTCATATATTGTTTGTTTCATCTCTAGAAGTTCCATTTGGATCTCATTTTTACACTTTACATTTCTCTTCTTATTACATGATTTTTTACTTCCTTGAAACCTTTATAAAATTTGTAATAGCTTGTTAAAGGTTCTTGTTTACAAACTTCATCATCTGTTATTTCTAAGTGTATTTCTGTTAACTGACTTTCTGGTTGTGGGCCATATTCTTTTTCTTTACATGCCTGTTAATTGTTGACTAGATGATGGATATTGTGAATTATGTAACTTGGAGTTCTGAATTTTTTTTATTTCTATAAAAATGTTAAGTATTTTCTGCTTTGCAGTTATGTTACTTGAAGTTTGGGTACCTTGATCCTTTTTGAGGGCTTGTTGTTAAACTTTTTATAGATGGTCCAGAGTAGCCTTTATTCTGAGGATAACTTAGTTTTACTACTAGGAGGTGTCTTTTTGTGCACTCTCTCCAGTGCCCCATGTATTACAAGTTCTCCTTATTCTGGCTGTGAGAACACACACTGTTCCTAGCCAGTACTAATCTTTAGGAATTGTCTGGCTTGCTGCTTTCCAGTGATTCTTCCTGGGTGTCAGGGATTGTCCTCTACATA
Organism: Hippopotamus amphibius kiboko; assembly: GCF_030028045.1. Lineage (NCBI taxonomy): Eukaryota > Metazoa > Chordata > Mammalia > Artiodactyla > Hippopotamidae > Hippopotamus > Hippopotamus amphibius. Next base: position 50,915,845 of record NC_080190.1, read on the forward strand.
AAAGCAGATTCATATTCGGTAGAGGACCTGAGAGGATTTTTTTGTCGACATTCAGACTTCCGTTATTTTGTACAGCTAGCTCCCTTCTCTCTGATACTCTGCCCTACAAATTCTACCTGGCCTAACCTTCTGAAGTTTGACCTCTTTCTTCTTAACCCAGTGAGATCACTCAACTCGCAAGATTCCTCTCCCTAATCTGTAGCCTGGAAACTCCTTGAGGCCTTAATCTGGGGTAATCATAAGGCTCACCTCATTTGTTTTCCATCTTTCAGAGATCACAGTCTGTTGTACAATATCTGAAAATTATTGTCACATGTATTTTGTCCTATTTTCTGGTTGTGAATAAGTTTTGCAACAGTAACTTCCTCATGGGCAGAAGTGAAAGTCAGTGGTAAGTTATTCTAATTTTCATTTCTTTGTTTATTAGGTGATAGTGGACATTTTTTCATACATTTATTGGCCTTTAAGTTTTCTTCTTCTGTGTGTTGCTTGTTTATAATTCTTCTAGACATTTTTTTTTCCTTGTAACTGGCCTCCCTATCATTTGAATTTCCTTCTTAGGTTTGGAGAGTTCCCTGTCCTTTAAATCTTGTTATGAGGCAGTAGTGACAGTGATAGCCAATGTCAAGGGCTTTAGGAAGATATGGTGCCGTTTTAGCATTCTGTATGAGGAGTGTTAGACATGTACCCCACAGCATTCAGAAAACCATATCTTATTGCTCAGCTTTTTTGATGGTTAAAGGAGTTCCCCAGAGGACATGTGGTAAATTTTCCTTATTCTCAATTAGCAATAGTTGGTTGCTGTTCTTATCGAATTTTAAGAATTCTTTATATATTCTAGGTAAATTCTGTCATCTGTTGTATCACTTTTCCCTGGTAAATGCTTATTTTTTGTTGATATCTTTTAATTGAATATTCGAACTTATCAATATTTTCTTGTACTATAAATTGTGCTTTCATAATTCTAAAATCCATCACTATTCTGAGATAATAAAAATAGCCTCTTTTATTTTGCATATTTTGATCTTTGCTCTGATCATGCTGTGAGGAAGGGGTATGATCTTTTTTTTCTGGTAGGAGAGCCAATTGTACCAACCCCGCTTATTTTAGTATTTTCCTCATTCTGATCTGCATTGCCATCATTATCAAAAGGCAAGTGCTCTTATATGCTTTGAGACTGTTTTTGAATGCCAGTTCTCTTTTATTGATCTATCTTTTGATGCCTACACCAATTCACACTGTTTGGATTACTTTAGCTTATAAATATTGATATTTTATAGGGCAAATGCCCCCAGTCTGTTCCCTTCTTCCAGAGTTGTCTTTCCTGTTCTTAGATTTCTGTTCTCTAGTTTGTCTGCACACATACATGCATACACATGAATACATCCACACATCCTGCTTGAATTTTGATTGGATTGTCATTAAATTTACAGATTAATTTAGAAGATACTATTATTATGAAAGGAATTTTTACCTATATGAATATAGGTTATTTATCTATTTTTTTGTACCTTCCAACAAAATTTTGCAATTTTCAGTATATATTTCTGGTTCGATTTATTTCTATTTACCTTATATTTTTATTTCTATTGTGAATGACATATTTTCTTTTGTTGCAGTATCTGATTGGTTATTGTTGGCCTATGGAATATTTCTAATTTATTATCTTGTGTCAGCTCTTCTGTCAGACTTTCTTATTATTTCTAGTATTTGATCATGGAATCTCTTTAATTTTCTATGTAGACAATTACAGTATTTGCAAATAACAGTTAACTTGCTTTTTTCCCAATCCTTATGGCTTTTTAATTTTTCTTCTTTCTTTTCATTGCTTGGGCCTGTATCTTATACAATGTTAAATAAGCAGTAGGATTTCTTACAGTTTCTTTAAAACCATGAGAATGTGTCTAAAGTTTTACCATAAAGGATAATGTTGGCTCAATATTTTGATTAGATAACCTTGTCTATAAATTAGTTTTCTTCTATTTCTACCTTGAAAGACTATTGAATTTTTCAAATGATTTATCTTTATATGTTCAAATGATAATATCTTTTCTGTCTTTTATTTTGTTAACATTTGTTAATATGCCAATTTACATTGATACATTTTTATGAAACTGAGCATACTTTGAATTCTTGAGGTAAATCCTAGTCTATGCATTTTTTTCCACTGCACCATTTACTAATATTTTATATAGGGCTTTCACATCTATTTTCATTTTTGAGTTTGGCTTATAATTTTTCTCACTTGTATTTTACATACTTGGTTTTCATGTCAGGATTTACTAACCTTTTAATATAAATTAAATATCTTTACTTAAAAAATTCTCTAAAACAGTTTGCATAAGGAAGAGATTTTTTTCATTGGAAGTTTGACAGAATCTCATTTGGAAGTCTGTCTGGGTCCAGATGCCTTTTTTCCTCCTGGGTGTGAGACTGTTGATTACTGGTTTAACTTTTTAAATAGTTATTATATTATTCATGCTTTCTGTATATTCTTGAGTAGACTAATAATTTATAATTCTATAAACGTTTCCATCTCATCAAATTTGTCTAATTGAATTTTCTTATCAGTTCTTAAAATGATAGTTGGATTTGTGGTTGTGCCTTTTTTTCATTTTGATATTATTGAGTAGTGAAAGAGGTTTGTATATTTTTAAGTCTTTGATTTCAAAGAACCAGTTTTTGATTTTGTTGATTATTCTATTGTTTTAGCTTATTTTCTATTTGCTGTTTTTCTTTATGATATCTTTCTTTCTATTTTGGGGGGTTTCCTCAGTTATTCTTGGCTTTTATGGTTGAATACAAAACTCAGTTTTGTCATTTTTTTTCTGTCTTTTTAAAAATGTTTTTAAAACTATACACTTCTCCTTTAAACACTGCTTTAGCTACTTCACATTAGTTTTGATATGTTGTCCTTTCATTGATATTTCTTAATATATACTTAGAAAATTAATTCATGTGTTATAATAGTTCATAATTTCTATTTGATTTCCTTTTTGACACATTCAGAAATGCACTTTTTAGTTTCTAGAGTACTTGTTTACTATATTTTTACCATACTTCTTATTGTTGATTTTTTAATATGCTATGTCATAAATTTCTAAATAATGATATTCAAGGCTGCCATGATATAAGAAAGAGTACTCTGAGTGCTCAATTCTAAGATCAGAGAAAAATATCTTCCTTGGCTACTGTATGAAAGATTCTGTGCAGTGAAATTAACAGAGTAATTAGCAAAAATCTTAAAATAAAAAGAGTTTCCTAGCAATGATTCATATTACATTTTTCAATAGTCTAAAACAACTTTCTATGTACATTAACATATTACTAATTTATTTATTATTAACAATACAAGACATAAAAATGAGACATACATAGCTCACTATTCTTTATCCAAGAAGTAGACTCTGAAACACAGAAGAATTCAATGCTTTAGATCCCAATGCATAGGTTCTGTAGGTGGTATATATTTAGAATTTACCTAAAGAGTACTTTCTCGAATAACATGAAAGTAGGAACAAAGGGACTGCTCAAAAATCCACTTTCTGAGGATAATCCTAGAAGAAGGATCATGTTTACTATGTTATTTTTTCAAAGCAGGGATAACAGTGATTAATATAGGAGATAAAGATGAGATGACTCTAAATAGGAAAAGTAGTGAAAGTTTCCCTCATGTAGCTTGGCTCTTCTCACTAAGGCTCAACCTGTCCTTCTCTGTTGCCCTTTGCATCTGATCAATTTTTTCCTTTTCTTTGTTCAGAAAGAGATCGGAAGGGAGAGGACTCTGATATGAAAAGCCTGGATCTATCTTTGCCTACATCATATCATGACAACTTGCCTTCATCAAGTCATGACAACTTGCCTTCATTAAGTCATGACAGCTTGCCTTCATCAAGTCGTGACAACTTGCCTTCATCAGGTCATGACAACTTGCCTTCATTAAGTCATGACAACTTGCCTTCATCAGGTCATGACAACTTGCCTTCATTAAGTCAGGAAACTGCACCTACATCAGTGAATTGTGAGGTAAAACTACAAGAAGAGGGATCTCCGCTAATTGACTATGGCTGATACCTAAATCACTGCCTAAACGCTCTAAAAAATAGGTGTTTAATTTATTCTCCTTACCACAGTGATTTCTCAATTCTGTGTCACTCTGATGTTAAGATGACCAAAATAGGGATTTGGAAGAGTGGGACTTTTACAACTGAAGAAAACCTCTTTTAATGCTCTTTTGGAAATTTTACTTATTTTAGCATTTATTTGTTTTGTGCTACTAATAGAGATACAAAATAAATTTCACATAAAATCTGAAGCACATTTACGTATATTGATGATGGAATTTTTAATTGATAGAGACAGTATGGTGCAGTGCCTCCAAACTATGGAATAGTAGATGGCTGTGAAAAAATCTGGGGTAAAATCCTCACCTTGATACATTACTTTCCTTGTGGAGATACTGCCAGTGTTAGAGCACAAAAAGGGAAATATATTTTCATCTCGTGGGTGCCTTGCATTTTTTTTCCTTATCTAATCTGTTGGAGCTTTGGGACTTCCCTCATGTTACTGTGCTTATACTCATTTCCTGTAGGTTCCAGCATTAATAGAGATAAAAATCAGTACAAAGAACAAGCACAGCCTCCCCTACTTTCCCAGTTTGGCAGCCACACCCACTCAGGGCTGACAGTTGTGTTGCTGCTTTGAAAAACAACAACTGTAGTTTGCTTGTTCTCTCATGTAGGAATCTGTCCATTCCCCTGTGACGTGTAAGGTGGCCACATCAAGGCCACCATCACATCTCTGGCTGGCAGTCTCTCTTAGTGTAATCCAGGGTTCTTAGCTCCACTGTTGATACTTTTCTCTGATCAGAATGATTTTCTACTTGGGGAGATATTTGGAAGAAAGAAACTTCATAGAATGTCATGAGTAGATCCTTTATATAACCATACTTGACTCCCTTCTAGAGCTGAGTATATTTTATGGTTTGAGCTTTTTTTCCCCCTATATTTTATGGCTTGACTTTTTCTAGGATAAGTTTTGATATACTTTAAGGTTTCCTTTTAGAAAAGAGTATCTTAGAACATTTCTGGATGGTTTTTAGAATATGTTGTGAAAATCAGCCTGTTTTATTAGAATTTGCTTCGCATACATTTCATGAATTAATCTGATGTTACAGTCACTTGATGCCCTTTCAGTTATGATGCTGTCTCTAGGAATTGTCTAGACATCATAGACTTGTATGTAGATGACTAGATTTAAAAGATAGATCAATAGATTTTTATTCCAACGTTCATTTTAAAGGTGAAGAAAGTAAGTCCCAGAGAGCTGAAATGATTTGTCTGTGATCATATAGCTCTTCAGTCACAGAGGAAAGACTAGGAACCAGGTTCCTATCTCTTAGTATTATTGTTTTCACTTTGTCCTCATAAATCTTTGGCATATGCAGTACAGAAAAGTTAACTTAGGCTCCTTGGAAAAATTTATCCAGCCTTTTCTTTGACATTAATTTGATTCAGTGAGGACTCTCCAAAAAGACCTAGCATCTTGATAATTTAGAATATTTCTCCTTGTGCCTTCTTGGCATTGTTAGCCAAATCACATTTCACTCAATCGAAGACCTGTTAGAGTCCTAAGTAAGCCTTATTTGAATTGCAACTATCTAGAACGGGTTGCTTCTTTGATAAACATAATCAAGTTTATTTTGAAGCATGACTTGAAATATGTCTCAAGTTTAAATTATACTAGGACTTCTCACTCAGGTGATGTCACTTTTTCTCAGTGAGTTGTGCACAAATGGCTTTTTAACGTGTCTTGTTGGAGATGGGAGAGATTGTGTCAGTGTGTAAGCACTGCCTCATTTCTTTTCCTTTGTTCCATTTCTTCGGAATCTCCACATTCCTACCGTACCTACCTGAAATTAATTTTTAGAGATTTTCTTTACCAATTACTGTATATAAATTATTTTTCATAACTAGGTCAACTCTGTAGAACTCATTTCATTTAAGTTTTTCGTCATCTGTATAGTTTAATGAGAAGGAATCTTTGGGGAACATTTTTCCTGGATATTTTAAAGTAAAAGAATTAAAATACACAAAACAACTAACAAAGGATAGCTGGTATAGCTATAGAGATATCAGAAAGAAGAGACTTAAAAGCAAACAGCATTAGGCATTAAAAAGTCATATATAATACTAAAAGTTTTAGTTCACAAGGAAGATATAAAATTCTAAAGTTATAAGCGCCTAATAACAGCTTCAGAATATATAAATCAGAATTACAAGGAGTAATTGATAAATTCACTATGATAGTGGGCCATTTTAAAATATCTCTTTTATTAATAGATTAGAAAATTAGTTAAGAGTATAGAAATTTTTTTTAAAAAAGTCAATTAACAAGCTAAATATAGAACTTGCATCCAAAAATTAGAGAACACAAATCTTTTTCAAACATACAGGACCATTTATAAAAATTTATCATGTACTAAATCAAAATGTATCACAATAAATGTCAAATAATCTTTATAGTGCTGACTGTGGTCTCTGATATAAAGGAATTCAGTTAGAAGTTAGAAGTCAACCACAAAAAAGATGAAGCATACATTTAGAACTTAAAGACACGTACTTCTAAACTCATGAGTCAAAGAAGTCATAATAGAAATTTAAAATTTTAGAGTATAATAAAAACAAAATTACTGTGTGTAAATCTGTGGTTTACTTACTATGCAGTAGTTAGTGTATATAATGGTATAATCTATACCAATACATTTATAATGATGCCAGATGTAAAGTATGTAGGAGTAAATCTAAGAAAAGGTGTGAATTGCCTTTATTGAGAACATTATAAAATGTTTTAATGGATAGCCATATAATATTAATGGATAATAAGATTTAATATAATAAATTTAACAGTTTTTCCTAATTTAAACTACAAAATTAATTTAACTTAGTTTCAATACAAATTTTAAATTTTGTGTGTTTGTATGTGAGGGAGAGAGGAATTTAATCAGCTGATTCAAAAACATACTTGGGAAAACAGAAGGCCAAAAAATGGGCAGTAGTAGGAAAGGAAGGTAAAGTGTGTATGTAGTGGAAGGAAAACTGGGATAACTACAGGTTATCAAGATTTGTTATAAAACTATAGAAGTTGAGGAAATGTGGTACTAATATAGGAAGTGGCAAATAAGACCAATGAAATTGGACATATATTCCAGAAGAGGACCCATGCATACATGGGAACTTTTTCTGTGACCAGTGGCATTGTGGATAGAATGGTCTATGTAATTAATGATGCTGGTACAATTGGTTATTCCAATAGGAAAAATAAAACTGAATTGCTACCTGTGAGTAAAGGTCAACAGAACATTTTCTTCTTTATAATGAGAAAAATGATCTTGTGTTAACTTTCTAGCACCCTGTTTCTCTGGAAACCTGAAAAAGGTGGACTATTGGTGTTATCAGGCAGCAGGGATTATGGTAAAACTGACTCCTGGGCTGGAAGGATTATGATTAGGACTATAACTGTCTTGTTGAAAATATTGATACAAATGGGATGAGTGTGGGAAGCTCCTTGCTGCAGTCTCTAGAGGTTAGGCTCATGGGTTGTTACAAGAGATCCTGCTTCCTATGTAGCTTGAGGCTTCTAAGCCAGGGTGATTCAGGTACCCACCAGTGTCATCTCACTGCCTTACACTTGAGGTGACACTAGAATGCCATTAGAACTCCTGATGAGGGCAAGCCTTAGGCTGTTGTGTTGACGTGTGTCTCCCTTCCTGTATCCTTCTGCAAAGCTCACCTACTGCCAGGTGTGGCCAACTGGATCTTGTGAATGTCCATGAAGTGCAAGATCATTGTTGGTGGTTGAGCAGAATGGGCAAGGTACACTTTACACTGAAATTTATTCTAGGTGAATGAAATCCCCAAATATTAAAAGCAAAGCTTAAAAAAGTTTAGAAAAATACATGAGGTTTGATATACTTTTTACCCACATAAGGAAGGATTTTTAAAATTTATGTTTTATGTATTATTCAAAGTGGCAATTAACTAATCTGCTAGAATTACATTTTCTAAACTGGTCAAGTTATTGTTAAGGTATAAGTTAACTTTATATTTTAGGCAGTGCTTATTTATGTTAGGCTAAAAACTTAATAAGTACATGTTTTGACTTGTCTGGCAAAGTGAACATGTTGGATAAGAGTGCTAGGTAGTTGTTTGCATCTTTCCATTAATATGCTTGCTTTTAAAATTGATTGTGATTGGGTCTCTGTTCTGGAATGACAACTGTGTATATGCCCACAAACATTCATAGGCCTGTAAGAAGAATTCCGAGTTTGGGAAATTTCATAGAATTAAGCAAAACACACATGCATATGCACTAACAAGAGGGGAAAGGATTAATAAGTTTCACAAAATAGGAATCATCAAAAGACACTTCAAAAAATATGAAAAGGAGAAGAAAGATGGCAGTGAAGTGGAAGGACATGAAATGCATCCCTCTCCACAGATGCATCAGGAATACACCAAAAGACGCAATAATTCCCACAGAGAACCAACTGAACACCAGCAAAGGACTTCAGACACCAGAAAGGACTGCAAAGATCCTGACATAACTGGGACAAGCAACCTCTGAAGTCTGGACTACTCCATCAGAAGTCAAGTAGAAGGCTCTGGGGAGGGAACACTGAATCCAGGATACTAGACTACTAGGGAGTCCTCAGACACAGGGAAGATTAGCTACAGAGAACTCTCACAGAGCCCTGTATCAGAGTCTAAGACTTGGCTTCGTCCGACTGTCTGCAACTGCCAGTGCTGAATAACTCACACCAAACTACAAACAATACAGGAACACAAACCCACCCATCAGCACACAGACTACCTAAAGCCATGTTGACCTCACAGATACCCTAAAACACACCAGCTGACACAGCTCTGCTCATCAGAGAGAAAAGACACAGAGCCACACACTGGAAAGCAGACACCAGACCCTCCCACCAGGAAGCCTACTCAAGACACTGGACAAACCCCACCACAGTGGGCAGAGGGCAGAAACAAGAGGAATTACTACTAGGCAGCATAGGGAAAAAGAGACAGCAAATCCTATAAATTAGACAAAATGAGAAAATAAAGAAACACCATGCAGGCAAAGGAGCAGGAAAAAAACCCACAAGACCAAATTAATGAAGAGGAAATAAGAAAATTACCTGAAAAAGAATTTAGAGTAATGATAGTAAAGATGATCCAAAATCACGATAACAAAATACAGAAAATACAAGTAATAGTTAATAAGGACTGAGAAGAACTAAAGAGCAAACAAACACTGATGGGCAACAAAATAACCGAAATTAAAAATACTCTAGATGGTATAAACAGCAGAATAATTGAGGCAGAATAATGAATAAGTGAGTTGGAAGATACAATGGGGGAAATAACTGCTACACAGCAGGAAAGAGAAAAAAGAATAAAAAGAATGGAAGACAGTCTCAGAGACCTTGGTGACAACATTAAGTGCACCAACATTAGAATCATAGGCATCCCAGAAGAAGAAGAAAAAAAGAAAGGGTCTGAGAAAATATTTGAAGAGGTTATAGCAGAAAACTTCCCAACATGGGAAAAGAAATAATTAGTCAAGTCCAAGAAGTGCAGAGAGTCCTATACAGAATAAACCCAAGGAGAAATACACCAAAGCACATATTAATCAAACTAACGAGAATTAAACACAAAGAAAAAAATATTAAAAGCAGCAAGAGAAAAGCAACAAATAACATATAAGGGAAACCCCATAAGGATAACAGCTGATCCTTCTGCAGAAAATCTGCAGGCCAGAAGGGAGTGGCAGGATATACTGAAAGTCCTGAGAGAGAAAAACCTACAGCCAAGAATACTCTACCCAGCAAGAATCTCATTCAAATTTGATGGAGAAATCAAAAGCTTTCCAGACAAGCAAAAGTTAAGAGAACTCAGCACCACCAAACCAGCCTTACAACCATTGCTAAAGGAACTTTTCTAACTAGGAAACACAAGAGAAGGAAAAGACCTACAAAAAACAAACCCAAAACAATTAAGAAAATGGTAATCAGAACACACATGTCAATAATCACCTTAAATGTAAATGGATTAAATGCTCCAAACAAAAGACACAGACTGGCTGCATGGATACAAAAACAGGACCCTTCTATATGCTGCCTACAAGAAACCCACTTCAGACCAAGGGACACATACAGATGGAAAGTAAAGGGATGGAAAAAGATATTCCAGGCAAATGGAAGTCAAAAGAAAGCTGGAGTAGCAATACTCATATCAGACAAATTAGACTTGAAAGTAAAGACTATTACAAGAGACAAGGAAGGACACTACATAATGATCAAGGGATCCTTCCAAGAAGAACATATAACAATTGTAAATATCTGTGCACCCAACATAGGAGAACTTCAATACATAAGGCAAATGCTAACAGCCATAAAAGGGGACATCGACAGTAATGCATTAATAGTAACAGTAACACCCCCCTTACATCAATGGACAGATCATCCAAACAGAAAATAAATAAGGACACACAAGCTTTAAATGACACTTTAGACCATCTCAATTTAATTGCTATTTATAGGACATTCCATCCAAAAACTACAGAATACACTTTCTTCTCAAGTGCACACGGAACATTTTCCAGGATAGATCACATCTTGGGTCACAAATCAGGCCTCGGTAAATTCAAGAAAATTGAAATCATATCAAGCATCTTCTCTGACCACAACACCATGAGACTAGATAGCAATTACAGGAAAAAAAACTGTAAAAAATACAAACACATGGAGGCTAAACAATACGCTATTAAACAACCAAGAAATCACTAAAGAAATCAAAGAGGAAATCAACAAATATCTAGAAACAAATGACAACGAAAACACAATAACCCAAAACCTATGAGATGCAGCAAAAGCAGTTCTAAGAGGGAAGTTTATAGCAATACAGTCCTACCTCAAGAAACAAGAAAAATATCGAATAAACAACCTAACCTTACACCTAAAACAATGAGAGAAAGAACAAAGAAACCTCGAAGTGAGCAGAAGGAAAGAAATCATAAAGATCAGAGCAGAAGTAAATGAAAAAGAAATGAAGGAAACAATAGCAAAGATCAATGAAACTAAAAGCTGTTTTTTTGAGAACATAAACAAAATTGATAAACCATTAGCCAGACTCACCAGGAAAAAAAGGGAGAAGACACAAATCAACAGAATTAGAAATGAAAAAGGAGAAGTAACAACGGACACCGCAGAAATACAAAAGATCGTGAGAGACTACTACAAGCAACTGTATGCCAATATATTGGATAACCTGGAAGAAATGGATAAATTCTTAGAAAAACACAATCTTCCAAGACTGAACCAGGAAGAAATAGATAATATGAACAGACCAATCACAAGTATGGAAATTGAGACTGTGATTAAAAATCTCCCAACAAACAAAAGCCCAGAGCCAGATGGATTCACAGGCGAATTCTATCAAACATTTAGAAAAGAGCTAACACCTATGCTTCTCAATCTCTTCCAAGATATAGCAGAAGGAAGAACACTCCTAAACTCATTCTATGAGGCCACCATCACCCTGATACCAAAACCAGGCAAAGATGTCACAAAAAAAGAACATAACAGGCCAATATCCCTGATGAATATAGATGCAAAAATCCTCAACAAAATACTAGCTAACAGAATCCAACAGCACATTAAAAAGGTCATACAGCATGATCAAGTGGGGTTTATCCCTGGGATGCAAGGATTCTTCAATACATGCAAATCAATCAGTGTGATACATCATATCAACAAATTGAAGGATAAAAACCATATGATAATCTCAATAGATGCCGAAAAAGCTTTTGACAAAATTCAACAGCCATTTATGATAAAAACTCTCCAGAAAATGGGCATAGAAGGAAATTACCTCAACATAATAAAAGCCACTATGACAAACCAACAGCCAACATCGTTCTAAATGGTGAAAAACTGAAAGCATTCCCTCTAAGAACAGGAACAAGACAAGGGTGCTCACCCTCACCATTATTGTTCAACATAGTTTTGGAAGTTTTAGCCACAGCCCTCAGAGAAGAAAATGAAATAAAAGGAATCCAAACTGGAAAAGAAGAAGTAAAATTGTCCCTCTTTGCAGATGACATGATATTAAAAATAGAAAACCCTAAGTACTCTACCAGGAAACTGCTAGCACTAATCAATGAATTTTGTAATGTAGCAGGATACAAAATTAATGTGCAGAAATCTCTTGCATTCCTATACACTAACAACGAAGGAGCAGAAAGAGAAATTAAGGAAACTCTCCCATTTACCATTGCAACAGAAAGAATAAAATACCTAGGAATAAACCTGCCTAAGGAGGCAAAAGACCTGTTTGCAGAAAACTACAAGATACTGATGAAAGAAATCAAAGATGATACAAACAGATTGAGAGACATACCATGTTCTTGGATTGGGAGAATCAACATTGTGAAAATGACTGTACTACCCAAAGCAATTTAGAAATTCAACTCAATCCCTATCAAATTACCAACGGCATTTTTCAGAGAACTAGAACAAGAAATCTTACAATTTGTATGGAAACACAAAAGACCCCGAATAGCCAAAGCAATATTGAGAAGGAAAGATGGAGTTGGTGGAATTAGGCTTCCTGACTTCAAACTATACTACAAGGCCACAGTGATCAAGACAGTATCGTATTGGCACAAAAAAGAAAGGAAGATTGATGGAACAGAATAGAGAACCCAGAGGTAAACCCAAGCACATATGGGCATCTTATCTTTGACAAAAGAGGCAAGAATATACAGTGGAAAAAAGACAGCCTCTTCAGTAAGTGGTGCTGGGAAAATTGGAGAGCAACATGTAAAAGAATGAAATTACATTTCCTAACACCATACACAAAAATAAACTCAAAATGGATTAAAGACCTACATGTAAGGCCAGACACTATAAAACTCCTCGAGGAAAACAGAGGCAGAACACTCTATTACATACATCAAAGCAAGATCCTTTGTGACCTACCTCCTAGAATAATGGAAATAAAATCAAGAATAAATAAATGGGACCTAATAAAACTTAAAAGCTTTTGCACAGTGAAAGAAACCATAAACAAGACAAGAAGATAACCCTCAGAATGGGAGAAAATACTTGCCAAAGAAGCAATGGACAAAGGATTAATCTCCAATATATACAAGCAGCTCATGCAGCTTAATACCAAAAAAGCAAATAACCCAATCCACAAATGGGCAGAAGACCTAAATAGACATTTCTCCAAAGAAGACATGCAGATGGCTAACAAACACATGAAAAGATGCTCAACATCACTAATCATTAAAGAAATGCAAGTCAAAGCTACAATGAGGTATCACCTCACACCGGTCAGAATGGCCATCATCAAAAAATTTAGAGACAATAAATGTTGGAGAGGATGTGGAGAAAAGGGAACTCTCCTGCACTGTTGGTGGGAATGTAAATTGGTACAGCCACTATGGAAAACAGTTCAGAGGTTCCTTCAAAAACTAAAAATAGAACTACCATATGATCCAGTAATCCCACTCCTGGGCATATGCCCTGAGAAAACTATAATCCAAAAAGAAACGTACCATAATGTTCATTGCAGCACTATTTACAATAGCCAGGGCATGGAAGCAACCTAAATGCCCATCAACAGATGAATGGATAAAGAAGATGTGGCACATATACACAATGGAATATTACTCAGCCATAAAAAGGAATGAAATTGAACTATATATCATGAGGTGGATAGACCTAGAGTCTGTCATACAAAGTGAAGTAAGCCAGAAAGAGAAAAACAAATACTGTGTGCTAACTCATAAATAAAAAATCTAAAAAAAATGGTACTGATGAACCCAGTGACAGGGCAAGAATAAGGATGCAGATGCAGAGAATGGACTGGAGGACACGGGGTTGGTGGGGTGGGGGGTGAAGGGGAAGCTGGGACGAAGTGAGAGAGTAGCATAGAAATACATACACTACTAACTGTAAAATAGATAGCTAGTGGAAAGTTGCCGTATAACAAAGGGAGATCAACTCGATGGGTCATGCCTTAGAGGGCCAGGACAGGGAGAGCGGGAGGAAGTTGTGGGAGGGTGGGCATATGGAGATATATGTATAAATACAGCTGATTCATTTTGGTGTACCTCAAAAGCTGGTACAGGAGTGTAAAGCAATTATATTCCAATAAAGAGCTTAAAAAAAAAAAAAGATGAAAAGACATAACAAAGGGTGTGGCTGGAGATGCTGCATGAGAAACAGGCGGGAGCTGAGGGGGTGGAAATGGTAGGCAGAGGCCAGACCATGGCAGGCCTCCCAGACTTTGGACTTGCTGTTCCTTTTGATCAGGATGCTTTCTGGTCTCTTTGCCTAACCCTTCCTTCTATCTTTTAGATACATGGTGGTTAAGTATCAGCATACTGTGTTACTGCGTTAACATTTATCACAGGTGTAATTTTTATATGCTTGCTTGTGTATTTTCTCTCTCCCCATGAGAATATATATGCTCCACAGGGGCAGAACATGTGCCTCTTATTCAGTGTTTTATCTATAGCACTTAGAACAGTATCTGCATGTACTAAGACCCCAGAAAATATTTGTCAAATGAATGGATTAATTGAAGCAGAATTGAGAGCTAAAATATTGGTTACTGAAACTTTATTTTAATATGATTTTTCCCTTTAATTATATTCAGTTTTGTTTACCAGTGGGCTAGGTACTTTATAGAATGGTGCAAAGGCAACGAAGTGGACTAAAGTGGATTTTCTACATTGGGCAGTACTAAATCTCGTGGCAGAGACATACCTAGAATTACTGGATTAGATGAAACAAGTGCTCAAATAGAGTGTTAGAAGTTTTATGTTCACAATAAACTAAATGTGATAGGCATTCACTAGAAGAATCTCCTCTCACGGGCTGCAGTGATATTCTTTTTTTTTTTTTTAAGAAAAATGAAGTTTATTTTTATGAACTTTTGGAACATAACTTGCATGATTCAAAAGAAATAATTTATATGTGCATAATACTCTATACTCTCTTTTGATGGATTGGAAAATATTTAATAGGGAGATATACATTTCAAGTGATTTTCTAGGAGTAGAAATCACACTGTGATTGTGGTTTTAATTCTATTATTGAAGACCTTGTTGCTCTTCTTGAGAAGCTATAGAAATCATTTTCTTTTAAACTATATATTCCTAAAATCACAGCTATAATTTTTTCCTTTCTTATGCTTGTAGGTTTTTGAAAATGAAGTTAACTCAGGGAAGGTAAAAGTGTTTCTTCAGGATTTTCAGCATAGTGATGATTTTGAGGATCAGTTTAAAGAGAAGACAGAAAGGTAAAATTAATGTGCTTATTTAGTGAGTCTTTTGCTTATTCATATTCATAGCTAGCCCTCTGAGTGGAATCAGTGAATAATGGCCCTCAAATGTTTGGTAGTTTTAAAAATATAGTTCTCTGTAGTAAGTGCAGCCTGATTTGTCTAGAAATAGGATGTATTTATGACCTCATAAATATGGTATTAACAAAAGAAAAAGATATTCCTAAAGAATTCAACTTCTCTATCATCTCCACAATTACCCAGTTTTAAAGCCTTTGTAAATTAAATGTGTTTGGAGCTCTTGGATGGGACAGTGTACTTGAGGTAAGATAGAGCTCAGTACACAACTAAATTTTATGAGATATTATATGTTTCCAGAAAGAAAATAAAGTGCTAGAAATGGAATTATTAGCATGATGAATACTTGGCACTATAAATGAAAAAAAAATTTTTAACTGGGAGAAAAATTTCCATTAGAAAAACAAAAGAAACAGCAGCTTTCATGCTTGAAAAATGTTCAAATCTAGGTGTTACATGCAAAAACATCAAATAAGGAAAGATTTTATTGAGCCGTATTTTCTTAGAGATTTGTAAGTAATATTAGCTACAGTCGCTGGAATAGCATGCATAATAATGTGTATAGTATACAGCTTGTATAAACAACTTTCAGAAGTGCATTAAATGAATAAATAATTCAAAAGGCATTTTGAGATAATATATTCTACTAATACATACTAATTAGTAGATACTAATTAGATACTAAGCACTGTACACAAATACAAAATATTAATAGTTCTTGTTCTCTCGTTTACAGTTTAATTGGGGACACAGACATGTAAAAGACAAATTTAAATATAGTGTAGTTCCAACTGTAAAATAGATAGCTGGTGGGAAGTTGCTGTATAACAAAGGGAGATCAACTCCATGACGGGTGATGCCTTAGAGGGCCAGGACAGGGAGGGTGGGAGGGAGTCACGGGAGGGAGGGGATATGGGGATATGTGTATAAATACAGCTGATTCACTTTGGTGTACCTCAAAAGCTGGTACAAGAGTGTAAAGCAATTATATTCCAATAAAGAGCTTTAAAAAATCCAAAAAAATAAATAGTGTAGTAAATGTTACTATAGAGTCAGAGTCCAAGGATTGTGTGTACAGAAGACAGAGAACTATGCAATGGAGGGGGTGTGGAGTTCCCCACCAGCTTCTTTGAAGAAATGGTATTTTGGTTGGATTTAGGATCTTAAGTAAGTAAAAATTCAGCAGGTGAAAAGGGAGGGAAGAAAATTTCAAGCTGGGGGAAGAAGTTTGAGGAAAGGTAAGGAGCTGTGAAAATATTAATGGTGAGAAATGTTATATGTCAAGAGTTGCAGCGTATATGTGAATTGGAATACCAGGAAGCTTGAGAAGATGAGAAGTAGAGCAAAAAATATAATGTGGGCCAGAGTGTGAAGGAATGTAATATATGTGAAACCAAGGAGTACACATTTTATTCAGTCTGTTAGAATGAAAATGAAGCAGAGGTGGGGTCTCTTTTGCATCTTCTTATCTATCAATCATCTATCTGTCATCTGTCTATCTGGAAGGAAGATTGCTGGTGAAAGGTAGCTGGCAGGAAATGGAGAACAAGTAGATGCTTACAATAACCCAAGAAAAGGTGGGAAGGAGAAAAGAGTAAGAAACATGAAATTACCAACAGAAACAAAAGGAAAAGGCATTTACTTTGTTAAGGTTGAGGCATAAAGTGCTTAAAGGAAATTAAGAGAGATGAGGATGAAAAAGCAGGCCAGACTACCAACATCCTAAGTTTATGAGTCCATTGAGGAGACTGAATTTATTCTGAGGTTGGTGGACAGGTATAACAATTAAATTTGAATTTGGGGGAGAATTTTCTCTAGAAATTGGAGATTAGACCCAGAAATCAAATTAGGAGACTTTTGCTAAGTGAGGTTGCAAATGAAAGTGCAAAAAGAGCCAAGCAGGTAGCATAACTGAGTAAACTGAGTAGTGAGAAGTTGGAAAGGAAACAGAAAAGGGGGTGTGGGCTAGTATTTGAGAAACCTATTAGAGTATATAGAGCAGTATTTAGACAGAAATAGATTAAAGAGTTTTCTGTTTTTAAGGTGAGGGAGAATCAAATATTCTTATGAGAAGGAAGAATTTGTAGATAGGGAGAAATTAATTATATATAAGAAAAGATAATTTTAGAAAAATCTCTCAGAGGAGACGGAAGGCATAGAGAATAGAACGTGAAAGGATTAATTCTGACGTGGAGAAAGAAAGGAGTAATGAAGAATATTGATGCATCTAAGTGTACATTTTTAAAGAGAGTAAGTTGAAGGAGTTCTTACTTTCTGGCTTAGATTTTATAGAAGGGACTAATTTTTACTAAAGCAGAGAATTGAGAAAGGGAGTACATGAGGGTGGTAGTTCAGAAATTAGGAATGTAGAGGAAATGGAATAGAGACGTACAAGTGTTTTCTAAATGGCTCTCTGCTGATACTAGAAAACCCAGAGACCTCAATACTCTTCTTCCATCACAGCCTGGGTAAAGGAGGAAAGAAAGTGAATAGCTGGGTTGGTCCAAGGTGGCTAGTTTGCCAGCCAGGTGAAAGTCAGAGGAGTTGTAGTTTGTGATCAGACATTGGGACTTTGGAATTATCTCTTTGAAAGAGGGTCAGTTCCAGGGGCTGACAATGGAAGTGGGTGGCTGAACTGAAATGGAGGTGAATGTCAATTGAATAATTAATGTAGATTATCAGAGATTCTTTCTTAAATATATACCTTCTCTGAAACCATGAATAAATATAAATTTCTTTTCTATTGAGAGTGACCCCAGCTTGTGGACAATCAGTAGCATCTTTCTAAAAAAGAAGTCGAGCAGTGAGGATGAAGAGCTTGCAGGTCCTTCCCATACTGATGACATCTCTACACTCCAGGGTATGACCTCATCCCATTTTATTAGCAGATTCTTGAAGAGGCTATGTTTCAGAGGTATGCACAAAGAAATTTCTAATGTAAATGCAGGAAAGAGCTAGGAAAAACTTTTTCAAATGGGGAAAACATGACTTTCTAGGATGGAACAGATGCATTTTTCATGCAAGAAAGACACAAACTTTGGGGCCAGGGGAGGAATGCTATGGACTGAATGTTTATCTTCCCTCCTGCCCACCAAATTCATACATTGAAGTCCCAGCAATATGATAGTATTTGGAGGTGGAGCCTTTGGGAAATAATTGAGTTTGAATGAGGTCATGAGGGTGTAGCCCTCACGATGGGACTGGTGCCCTTATAAGGGAATGAAGGAACCAGAGCTCTCTCTTTCTGCCATGTGAGGATGCAGAAGGAAAGCAGCCATCTGTGAACCAGAAAGAGGGCATTCACCAAGAACCCAGCCACGTTGGCATTCTGATCTCAGACGTGTAGCCTCCAGAACTGGGAGAAATAAATATTTGTTATCTAAACCACCCAAGCTATGATAGTTTGTTATAGCAGCCCAAGCTGACCAAGACAGACATCATCAGGACCTACACAGAGAAGGAAATATGAAAAGGTATTCAACCTAGTTTTGAATCAGGCAAGTGAAAATTAAGCCACAGTGAAATTACAATTTATAGACTAGATTATTAAAAATTAAAAAATATGACTAGTTAATATTGGTGATATGGATCACAGTGGAAAACAACTTGGCATTTTTAAATCTGTGCATAACCCATGCCCTAGCAGTTATCTTTCCTAGCTACTTACCTTAAAGAAACTCTTTCCTTTTGGCACCAGAAGACATATGCAAGAATATGCATACTGTCCTTATTTGTAATAGCCTTAAACTGTAAGCAGCTCAGATGTATTTTAATAGACAATACCAGGGCTTCCTAGGTGGCACAGTGGTTGAGAATCTGCCTGCCAATGCAGTGGACACGGGTTCTATCCCTGCTCCAGGAAGATCCCACATGCCGCGGAGCAACTAAGCCCGTGCGCCACAACTGTTGAGCCTGAGCTTTAGAGCCCGTGAGCCACAACTATTGAGCCCACGTGCTGCAACTACTGAAGCCCACGCACCTAGAGCCCGAGGTCCGCAACAAGAGAAGCCACAGCAACAAGGAGCCCGTGCACCACAACAAAGAGTAGCCCCCACTCACCACAACTAAAAAGAAAGCCCGCACAGCAAAAAAAGACCCAGCACAGACAATAAAATAATAAATAAATAAATAAATAAATAAATAAATAAATAAATAAATAAATATATTTTTTTAAAAAAAGGAAAAGAATGATGAAAATCTCTAAAAAAAAAAAGAAAAAAAATAGACAATACCAGATTTCTTTCCTAAAAGAGCAATTTATTCTTGCTCTAGCTATTTGGAAGGTTTCAATTTCTCACATTCTTATCATCACTAGATAACCCTTTTTCTAATTTTTGCTAACCTGATGGATGAAAAATAGCATTTCCTTAGTGCTCTAATACACATTATCCTAATTGCTAGTGAGAGCAAGTATCTTATTGTATGTTTATTAGCCTTTTCTTTCATTTGCATATTTATATCCTTTGCCCTTTTTTTCTTGTTCATTTGTAGGAACTTTTAACATGTTGGAAATCTTAACACCCTGTCTGCCTGACAAATATAAATGTTCCCCCATCCCACATTTTAAGAAGGGAGATCTTCATAAACATTCTGGTTTTCTAGAATGTTTAAAAAGGTCTTCTTTACTGAAGAATATACAAATATTCTCCTAAATTTTCCCAGTTTCCATTCATTCGTTCATTCATTCATTTTGTTTAGATCACTAATCTACCTGTAGTTAATTGCTAAAAATGGTAGAGGTGTAGAAAATTGACTAGACAGTTATACCAGCATCATTGACTAAATAAATCACCTTTAACAACTGAATTTAAGTGTACTTTTATCCCGTTAGATTCCCCAAAATATTTAGATTCTTTTCTGCCCTACAGACTTTTCCACTGATTGATTTGTTTGTTCCTGTGGACATATTACTCTCTTTTGATAATCATAGTTCTAAGTAATATTAAAAAGGCAAACCCCCCCCCAGTTTTTTAAAAGTAAATTTTTGTAGGCTATTTGAGCAAGTTTTTGCTACATATGAAATTTTAAATTACTTTGTTCATTCCTGTGTAAACCCCTTTGACATTCAGATTAGAGTGATGTGACATTTATAATCGTTTGGGAAGGATTGGCATTTTTATGATATTAAATTCTTCCCTCTGTGTAAAGAATGAGATGAGTCAGGAGATTAGCTACAGTGTGTGTGAGCTACAAAATGGCTGTTGTTTCAGGTTTGCCTTCCAAATCTCACACAAGAACCTCTCTTGTGGACCATCTTAACTAGAGACATTCAGGAAATGGAATTCTGGGAAGAGCAATTCAGCCTAGCCATGTTGACATATTGCAAAGCCACCATAGTCCATCCCTTGTCAAGTTGGCCCTCATACATTATCTCTTTAAACCATACTTAATCTCCAAATAAAAACAAAATTATGCTTTCATCTATAGTGATACAACTATCCTGTGTGCAACTGAAAACACACTCTCAGCCTGTCCCCAAAAGAGGATATAAAGTCTCTTTTTGTCTTGAATGCTGTTCTTTTTTCTTCAGCAGATTTATACTCCCCTTCAATATCATGTAAAAGAAAACAAAAATATTTAGTATATATATATTTCTCCTCGAGTCTTCACGTAGTCTTCCCTCTATGTGTATGTCTGTATCCTAACCTATTCTTCTCATAAGGACACCAGTCATATTGGATTAGGGTGTGCCCTAATAACCTCATCCTAATTACCTCTTTAAAGATTCTACCTCCAAATACAGTCATATTCTGAGTTTCTAGAGGTTAAGACTTCAACATAAATTTGGGGGGATACAATTCAGCCCATAAAATTATTCATTGTCTTTAATTGATATAGGACTATTAGGTTATCTCTTTTCTAATGAATTTTGGTAGTTTGTGTCTCTCAATGAATTTGTCCCATCCATGTAAGTTGTCTAATTTTTGGAAATAGAGTTGTTCAAAATATTCCCTTACTAACTTTATAATATTTGTAATATTTGAATTGATACCCTCTCTTTTATTTGATTTGGTATATTGTGTCTTTTCTCTGTTTTCTGATAAGTTTGGTTAGAGAGTTATTGATTTTGTTGATCTTTTCCAAGAACTAGCTTTTAGTTTCATTTATTTTCCCTATTGTTTTCAATTTCATTGATTTCTTCATTAATATGAGTTCTTTCTTTTCAAATTTAAGCATTTAATACAGTAAATCTTCCTGTGAGTACTGCTTTAGTGGCATCCCACAAATTTTGATGTTTTTATTTACATTCAATTCAAAATATTTTCTCATTCTCAGTGGTCAAAGCTGAAACAATTTGAGCAAAAATACATAGTAACATTGGATTATAACCCAAAGTATAAAATAAGTATACATGAGTCCATACTGAAATAAGAAATTATTGAATATAGTTATAAATGAGGAGAGGAGACAAATCTCATACAGAAGAATTCCAAATAAATTATGTTGATATTCCACTCTAAGGAAGATGGAGCATAACTCCCCCATCCCTTAAAGAAGGGCTGCCATAGTGATTTTCTCCCAAAGTGTACAGTATGGAAAGGTGGATGAAAGAGTAACTTTGTAGTGGAGAAACCTGACACCAGCTGCAGCCAGTGAGCAAAGTCAACATCAGCAGTTGTAAATCATGTTAATGGTAGGTACCCTTGGTATGATGTGATGAATATAGCCCTTTATTTCCGTGATCTTCCCAAAAATCTAAAGCCCAGGCTAATTATGAGAAAAACATCAAATTCCAATAGAGTGGCATCCTAGATTATATCTGATCAGTATTCCTCACACTGTCAAGGTCATCAAATATAGGAAAAGTCTGAGAAGCTGTCACAGCCAAGAGGAACTTAAGGAGGCATGAGAAATAAACTTACTGTGGAATCCTAGATCGGATCCTGAAACTGTAAAAGGATATTAAGGAAAAACTAAGGAAATCTGAAGTATGGACTTTAGTTAACAATAATATATCAATATTGGTTCATTAATTGTAACAACTGTGCCATCCTAATGTAAGATGTTAATAATAGGGGAAAATGTGGCAGAGGGTATTGGGAACTATATGTACTATCTACTAATTATTTTGTAGATATAAATATGTCCTAAAAAATAAAGTTTATTTTTAAAAATGTTCTCTAATTTCTCTGTGACTTCTTCTTTGATCCATGGGTTATTTAGAAGTATGTTTTTTACTTCCCAAATATTTGAGGATTTTCCAGATATTTGTTACTGATTTTTAGCTTAGTCTTATTATGGTGCAAGGTCATACTTTTTATCAGTTCTTTTGATTTATTTATTTATTTACTTGGTCATACTGCACAGCTTGTGGGATCTTAGTTCCCCAATCCGCAACCAGGGATTGAACCTGGGCCTTCAGCAGAGAAAGTGTGGAATCCTAACCACTGGAAAACTAGCGAATTCCCCTTTTTAATTTATTAAGGTTTGATTTTTGGCCTAGAATATGGTCTATCTGATGAAGGTTCCAGGTACACTTGAAATAAATTTTTATATGTTGTTGAAAGAAGTGTTTTATAAAGGTCAATTAGGTTAAGTTGTTCACTTCTTTTCTGTCCCTAATGATTTTCTCTGTACTTGTTCCAATGATTCCTGAGTGCTGAATATTGAAGTCACGATTAACATTGTGAATTTTTCTGTTTCTCTTTTCAGTACTATCAGATTTTGTCACATATTTTGAAATTCTGTTAGGTGCAAACACATTTAGCATCATTATGTGTTTTCTGTGAATCGATCCCTTTGTCATTAATGATGCTCTTTTTTAACAATAGATTTTATTTTTTTAGAAGTTTTAAGTTCACAGCAAAATTGAGCAGAAGGTACAGAGATTTCACATATACTCCCTGTTCCCACACGTACATAACCTTCCCTACTATCAATATCCCCCTCTGGAGTGGTATATTTGTGACAGTTGATGAACCTGCATTGACACATCATCACCTGGAGCCCATAGTTTACCTTAGGGTTCATTGTTAGTGTTGTACATTCTATGGGTTTGGACAAAATGTGTAATGACATGTATCTACCACTTATAGTATCAAAAAGCAGAATAGTTTTACTTCCCTGAAAATCCTTGTACCTCCACTTATTTACCCCTCTCCCCAGTAAGGATGTTTTTATCCCTGGTAATGTTCTTGGTCTGGAGTCTATTTTGTTGTTGATATATTCTCTGATATTAACATAGCCACTCCAGTTTCTTTTGATTAGTGTCCCCATGGTATATATATTTTCCATCCTTTTACTTTTACCTTGCCTATGTTATAGTTTTTAAAGTGGTTTCTTGTGGGCATTGTGTGGTTGGGCCTTGCTTTTTCACCCAGTCTCCAATCTCTGTCCTTTAATTGGTGTATTTAGGTTGCTTTTATTTATATATACTATCTTGGATTTAACTCTACCATTTTGCTAACTGTTTTCTGTTTGTTCCTTCTATTCCTAAATTTTTAAAATTTTTATACCTCCTCTTGGATTATTTTCTGATTCCTTTTTATCTTCCCAATTGGCTTATTTTTTATACCTCTTTTAAAAATGTGTTCTTGGTTACCCTACAATTTACAATATATATCTTTAATTTCTCACAGTTTTAAAATACCGTCTTCCTAATTTCTCCCATCCATCTTTTGTGCATTTGTTGTCAACCATTTTAACATAATAATCACAAAATACATATTTACTATTTTTGTTTTACATAGCCAGTTATCCTTCAGAGAAGTGAAAATTAAGAAAAAAAGATTTATTGTAACTACATTTATGAAATTTTTAGAACTTCATTTCTTTGTGTAGATCCAGTTTCCTATTCTGTAACATATGTTTTCTGCTTGAAGGTCTTCCTTGAACATTTCTTGTAGGGCAAGTTTGCTGCTAATGAACTCTCTCAGTTTTTGTCTGTAAATGTTTATTTCTCCTTCATTTTTTTCTGAAAGATATTTTTATTGGTTATAGGATTCTGGGTTGTCTTCTGACTTGTATACTTAATGATGAGCTTTTGGATCTGAGGCTTGGTGTTTTTCATTCATTTTTGGAAAATTACCAACCATTATTGTTTCAAATATTTCTTCTGCCCAATTCTCTCTCAGTCTTTCTACCCCCCCCCCCCCACTCTCTCTCTTTCTCTCTCTCTCAAGCTCCCTCTCTCTCTCTTTCTCCTATTTTGGAATTCCAATGACAAGAATATTAGTCTGCTTGATTTTGGCCTTTAGCTCTTGGATGGCCTCTTTTGTGCCTTTCCCCAACTACTCTTTTCTCTTTCAGTTTGAGTAATGCCTATGACATGTTTTTAAGTTTGCTGATTTATGCCCCCTTGCCTTTGTCAAGCCTGTTGATGAGCTCATTGATGGCATTCTTTTTTTCTGTTTCAGTATTTTTTATTTTTAGGATTTCTGCTCAATTCTTATGGCTTCCATCTCTTTGATGAAATACCTCATTTGTTCATACATGTTATCCACTTTTTCCACTAAAGCCTTTAACATTGATCTTACTTATTTTAAATTCATTGTGTCTTATCTCTGGTTCTGTTGACTACTTTGTCTCGAAAGTTTTATTTTTTATTTTTCTTGCTTCTTTGTGTGCTGTATAATTTTTTGCTGTTGAAATCTGGATATCTCCTTCCTAGAGATGGAGGTAAACAGGAAAGGACATGTTTCTTTCTTCAATAGGCCTTCAGTGTAAGGAGTTGAGTCAGTTTAGTCAGGAATTAAGCAGAGTTTGGGTTTTGATGTTCCTGTGGTTACGCTCAGTGCGCCACCAGCTTTAAATTCCTGTATTGTTACCTTATGCTTAGAATGGAAAATGGCATGCCAGAGGGTTTACTTCAATGTATACTCTACCCTCTGCTTTAGGTCTCTCCATTAGGCCTGCATCTCAGAGAGGGTTCCTATCCATGATTTTGTCCATTCCCCAGTGATAGTGCTCTTATTTGAAATTGTTTTGCTTGTTAACCTTGTGGGAGTAGCATTCTCTGCTGTCCTTGTTCAACCTCAGTCTTAAGGCAGGTGCAGTGTCCCTGGGCCTTAGGGTTGGCGCCTTTTCAGTTACCCTGCCCCTTCTTCAGGAAAGTCATATATTATGGTCTGAGCCCAGGATGCTTTCCTTCTCTATCTGCAATGTTAGTGGGTCTTAAGCTGTGCTTTGAGGCTAATTGGTTTGCTGCCCTTTTCCCAACTTATGCTTTTGATCCTTAGGGAAGATTGGGTAGGGCTTCATGTCTTTCCTGCAGAAGCTGCTGCTCCCCTCTCCAAGCTTGCATCATAAGGCAGGATTTCTTGAGTTCTTCACCTTGCCTCCAGTTTTTCTCCTGGGCTTCTGATGAGGTCTTTATGTGCATTATCTTTTGCTGTTTGTCACTTCTTCTCTTCATTAATTTATGTACACATCTTTTTCCTATGAATAAGTTTATTTTCAACTGTCTACTTTGTTTTTTTCAGTTTGATTTAATTATTAGTTTTATAATCAAGTCCTCTTGGCCTTTAATTTACTTTCTTAGGTCTATAAATTTATTTTCCACCTCATTGTTATTGTTTTACCTTATTTTGAACTCTTCTTTAAAACAATTTATATTTTTATTACTTCTTCCTACAGATGGTGGATTTACAATTTATGTTATGTTCCATTCAGAATGTATTCAAAAATTTTTGTGTGACATATTGCGTTACACATTTTTTCTGCATCTCATGTTTTATTTCCATCTTGTTTACTAACATGTATAGCTCGGCATCTCTTTGATTTTGCTGGTTATGCATGAATGAATTCTTCTGTCTCTCATTCCATTTGATATGAGTCTAGTTATCTTCCACTATAAACTACACGTTGAGGGCTGGATTTAGCTTGAGTACAACAGGTGTGCCGAAGGTTAGGAGGAAAGGACCAGAAAGCTCAAAAGGTGTGGATGAATTGTTATGTGACAGATAGTATAGGTCAGTTTACTCAACATTTATCACCCTTCCTTTTCACATACCTTCCTGTATGATCCAGGCAGAAAAACTAAAAATAATATTTCTCAGACATCCTTGTAGCTACTGTGGATTTGACCAGTCACGTGCACTTAGCCAAGTCTTAAATGTGTAGAGAAGCATCCGTGTTGCTGGTACTCACCATAGCAGGCATGGCATTCTTAGTGCCTCATTATAGCTAAGGTGGTACATTACTAGAGGCAATAGTTGTGGTAGTGACTTCTAATTTTTCCATGGTTGCTCAGGTAATGTCACCCAGGAGCCAGTGGTTAGAGCAGTGGTGTCCAGTTTTCTCAGATTCCTCACTATGGCAAATGTAGCAGTTTTCTTGGCAGACCATTCTGCTGTGTAATTTTTGGGTCATAATGGGGGAAGCACATGTTCTTCACATCCACCCAATGATGTTGTTGGCACCAGAGAGCTAGCTAAAATTCCTTCTCTGTAAACTGGCTTTCTGCAAAAATTCTGTTGTATAACAATTGCCCTTATCTATAGCTGAAGCCTGACCTATAACACCTTGATTGGAATTCTTGGATCAGGCTGCAATCAAAAGAAACCAAATAGAAAATGACGTTAACAATAAATATATTTTCTGCCACAATGGAGGTCCAGAGATGGGAAGTATTCCAGGTTCAATATGGTCAGTTGCTCAGTTATGTCACCAAGAACATAGATTCTTTTTTTTTTTTTTTTTTCATATTTGCTATACTCAACTCATTCCTTCTATGGTCACATTAGGGCTGCTTGTGGCAATTGGTGCCTGTGCTTCTTTGTTTATATCTGGGCAAGGGATGGAGGTGGGAGAGAGATTTGCTTCTCTTACCCATAAACCTTGAACAAACTTCTTTTTGCTTCCACTTGACCCAAATCACCTACCTATTACCAGATTATTCACTGGCAAGGGAATTATTGTGGAATGATTAGAAATGGCTTTAATTAACCATCTGGGTAGAATCAGTGTTGAGGAATCAGCTGCAGTGTCCATTGTAGGCATTCTAGCTTTTCTTTCCTTTTCTCTCTGCCTTCTCTCCTCCTTTTTTACCCAGCAAGGCTAGAACACCGTGGGAAGCCAAATGGGTGTTTCTGTTGGGGAGCAAAGATGATCAAAATGGCTTCTAGTGGGAATTTTTTCTCCTCTTCTGGGCTTCCTAGACCTCTTTTCATCTTAGGGTTAGAGATACTTGTGGGACATTTTAGGATTTCCGTGACCGTCTCTCCCAACGAACAGCCCCTCACTTCCACCCCTAGGAAGAGCTTTTGGATACAGTAGGGTTCTAAGACAAGTTTCCCAGGGAAGTGCATATTCTTAGAAACTGCCGTCTCTTTTTTTATGCCTGCTCTTTTGCTTAATTGCTTCTTATATACTTTTGCTGGCATTTACTTGATTTTTTGTTATATTATTTGGCTTTGGAAAGAGATTTCACTTGAGTGTTTTACCGCAAAATTCTTGTTTTTAAAATATTCTTTTAGGAGGGAGAGCCGGCCCCGCCCAGGTGGCTCGCGGGTCAGGGGCGTGCCCTCCTCTCCCCCGTGCGCAGCGGGGGGTGGGGGGGGTGGCCGCGCGTGGTGTCCATGACCGTGACTCTGCCGACCGGGCGCTGGGCCGCAGCAGTTGGAAGGGGACACAACACGAGGTCAGCAACCTACAACATGGAAGCGGCTCTCACGGAAGCCTGACCCTGCTGGCGCCCCGGTCTCAGACTTCCAATCTCCAGGACTGTCTCTGGAACGGACCCCCAGCTGCTCTCCTGTCTCCATGCTGGCTCCTCCAACTTGCTCTCCACACTGTAGCCAGTGTGGTCTTCCAAAATGCAAATCCAGTTGCGAGACAATCCTCTTAAAATCCTCTCTCTGCCTCTAGGATCATTTTTAAACTTCTTATTTTACTTTGGGCCGCCCTGTGCAGCTTGTGGGATTTTAGTTCCCCGACCAGGGATTGAATCGCAGCCCTCCGCAGCGAAAGGGTGGAGGCCTAACCTCTGGACCAACAGAGAATTTCCGTGAATCTTCTTGAAGGTACTGGCAGGGCCCTTTGTAACGTGGTTCCCCAGGCCCCTCCCACATCACTTCTTCAATCTGGTTTCCAGCTAAATGAAAAAACTTAAGCTCTTCAACCGCATCGTGATCTTCCTTTTGCTCAGGATCTTTGAACACGTCATTTCCTCTTTCCTCATGTCTTTGCCAAGCTGATTTCTACTTATCCTTTAGATTTCGTCTTAGATGCCACCTCCTCTGAGAAGATCTTCTTGATATCCTCTGTAAAAAAAACTAAAAACAGTTGCCTACCCTGTATCCATTCCCATTCATCCCAAACTCTATCCAGGGCAGTAATGTGCCTGACTGAAGGACTGTATTCCTGGTTTCTTCTGAATCTAGGACGGGCCCTATGACAGCATTCTGGGCAATGAAATAGAAGCTGAAGCTGCAGGGTGGGATTTCCAGGAAAGCTCTTTATTTAAAAGGGTGATGCCCCTTTTCTCTTCTTACTCTTTCTGCTTCCTGCTTCCTAAGATGCAGAACAGATGGCAGAAGCAACAGAAGTCATGTTCAGCAATGAAGTGACACTGAGATGGAATCCGCACTTTATGACCGTGGAGCAGAAAGAGAGAAGGCACCTGGGTCCTTGGTGACCTTGGCATTGCCACCTCAGTCCTGGTCTGCTTACCCTTTAAATTCCTTTACATGAGAGAAACATGAGCTTTAATGGATTTACACCCATGCTGTGTGGTTTTTCTGCTTATATGCAGATGAACTTCATCCTAACCAATATTACCACTGACTGGGTCTATTTTGCTTAGTGTGAAACCAGTGTTATGTATGCTCCATAAGTATTTGTTGAATGAGTGAGTAAATGAAAGAAGATGGAGAACATATAGCATTTAGTGCTCTGGCCCACTGTCAGCTGATCTTCTTTAGGATCTGGATGGGTGAACTATATTCAATTCCATGATTCCTTTCATAGGTCAGTGGAAGATCCTGGATCACTCTTCTAACAAATTACTTGGGACTGTACTCACCACACATCTCTAAAAATAGTTGCTATGTTGAAGATTCTTTAAGGTCATGATTTGTTTCAGATCCCATAGCTCATTGCTAAAGAGATACAAGAAGCAGAAAATGCAGAGACTAATGTGTTGATAATCTTTGTGAAGAATGTAAGTTCTGTGTCTAGATTTATTTATTTTTTGCATGTGGATGTCCGGTTTTTCTAGCTCTATTTCTTGAAAAATGTTTTTCTCTATCGTATTGTCTTTGCTCCTTGTCAAAGATCAGTTAATTTTATTTATGTGGATCTATTTCTAGGCTCCCCATTCTATTCCATTGATCTATTTTTCTGTTCCTCCACCAAAGAGTAGACACTGTCTTGACTACTGTGGCTTAATAGTAAGTAATACAGTTGAGTAGTGTCAGGCTTCTGACTTTGATCTTCTCCTTCGATATTGATTGGCTATTCTGGTTCTATTGTTCCTCCATATAAACTTTAGAATCAGTTTGTCAATACCCACACAGTAACTTGATGTGATTCTGATTGGAATTGTGTTGAGTCTATAGATCAAGCTGGGAAGAAATGACATCTTGACAATACTGAGTCTTCCCCTCCATGAACATGGACTATTTCTCCATTTATCTAGTTCTTTGATTTCATTCATCAGAGTTTTGTAGTTTTCCTCATATAGGTCTTGTACATATTTTGTTAGATCTATACCTAAGTATTTCATCTTGGGGGGTGCTAATGTAAACAGCCTTGTGTTTTTTATTTCAAATTCCACTTTCTCATTGATAGTATATAGGATAGCAATTGACTATTCTATATTAACCTTGTATCCTGCAATTTTGGTGTAATCACTTGTTAGTTCCAGAAGTTTTTGTTGTCGCTGATGATTTTTTCAGATTTTCCACATAGACAATCGTGTCACCTACAAACAAAGGCAGTTCTGTTTTTTTCCTTCCCAAACTGTATACCTTTTATTTCCTTTTCTCATCTTATTGCCTTGGCTGGGACTTCCAGTACAATGTTGAAAAGGAGTAGTGAGGGGGGAATCCTTGCTTTTTTCCTGATTTTATCAGGAAAGCTTCTAGTTTCTTACTATTAAGTGTGATGTCAGCTCTGGGTGCTTTGTGGATGTTCTTTATCAAGTTGGGGAAGTTTCCCTCTATTCCTAGTTTGCTGAGAATGTGATGACAGTTGAAAGTGTCCATATTTCCTACCAGACAATTGAGAATTTAGAAGAGCAGCAGAAGCTGTGGCAGAGGCTGTGAAAGGCGGAAGGTAGACAAGAAAAAAGGAGCTGAGTTCTTCTGGGAAGTTCTGCCATTTACTAGTTTATAATAGTGAGTAAATTACTGTGGGCCTCAGTTTCTATCTTGCTAAAATGGACTAAATAAGGCAAGGCACATGCAGTGCTTAGCAGTGTTCTGGGCAAATGGTGAGTCCTCAAGAAATGTTAGCTACTGCTACTTGTCCTTGGTTGGTGTTCCAGACCCAACACGTCCTTCCCTGATGCTCTAGGACCCAGGATCCAGTAGAACAATTTCATTCCTTTTTGGTTTCGGGTAGGTTGTCCCTGTGGCTTTTGCTTGGGATTAGTTACATAGAAACCTGATTTTATGGAGCCCTTTCTAACAGATTCCTCATAGAATCAGGCAAACTCCTGCTTGATGACTGATTTTCCCCTTCTTGGAGCTCATTTATATTTAATATCTTCCTTTAATTTCCAGATGTGTTTTTTTCCCTGCTCACCATCCTTCTTCTGGGATTGGGCAGGTAATCTAATCTCATATTGAGTGGCTTCTGGCTGAAGATAGAAGATGATCTAAGATCAGTAGCAATTTACAGTTATTTCATTGATTATTATCCATAGGCGCAAAATCTACTTTTATTGTTTGGGGCAGTCCAGGACATCTGGTCACCTTACCTTAGAATCTCAGGTGATCCTACCACCCAAGGACTTAAAATAGAGGTCAAAGTAATAGTGGGACAAAGAATATACAATAAGTTATTAGTGTACCTGGCTTTGTCCTTCAGGCCTCATTGCATTTGTGTAGGAGGAATGGGTGATAGAGTTTTCTGCCATCTGGTGTTTCTAAGCTGTTTGAAATGCAAAGCCAGGAGATCCTCTAAGCCATACGTTCCATAATGTAGTTAATATAAATTCCTTTGTTGACACTTATTCAACAGAATGATTGTATATTTCTATGTAATTCACTTTGAGTTCTAAGTGAAAAACACTGCTGAGCGACTAAACATCAGAAAAGATTTTTAATGCTATTTAAATATCAGTTTTATTGAGGTATAATTTATATTCAATAAAACTCTCCCATTTTAAGTGTACAGTTTGGCAAGTTTTGAGAAATGTGTGCATCCGTATAACCATCACCAAAATCAAGATACAGAGCGTTTCCATCACCCAAAAAGCTTTCCCTTGTGTTCCTTCCTAGTCAATACCCAGCCCAGCCTCAAGTCCAGGCAACACTGATCTGCTTTCTGTCACTACCGATTCTACTGATCATTTCTGGAGTTTCATGTACGTGGAATCATGTGCTCTTCAGTGTCTGTCTTCATTTGCTCAGCATAATGGTCTTGAGATTCATCTATGTTATGTGCATTAGTAATTTGTTCCTTTTTATTATTGAATAATTCCATTGTAAGAATGTACCACAGTTTGTTTATTCCATTCACCTGCTGATGGACATTTGGGTTGTTTCCAGTTTGGGGTTATTTTGACTAAAGCTGCTACAAATTGTAATGCAGGTCTTTGTGTGGAACTGTGGTGGATTTGTATTCCACAGAAATTCTGGGGCCTGCCTCTGCTATGAAATTTTTCAGGAATCGAGCAGTCTGAGCCATGGTGAATTATCCTTTTCAAAGTGAAGGACAAGTTCTTATAGCTGCCCCCTCCTACCATAATCCCTAGTAGACCTATTTGGATCTTGAAGACAATATATACCTCATTCAGACGTATTAGTCCAACCCATTTACTGAGTAACCTATAAAGCTGCCAGTTTTGAGTGAGACCCAGAATAAGAGAAGGACCTGCATACAGGTCCAGGCTGCTGTGAAAGCTGCTCTGTCACTTGAACCTTAAGATTCTGCTGATATGATGAAATTCATTGGTGTTTGAAGTATCAGTGGTAAGTAGCTGGTAGTGGTAGGTAGGAAGATGGGGTTTGGAGCCTTTGGCAGGCCTCTACAGGTGAATCCCAGCATAGCTCCTTGGGATATTGAAGCAGAGCTATGTTTCCTCTGAAGATAACTATTCTCCTTTTAAGAAACACCTGGCTTGCTCTTGGTAACAAATGCTGACTCTTCACCATGGGCCATCATGGTAGCTTATGAACTGAGTTGTCCACAGTAAACTGAGTGTCATCTGACCCAAGCCCAAAAGTTGGGCTCACAAAGCCACATTCCATCATCAAATGAAAGTGGAATACGTATAAGAGACTGGGCTCAAGCAGTGCATGAAGGCACGAGTAAACTGCATGAGCAAGTAGGTTTCAGAGGCAGCGTGGCCCTGCCAACAACTTGATTTTGAACTTCTGCTCTCTAGAACTGTGGGACAATAAACTTCTCTTGTTTTAAGGAAAAAAAAAAAAATTCTTTTAATATTGAATTTCTAGATTTATTGCATTTTGGCCAGTGTACATGATCTGTAAAATTTTATATATTTGGAATCTAGACTATTAACGTGACCTAAAAGACCATTGTTTTTTCAAAAAATTTGCTTATATACGATTAAATACATATGAGAATACTATTAAATGTATTCTGTTATGCTCAGTTATAAGTATATAACTATATAATATATATCTACATCTGTTGTACAATATATCATATATAATTACTTATAATTGTTTATAACATGAAGATATATGTATAAAACACATTTTAGTGCTCTTAATTACATCATATAGAACTTCTCAGTCCTTGTGGGGGTGGTGGTGTGTGTGTGTGTATGATACATGCACATGTGCATGCTTGATCTGTTTTCGAGTTAGAGGTGTATTAGACTCTACACACATTCTCATCTCAGACTCCAGGGATTTTCAAACATTTGGTCTAAGAGAGGGCAAAGTTCTCTCTTTTTCCCATCCAAGTCTTATATGTGCTTGCCTTGGCATAATTGCCAATACATACACTCAATCACATTATAAAACAGAACACTTCTCAGTCTACTGCATCTGTTATATTTATAACACTTAAAAGTTTTCTGCAAGAATAGTGGATTTTGTGTAGTTTCAAGGTACATAGTCATGATTTTTTCCAAAATAAGGATCCTTCCTTTCAAAGTAATAGACTCTTCACCTCTGAAAAAATAAAATTCCATTAATTCTTAAGTAGCTGTGTCTTTACTTAAGGGAAAACAATAACAATAAAAACACCCCCCCCCCTTCACATGTATATGTTACGAATGTGAATTTTTCTCTTTCTTAGGTATGGAAATTGTTTCTGAAAGGGAGCTAGCTCAGTTATCTATGGTTTGACCATTAGTATTCAGTATTCATGAGCAATCAACCATCAAGGATTATTTTTAAATGCTTGAGAAAAAAGTATCAGAATATGAAATCACCCAGGAATTTACGGTAAATATTTTGGTCTTAACCAAAGTCTATATGTGATTTCTTTTTCCATATCTCAACCAGAAGATTTCTGTTCTTTTTTTTTTTCTTTTCTCTTTTTAGATTGAGTATGTTGTTTTCATTTTTAAATATTAAATTTGTTTTTAAAGTAATAGGTGTACATAGTAAAAGAGTCAAACAGCATAAAAGGTTATAAAATAAAGTCTCTTTTTCTCCCTTGACTCCCTAGGCCCCCTTTCCACATTAAATTTTTCATATAAACTTTCAGAAAAATTTTTGGCGTGTACTTTACTATTTTACCCTTTCATTCCTTTTTGTAAAAAAAACCACACGTAAGAAATAATTCCCAAATATACTATGAGCACATATAGCTCTATCTCATTCCTTTTAAGTATCACATGGTAGTTAATTATATACATAAAGACTTTCTTTTTTTTAAATAGTCCCTTATGATGGACATTTAGATTATTCTACACATTGTTAGTATGAACAAGAATCATCCCTCTGATTGTATGTATATGCCTGTACATATGTGTGAGTATTCTTTAGAACAAATTCCTAGAAAGACAACCAGTATTTTGTGCTATCAAATTTTTGGATCTTTGCTTATCTTTTAAATGAAAAATGATTTCTTGTTGATGATTTAATTGGCATTTCATAATTTGAGAACAGATAGCTTTCCATATGCTTTAAGCCTTTCATATTTATTTTCAGTGAACTGCTAATTCCAATTATTTGCTCAATTTTCTATTTATTATTTTTCTTATCAATTAATAACTTTTTATATAAGGAAGAAATTATCCCTTTTGTATGTGTTATATTTGTGGTAAAATTTCCCACGTTGTATGTGTAACATGTGTGTGCACATACATTTACTGAGAAGAAATAGCTAATTTTTAGGGGTCAAATGTGTCAATCTTTTCTTTTTGGGCTTCAGGATTTCCTGTGTCCCATAGGAATTCCTCTTTCACTCTAGGAGCGTAGCAATTATTTCATGCTTTTTTTTTCTAATATTTTATGATTTTTTCAATTTGTAAATCTTTCATCCAGCTGGAATTTAATTTGTTATAAGATATTTGGTAGGGTCCCAGCATTCTATAACTGATTAGTTGTCCAAAGATCCTCTTGCCCCAGCTTCTCTTCAGTGATGTGAAATGCTACTTTTTCATATACTAAAGCCTCACATATGTTTAATTTATTCTTGTGTTTTTTTCCCATTGATTTGTTTATTCATGTACTGGTACCAAACTTTTAAAATTGGCATAGCTTTGTATTCGATTTTACCATCGATTAAGACTAGTCTTCCCTCATTACTCTTCTTTTACAAAATCGTTCTGGTTTTTGTTACAGATTTCTTTTTCTAGGTTAATTTTAAAATTGGTTTGCAGAAAGAATGAAAGGTAAAAATGTGATCATGTTATCCTGTGGCTTAAAAGCTTCACTGGCTCCTCATTCCTCATGGCAGTAGTCGCCAACACTAACTTACAGTAGTGCCAGGTTGGCTACCCAGGAGTTACTGAAGAGCTTTTAAAAAGTATAGACTCTCAGGCTTTATCCAAAAATGCTCTAATAGGGTAGGACTGGATACATATCAACTCCTTTTGTATATGAAACAAGGCCTTCCTAGTTAGTTTTAGTTTCCCTTTGGGCTAAATCTTGTGCTCTGTGCTGTTGTTACCAAACTATTAACTGTTTCCCCAAGAGGACAGGTATGCCTTCATGCCTTAATTACTGTTCTCCTACCTGGTATGATACCCATTCACCTCTTCTTTCCTTTCACACACACAAATTTCCATGCACTACCTTCTGAAGATTCAGTTCAAGTGCTGCTTCCTTTCTAGGAGCTTTCCTTCCAGTACCTTCAGGTACAATCTAGTGCTGTCATTTATACTACTGTCTCTCTACAGTGATCACATGGCCACCTCTCTAACTGCTCTGTTAACTTCTTAAGGGTGAGGCAATTTTCAGATTCATGTTTGTATTTCAGTGTCTAGAACAGTGATAAGTACATACTAAATGTTCAATTAATGTTGAAATCACGGTAAAGAAAGTTTTTTGAAAAAGAATTCTTTAGTGTCCTAGCTATAATTTCTTCATTGGACAAGAAGTAAATTGTGAGTGAGACTTTATATTTTTGCTTATATATTTTCGTTGCTGTTATTTTATTATTTTTGTTTATAAAATGATAGATTTAGGGGTAGGTCCTAAGAAGTAAATATTCGGTATTGGCTTCTTTTTTTTTTTTTAAGTGAAAAAGGAAAGATCTTGAAGTTCAAGGAAAAAAGTATCTCCAGAGAGTTGAACATTTCTTATCAAGCAACTTGTTGATTGATATCTCACATTTGAGATATTTTATATAGGACTTTTTCAATGGCGCTCTGACTTCTCTACTTCCCATACAACACATTTAACATCAGTACATGTCATAGAGGGGTTAAGAATCATGAACACTACACAGAGACAAATTTTTTCTTTTCCTTTTTTTTTTTTTGTTATAGTAAATACATGACTTATATTTCTTACCTTTTAAAGGCTTTAGAATTTAAGAATCTGCCTGCTGTGTTCCACTCTGGGAATGAACTACACAACAGAGACAAAAACAGATATCGAGATATTCTTCCATGTAAGCTAAAAATGGTTGTTATTATTTTCCTATTTACATTTGGGAAAAGATAAAGGTGGGTTGTATGGCTTTCAGTATTAGCCATTTTTACCTGTGACCATGAGCTCTGGTAGCTAGCAGTGGGTGACCTGGGCATATTCTTGAATAAGCTGGAACATGCTGAAGGTCAAGTCTTCTATCCCAGATAAATCTTCTAGTCACTATCACAGGGTTATTTTCACAAGTCCTTCAGCCTGGTTCTTATGCATTGCTACTTCTCAGGCCATGAACCATCTAAAACATAAAGTCTAATAGTCTGAGACATCTGTCACTTTTGATACTCCAAGCCCTTACCACCTTCCCTGGCCATTTTATTTAGACACACAAATACAATGGGGTTATTTATCCTTTGTCCTGGACAATAAAGCTGTCAATCTACCCTCCAACAGGAGGCTGCCCTTTGATTGTTGCCAAATGGCTGTACATTGCTTTCCTGTGCTGAGTGAAACTAGTGCTGTTCCCCTCCCCACGTAGTTACAGACTTCTCTGTCTCAGACCATCCAAAGAGCAGAAACAAAACAACACAGTTTTAATCTTAGGCTGGAAATCTCATTTTTATGCCTCACCTTCCTTTCAAAGTCAAAAAATTTCCAAATTAAAGTACAATTTTTCTTCCTACAACATGACCTTCCTCCTTTATTCTATATCTTATTTGGTTCAACCACTCATTTGTCCAAGCCAGAAAACTTTGAGTCACCTGCAGTATCCAAAGTGGTCACAAAGTCCTTCTGATTTTACCTTCTTAATACCTCTAGAGTCTTCCCCCATCTCTTGATTCCCACTGTTGCTAACTTAGATTGAGCCTGCTTTCTCTCTCAGCTGCTCTCGGTCTTCTCCACTCCCATCTACTCATAGCAGCTACTGAAATGTTTTCCCTAAAATGCAAATCAGATCATGTTACTCTCTTTTTAAAGCTCTTCTTTGGCTCTCTGACACTGTCATGGTAAAGTTATTTAGCGTGGCATAAACTTCACTTCTCTAGCCTTAGCTCTCCCACAAAACTTCCTTTGGTTTCTGGAATCCATCATTCTCTTTCTCTTGTTCCCAAATCTTTGAATCTGCATTTCTTGTAAGAACCACCCATCCTCCCTTCTTTGCTGAGGTAATTCCTGCTGTCTTTCAGAGCTAGCTTGGCCAGACTTTCCTTATTTTCCATAAAGCTAGGTTTGGTGTTTCTCTAATAGTCTCATACCATCTTGTGACTTCCCTTCCCCACTTACCGAACTATATTTTAATTATCTCTTTACATTCCTGTGTCTCCTATTAGACTTGAGGTAGTTGTAATAAAAATCAGAGTAGAACACAGTGACCACCATCATTGGATAAATACCTTCAGGTTTAGTTGGTTCATTCAGACCTAAAATAAATTATGCTTATAAAGGTAATAAGTACCTTTCCAAGATAGTTAAAAATTTATTATACTACCTTCTATGGGGAGAGAGTGCAGAAGTGCGTTGATGAATATTTCTGAAACCAGGGTGATGAACTATTATTAGACATTTTAAGAGATAATGCCAACAATTTAGTGCCACTCCCAGAGGTCAAAGGTCCCAATTATATAATTATATCTTTTTTTTTAACTCTTTATTGGAATATATTTGCTTTACACTCTTGTAACAGTCTTTGAGATACACCAAAGTGAATCAGCTGCATCTACACATATATCCCCATATCCCCTCCCTCCAGCAACTCTCCCCCACCCTCCCTGTCCTGGCCCTCCAAGGCATCTCCCATCATCAAGTTGATCTCCTTTTGTTATACAGCAACTTCCCACTAGCTATCTATTTTACAGCTGGTAGTGTAAATATATCTATGCTACTCTCTCACCTTGTCCAAGCTTCCCCTTCACCCTTCACCCCTCACCCCAGCCCCGTGTCCTCAAGTCCATTCTCTACTTCTGTATCTCCACTCTTGCCTGTAACTGGGTTCATCAGTCCAATTTTTTCAGATTCCATATATATGTGTTAGC
Organism: Hippopotamus amphibius kiboko; assembly: GCF_030028045.1. Taxonomy (NCBI): domain Eukaryota; kingdom Metazoa; phylum Chordata; class Mammalia; order Artiodactyla; family Hippopotamidae; genus Hippopotamus; species Hippopotamus amphibius. Next base: position 50,954,431 of record NC_080190.1, read on the forward strand.
ATACAGTATTTGTTTTTCACTTTCTGGCTTACTTCACTCTGTATGACAGACTCTAGGTCTATCCACCTCATGACATATAGTTCAATTTCATTCCTTTTTATGGCTGAGTAATATTCCATTGTATATATGTGCCACATCTTCTTTATCCATTCATCTGTTGATGGGTATTTAGGTTGTTTCCATGTCCTGGCTATTGTAAATAGTGCTGCAATGAACATTATGGTACATGGTTCTTTTTGGATCATGGTTTTCTCTGGGTATATGCCCCATAGTGGGATTACTGGGTCATATGGTAGTTCTATTTTTAGTTTTTGAAGGAACCTCCAAACTGTTTTCCCTAGTGGCTGTACCAGCTTGCATTCCCACCAACAGTGCAGGAGAGTTCCCTTTTTTCCACACCCTCTCCAACATTTATTGTTTCCAGATTTTTTGATGACGGCCATTCTGACCAGTGTGAGGTGATACCTCATTGTGGCTTTGACCTGCATTTCTCTAATAATTAGTGATGTTGAGCATCTTTTCATGTGTTTGTTGGCCTTCTGTATGTCTTCTTTGGAGAAATGTCTATTTAGGTCTTCTGCCCATTTGTGGATTGGGTTATTTGCTTTTTTGGTATTAAGCTGCATGAGCCGCTTGTATATTTTGGAGATTAATCCTTCGTCCATTGCTTCATTGGCAAGTATTTTCTCCCATTCTGAAGGTTGTCTTCTTGTCTTGCTTTATCTCTACACGTGGGCCACACTACATGTCAGGTTCTATGACTCCTGCCTCAATATTTTTTCTGTTACTTGTCTTTAGGTCAGGGTATGCTCAGAACTAACTAATAATGATAGTGACTTAGAGTTCCAGTAGTTTTCCACTTTCCACATATCTCATTGAGTTCTTTCTACAATCACACGAAGAGAGCAAAGCAGATGTTAATATCTGAATTTAAGGATGCAAGTCAATAAGGAAAGGGTAATCTTTCAACAATGGTTCTGAACGACTGCATATTCATATACCAAAAAGTTAACTGTGACCCTTGCTTCACACCGTATATAAAAAATAACTCAAAGTAGATGATAGGCCTAAGTATAGGAGTTAAAACCATAAAACTTCTCAAGAAAAGCAAAGAGAAAATTTTAGTGTCCTTGGATTTGGCAAAGTTTTTCTTAATGGGACACAAATCATTAATTTTTAATAACCCACTTTAATGGAAGAGAGTGTAACAGTATACCTTGAACTGTAAAAGAAAAAAAAAAACAAATTGGACTTCATCAAATAAAAAAAAGTACCTATGTTGCTCTTCAAAACACACTGTTATGGAAATGAAAAGGCAAGCAACAGACCTGAAGAAAAATACATTCAAAACATTTATCTGACAAATGACTTGTATTTAGAATGTATAAAGATTTCCTGTAACTAGATAAGAGGACAAATAACCCAACAATAAGTGAGCAAAAGATCTGAGCAGCCAGTTCACCACAGAAGATATATGAGTGACAAATATATATATGAAAAGATGGTCAAATCATTAATTACTAATAACCCATTTTAATGGAAGAGAGTTTAACAGTATACCTACCATATAACTCATCATGTCTTTATGAAGGGCTTAGATTAGTGCTGGGCACACTTAAACCTATTACAGAGGAGATTAAGGATGATGACTCAAAAGACACCACGGTTGCATGGGCACATAGGGAATGTGAGGCCACATGAGGACATAGCAAGAAGGTGTCAGCTACAACCCAAGGGGAGAGGGCTTAGAAGAAACTAACCCTGCTCACCCCTTGATCTTGGACTTCCAGCCTCTAGAACCATGAAAATAAATTTCTGTTGTTTAAGGCACCCAGCCTGTGGTGTTTTGTTATGGCAGCCCCAGCAAACTAATGCACTAAATGATTCCATTTATGTAAAATTCTAGAAAATTAAAACTAACTTGTATTGACATAAAGTTGATCAGTGGCTGCCTTGAGGGCAGGAGTGGAGCAAGATGGGTAGGTTACAAAGGGGCATGAGAACATTTTAGCAGTGATGGAAATGTTCAGTTATCTTTATTGTAACGACGGTTTCATGAGTGCACATATGTGATAATTATACCTCAATACACTTAAAAAAGGTGGTTGGTAAGTGTGAAGTATATTACACTTTTTATATTTTGTACAGTTTACCATTATAATATAGATAGCTGGAAAAAATATAAGCTCTTTAAGGGAGAGATTCAACAGGCACCCATATGTTAGTGAGGTCACTTTTTCTATTACTGTCACCACCACCAGTAATAGTAATGGAAGAGTAGTAGTAGTTGTTGTTTTTGTAATACCTTTATATGTGTCCTACACTGATCTAAGTCCTTCATCGGTAGTAACTCATCTAATCTTCCCCACGACCCTGTGATGTTGGTAGTCTTAGTTCTTTGTTTTACTAAAAGGCTAAAAGAAATGACTTTCCTACACCACAAATCAGAGACAGATTGGGATTCAAACCTAGGCTTAACCACTCCATAATAGTGCTTCTCTATATTAATTCTTTTTTCTAGGCTATTAACAGGTTTTCCTGTGCAGCATATTATTTCCTACTTCAATAAATCGTTTTTAGAGCTTAAATGATCGATTCTCAGTCATTCTTTTTGTAAACAACTATATTTTGCAAGCCTTCCTGTTCAGTACTGTTTCCTTTTCTATCTTCCTTTAATCTGAGGTCTCTGTTCTGATTAATTAGTTGTTTAGTTAGAAACGGGCTAAGTAGTTAATGTGGTCTCAGACTCTGCCTATCGGCAGCTATCTCCTTTTTTTTTTTTTTTTTTTTTTTTTAATCCTGGTAAATGAATATCTTTGGTGATTTTAGGATTGTGGGATTTCAGTCTTTTTCTCTCAATTTTCTCAGGATGTTACTTCACTGTCCTCTGGCTTCCGGTGTTTTAGATGAGAAATATAATGATAATCTGATTCTTATTCTTCTATAGGAAACTTTTTTTTTCATTCTGAAACCTTATAACATTTTTTTTCCCCAGGAATTCAGGAATGTTACCAGATGTATTTCATTTCATCATCCTTACCTACAATTTATAGAATCTTTTAATCTGCAGACTCAGTCTTCCTTCAGCTGTAGGAAAGTTTCTTCAGTTACTTAGTAATTGCTCTTTCTCAATATGCCCTTTTTTCTTTTTCTGGAGCTCCTGTGATTTATAGGGTTGATCTCCTGTATCTATCTTCTAAGGCTTGCATCTGTTTTCTGTTTCTTTACTTCCATCTCTGTAGTTTTTGCATGTACTTTTTCTTTCTCTCTTTAGTTTGTATTCTTATTTTCTTTCTTTCATTTGGTCTTCTGGGGAATTAATTTAAGGTTCAAGAAAGACCTTCCTCCTTCAAATCATCTACTAAAATTTTTAGCCTATGTGATGAATGATGAATTTTATGTGTCCACTTGGCTAGGGCACAGTACCCAGATAGTTGGTCAAACACTAGTCTAGATGTTGTTGTAAAGATATATTTAGATTAACATTTAACCAGTAGACTTTGAGTAAAGTGGATTCCCCTCCGTAATATGGATGAGCTTCATTTAATCAGTTGAAGGCTTTAAGCTAAAAAAATTGAGGTCCCCCCAGGAAGAAGCTATTCTGCCTCCAGACTGCCACTGGACTCAAGACTGCACCAGCAACTCTTATCTGGATCTCCTCCCTGACAGCCTGCCCTGTAAATTGCAGACCAGCTAGCCCTCATAGTGATGTGAGCCATTTCCTTAAAATAAGTCATTTTCACTGTGTGTATATAGCCTAGTGATTCTGTTTCCCTAGAGAACACTGACTAAAACAAATTTTGGTACCAGGAGTGATTCTAGAGGAGTGGAATCTTAAGGATGGGTTCCCTAATCTGACAAAATTTAAAGGCATTAATGACTTTATTTTCAGTAATAAAGAGAGCACTGGAAATTCATGGTGTGATATGGCAATAGAGCTACACAAAATCTCACCGTTGGATATTCCTACTCAAAATGCTTATAAGAGGCAATGTTCTAGATAACTATGTGTTTAATACCTTAGAGTGTTTTTGTCAAACAAGTATAATGAGATTGGCTTGTTGCTGCTAATTGCACTGGACGAAATAGGGAAAGAAAGTAATGATCTCAGGGATTCAGATTTCTGGCTCAAGCACCACATAAATGACCTAAAAGTTTTTATGTCTGCCCTGAAAGAAACCCTTATCTCCTATAGCCACAGAGCTGAGACCTCTGAAAATCTAACCCAGAATCCCCTCCTACAAATGGCTGAAATACAATGCAGGCTGAATTCCCAGCCTTGCAGGGTGTTTACTGTTAAAGTGAGGGGATTGAATGAGAAGGAATGTGATCCTGAAAATTGGAACAGAAACATATGGAAAGATCCTGGTGAAGATGCACACATCAAACCCCTAAACTCTGAAGAATCATCTTTGTCAGTGCTACTGACACTGACACTAATCTGACACTAATTTCAGGAGACCCAAAGCATCACTGTGGCCTACCAGTTGGAGTGGTGCTTGTGGAGGTCAGATAATTAATGGAGTTTTAGCCCCTAGTCTGTTTCTTAGTGGGTCCAGTGGGTGCTGACCCACTATAGTTGTTTCCCCAGTTCTGAAATGTATTATTGGAATAGATATACTTAGCAACTGGCAGAATCCCTACATTGGTTCCCTGACCTGTGGAGTGAGGGCTAGTATGGCAGAAAAGGCCAAGTGGAAGCCACTAGGTCTGCTTCTACCTAGGAAAATGGTAAACTCAATGTTGCTTTCTTGGAAAGAATACAGATTAGTGCCACCTTCAAGGACTTAAAGGATGCAGGGGTGGTGATTCCTACCACATCTCCACTTAACTCACCTATTTGACCTATGCAGAAAACAGATCTTAGAAAATGACAGTGGATTATTGTAAGCTTAAGCAGGTGGTGACTCCAAGTGCAACTGCTAAACCAGATGTGATTTCATTGCTCTAGAAAATTAACACACCCCCTGGTACCTGGTGTGTACCTGTTGATCTGGAGCATGCTTTCTCTCTTCTCATACCTGTTAGTAAAGACCACCAGTAACAGTTTGCTTTCGGCTGGTAAGGCCAGTGGTGTACCTTTACTGTTCTACCTCAGGGAAATATCAACTCTCCATTCCTATGTCGTAGTTCACAGGGTCTTGATCACCTTGCCCTTACTTAATATTATCACAGTGGTCCATTATATTGATGACATTATGCTGATTGAACCTAGTGAGCCGGAAGTAGCACCTGATTGCTATAGACTTACAGGTAAGACATTTGTGTTTCAGAGAATGGGGAATGAATCTAAAAATTTAGTGGCCTTCTACTTCAGTGAAATTTCTAGAGGTCCAGTGGTGTGGGGCATGTCGAAATAATCCTTTCTTAGGTGAAGGATAAGATGTTGCATATCCTTTCTACAGCCCAAAGAGGCACAATACCTAGTGGTCCTCTTTGAACTTAGGAGACAACATATTCCTCATTTGGGTATGCTACTCTGGCGCGTTTACCAAGAGACTCAAAAGCTGCTAATTTTGAGTGGGGCCCAGAACAAGAGAAAGCTCTGCAGTAGGTCCAGGCTGCTGTGCAAGCTGCTGTGCCACTTGCCATAGAATCCAGTGTATGCAGTGGGAGCAGAAGACAGGAATACTGTTTGGAGCCTTTGTCAGCCACTTTTAGATGAATCACACTCATGCCCATGGGATTTTGGAGCAAAGCCTTGCCAATCTCTGTGTGTAACCACTCTCCTTTTGAGAAACAGCTTTTGACCTGCTACTGGGCCTTAGTAGAGATTGAACACTTAATCATGAGCCATCAAGCCTGAAAGTTGGGCGTGCACAGCAGCATTCCATCATCAAATGGAAGTGATGTACATAAGGTCAGGCTTGAGCAGGCTCTGAAGGTACAAATAAGTTACGTGAAGTGGCCACAATGCCCATGGTCCCCTCTCCTGCTACATTACCTTCTCTTTCCCAGCCTGCACCCCTGGCTTCATGACAAGTTCCCTGTGATGAATTGACTGAGGAAGAGAAAACTGGGACTTGGTTTACAGATGGTTCTGCACAACATGCAGGCACCACTTGGAAGTCGACAGCAGCGGCACTGCAGCGCCTTTTTTTGGGACACGCCTGAAGGGCAGTGGTGAAGGGAAATCCTCCCAGTTGGTAGAACTTTGAACAGTGTGCTTGGTTGTTCATTTTGCTTGGAAGCAGAAATGGCCAGAGGTAAAAGTCTTTACAAATTCGTGGGCTATAGCTGGATGGTCAAGGACTTGGAAGAAACATGACTGGAAAATTGGTCACAAGGAAATATGTGAGAAATAAATGTGTACAGATCTCTCTGGAAAGGCAAAAACATGAATATATTCGTGTCTTTTGTGAATGCTCATCGAAGGGTGATTTAAGAAGTTTTTAATAATCCAGTGGATAGGATGACCCATTCTGTGGATGCTAGTCAGCCTCTTTCCCAGCCGCTCCTGTCATTACCCAGTGGTTTTGTGAACAAAGTAGACATGCTGGCAGAATAGAAGCTGTGCATGGGCTCATCGACATGGACCTCCACTCACCAAGGCTGACCTTGCTGTGGCCACTGCTGAGTGCCCAGTCTGCCAGCAGCAGAGACCAACACTGAGGCCTCAGCATAGCATCATTTCCCAGAGGGATCTGCCAGCTAGCTACCTGATGGCAGGCTGATTACATTGGATTGCTCTGTCATAGAAGGAAAGGTGCTTTTTTTCATACTAAAAGAGAACCTAGACATAGATTTACCTTCCTCTCATACAATTGTCTACCAAATCTACCATCTGGACCTGCAGAATGCCTTATCCACCATCCACTTATCCACACACAGCCTTGCTTCTGATCAGGGAACTCACTTGGAGGCAAATTATTTGCGGCAGTGGGCTCACGATCGTGCATTCACTGGTCTTAACAGACGCCTCATCGTCCTGAGGCCGCTGGCCTGATTGAGCTACAGTAGAATGACCTTTTGTAGACTCAGTTACAGTGCTAGCTAGGTGGCAGTACCTAACAGGGTTGGGGCAGTGCTCTCTGTGAGGTTGTATTTGCTATAAATTAGTGTCTAATATATGATGCTGTTTCTGCCATAGCCAGGATTCAGGAGTCAAGGGCTGGAATGGCAGTGGCCCCGGTCACTATTTCCTCTAATGATTACTAACACAACTTTGGCTTCCTGTCACTGCAATCTTATGCTCTGCTGGTCTTGAGGTCTTAGTAACTCTCTTCATTAATGTCATCTGGTACTTGGTAAGGCCTTTCCACCTGAAAACTTGGGTCTTCCTTGAAGGGCAGCAAATCATAGAATTATTTGTGGACTGTGGAGTCTAGAAGAATTTCTGCGTAATATGGAACAAATGACCTAGCCACTTTGAATAAAGGTCCCTCATCTGAAGCGCGTGAATAATAATACACCTCCTTCAAAGGGTTGTTTTGAAGTTCAGACAAGGTGATGCGTGCCGAGTACATTAGCATGCTGCTTGGACCTGGCCTGTGTGTTTGCACTAAATTCTATTTCTATCCCTTTTTTTGAGGGGAACTTTTTTCCTATGACCACTTGAGTTAAATACTGGCATACCTGATTTTATAGTGCTACACTTTATTGCACTTTGCAGATACTGTGTTTTTTACAAATTGAAAGCTTGTGGCAACCCTGTGTTGAGCACCATTTTTCCAACAGCATTTCCTCACTGCATGTCTCTGTCACATTTTGGTAATTTTCTCAATATGTCAAACTTCTTCATTATTATTACATTTGTTATAGTGATCTAAGATCAGTGATCTTTGATGTTACTATCGCAAAAAGATTACAACCTGCTACAGGCTTAGATGATGGTTAGCATTTTTTAGCAAGAAAGTATTTTTTAATTAGAATATGTACATTGTTTTATAGACATAATGTTGTTGCACATTTAATAGACTACAGTATAATATAAACGTAACTTTTATATGTACAGGGGAACAAAAAAATTCATGTGACTTGCTTATTGTGATAGTCCCTTTATTGTGGTGGTCCAGAACCAAAACCACAGTATCTCCGAGGTACGCTTGTGTTCCATAGTTTGTTTTTGGAATTCCTTCCTTTTATATATTCCCTTTATGTGCTCTGCATCCTTTAGTATTTCAATAATTATTGTCTTTTTTTCATCTTTTTTTTTTTTTTGAGTTGTGGGAAAATTCCTTAAGCCAGTTTTCTAAATCACTAATTTGATTTTCTGTTCACTTCTCACTTTAGGGATTTTAATTGAGTAATTGTGGCTTTTATTTGAAAGCAAGCTTTTATTAATATAGACTGTTTTAATTTTTACATACTAAATCTCCCTTTTGAAAATAAAAAAATATTTTCTACTACAAAATGGTACATAATCAGTATTAAAATTTAGATAATAAAATAGTCACTGTTAGCATTCTGGTGAATATTGCCAGGCTTTTTAATTGTATGTATGAGGGTGAGTCAAAAATTGTCCGCACTCCGGTTATATTAAAACTTCTGTTGGCTGCACTGTCTTATCAGCGTCTTCTGTTCAAGGCTATTGTCTCCCCAGTCACTGCTGTGCAGTGTAAATGTGTAACATCAGTTCATTTGTAACTGTGGTGTGAGCAAAAGTAGATGCTCCACTTGTGATTTGTACAAAAGAAGAGCAGCATGCAGTGATTCGTTTTTTGTGATCTAGGCCTCACCTAGTGAGGGTGTACACATCCACACACTTCTGTTCACACTGTCAACAGTATGCAAAAATTTCATTTTGAGGTGTTAAAGCATCCTCCCTATTATCCTGATCTTGTTCCATCAGACTTTTGCCTGTTCAGTCCCCTGAAAGCAGCCCTATGAGGACGAAGATTCACTTCTGATGAGGAAGTGAAGACAGTGGTGCATTTGTGGCTCGCAGCTCAGCCTAAAACATTTTTTAATGAGGGAATACGAAAGCTTCTTGACAGATGGACAAAGTGTATTGAAAAGCAAGGAGATTATGTTGAAAAATAATGTATTTGTCTTTTCTAAAAGTTAATTAAAATAAATTCAACAGCCAGATTGCAGATAATTTTTGACTCACCCTCATATATGTATGATGAAAGATACCATTTTAATGCTCTTTTACCTCCTTTATAATTTAATAATGTAATAAATTTATGTCAGTAAACAGATATATATCATACTTTTAAATAATAAAATAATGTTTGCTCAGATTTCATTTAAATACAAATAAGAGTTTTTAAATTATTCTTCCTTCTTATAGAAAGGAAGACATTTGCTGTGATTTCTCAGAATGGTATCCTTTTGTGAAGTACTAGATATCTTTATATATTTAGTGATTGTTTTTCCTATTTATTAATATATACAAGGAGAGATTTATGTTTACTATTTTGGAATTTGAGAAAGATTCTGTCAGAAATTGTGTAAGCCCTGTTCAGTGATGTTGGTCATAGCAGTTTTGGTAGGTAAGTGGGCTGCATGACTTCGAGTAGTAGGGAGGAGCTAGCTATTGGTGAGACTGCTGCATGGCAGGAAGGACCCTCCTTTTATTCTTTCCGTGGGAGCAGTGGTAGAACCAGAACTCCAGATGTCTATGTAAAGTGAAGAGAGAGTTCCTGGGCCAGTGAAGTTTATTAGTGAGCCAAGTAGTTGAATTTTCTCCTCTCATATTTGTTGTAATAGTCCTTGTTTGATGAGTCCCATGTTACTTGGAGCAAATCCCCTTTGTAGCATCCTTTTGCCACAACTCCTTTGCTTTGATTAACATGCCACTTTACCAGGTGCAGGTTGAGAATGGACATAAAAGATGGCTGCCTTGTGTGGGGGGCATTGGTAGAATTCCAATAATCCTAGGATTTGTATTTGATCAACTACTCCAATCATTTTTTTTTCCTTCTGGCCCCTGCTGCTCTGGGCTGGTCGGTTCTCCGGATTTGTAGGAGAATAGCATTCACTCACTTGCTCCCTCAGAGGGCTTCTCTTTTGCTGTGTTCAGTCACAGGCTAAGAGGCTTGGCCTATTCCTTCCTGACCATATCTAACAGAAATCTCTCAAAGTGTCTGGCTACTAATGGCATCCTTCTCTGTTTAGTAGGAACCGATTTTTTTTTTTAAACTACCTACTATAATTGTATATTTCTTAGGTCATGCCAGTAGGTTTTTTGGAGGGAAGAATTTAAATTCATGGACTGAAATAACCCTTTGAAAAGAAACTTGTATGCCATCTTCTCCATTGGTCCATGTGAGATAGTTTCATGAAAACTGGGTGTATTGCATCTCCCGCTTTTCCTTTATCTACCATATGTTTCTGTTTTTATAATAGATGATTCAACACATGTTCCTCTTGGAGAAAACAAGGACTACATCAATGCTAGTTATATTAAAATAGTCAGTTCTGGAGAAGAGTATTATTTTATTGCTACCCAAGGACCACTGCCAAATACCACAAATGAGTTTTGGCAGATGGTTTTGGAAAATAATTCTAATGTTATCGTCATGATAACCAGAGAGGTAGAAGATGGAGTTATCAAATGCCACCATTACTGGCCCACTTCTATGAAGAAACCTTTGGAATTGAAAAGCTGTTATATCTTCCTGCAGAACTACCAGATACTTGACTATTTCGTCATTCGAATATTTGAAGTTGTCAAGAAGTCCGTAAGTTTAAAAAAATCAGTATTAGATATATATTTCATTATATAAGCACACATCAGGATGAGAAGTTGGGCATAAGATGGGACATACCTGGGGATGTTTTTTATAGTAACTTGTTTTTACTTCTCCCTGGTACCAGAAACTAAGACAACACCACTTTCACTTTCGCCTAACCAAACTCTGACTGGAGAGGTGAAAAAATTGAAAAGGGGAGTTGGGGCAGTTGATAGTTAGTATTGGAAGTTGCCTAATCGTGGGATGTACTTCAGCTGCTTCTGCTGAGAGTGACAGATACGTATGGAGTCCCGAAGATATGCTGATAACCCCTGTACCAGGCACTGCTGCTCCTCCCTGAGTAGTGGAGAGTTCGGTGTACTCACTGGTATTTCCAGTGACTGCTTTCAGTGAATGTGGTAATATTGAGATCTGTACGGGGTGCTCTGGGGACTCAGAAGGGAAGTACTTAGCTCTCCTTGGGCTGGGGGGAAGATTTGCTAGAGGAGGTGACATCTGGATTGAGAATTACCCCAAATAAGAAAGATGGAAAGAAGAAGTATAAAATAGCATGGGATGTGTATAAAGAGATGTAGGTAGTTAAGTGTTTTTGGATGTAAAAGTTCAATGCCAGGGAGTAATGACAAGTAAGATGAAGCTATAGAAAATAAGTAGAGAAAGGCAGAACATGAAATGGCTTGGATTTCAGCTAAGGAGCATGAACTTTATTATGAAGATAATTAGGAGACATTGAAGAATTTTAGTAAGAAGGGTCCATGACCAACTAGGGCAGTTAGCAGTTAGATAGAAAGCAAAGACTTTGGTGTTTTTCAGATAAAATTGTCAGATTTATAAATGACTTATGACTTGTGACTAATAAGGAGTGTTCAAAAGTTATGCTGTCCAATGTGATGGCCACGTGGCTATTTTAGATTTAAATTATTTAAGCTTAAATAAAATAACAAAGTCAATTCCTCACTTGCAGTAGCCATACTTCTAGTGTTTAGTCACATGTTACTAGTGGCTAACCATATGGGCAACACAGATATAGAGCATTTACATCATTGTAGAAAGTTCTATTGGGAAGTATTGGCCTAGAATAATTCATAGAATAATTTATTTCTTACTCTAACAGACTCAGAAAATAGAAAAGGAATGATTTATAAGAGAAAATGATGTTACATTGCTCTAAGTGGATTTGATTAGCAGGTAGATGATACATGTGTTCTACAGGAATGAAGGGGGTGGGAGTTAAAGCGGAACTTGAAAAGAGTGATGAGATATGGAGTCATCACCAAAGAAGTTGATTGGAGCACAGGCAATGATCAGGAAAAGGGTTGCTGGAGGTACTGAGGTTGGAACCCATAATTTGCAGTAACAATAAAACATGCAACTATGGGGTTATTTTTTTCCCTAACCATGGGATTCCTGAACCCAGATTATGGAACTGACCCAGGAAGGGCTATTGCTTAGTATATGTGACAAGATTCAAAGGATGAAAGCAGTTTGGTAAGAGAATGACTTAGATAATCAACCCTGGAGTCTAAATTTAGGGAGATGAATGGAATCAGGGCCTGGGAAGAAATGGAGGACATCAAGGACAGGAGAGCTCCATTTAATCGCATTGTTGGAGTTGAAGTGAAGCACAAATGAGGTGGTAGCATATGAGCTTCTGCTCAGAAAATGATGTTGGAATCTAAGAACTGGAATATTTTTGATACTGGACATTACAGGTGATGGTAAGTCCGAGGAGTGATCACCTTGTGAGGACTAGAAGAAAGGAATGGTCTCCTCTGCAAGAGAGAAAAATGTGAGGTTAGAGGGTCTGTTTGGCTGTTGAGACCCCAAGTTTGCCCTGTCAGAACCTGTGGTAGGGTGATAGCGATGAGAAGATGAAGCTAAGTGGTATGAAATGCAAAAGGAAGAGGGGTTTTTGTACAAGGAGAAGGAATAATGAGTTGGAAATAGCATTGGGCAGCAAGAGGTATGCCGCTTAATGCTCTGTGGTACCTGGAGCACAGGAGAGTAGGTGGCCTGGATTAGAGCGGGCTGCAGAGTGCAGGGGGAAGGAAGACACCAGTCCCAAATGACATGTGATATGATACATGCTATGGCTGGAGAAGGACAGCATGCTTGGAGAATATAGGCCAGATGGGAGGCCCAGAGGAATGATATGTCTGCAAGGATTTCAATGCTCGGGTCCACCTGTGGAGCCTTGGCAAGGAGTTTAGGATGGTGGCCTTTGGGCTGAGGCCCACAAGCCTCAAAACCATGGGGTTGATGTTTGGAGAATCTGCATCATGACACTGGATCAGGAAAGCAGTGAGGCCCACCTTCATGCAGATTCTCAGTAGTCAACAGTGCAGGAAAGATTTAATCCCTGAAATATGTGATGGAGTTAGAGCTATCCTCAATTTGGTGCCTTTACAAGATTTTCAAGTATCGTTTTCCTCATCCAATTTTGTATACCAATGATTCAAACTTGAGTTTTTCTATTTGGAACTTAGGAAAGTTGTATTTCTATTTGGAACTTAGAAGAAAGAGGTGCATTAGGGAGAAGCAGAGAAGGAGTGAGAAACCCTTCATGAATTTTTTTCATGAGGTGCCCAGTGAAGTAATATGAGGGCTCCACATTGGGGAAGGGGTGAACCCTCTGGAAAGGATGATAGGTAAACTCAAATCGCTTTATCTGTCAACCCCGAGGAGAGTTCCATGACTCAACTTTCAGAGAGCTCAGCACAAGAGTGGGGACCAAAGTCTACTCACATGGTCCTTAACCACCTTGTCCTTGTCGCCAGAGGAGGTTGCCCCCCACAGAACCCGATTAAGCAACTTGACAAGCACCTACCTATTCTATCAATAATTAAATTTAGTATCATAGTATTTAAGCCAAGTTAGATTACTTTTCTATCTTGTTCCTAACACGTTAGCTTATCTTTCACTCTAAGTGTTTTGGATTCTCGGTTTGTTTGGATTCTTCTGTATTCTCATGGTGCAGAAAAAAGATGGTAGAGTTAGATTTGAGAGGACTACATTACAGTCCCAGCTCTAACATATGAGCCTTCTGACCTAGCATACATCTATCAATCACTCAGATTCTTACTTTTTCATCTGTAAAATAAGGGTAACACAGTGCCTGCCTCCCCAGGGTTGATGTGAGGATTAAATGAGATAATGCATGCGAAGTCCTTAGCACAGTACCTGGCAAAGAGTAAGTGCTAAATTCATGTTATCTGTTAGTATTCTTATTTTTATTACCATATTACCGTATAGCCATTATTTTTACTATTTCTGGCATATTAGAAATTAAAAGAAGATTTCTAATGTAAGAATTTGATAAATCTGTCTTCTCTCTCTCCCCCTTCCTCTCTCTCTCCCTCCCTCCTTCTCTCTCCCTATTTCCCACCCTCTCTCTCTTCCTTTCTCCCTCTCTCCCTCCCCTCACCCCACCCCCTACAGACAGGAGCTAGTCACTTTGTAAAACACTTGCAGTTCACCAAGTGGCCAGACCATGGCACTCCTGCCTCAGCAGAAGGTTTTATACATTATGTTCATTATGTGAGGAAGAGCCACCTTACAGGACCCATCGTTGTTTACTGCAGTGCTGGCGTGGGCCAGACACGGGTGTTCCTATGTGTGGATGTTGTGTTCTGTGCCATTGAAAAGAACTTTTCAGTAAGTGTGTGAATTAAGCACATAAACTGATGCTGCTAGTAAACACTGTATTTTTAACAGCCTTCCAATAGCTGAAGACTAATATTTGGCCTTCAAGAGCAACCGAGTAAATAGAGAGCACACGAGCTCTGGATAACTGCTTCTCACTTAACTGCTGCAGGTTCTTGGAGGTGGTTGTAAGGATTAAAGTACATAATGCAAATGAATCGCTTCAGACAGCGTCTGGAGCGTAGTAGGTGCACAGTAAACGTGAGTTCATTTTCCTTTTCCTTCCCTCCACCCACACATATCGTTTTTAGAATCTTGTTAGAGAATGTCAATGATGTGTGCCTATGTTTAATGAACAGAAATACATGCATGTGAGCACATTAGGAAAAAAAAAAGTAGACTTCAGAGTTAATGAGAGGTCCCTGGGTTTGACTCACAGTTTTGCCACACACTAGATTTTGGTGACTGCACATTGCTCATCCTCTCTGAAACCTACTTTTCTCTTATGTAAAATAAGAGTAATAATATGGTTGGGTTCGCGTCAACCATTAACAATTCTTTACCTTCCTCCTAAATTTGGAACCAGCTAAGGGATAGACACAAGACTTAGACATATAGTGATTTTACTATTACCTTTATTATTGATGAATTAGGGATTGTGACTTTGGATCTGTGCCGCAAAGGGCCTACTTACTGAACTGCTTTCCTGTGCTGCAGAAGTGAGGAGGGGAAGACATTTGTTTACCTAGCAGGCACTGGGGCGAAAGCAGCTCTCACCAAGTGCACAAGAAATACGAAAACCCACGGCTCAGTCATTAGACAACAGGGCCTGTGAGGCACTTGCCCTGGTAGGCAAATTCTGCAGAGTTATCTTGCCATCCGAACAAACGTTAAATCTCTGCTCTCTCAGGCTTTATGTAGTTATACCCCAGCCGTGACAAGTTCTTCCCTATGTCAGCAAATTGGCTGCATGGCTTCTGCAACTCTCCCATCCCAAGGTCGTGTGATGTCGGGGATAGAAAAGTAGTGTCTCCCAGGAACTCCCTGGAAGACAGAGGAAGTTTCTTTCTCTCAGAAGCCTGAGCCAGTATATCCCAGCATTTCACTGTTTCTGTTTCCGTTATAGCCCTTTCCCTAAACTCATCCCTGTAGGAGGTGCTGGTCCATTAAGGTCAGTCAGGACTCCTCCAGGCCACAAGGTTGAGAATCAGAGACGCATTGTTTTCCAAAGCAAACTGAGAGTTTTATTACAGAGAATGAATATAAACTGGGTGGTCAAAAAAATGACAAATGTCTTCAAAAGTGCTGAAAATTTAAGTAGTGTGAATCTGATGTCACCTGTTCCCATAATTAATGTTGTTTAATCCTTTGAACAGACAATGCATTAGCATAATTTTTATTTTTTATAGTCATCATTATTAATTTGTTTATATTTGTCCTTATTTTATATTCCTTACAGAAACTGTAAAAACTCTAAATATTGTATTTTATGATTCTAAGAAGCACTTCCCCCCCATCATTATACCTTCTTTAAACTTAAAATGTTTTATATCATCTATCAGCTTAATGGATAGTGTTTTTCTTAAGAGTACATAAAATAGTGATGTATTTTACAATTAAGTATGCTTAGATTGATGGAGAATAGTGGTTCAAAAATAGGAGGTACATGCATTGTTGCCTTCTTGGCTTTCCTTAGAGCCTTGAGCTGTCAAATGTTCTTACTGATGCCCCTCTTTACTCTTTTAAGAAATTTTGTCCACCAGAGCCACTCAAAGTGTGGTCTTGGGCCAGCACCAATCTATGGGTATTTGTTATTTGCAGCAAGATAAGTTTTCTGAAATTGAGAGTAAGCATTTAGAAACTTTCAAAGCAGTTTGATATATTGCTGTGACATCCTAGAGCATGACAGTGGATTGGTCTTGGTGAACTCGGTGTAGACCAGTTTGCATGTTGTGGAACTCACACAGGGAATCTTACGTGCTACAAGCTGCATACCAGCCATGTGTGACTGACATTTCAAGATTAATTTATCAATTGTAACTCTAAAGGATATGAAAATCTGAGAATATGTAACCATTTCTTTTTACTGTTATTTTGTAGTCATGTTTATTTTTTTAAGCTCTTTATTGGAATATAATTGCTTTACACTCTTGTACCAGCTTTTGAGGTACACCAAAGTGAATCAGCTGTATTTATACATATATCCCCATATCCCCTCCCTCCCATGACTCCCTCCCATGCTCCCTGTCCTGGCACTCTAAGGCATCACCCATCATGGAGTTGATCTCCCTTTGTTATACAGCAACTTCCCACTAGCTATCTCTTTTACAGTTGGTAGTGTATATATGTCTATGCTACTCTCTCACTTCATCCCTGCTTCCCCTTTGCACCACCCCACCCCCACCAATGCCGTGTCCTCCAGTCCATTCTCTGCATCTGCATCTTTATTCTTAACCTGTCACTGCGTTCATCAGTACCATTTTTTTTTGATTCCATATATACGAGTTAGCATACAGTATTTGTTTTTCTCTTTCTGGCTTACTTCGCTTTGTATGACAGACTCTAGGTCTATCCACCTCACTACAAATAACTCAATTTTATTCCCTTTTATGGCTGAGTAATATTCCATTGTATATATGTGCTACATCTTCTTCATCCATTCATCTGTTGATGGGCATTTAGGTTGTTTCCATGTCCTGGCTATTGTAAATAGTGCTGCAATGAACATTATGTTTCTTTTTGGATTATGATTTTCTCTGGGTATATGCCCAGGAGTGGGATTACTGGATCATATGGTAGTTCTATTTTTAGTTTTTGAAGGAACCTCCAAACTGTTTTCCAATGAAAGCTGTACCAACTTACATTCCCACCAACAGAGCAGGAGAGTTCCCTTTTCTCCACACCCTCTCCAACATTTATTGTTTCTAGATGTTTTGATGATGGCCATTCTGACCAGTGTGGGGTGATACCTCGTTGTAGCTCTGACTTGCATTTCTCTAATCATTAGTGATGTTGAGCATCTTTTCATGTGTTTGTTAGCCATCTGCATGTCTTCTTTGGAGAAATGTCTATTTAGGTCTTCTGCCCATTTGTGGATTGGGTTATTTACTTTTTTGGCATTAAAGTGCATGAACTGCTTATATATTTTGGAGATTAATCCTTCATCCGTTGCTTCGTTGGCAAGTATTTTCTCCCATTCTGAGGGTTATCTTCTTGTCTTGTTTATGGTTTCTTTCACTGTGCAAAAGCTTTTAAGTTTTATTAGGTCCCATTTGTTTATTCTTGATTTTAATTCCATTATTCTAGGAGGTGGGTCCAAAAGGATCTTGCTTTGATGTATGTCATAGAGTGTTCTGCCTGTGTTTTCCTCTAGGAGTTTTATAGTGTGTGGCCTTACATTTAGGTCTTTAGTCCATTTTGAGTTTATTTTTGTGTATGGTGTTAGGAAGTGTTGTAATTTCATTCTTTTACATGTTGCTCTCCAATTTTCCCAGCACCACTTACTGAAGAGGCTGTCTTTTTTCCATTGTATATTCTTGCCTCCTTTGTCAAAGATAAGGTGCCCATATGTGCTTGGGCTTACCTCTGGGTTCTCTATTCTGTTCCATTGATCTACTTTTCTATTTTTGTGCCAGTACCATACTGTCTTGATCACTGTGGCCTTGTAGTATAGTTTGAAGTCAGGAAACCTAATTCCTCCAACCCCCTCTTTCCTTCTCAAGATTGCTTTGGCTATTCAGGGTCTTTTGCATTTCCATACAAATTGTAAGATTTCTTGTTCTAGTTCTCTGAAAAATGCCATTGGTAATTTGATAGGGATCGCATTGAATCTGTAAATTGCTTTGGGTAGGATAGTCATTTTCACAATGTTGATTCTTCCAATCCAAGAACATGGTATGTCTCTCCATCTGTTTGTATCATCTTTGATTTCTTTCATCAGTGTCTTATAGTTTTCTGCAAACAGGTCTTTTGCCTCCTTAGGCAGGTTTATTCCTAGGTATTTTATTCTTTCTGTTGCAATGGCAAATGGGAGAGTTTCCTTAATTCTTTAATTTCTCTCTCTGCTCTTTCGTTGTCAGTGTATAATGCAAGGGATTTCTGCACATTAATTTTGTATCCTGCTACTTTACTAAATTCATCAATTAGTGTTAGCAGTTTTCTGGTAGTCTTTCAGGTTTTCTATGTATAATATCATGTCATCTGCAAAGAAGGGACAATTTTACTTCTTCTTTTCCAGTTTGGATTCCTTTTATTTCATTTTCTTCTCTGATTGCTGTGGCTAAAACTTCCAAAACTATATTGAATAATAATGGTGAGGGTGGGCACCCTTGTCTTGTTCCTGTTCTTAGAGGGAATGCTTTCAGTTTTTCACCATTTAGAATGATGTTGGCTGTTGGTTTGTCATAATGGCTTTTATTATGTTGAGCTAATTTCTTTCTATGCCCATTTTCTGGAGAGCTTTTATCATAAATGGCATGACATTTTGTCAAAAGCTTTCTCTGCATCTATTGAGATGATCATATGGTTTTTATCCTTCAATTTGTTGATATGATGTATCACACTGATTGATTTGCATATATAGAAGAATCCTTGCATTCCAGGGATAAACCCCACTTGATCATGGTGTATGATCTTTTTAACCTGCTATTGGATTCTGTTAGCTAGTGATAATGGCCTGTAATTTTCTTTTTTTGTGACATCTTTGCCTGGTTTTGGTATCAGGATGATGGTGGCCTTGTAGAATGAGTTTAGGAGTGTTCTTCCTTCTGCTATATCTTGAAAGAGTTAGAGAAGCATAGGTGTTATCTCTTCTCTGAATGTTTGATAGAATTCTCCTGTGAAGCCATCTGCTCTGGGCTTTTGTTTTTTGGGAGATTTTTGATCACAGTCTCAATTTCCATACTTGTGATTGGTCTGTTCATATTATCTATTTCTTCCTGGTTCAGTCTTGGAAGATTGTGTTTTTCTAAGAATTTATCCATTTCTTCCAGGTTATCCAATATATTGGCATACAGTTGCTTGTAGTAGTCTCTCACGATCTTTTGTATTTCTGCAGTGTCTGTTGTTACTTCTCCTTTTTCATTTCTAATTCTGTTGATTTGTGTCTTCTCCCTTTTTTTCCTGGTGAGTCTGGCTAATGGTTTATCAATTTTGTTTATCTTCTCAAAAAACCAGCATTTAGTTTCATTGATCTTTGCTATTGTTTCCTTCATTTCTTTTTCATTTATTTCTGCTCTGATCTTTATGATTTCTTTCCTTCTGCTCACTTTGGGGTTTCTTTGTTCTTCTTTCTCTCATTGTTTTAGGTATAAGGTTAGGTTGTTTATTCAATATTTTTCTTGTTTCTTGAGGTAGGACTGTATTGCTATAAAATTTCCTCTTAGAACTGCTTTTGCTGCATCCTTTGGGATGTCATTTGTTTCTAGGTATTTTTTGATTTCCTCTTTGATTACTTCATTGATTTCTTGGTTGCTTAATAGCATATTGTTTAGCCTCCATGTGTTTGTATTTTTTACACTTTTTTTCCTGTAATTGCTATCTAGTCTCATGGCATAGTTAGTGGTCAGAGAAGACACTTGATATGATTTCAATTTTCTTGAATTTACTGAGGCCTGATTTGTGACCCAAGATGTGATCTATCCTGGAAAATGTTCCATGTGCACTTGAGAAGAAAGTGTATTCTGTAGTTTTTGGATGGAATGTCCTATAAATATCAATTAAATTGAGATGGTCTAATGTGTCATTTAAAGCTTGTGTGTCCTTATTTATTTTCTGTTTGGATGATCTGTCCATTGATGTAAGGGGGATGTTAAAGTCTCCTACTGTTATTGTGTTACTGTTGATTTTCCCTTTTATGGCTGTTAGCATTTGCCTTATGTATTGAGGTGCTCCTATGTTGGGTGCATAGATATTTACAATTGTTATGTGTTCTTCTTGGATGGATCCCTTGATCATTATGTAGTGTCCTTCCTTGTCTCTTGTAATAGTCTTTACTTTCAAGTCTAATTTGTCTGATATGAGTATTGCTACTCCAGCTTTCTTTTGACTTCCATTTGCCTGGAATATCTCTTTGTATCCCTTTACTTTCCGTCTGTATGTGTCCCTTGGTCTGAAGTGGGTTTCTTGTAGGCAGCATATAGAAGGGTCCTGTTTTTGTATCCATGCAGCCAGTCTGTGTCTTTTGTTTGGAGCATTTAATCCATTTACATTTAAGGTGATTATTGACATGAGTGTTTCTATTACCATTTTCTTAATTGTTTTGGGTTTGTTTTTTGTAGGTCTTTTCCTTCTCTTGTGTTTCCTAGTTAGAAAAGTTCCTTTAGCAATGGTTGTAAGGCTGGTTTGGTGGTGTTGCATTCTTTTAACTTTTGCTTGTCTGGAAAGCTTTTGATTTCTCCATCAAATTTGAATGAGATTCTTGCTGGGTAGAGTATTCTTGGCTGTAGGTTTTTCTCTCTCAGGACTTTCAGTATATCCTGCCACTCCCTTCTGGCCTGCAGAGTTTCTGCAGAAAGATCAGCTGTTATCCTTATGGGGTTTCCCTTATATGTTATTTGTTGCTTTTCTCTTGCTGCTTTTAATATTTTTTCTTTGTGTTTAATTCTCGTTAGTTTGATTAATATGTGCTTTGGTGTATTTCTCCTTGGGTTTATTCTGTATGGGATTCTCTGCACTTCTTGGACTTGACTAATTATTTCCTTTCCTATGTTGGGGAAGTTTTCCACTATAACCTCTTCAAATATTTTCTCAGACCCTTTCTTTTTTTCTTTGTCTTCTGGGATGCCTATGATTCGAATGTTGGTGCACTTAATGTTGTCACCAAGGTCTCTGAGACTGTCTTCCATTCTTTTTATTCTTTTTTCTCTTTCCTGCTGTGTAGCAGTTATTTCCCCCATTCTGTCTTCCAACTCACTTATTCATTCTTCTGTCTCAGTTATTCTGCTGTTTAGAATAAAAAAAATGGAAATGTATAAAAGATAGAGAAGGGAAGGAAGTAGGAGAGATAAAGTCAGCCCTTCAAAAAAGTTAGCTAGAAATAGAAATACATAAAAAGGCTAAAAATAAAAATAGAATGAAAAATATGTTGTAAAACGTGTAGATCCCTTAGGACTAAGATCATAATTAATTAAAAAAAAAAAAAAAAACTAGAAGTGACTCCAGAATGGACCAGATCAGTAGACTTAATAATAATATTTCTGTTTCCTTGGGGTCTCAGCTGTAAGTGTCCTTCTATCTGCCTTGGGCTTTTTGTATTACTCTGCGACCAGTAGACCTTCCTTTATTGTTCGTCTGTAAGTGCTGGTGTATGGGGAGAGAGAGTGTACAATAGTGGCTCCTTCCCCTGGGAGTGAGTGAGCAGTGGCGCCCTGCCTGGGTTGCAGCAGCTCAGGTGGCAGTGGCAGTGCCTGTTGCAGATGGAAGCCAGCAGCTCAGGTGCAAACAGAATGTCTCCAGAGCTGGGTCACTCTGTGGACTTTTGGCTCTTGGCTGCAGGCATTCTAGGCCAGCCCCACCTGGGGGCCTTTGTTATCCCTGAGTTGGACAGCCAGGCCCAGAGTGGGTCTTTCTTCGTCTGTTGCAGGCACCGAGAGACTCCAACCACGGCTCCTCCCCCGCTTATGAGTCAGCAGTATTGAGCCGCCGCCCAACTTTCTGTGGTAGGCATTCTCCACTGTGGATTTCTTCCCTCCTGTCCCCTCAGTCCATCTCCCTAGGGCCAATGTTTCTCACCCTGAACCAGTTCTCTGGTTCCCATGTTCCAGCTCCCAGACCCCCTGTTCAGCTGTGAAGCTATGTTTCAGTCTGGACATGCTGAGCCATGGTGCAGACCCTCCATGTGTTTCTCACTCTTTCCCATCTGCCACAGATCAGCCGCTTCACCCTCTTTGAACAGTCCCAAATGTCTCCCTTCTGACCCAGGGAAATTCCCTGTTGGAGAAGGGGTTTCCCCATCAGATAAGGGATGTTTCCCCAAATTCGGCAATCTCCCCTCTGCTTCAACTTCCCCCACCCCAGGTTGTGGGGCCCATCCCTTTCCTTTCTTCTCCTCCTCTTTCTCCCTTTTCTTTTTTTCCCCCTCTGTCCTATCCAGTTATGTCGGGATCTTTGCAGTCCTTTCTGGTGTCTGAGGTCTTCCGCTGATGTTCAGCTGGTTCTCTGTGGGAATTATTGCATCTTTTGATGTATTCCTGATGCATCTGTGGAGAGGGATGCATTCCACGTCCTTCTACTTTGCTGCCCTCTTTCTTCCCCTTTTTTCCTTTGTGCTTTGTCTAATTTCACTTGCTCACAGGATACTGTGTACAGAAGCCTCACACCAGGCCCTTCAGACCAGAGTTCCCAGGGCCAAATGGCTGTGCCCACACCTCAGCTTGGAGTTAATTTTTTTATAAGGGGCAAGGTTTAAGTCAAGGTTCACAGGTTTTTTTTGTTTTTTATTTTTTGCCTACAGATGTCCAGTTGTTCAGTACCACTTGTTGAAAAGGCTATTCTTTGTCCACTGAACTGTTTTTCGCACCCTTTTTAGAAATCCTTGGGACTATTTGTATGGGGCCTATTTCTAGTTCCATATTCTGTTTGATTGATCTATGTGTGTATCCTTTTGCCATTACCACCCTTTGGATTCCTGTAGCTATATAGAAAGTCTTAACTTCAGAGAGAGTAATTCTTTCTCTTTCAAAATCGTTTTAACTATTATAGGTCTGTGCCTTTCCATATAAATTTTAATATTAACTTGTCTATATTTACAGAAAAGCTTGAGGGATTTTGATAAGAAGAATTGACATTTTTATTATGTTAGATCTTCCAATATGAACATGGTATGTCTCTCAATTTATTTAGGTCTTCTTTGATTACTTTCATCAGCATTTTGTCATTTTCAGCATACAGCTTTTGTACATATTTTGTTAGATTTATCTTATTTCATTTTCTTTGAAGCAATTGTAAGTGATATTGGGTTTCTACTATCATGTTTATTGTATGTAAATGTATGTAGAAATGCAGTTGATTTTTGCATGTTGATCTTGTATCCTGTGATCTTATTGAACTCACTTATTAGTTCTAAGAGGTTTTTTGTCCTGTTCTGTTTTCTTTTTGGATTCCTTTGTATTTTCTACATAAACGATCATTCCATCTGCAAGTAGGGACAGACTTATCTCTTCCTTTCCAATTTTTCTGGTCTTTTCTTTTCTGGTCTTTTTGCACTACCTGGAAATTCTTTTTCTAGTCTTATTGCACTACGTGGAACTTCGAGTGTAGTGGTGAAAACAGGTGGTGAGAGCAGACATTCTTGCCATCACTAATATTAGGGGGAAAGCAAATTAAAATCATTTGTTCTGTGGAAGAGCCTATGAAGTAGATGAAAAGACAGGCTACAGACTTGGAGAAACTGTTTGTTAGCCACATATCCAACAAAGGTCTCACATTTAGAACATATAAAGAACCCTCAAAACTCAATAGTAAAATAAATAAATAAGCATTCAGTTAGAAAATGTTTCAACAAAGAGAATGTATCAATGACAAATAAGCACATGGAAAGATGTTCAGCTTTTTTATCCTTTAGGGAAATGAAATTAAAACTATGATGAAACATCACTAGACATCTATCAGAAAGGCTAATATAAAAAATAATGACAACACCAAATGCTGGTGAAGATTTGAAAAAACTAGATTACTTATGCATTGCTCATAGGTATGTAAAATGGTATGCAGTGTATCCAGTCTGGAAACTAGTTTTAAAAATTCTTTAAAAAAACAAGCAGAACTAAACTAAACTTACCACATAACCCTAGCAATAACATTCTTGGGTGTTTATTCCATAGAAGTGAAAACTTAGGTTCACACAAAAAAACCTGGGAAACAACCTAGATGTCCTTCAACAAGTTAATGGTTAAAAAAATCGGTACATGTCCATAGTGTGGAATACTGTTTAGCAATAAAAAGGAATGAACTCTTGATATACTCAATTTGGATGAATCTTGAGGCAATTAGGCTAAATGAAAAAAAGTTAGTCTCAAGAAGTTAGATAGTACATGATTCCATTATGTAATCCCCTTGAAATAACAAAACTATAGAGATGGAGAGCAGGTTACTGGTTGTCAGGGGTTGGGGGTAAGGTTGGGATGGGTGGTAGTTCTAATGGATAGCAGGAGGAAGTCTTGTGGTGGAACAGTCATGCATCTTGATCGTGGTTGCAGTTCCATGAATCTTCACATGTGATAACATTGTAGAGAACTACACCTACACACATACATGCCCTCGCTCACAAATGATTACACATAAAACTGGCAAAATCTGAATAAGCTCTGTAGATTGTACCAATGTCAATCTCCTGGTTTTGATATACTCTAGTTATATAGGATGGTATAATTGGAGGAAACTAGGTGAAAGATACACAGACTCTCCCTGTACATTTTTTTGCAACTTACTATGTATGTATAATTATTTCAATATAAAAATTTTAAAGGCTTAATTAAAATTTTATTATAGAAATGAAAAGTCATAAAAATAAAGACATGCTTACATTTTCTCTGATTTTTATGTACTTCTGGGTTATAGCTGACAGTTGACAAACCTTAAATTTCATGTGGGCTTGCAGCACATGGCTGGTCCTCAGCTTGTACCACATGTGACTTTTCAGGCAAGTTCAGCAACACCTAAGCTGGTCTATATCCTGTTCCACTGATGTGGCTCCCGGATGCTGTGCCACTGTCAGATTGCCATGAAGAGTTTCTAAACACTTATTACCGGTTTCTGGACTCATCTCATTGTGGTCTAGCAATAGCCCTTTGCAGACCTGCACCAGCTTAGCAACCACACTGTGTAGTACTGGTCTTTGTGCACAGGTGCAGAATCTGGTGTTGGGCCAACTGTTGCTCAGGGTCTCCATTTGAGTTAAGAGGGCTCTATATATGAGAAACAGCTGTGTTACTGTTGTGACTAGAAAAAGTCTTCTATGCTCAGACTTTTGCAGAATCACAGTGCTGCTTTAAGTTCTCCCTTTGGAGAACAGAAAAGTATACACGGGGCAAATTTGTTGTTATTTCTTTTGGAGAGCATTTCTTATTATAAATAATTGCTTCCTGCTTTTTCCTGGAAACCCTTTTAAACAAGTCTTCCTTATCCATTAGACTAGGTTAAACATAGTACATTTTCTTTTGGCTGAAAATGAGAACTTTCTGGTTAAACTCTGATATATCTTTTACTGGAAAGAAGTATGGCATATTTCTTTGGCATCTGTGGGTTTTGTGTTTCCCCCCTCTATGGATAATACAAAATTACTGTCATCCTGTTACAGTTCAACATCATGGATATAGTGGGCCAGATGAGAGAACAACATTATGGAATGATCCAAACGAAGGTAGGTCTCACCACATACATTCTAATAAGAACAATAATAAAGATAAACATTATATAGCACATTACAATTTGTAAAGCTCTTTTACCTACACAATTTCATCAAATTCTCACTGTTTGAGGTAGACATTAGTTATGCTCTGTTATTTCTGATGAAGTTTTTCAAGTTCAGAGCAGTGAAGTTTGTTCCATAAGGTTATTCAGATAGCAAGTGGAGGAGCCAAGGCTGAAACTGAAGTCTCCTAATGCCCAAACACATACTTAATCCATAATGCCGTGTTATTTAAGTAACATATCTAAAGTTATTTTCCATAAATTTCTGGACGGCAGTTTTGGCATATTTATTATATTTGTAACTGAAATATCAAAGTCATTGGCATGTCATAAAAAAGATATCATTTATCTCACAGATTAGCTACATTAATCATTGGGGGGATCAAAAGACTATGGATAATGAAAACAAACAGGTACCCCAAAATCTGTTTTAGGGTTTTTTAAGACAGTGTTCAATGATATGAAGTGTTTCATTTGAACTAGGTATGCCTGAAAGGTCTGGGGCACCATCTAAAGAAAAGTTTAAATTTGATTTATCCAGTGAAGATATAAAGAGATTGAAATTGAGTCAGTTTCCCCTGTGTTCAGTTAAACTTCAGTTAACTAGTTCTAGACCTAGAACTATATTATTATCATTTATCCTCCTGATATTTTTAAAAAAGCATATTTACATAAAGAAGTTCTTGGTTAAATGTTTGCTCTTCTTAGGCACTTTTCTTTGTGGTTGAAAAGTACAAATGTGTTTTATGAAAGTGGATATTGGTATTCAATTAACATTCCATTGTTTTTCATGTATATGTATTTAGGAGCAGTATATCTTTTGTTATAAAATTGTGCTTGAAGTTCTTCAGAAGCTTCTGACTTTAAAGTAAAACTTCTGTTGCCACACACTTGAAATTACCAAATGGCTTAGAGCCTCCTTGTAAAGAACATGTTCGAGCTGTGCTGAAGGGCATTGCTTTTGCAAATGTGCTTTCTTGGTGTATCATTTGACTTTCTTTCTGACAACTCCCTGAAGGCAGCATCATTTGGTTTGGGATGAACAGTGTTTACCCACTGATCTTACTTAGGTAACATCAAGTAACCTCCCACATTTTCCAGTGAAATGAAAGTTACATAAAACAACTGCAGCCTATTTGGTTGAAGGGATTACAGAACCCAATGAATGACTTAAACTGTATTATTTAAGATTTTATTTGGAAAGACAGCTGAAGGGAGCTGAGGATTTTCTGGATCACAAGATCGCAAGACCACATCATGACCTCTTACAGATATTTTCAAGACGGATACGTATCCAAGTTTTTTAGCTAGAGTCTGTACTTGTAGGTGGTATTTGAATAACTTAGGTCACTAAAGAGTCCAATTAGGATGGGTTAACTTTCTGTGCAAATTGGATTCCATTTTCCTATACTTCTATACTCTTGTGGGGTCCCAGGGACCGCAGAGGACAAGCTGCCTTTCTAGAGCAGCTGGACAAGGACCTGTTGGTCTGGGGAGCATTTTCATGGGTGGGCAGAGTTCCTCCTCTCCATCACATGAGCACACTCGTGAAAGGTCCAAAACTAAAATAGATGTTTATATAGAAAGTCCAAGAGGAAATTTTTGTCCGTCTTGAGTTCTTTCCTATCCCACCCTAACACTTAACATATTACTCAGTCTGCTTTGTTAAAAGCAAATATTACATTTTACTTACCTCTTACTCTCTGCCCTTTAGCTAACCAATAAACTTTGATACAAGCTTTATTACGTACTTCTGAATATCTCTTATGCCAGATATATTTTTTCACTAAAATCTATGATAATTATTTTTTTCTTCAGAGTTCCATTAAATCATTTGTTTCCACTACTGCCCCACCTCTGCTGTAACATTTAGAAGTTGGCTTTGGGAACCAGATTTTGGAAAGCCAAATTCATAGTTGTGAAAACGAAAACTTCCATATTCTGTTTTTGAAAAGATGTGGCCATTATTACATTCATCTTATTAAAGGACTTTGCTTCATGCAATTGCAGTGATACTTTGGTCAAGGAATTTTAGTGACCATTTATACTTGATTATAAACTATAAAGCAAGTGATGTATGTCTTTGTATGATGTAATTCAGTGGAGATCAGAATAGTCTATGCATTATATTGAGAAAGTTTCTAATATTAATCTGTAAATCTTGAATGTTTAAGAGGCTTATTTTGTTCCCTTAGCTGAATGAATACTTGAATTGGTTGAATTAAAATTGATAATTCTCATTTTAAAAATAATTATATGCTGGAAATGTACTTTGTATTGAATGGAATTGATGATTTTACCTATTTAAATTGTTTATATAAATAATAGTCTGTGCTAAACATTAATTTAATTTTGATGATTGACTTTTAACATTTGTATTACTTTTTATATTTTCTCTACTGTAAAATAATAGACATAATGTGCAAGAATATTTCCGAGAAGGATTCTGTGCTCTTATTTAAATTAAAAGATTTACTATTTATTGCCTGAAGTATTTCTTTATTATTTGGGCCTTGAAATGTTCTTATAAAGAAAAATTCTATAATTCTCAATGGTAAACATGTCTATTCTTTAATATGTGCCTCATATTTTTGTAGCTGGACTAATTTTTAGTTTTTCAGGGAAATTCAGTAAGTAAGTATGGAAATATTGATTACATTTGTCCTTATTTCATTTTTGGGAGGTGAATTCCAAATTGAAACTTTTTGACTAATTGAAATACTAAGTTTTACACCAAAAATAAATCAATTTTTGTCTAGGATATGAATATGAAACTCCCATCGACACCTTTGTCAGTTTATGAATGCTTATTTAGAGGAAATTTTAAAATATTTAAATATAAGCATATACACATATATTAACTTTCAACTTTAAATACCTATTTTTTCTAAATTGTATGTGTTTCACGAACTTATATGTTGGACCCAGCCTTTTCAGAAATAAACATTGTAGGTTTCATTCTTATATAAGTCTTAGCAATTTATTTTTGTTTGGACGTTCACCCCCAAACTGTCTAAAACACTACTGAATTTTCAATTAAGTTTACAATTGTTACACAAAGGTCATTTCAGTGATTTATTTATATTGAAAAATCTCAAAGGAAAACACCGTAAATAACTCTAAAACAAATAAGTTTCACTTCCTATTTAATTTTTCTTAATCCCGGGGAAGAATTAATTTTCTTCCATGTTGTCTTGAGGTTCAAGTAATTGAACCAAGAGATTAGAAAGTGTTCACTAAGTAAAAACAGGTCAGTGGTGGGGATGATGGATCGCTCGGTGGAGAACTCAATTTGTCCACAGCCACAATCAAAGAGCAACAACTAATGACCTCATAATAAAACAATTTGAGTTAGAAGGAATCTTAAAGGATATCTAATGCAACCATCATATCTGAAACTTGAACATTTTTTAGACACTACTAGCAAGAGACATAATATTTGGAGTTGAAAAAATAGAGCCTTCCGATTAGCAAAACAATACCTCCTGTCAGCACTATAGGTGAGTACTGCTCTAGAGTTACCCAGCCAACCTGATAAGATTACAAAAAGGTATAACTGGTATAAATATTGGAAAGTTAGAACACAATAATCTTTTGTTTGGATATCTTGCCCACATAGAAATAGACTCAACTAAAGTATAGTATTATGAAATTCATTATGAAGTATGAGTAAAAGATATCTATGCACCAAAAATTAATCTTTTTCTATATCAGGGGTCAGCAAACTATGGCCTGCAGGTGAAGTCTGACCTATTGCCTGTTTTTGTAAATAGAGTTTATGGCCATTTCTTTATATATTATCTATAGCTGCGTTTGTGCTCCAATGGCAGTGGCAAGGTGGCAGAGATCATATGGCCCGTGGAGCCTAAAATATTTATCATCTGGCCCTTTAAAGAAAAAGTTGGCCAACCCCTGTTATATATCTTTAATAGGAAAAATATCTCTGAGCAATACGGATATGTAACATATATATTTTATAAAATGTATAAAATGCTTAAGATTAAATTTACCCAGAACTTGACCAGTTGATGTTCATATTCTGAACGAATAGTAAATGCATGAAAAGAACCATGATACTTTTGAAAAAGAAAAATTAATTGTGAGGAAGGGAGAGGGTTTGCTTTAGCAATAGTCAAAGTATTGTCTAAAGTCACAGTAATTAAAACAATGTAATACTGGTACAGGGATACATAAATGGCTCAATGGAACAAAATAGTCAAGAAATAGACTCCATAGACTCCTATATACTTGTGAATATTTAATATATATTGTATGCTAAAATAGCATTTCAAATCCAGAACTTCAAAATATATGAAGCAAAAACTGATAGAACTGACAAAATGGGAAAGATAGAAGAATCTGCAATTATAGTTACAGATTTCATCTCTTAATAGGTGATAGAATAAATAGACAGAAAATCAGTAAGGAAATAAAAGATTTGTATAACACCACCAACCTGCTTGACCTAATTGGTATTTGTAGAGCACTGCACCAAACTATAGGAGAATAAACACTTTTTCAAGTGCATGTGGAACATTCACCAACAGAGATTATATTTGGGGTTCAAAATAGTTTCAATATAATTCAAAGGAAAGGAACTATATTTATGGAATTAAGTAGAAATCAATAATATAAATATATTTCAAAAATTCCAAAGTATTTGGAAATTTAACAATGTACTTCTAAATAACTTATGGGTCAAATAATAAAAGAAAAATTAGAAGATATTTTGAACTAAATGAAAACACAACATATCATAACTTGTGAGATGCAGTGACAAAGTTTAGAGGGAAAGTCATATGCTTGGTTGGGCTATGCTGAATTTGCTATGCCCGTGGGACCTCCAAGTGTCTCTGCAAGTCTGATGTTAGAAGGATTCCTGAGGTGAAGACCTAGATCCTAGAGAACGTTTGCCTTGAAAGTGACGTTTGAAGGCATGGGGATGGATGAGCTCCTCCAAAGAAAGTGAGGTGGAGGCTGAGAGCAGCGCCCGGGGGAATGTCAACATTCATCCCCACCTTGACTACCCTTCACGGCCCAGCCTAAGAGCCATGGTTCTTCTTTCATGAAGCCTCCTAACACTCTTCTCTCCCTCCTCCGATTCTTTCATCAGTGCCTTTCAAACTCTGTGGTGAAAAACCTGTTTTATTTACAAACAGATGGACCCCAAAACAGCCAAAATAGCCAACAGATATTTACTGGAAAGTGTGGTGGACTAATCTGAGAACAGCAGCTGAAACTGATTATCATTACTGTCCACTTCAAGAGTGAGTAAGTGCAAGCAGCACTTGGTAGGGCCTGAAGGGGTTGGAGCAGTCTAGTTCTTATCTACTCTCAAGGTGGACCAGCCAAGACTTTTCCAGAACAGAGTCCCACACTGAAGAGAAATTGTAGAATCAAAATTGAGCAAAACAGGGATAATAGGGATGCATAAAAGAGAAGGTCCCTATAAAAGTGAGTGAGGGGAACAGAGCTGGGAAACATGCATTTTTGATTAATTAATTAATTTACTGGCTGCATTGGGTCCTCGTTGCTGAGCGAGGGCTTTCTCTAGTTGTGGTGAGTGGGGATTACTCTTCATTACAGTGCATGGGCTTCTCATTGCGGTGGCTTCTTGTTGCTGAGCACAGGCTCTAGGTGCATAGGCTTCAGTAGTTGCAGCATGCAGGCTCAGTAGTTGTGGCTCACGGGCTCTAGAGCTCAGGCTCAGTAGTTGTGGCACATGGGCTTAGTTGCTCTGAGGCACGTGAGTTTTTCCCGGACCAGGAACCGAACCCGTTTCCCCTGCATTGGCAGGCGGATTCTTAACCACTGTGCTACCAGGGAAGTCCCAGACCTATGTATTTAATGTTTTGAAATATAAAAGAATTACAAGGGAGAAATTATAGTATGCAAATGACTATATGACCTAACAAGGTAGATATAATAACTTAAAATGGGGGAGAATGGGTATCCTATAGGCAAAAAATGTTTAAGTGATTTTGGTAATAACTGGTAGAGTAGTATTGGATTATTATTTTGAGACTATAAAGTAAATGAGTAATTATGGGATATTTGAATTCAGTCATCCTCTGTGTCATTTTGAATGAGGACTCTTCAATGTGGAAGAAAAAAGATACAGGTATAATATACAAGTTAAGTAAAAACGTTATAGTTCTCAATTGAAAATAACAATATGAACTCGGAGTATTTAGATGTTAGAAAGATAGATAGATAGATGCTTTATCAACTTAAGTGGCCTAGAAACAGTGATCAACTTAGTAAAAATGAGCATCCCTATAGTGCCCAGATTTTGATTTCTAAATCTTTCAAGAATGAAAGTGACATAAAGACATTTTCAGACACAACAAAACTGAGAGAGTTTGCTTCCAGCAGAGTACCCTAAAGGAAATTCTAAAAGTGAAAGTGCCAGAAAATTATCCCAGATGCGTTAAGAGCAAAGAATGGGTTAATGTTTTGTTGGGTTTAAAATATACATATTGAATTAAAATATGTTACAACACTAACATATTGGTTGGGAAAGATGTAAATAGATTTAAAATGTTCTAAGGTTCTTGTACTCTTCAATACAGGGTAAATTTACTAAATAATATTAGATTTTGCTAACTTTAAAATGCTTCTTATAATTTCTATTGTAATTATTAAAATAATAGGAAAAGTCTATAATTTCCAAATTAAGAGAAGATAAAATATAGGCAAGACAGGAAAGAAAAAGAAACACAGAAGGTGGTGCAAATAAAAAGCATATAAAAAGAGAGTAGATTGAAGCCCAAGATATCAGTAATTATAATAAGTGATAAGTGTATGAAATGCTTAAGGTAAATGCCAAAAAACATCAAGAAAGAAATTTAAAACATAAGGATACAAAAAGGCTTAAAGTAAAATGGTGTAAAAAAGGATGCAAACACTAGGCAAAAGAAAGCTGGTATGCTCTATTACTTTTAGACAAAACAGAATTTTGGCAAAAAGCATTGCTAGAGAGGTTCACTGGAAATATATGACCACTCTAAATTTACATGCACCTAATAACAGGACCTTAAAAAATATATACGAAATAAATGAAGCATATATATAAAAATAAAAAATTATAAAGAGATAGATAACCACAAAATAATAGTGGGGGTTTTTAAACCTCTCTTAGTAATTAATAAAACAAGCAGACAAAAATCAGTGAGACTATGGGAAGAAGACAGCCATCTACAAGCCAAGGAGAGAGGTCTCAGAAGAAACCAAATCAACACCTTGATCTTAGACTTTTACCCTTCAGAATTTTAATAAAATAAATTTCTGTTGCATAAACCAAAAAAAAAAAAAAAAAGTCAGTGAGACCAGAAGAACATGATATACTCAATTGATGAAAGAACATATGTAAAAGATTGCACTCGACTGCAAAATATACTTTTTTTTCAAGCTGTCATGACACTTATAATACTCTCCCACCAAAATGACCATATCCTGGGCCATAAAGCAAATTACAATTTATTTCAAAATAATTGAAATAATAAGCAGTGTGTTTTCTAAACCAAATGCAGTTGGTGCTGGAAATTAGTAACAGAGTGATAACTGGAAAAGCCACATATATCTGAAACTGAAGAAATATATTTTTAAATAAATAATGGCACAAAGATAAAAATCACAATCAAAATAAATTTGGAACTGAAAATGAAATTAGTACATTTAAAACCTTTTGTGAGAGAGCTAAAGCAATGTTTAGAGGAGAATCTCTAGCCTTACATACATATATTAGGAAAGAAAGAACAAAATTACTAAGCTAAATAAGCATTGATCTCAGGAAGTTAAAGGATAGCAAAATTAACCAGAGTAAAGTAGGAAGGAAGTTAAGACAAGAAATGAATGACATAGAAAACAAATATATTATAAAGGGGAATCAACATAGCTTGATCAAAACTGGTTCTATTAAGACTGATCCAGAAAAATGAGAGAAGGTACAAATAACAAAGAGCAAGAATGGACAAAAAAGGTTATTTCATTTTAGAATTTGGAGACTTTAGAAAAAAGAAAATGTAGGCTCTAAAAGTAAAGGCAACGAAAGCAAAAATAAATTAGTGGGAGTATATTAAACTAAAAAGCTTCTGTACAGCAAAGGAAACCATCAGTGAAATGAAAAAGGCAACCTACGGAACGAGGTAAAATATTTGTAAATCATATATCTGATAAGGGGTTAATATACAAAATATATAAAGAACTCATACAACTCAATAGCAAACAACAACAACAACAACAAACCAACAAAAAACAAGCAAACTGATTTAAAAAATGGGCAGATGATCTGAATAGACATTTTTCCAAAGAAGATACAGAAGTCCAACAGGTACAATAAAAGATGCTCAACATCACTAATCATCAGGGAAATACACATCAAAACCACAATGAGGGGGCTTCCTAGGTGGCGCAGTGGTTGAGAATCTGCCTGCCAATGTAGGGAACACGGGTTCGATCCCTGCTCCAGGAAGATCCCACATGCCACGGAGCAACTAAGCCTGTGCGCCACAACTACTGAGCCTATGCTCTTAAAAAAAAGAAAAAAAAAAAAACCACAATGAGATAACACATCACACCCGTTAGAATGGTTATCAAAAAGACAGGAAATAACAAGCTTTGGCAAGGATGTGGTTGAAAGGGAGCCCACATGCACTGCTGGTGGAAATGTAAATTGGTGCAGCTATCACAGAAAACAGTATGGAGGCTCCTTAAAAAATTAAAAATAGAATTACCATATGATCCAACAATTCCACTTCTGGGTACTTATCTAAAGAAAACAAAAACACTAATTGGAAAAGATATATGTACCCCCGTGTTCATTGCAGCATTATTTATGATAGCCATGATATGAAAACAACCTAAGTGTCCATCAATGGATGAATGGATATAGAAGATGTGGTGCGTACACACACACACACACACACACACACACACACACACACACAGAGTGGAATACTATTCAGAAAAGAAAAGGATGAGATCTTGCCGTTTGCAACAACATGGATGGACTTTGAGGGCATTATGCTAAGTGAAACAAGTTGGACAAAGAAAGACAAATACTATATGACCTCACTTATAGGTGGAATCTAAAAAACAAAACAAAAACTAAGCTCATGGATACAGAACACAGATTGGTGGCTACTACAGGTGGGAGTTGGGGGTGGACGAAGTGAGTAAAGGGGGTTAAAAGGCACAAACTTCCAGTTATAAAATAAGTTTTGGGGATGTAGTATAAAACACGGTGACCATAGTTAATAATACTGTATTGCATATTTGAAAATTGCTGAGAGTAGATCTTAGGAGTCCTCATCACAAGAAAAAAAATTTTAACTTGTATGGTGAAGGATGTTAACTAGACTTATTCTGGTGATCATTTAGCAATATACACAAATGTTGAAACCATTATGTTGTATACCTGAAACAAATGTTATATGTTAATTATACTTCAATAAGAAAGCTGAAAAAAAAAAAAAGAAAATGAGAGTATATCAATCTGTTTATGCCAATACACTTGAAATGGACAAATTCCTAGAAAAATACTAAAACTAACAATCAAAATAGAAAATCATAATAGGTAGGTCTAAAGTTTCAAAGAAACTGATTCATAATTAAAACCATTCCACAATAAAAACTTCAAGTAGATGGGTTCACCAGCAAGTTTTAAAAAATAATTAGAAATTTCTCCAATGTTATATAGTTCTTTGATAGAAAAGAAAAAGGTTAGCATAACATTGATACCAAAATCCAAAAAGGAAACTAGGAGAACATGTCAGGTCAATTTGATTCATGAACATGTGCACATATATCCTAAACAAAGTAGTAGCAATCGGACCTAGGAATAAACTGTTAGGAGATGATAATTTTTAAAGAAAGCATAATTATTACTGTCATAATATTAAATATACACAAGTCAAAATTTGTATTTAACTCATCAATGAATGAGGGAACCCATAAGCTAGTTCTCAGAAAAATTTAAAAAAATCATGCATAGTTAGCTATAAAATAAGCTACAAGGATATATTGTACAGCATAGGGACTATAGCCAATATTTTATAGTAACTATGAATGGGGTATAACCTTTAAAATTGTGAGTCACTACATAGTACACTTGCAATTTATGTAAAAATTAAAAATTAATTAAATTAATATAAAATCATAAAATTAATTTAATTATTTAAAAATTATTACAATTAATTACAATTTTAAAAATTATACATAAATGCTGAAATTTACAAATAGACCATAAATTTACCATACTGAGTAGGAAGAAGAATGATTTGTCCCTCCACTGGGCAGGTTTAACTTGCATGCCTGTGGATCAGAATCATTTGCATTTCTATCAGTTATCTGTAATTACAGAGTTGTAAAATAGCTCAAAGACTATGAAAGGTACAATACCCATAAAATCAGAAAACCTAAAATTAAAAAATTCCTAGTTTTCCACTGAGAACACCAAGAAATTCTTTTGGTCCATTTCAAAGCCTTTCACAATTTTTCCTGGCACTATAAAAAGGATAAGATATCATGATGAAATTGGGTTTATTCTAGAAATGCCAAATTTGTTTAACAATGTGAAATCAATGAATGTGATTCATTACACTAATAGATTAAAACAGAAAATCCTACAGACAGCTCAATAGATGCAGGAAAAAAAACTGATGAAATTTGATATCTATTTTTGATTTTGAAAAAGAAAAGAAAGTTCTTAGCAAACTGGGAACAGAAGGGAATTGCTTTAATCTGCTAGCAGATAGCTGCAGCAAACTTACAGGTGACATTCATTTAATAGTAAGACATTGTTCCCCTCCTAGAAATCAAGTGCTGTCTTGGACTTGTCTTCTGAAAAATGGGTGGGTGTGGAACTGGGGAAAGTGAGTCCACTACACAGCCAGGCTTGGATAGGAACCCCAAGGAAACGACTGTGTCCCTTTATGCAAAAGATCATGCCTTCCTCGCCGGGGATGATTCTTAGATATAGAGGGAGCGGATTTGGTTAATTACACACCATAGAGCACCTTCAATATTCTTGAAAAGTATCATTTCTGCTCAGGATTATCACTGTAATGTCAGCAATCCAGAACCAGTCCTCTCACAAACCCAATGTAGAAAAGGTACTTCTCAGGCCAAGCAAAAATGCCTATGTTAGCAGTATTTTATTCTCTAGGAAAATACATCTGAAGAGCCCAGTAGTCTAGTGTTAAAGTGCTTGTTTACAGGGAATTCTGCCTGTATGAAGCAGAAAAGAAAGCAGAACATTAAAGTTATTTGCAACAAAGGGTCAAATCAAAGAGAGACAGCATTCCAGAGCCAGAGTGTTACTGCCCCTACAAAACAAAATGGTGCGTGGGTCCCTTAGTGACTGTCCAAGCTGGATGGCCATTGAGCATCGGGGCACGCTGGGGCCTGCCCAGGGTGCCTGGGCTGGCATACCTATGGCAGCAGCTTATTTTTACGGGACTTCTAATGACCTCTCAGGGGAGACAATGTCTGTGCCCGCTGGCACTGACAGCTGCCTCCAGAACTAAGTGATGGCATTTGGGCACAATGGCCACCCCCTAGCTTCTCAGGTCAGGTTCTGTGGGGGAGAGTCATCCAGGGGGTAAAGAGACTGCCAGGCTCCTGCCAGAGCCAAGGACCATGAGTAAGGGATTTATAAGGGAGGTCTGGGGTTGGGCAGGGCTGCTCACATTTCCTCTGGCTGTTGACCTTCAGGCGACACGTGTCAGGTTGAGGACGGGTAGACGGAATGACAAGCTGTAAAAGCAGGTCATACAAAACAGTGCAATAAAAACAAATAATCTGGGAATACACGTTTTTTTCTTTTTTGGCTGTGTTGGGTCTTCGTTTGTGCACTTGGGCTTTCTCTAGTTGCAGCCAGGTGGCACTGCTCTTTGTTGTGGTGTGCGGGCTTCTCATTGCAGTGGCTTCTCTTGTCGCAGAGCATGGGCTCTAGGTGCATGGGCTTCAGTAGTTGTGGCATGAGAGCTCAGTAGCTGTGGCTCACAGGCTCTAGAGTGCAGGCTCACTAGTTGTGGCGCACAGGCTTAGTTGCTCTGCAGCATGTGGGATCTTCCCGGACCAGGGCTTGAACCCATGTAGCCTGCATTGGCAGGCAGATTCTTAACCACTGCACCACCAGGAAAGTCCTGGTAATACACTTTTGTTGGGGTTCATCAGTGGTTTCAGTGAGAAGAAAAGAAGCCTCCATTCATCACTGTAATGACGAGGCCAGGACTGGATCTGCACCTGTGACCAGGACAGTGTCCTGTCCAGAGGAAGAGAGTGAGGAGGGCAGGAACCTGAGGGGTAATGCTGGGACACAGGCTGGACACAGCCTCCTAGAGAATCACAAACATACACTTCTAGTGCCCTCTCTCTTTACTGTGACTCACACACTCGCTGGTGGCCCACACCCACATGCATGGACAGTCATGCAGGTGTGATCTCCTGGCACTTCTCCGCTTTCCCTACCACGCATCGTTCTTCTGAGTAGGGCAGGAGGGGACAGGGTCGTATTCCACTCAGAGGTCAGTCCACTGTCCTCTCTGAAATAGGTGCAGATTTGTGAAGCAGTATACACTTTTGTCACTCTCGACCCTAGACTCTTAGAGTGATTGTTTGTACCACCACTACAGCAAACACGACATTATATAATTATTAATTGATGACTTTCCTATGAGCTCTCACAGGCTCACCTGTGCTTTACTCTGCTTTGAGTCACTACTACTCAGTGTGATGCTTAAGTAGAGTAGGTCCTCAATAAAACTTAGATGAATGGAGAACGAATGAACAGAGAAATTGTCATTACATACTTACATGTAATGTCAATATTTTGGAGTATTGCTCATACCATAGGCATTGCTTTATTTTTTATTTTACTTTTTTATAAATTTATTTATTTATTGGCTGTGTTGGGTCTTTGTTGCTGTGCGTGGGCTTTCTCTAGTTGCGGTGAGTGGGGGCTACTCTTCGTGGAGGTGCGCAGGCTTCTCATTGCTGTGGCTTCTCTGTTGCGTAGCACGGTCTCTAGGCGCTCGGGCTTCAATAGTTGTGGCTCGAGGGCTCTAGAGCACAGGTTCAGTAGTTGTGGCACACAGACTTAGTTGCTCTGCAGCATCTGGAATCTTCCCGGACCAAGGCTTGAACACATGTCCCCTGCATTGGCAGGTGGATTCTTAACCACTGTGCCACCAGGGAAGTCCCGGCATTGCTTTTTGACATGAGCGTACTATCCTGACATGCTTAGGCATATTCTGCAGAAACCAGTCCCATGACAGTCAATAAGAGAAGGGTTCTGTATGTGTGTTCCTCCCGTGACGAGAAGTAGGATCATGGCCATCCCTTAAGTAGAATGGCTGTTCATCTTTCCACAGACAGCAGTGAGGCTCTGAGGCCCATTCCTTGTAATGACTTTCCCTGGGCCAGAGACACTTTGATCCACCCAGAGGACAAGCCATCCTTGTGTTCCAGGCTGTTGAGATGGAACGGTGGGTACCAGGTTAGGTGGGACCTGGTTGCCAAGATCAGCTTTCATTTTGTCTCTTTCTTGGTCATATTCCAACTTCTTTCTAACCCAGGGTCCCTTCAGACAGGGCAGGTCAGCACTGGGCCAGACTTAGAACAGGCACAACTCCTCTCAGAACTGTTAGTCTC
The DNA here is from genome assembly GCF_030028045.1 of Hippopotamus amphibius kiboko. Lineage (NCBI taxonomy): Eukaryota > Metazoa > Chordata > Mammalia > Artiodactyla > Hippopotamidae > Hippopotamus > Hippopotamus amphibius. The sequence goes on from NC_080190.1 coordinate 50,993,778, forward strand.
TAATTTTCCACGTGATTTTCCTCTTACAAAACAATCCATACCACCTGAGAAAAGAAAAACAACCAGACCACAATATTAAAAGTTTATTGCTGGGGTGATAATTTTACTACCCACCTCTGGATTAACCTTTGTCTAATATATTTCCAACTTCACCGTATTCATTCTGTATTGTCAGTGCTTAATGTATTTTCTGGCACCCAGAAACAATTAAATGAGTGGCTACATAAATGACATAAGAATGGGCAGCTGGGTGAGTTCATTCCAACTCTATTAGTGGAATGACTGTTCTTTGCGTGACCCATCAGGGAGAGTGGTGCCAGCCACCTCGGGGTGAGAGGGCTGTGCCTCCCTGCTGAGCAAGATCACAGCACAGCAGATACTCCCATCTGTTACCCCATCTGAAGCTCACAGGAACCCCCGGGAGAGAGGCTTATTGGTCCTTGTTGGAGATGACTCTAAGTCACACGTCATTACAGCCAGAGCCGGCTGCCGTGGTTCTCCATCCCTCCACCCTCCCTTGGCTCCCCGGTAGGCCTCAGGCCTCCCCTATTTTCCTGCTTGGATTTGGAGCTGACAACAAGCCTCCTTTAGGACAGAAATGTGGCTACCCTGGCACTTCCTGTGTGTTTCGATTGTCTCCCTGCCAGCAGCACTGGCCCCCAGAACGCTTTGCGCCCAGAGCACTTACTGTTTGGCTCAAGGTGGCTTCTACGGGGCCGGAAGCCCCAAGTCCTCACTCCTCCAGGCTGCTTACCCCGGGCAAGACTGGCCTGGAGGGACAGGCAGCTTCTGCGGTGAGGGGAATCTGCGGTGAGTTTGAGTGAGTGGGATGTGCTCTATCAAAGAGGGAAGGTGGGAGGCCATTGATCAGGGCTAGCCTGGATCCTTTATCACCGCCTCTAAATGGTCTCCTGCCACTAAAGCCTGTCCCACCTTTGTCATGCATGGCATCCACACGCCAGCAGTCATTGTGCATGCCCATCTTGGAGAGCCTACACCTATAATGAGGTTACTCTGCTTAAAGCCTGGCGTGGCTTCCCACCATGTAACCAGTAAATTCAAACCTCCTGGGTAGGCCAACTGTGAAGTCTTCTCCATTGGCACAGCCTTCCGCGTCCCGGGGAAGGAAACCAGTGGAGAGCAGCCCTCACATCTAGGTCTAGAAGCAAGGAGCTGGCAAACAAAGTCTGCTTTGAGGTCACCAGGTCAGCCTCCAGGACAAACAGGCCTTGCTTATGCTGGGCCCAGACACCGAGGTGGGGGCACTGCAGGGGCCCCAGGCCAGGAACAGCTGCCCACGGGGCCTCCAGCTTAGGAGGCTGTTGCTCAAGCCAAAGAATCTCCATGAACCAAGGCTATGCTTGGACTCTCAGGGCGACTGGAACAGCAGGCCAATAGCTTCCAAGGCTTGGAGATAACTACAGCATGAGGGGAGCCCTGAGCCCACAGGGGCACCTCAGTCTGGAGGGTCTCCATGGAGGTCGTACCTGTCGTGCAGGGTGGAGTGTGGTACCTTGGCCGGGCCTCCCCTCTCGGGCCCTCCCGTGGAGCTGAACGCGCTGCTGGCACTCAGCAGATCATAAATCACCGTCCTGCAAGGCCTTCGGCTGGGATAAGTCCACAGCTGGAGGAATTTTCTTTTTTTCCCCCAAACTTAACACATCATAAAACACAGCCGTTTAGGGAATGAGAACAACCAGGAGGTGTTTTTGCCTCAGAGGCTCTGTTCTAGGAGAGCTTGGAAGGTGAGGTTTGGAGTCTGATACATCCCCATACCCGGTCAGCCTCACCAGCAAACATGAGAGCGGCTGTTTCCCTGGGTCCTCAGGTACCTTCTGAACCAGCGGGCTGGCTGCTTGGCCAGGGCCAGCCAGGCCTAGGGCAGAAAGAGGCCATGGCTTGCTCTCCAGGACCATCTTGGTTTGTGACAGGGGGGCTTGCTGTAAGGGAGTGTATGTTTGTCCCAGAATTCAGTCTTGAGTCTCCTCATCCCATTCAGAGTCTGTTAGCATGTGACCCTGGGCTTCACTGGCCAAAGACAAGGCCAAGTCCAGAGGAGGGCTCGAAGGGGCCTAAAGTTTGGTCAAGGAGGGAGTCTTTGCCAAGCCATAACCTCTATTTCTTATCAGATCGAGATTCTCCAATATGGGTATTAAAGACCTTACTTTCATGTGTTCATTCATTTACTTACTCTCTTTCCCCATTCTTTCTTTCATGTAGCAAATATTATTGAACCTTTCCTAAGTGTCAGTGGCAACCTAAGAAGCGGAAGCAGATAAGTGCCTGTCTCCATGGTGCTTTCAAACCCTTCTGGAAGGTTACAGTGTCTATAATTTAAACATCATGTCATGATGACTGTTTGAGGAAATGAAAGGTATGAAGGAAGCAGGCGACAGGAGAACTTATGGCAGAGGAAGTGGACCTGTTTTTAGGGTTCAAGGCCAGTGCCATGGGGGCAGTGATGTTTGAGCTGAGATCTGCAGGGCGAGTGAGAGTTACTCTGCTGAGAGCGTGGCCGGGCGTGCCCAGCAGCAGAGACAGAGCCGCCTGCAGTGGACCCTCACAGGGGGAGCGGGCTGTGTCTGGGCAACTGTGTCAGTGCAGATGGTCACGCGAGGGCAGAGGGCGGGAGCTGGGGGTGGGCAGGGGCTGGGCTCAGGGGCTCAGCTGGGGGCTGTACACCAGATGAAGTTTCCTATGGAAAGTAGAGGCAGGGTCATCTGCTTGGAGCGAGGGGGAGTGTAAGCAATGGGAGAGTTTAGGAGAAGAGAGGTTAGCAATAGTCGTTTTGGAGGGCAGGAGAGCAGGTTGACAAGAAAGGCATGGTAGGTGTAAAATATAGGACATTTGAGATACTGAAATGTGGGTCCATAGTGGAGTCCACTTGGTTTTTCTTTCCTTTATCTACATCTCCATATATATGTGCATCTCGAGCTTCATATATATACATAGTCCTATGTACAGATGTACATATATGGTTATAGATATTAGGTTTTATATGTATATTAGGATTATGATCATATATATATATGTGTATATATATAATTTTTAGTTGATGAAAGCAGTGTGAGAAAAGTTGCAGAAGAGAGAAACGTTGTGTTGCATTCAGGAAACCGCAAGCTGATCAGCTTGACTGGAGCCAAGGGTGAGGGGGGAGGGCTGGCTTAGCTTATGTCCCTGGGGGTGACTAAAGAGAAGGAACAGATGGGACATATTACCTTCTCCGGACAAAGGTCACTTTAATTGGAGGCTGGGGATGATTGCACGCCAGTGAAATAGGTGCAGGTCCAACTGATGTGAGCTGATGTGACTTGCAGGTTGCACAGCCCCACAGCCTCCTGAGAGCGTTGCTCTTAGACTAAAGTGTTTTCTGGAGCCATCAGTCCCACGAGTCTGAGAAAAAAAAGGCGAAGTAAATTACAAAAAACAAACAGAAACCAAAAAACAACCTCCAAACTCCCTTTTCCTCTCCTTGGGAGGACTGTCTTTATTAAAGACTCCTTGGTACCTAAAGCTGTGAGATGTACTGTAGTTCAGCAAAACTGTAACCGTTTAACCCAGAGTCAAACTTGTTTGTTCTGCATCATGTCTATTAGCACCCCAGGAAGCTTGTATTCCCGTATTATGGGAAACACTAGCTAAAATATCATGTTTTCCCGAGGCTTCTGTTCTCACTCAAATATGTTGCTGGGGAGTAACACACTGGCACATTAACACACATATATTACTCTGGAGGGATGCAACAGAATTCGGTCTAAGAGCATCCACGTTCAGCAGAGAGGCTGCCCCACCCTCTGCTCCCGCAGCTGAACCAGAAAAGAAGACAGGAGAGATGCATAAGGCTGAAGGCAGCTGAAGAAGTGCTGGGGGGTGGGGGGGGCTGTAAACTCTGCAGGGCCCCAGCCTGGCAGAGGGTGACTAAGGTATTTCCAGCAAACAGCATTGTAATGGGGCCTTGAGGGAAAGCTGGTCTTTGATAGGTGGAGCTGGGGAAGAAAGGGCTCCAGGTAAAGGAAAGGATGGGGATAAATGCAGTAACGGGCAGAGCTCAGGAGGAAAGCGGAGCCTGAGGTTAAGGATCCAGGTTTGGAAACAAGGTGTTAGGTGCATCAAGGCAGCATAAGTGGTGGTGACCTGCAAAGCAGTGGTTCTCACGTGTCCCGTTCTCGCACACCTGAGGGGTATGGCATGAGCATCAGCAGCTCTGGCTCACTAGATAGTCACTCTTACCTGCAGAGGTAAGCAGAAGGTGGGAGTGGAGTGGAGCATCTTCCTCTTCCTCTTCAGTCTTGGAACAGTCTCTTCAGTGACTCTCATAGACCCCTGTATTGATCATGTTTTTTGTTTTCTGTGTTCTGATGCTTTGACATCTTGGGGCCTTGCGGCCCCTCCCAGGATCAGCCATTTCCTGAAGATAGTAAACAACTCCTCTGAGAGCGTGCTTTTCAACTGCAAAACAGCAAATCCAGGGCCCACACCCCAACCACCTCCTTTATTGGCTCTCACACTTGGGCCACTATCCACCTGCCCTAATCACCTAGGGCCACGTACCAGAAACGTGCCCCAGAGCTACTAAAACTGTTCAAACTAGCCAGTCCTAAGCAACCTCACCCTGCCTTGCCTAATCATTCCCATGAAAGCCACAATAAAGGCTTTTGCTCACGTTTTCCCCTCTTCCTCTTCCTCCTGATCAACCCTGCTGCCTCTCTGTGTGGCCCTACGTGGCAGGCTGTGCCTCCTGTTTTTAGGGATCTGTGGATATAATAACTTTTTCTTTCATGACAGTCATTTCCACGACAGCATGTCTCATCCTACCTGATTAAAATGAATCCTAGGTACCCTTACAGCAGTCCTGTGGGTAGGCTGACCAGGACAGTCCTGCTTGACATCTATTGCTCTACATAATTATTAATGAGATGTCTTTCATTCTCTAAAGTGTCCCAGTTTGGATGATAAGTTTTAAAGGGCCCTAACTTCCCATTGAGAAACACAGGTGAAATATAGCAAGAGAGGAGGGTCAAGGGCAGAATCCTAGAGATTTGTGGTAAGGAAACTGAGGATTGAAATGAGGTGGGGGTTGAGCCTGCTCTTATCACATCAGAGAAACTGGCAAGTCACAAGAGTAACAGGTTGTGGAGAAGGCAAAGGGGACGAGAACCACAAAGGAGCCACTGCACCTGGTCTTCCATGGGTGTGGAGGGCGGGGGCATGATGCCTGTGGGCCAAGGGTGGATGGAGGGCGAGGTGGGAAGTGGTGACTGCACAGTTCACTATTCAGCTCTATAATCATGAAGAGAAGCAGGGAAGGAGATGGGCAAGAATCTGAAAGGCAACAAACCTGAGAATATGGTTTATTTTAGGTGGATAAACTCAGTTTTCATGAGTTTTCTGGAGGAAGAGAAGTCACAAGATAGAAAACACATGGGGAAAGGACAGCCTCTTCATCAAATGGTGTTGGGAAAACTGGATATCCACCTGCAAAAGAATGATATTGGGCCCCTATTTTACATCATAAATAAAAATCAACTCAAAATGGATTAAAGACTTAAATGTAAGACCTGAAACTATAAAGCTCCTCAAAGAAAACATCAGTGGAGTTGGGGGGTGGGGGGGAGGTGGGCTGGGGGAGAGGAGAAACTTCTTGACATTGGTCTTGGCAATGACTTCTTGGATTTGATACCAAAAGCACAGGAAACAAAACCAAAAATAGACAAGTGGGACTATATCAAACTAAAAGGGAAAGGAAACAGCAAACAATCAACAGAGTGAAATGGCATCCTATGGAATGGGAGAAAATATTTGCAAATCATCCATAAAAAGGGGATAATATCCCAAACATATATCTCAACTCAATAGCAAAAAACCCAAATAATCCAATTAGAAAATGGGCAAGGGACGTGTATAGACATTTCTCCAAAGAAGAGATACAGATGGCCACCAGGTATATGAAAAGGTGCTCAACCTCCCTAATCATCAAGGAAATGAAGATCAGAACCGCAGTGGGATATTACCTCATGCCTGTTAGGATGGCAGTTATCAAAAACAAAGCATAAGTGATGGCAAAAATGTGGAGAAATTGGAATCCTTGCACACTGTTGGTGGGAATGTAGAATGATACAGCCACTATGGAAAACAGTGTGGAGGTTCCTTAAAAAATTAGAAATGGAACTACTATATGATCCGGCAATTCCACTTCTGGGTGTATAACCAAAACAAATTGAAATCAAGATCTTTAAGAGCTATCTGTATCCCCACATTCATTATAGCATTATTCACAATAATCATGATACGGAAACAAACCAAGTGTTCATCAACAGATGAATGGACAAAGAAATTATATATATATCATACATATATATGTATATATATAATTGAATTCTAAGAAAGGAAAAATTCTGCCATTTGTGACAACATGGATGAATCTAGAGGACATTATGCCAAGTAAAATAAGTCAGTCACAGGACAAATACCACATGAGCCTACTTATATGAGACATCTAGAATAGTCAACTTCATAGAAGCAGAGAATAGAATGGTTGTTGCTAGGGACTGGGGTGTAGGGGGAAACGAGGAATTGTTTTTCAGTGGGTATAGAATCTATTATGCAAGATGAATAAGTTCTAGAGATTTTGTAATGCAACACGGTACCTGTAGTTAACAGTACAGTATTGTACTCTTTAAAATATGTTAAGGGGATTGATCTCATATTATGTTCTTACTGAAAAAAAAAAAAAACACAAGGAAATTTTCTTGAAAGTGATGTCATGCATTTTTAGTGCCTTGGTGCCATGGTTGTGGTGATGGTATCACAGGTGTATGCGTGTGTTCAAATTCATCAAGATGTACAAGTTAAATATGTACATGCTTTTGTATATCAATTATATTTCACTAAAGCTAGAAAAACAAAAAGAAGTTATAAGACAGAAACGTGGAAAGAGCTCAGGAAGGAATCAGAAAGACGAGGGATCCAGAGTCCAGGGGGATGTTTGTCTTGAAAAGAGGAAGGATATTTCTCAATAAAGACCCACCAGGGGAAGATAGAGACATTCTGCGGCAAAGGGGAGAGGAGGTGAGAACCTCATTATCAGGTGAAATTCTCAATAAATTATGACGCGCATTCATCTGCTGCGAGTTCAGGAAGTGGGGGTGGGGGTGTGGACTTGGGGAGAGGAGAAAGATTGGGAACAGCTGGTGGAGGAATCTGCCAGAGGCCAGCAAGGTATGAAGAACTGGGTTGTGCAGCGGCCTCGAGGGACCAGTGGAGGTTAGCAAGGCCTGGCTTGTCGAGGAGCCAAGGCCCACAGCTCCACAGCCTCCCCTTCCACGCTGCACGGGCCCAGAGGGGAGAGGGGAAGCCAGGTGCTGGCTCCTCCAGGGCTGGAGCCTGGCAAGGCGGGAATGGAAAAATCCCAGGAGGGCCAGGGATTTGGAGCTGCATGTGCGCTTAGAGTTCAAGATGATTTCAGGAGGAACTTGCAGGATGAGAAAATGGTGATCTTTAGAGGGAAAAAGAGCAGGTGAACAAGGACTGGGGAGAGATGGACGCAGGGGCAGATGGCGGTTGATGAGAGCAACATCAGAGGGACTGGAGATGCAGTCTTTCTTGAGGGATATTTGAGATTCTGTGCTCACCTTAGTTTCTTCTACCCCAAGGGCCCCTCTCAGGCCAATTTCCTTCTGTGAAAGTGCAGGTAGCCCTCACTTTGCATCGGTCTGATACGCATGAATGTCAGTTACCCTGCCCTCAAAATTTTCCCCTTTCTTTAGTTTTCAGATGTGTTAGTTTTGAAATCGAACAGGACACTTTGTGACCCTCTTGGGTATAAGAATCCCCCACACCATGTCCCCCATCTCTTGAAGTAAAAGCCTTTGCTTCAGGCCTCCCCTGAGCCTCAAAAGGCTCAAGAGTTAATGATTAGGAAAATGTGCACATGGGAAACTGGTAATAATTTAAAGAAGAGATCAGTCATATAGCATGGAATCTATAAAGTATGTCAGAAACTATAATACACTTTTGATTACAAAAATTAAAGGTAATATTTTATATCTAAAGATAGGAGGTAAAACTGACTTCAGACAGAAAAAAAAACAAATTAAGAACAAGGGCTCCATGGCTGGGTGGTTAAGCCTGGCAAGGTCCTTGTCATACTTGGAGGAAGGATAGAAATGAGGAATAATAACGTAGGTTATTCTCAGCTCAGAGGAAAAGGTACAGTTAGGAATGTAGGTTGGAAAGGTCACGGTAACAGCTGCAAGGACAGAAAAATCAAATCACTTCAAAACCATGAAAGAAGCAAAAATTGCCTGTGCAGGAAAAATGCAAATAAAAAGAGAAGCAATGGAAAGGTATGGGAAAGAGAAACTATAAAATGAAATAGCTGAAGTAAGTCCAAGTTTTGTCAGTAATCACAAAAAAGTAAGCAGATTAACTTGCTTATTAAGAGATAGATATCATCAGATTAAATTTTCTTTAAATCATCAACATACTGCGACAAGTGATAAAATTGAAATAAAATCTTGCAGAAAAATCAAGGGATAGAAAAAAGATATATATCAGGCACATGCGAACGTAAATAATGATGGTGAAGCAATATTAATAACAGATAAAATAGAATTTAAGGCAAACAGCATTTTGGGGGTATACTGTGTGGGACAATTCACTGTCCTCAAAGGAACAATCTCCAATTATGATCTGTATGTTTGTAAATAATATAGCCCTGGAATATCAAAAACAATATTGTCTCAACATGCGTAAAGCAAAACCCAACAGAATAATAAGAAATTGCAAAGCTATCACCATAATGGGAGATTTTAATTTACTTCTATATTAACAGATAAGACAATTAGTAAGGAAATAGAGAATCCAAACAATACCCACCACCTGCTTGATCTGATAAGTAAATATACCACCTTGCAACCATCAGGGCAGTTTTCATAATCATCTCCTGTACTTCTAGGTTGGTGCTTCTTTCTGATGGGGATAGCTTCCTTGGTAATAGAAGACAAAAATCATTGTCCTCCAAAACCTAAGATGTAATTGCGATGACTTGAAGTAACTAGAAACCCCTCTGGGTGGGGTGGCATGCTGAGTGCCATGTTCTGTGTTAGTGCTCAGAGCCTCAGGATTCCCATCTGGAAAATGGGCATGAGAACGGCTGTGTGGTCTGATTCCTGGGAGTATGGCTTGGCATGGGGAGGGGAAGGAGATGAAGGGGCTTTGAGCCCATTAAGTGCCATCCATACACCAGTGTCCTTGTGGTTCAGACCAGAATGCTGCTGGGTTCAGGGAAGGTAAGAGACAAATCATGGCTGGGTTAGTTAGACAGGGAGCAGATTAAATCATCTGTATGAAGACTTTGAAACTGGTCCTTCAGGAGGAAAGTCTGGTCTGAACAGGGAGCCATTATTGTCCTGGAAATGAGGGAATTGGGAGTGTCCAGTGCATCAGAGCCTAGCTAATTAAGCTGGGCTTAGTCACCCTAACAGTAAGTCTGAGAGTCTGAGAGTTGGAGGCCAGCGGACTTGATGCTACCATCCCCGGGACCCTGAGACCTGGAGGCTCTGCTAGACCACAGAGGCTTGGCTGGGGGATGCTAAGGACCTCCATCCTGGGCCCATGCTTGAACCCACCGATGGGTAGAACCACTTACCCCCGAGAGCTGGTTCAGAGGACTTGGCCCAGGCTGTAGATTCCCACTCCAGCCAATGCTTGAAGGCCTACGTGTCACCCCATTTGCAATGAAGAAAGGAAGGATACTTCCAAGGAAGGAAGAGTCCAGAAGCGAAAGGAGTGGGGTCGTAGTGATTATCTATTGCTATGTATAACAAGCCACAAATTTAGCGACTTAACTCCCAATTGTCATGTCACAGTTCTGTAGGTCAGAGGTCTAGGTGGGCTCCACTGGGCCATCCGCCTAGGGCCTCACGAGACTGAAAGCACTGGGCCAGGATCTCATCTGGAGGCTCTGGGGAAATCTGCTTCCCAGCTCCCTTGGGTTGCTGGCAGGATTCAGGTCTTTGTGGACTGGGGACTGGGGTCTCCACTTTCTTGTTGGCTGAGATCAGGGGACTGCTCTTAGCTCCCAGTGACCACCCTCAGGTCAAGAATCCCTGCCCCTCCACCTCAGCAAGGGAGCCCCTCCTTCATGCTCAAGCCCCCACATCAAACCTCTCCGACCCCTTATCTCCCACCCACCAGAGAAAACTCCTCAGTTTAGAGGTCCCAGGTGATTAGATTAGGTTTGATGAGGCCCCTCCAAAAGTCTCCCTTTCTTCAGGGAGTATCCTGAATGCCATCTGCAAAGTCCCTTTGCCATATAAGTAACTTCATCAAGGGAGTGCTATCTCATCATATTCACAAATCTTACCCACACTCAAGGAAAGAAGGTCATACAAGGGCGAGGGTCTTCAGGTTCATCTTGGCCTTCTACCGCTACCACAGGGCCAGGAGGTGAAATGCAGTCAGGTTGGGCCTGAAAGGAATTTCCTGGCCCCTCCGTGAGCTGGGGAGATTGATGTGGCGGGGGGGTATTCCTGCCACACTGGGAATCCAGGAGAGCATGGACCCTGCTGTCAGCTGAGCTTCTTGCTGTATCAGTTACTTGAAGTTGCCCCAGACCTGCTGGCTTGAAGACCAATGTTTACTCAGCTCAGGACACTGCAGTGTGGGCTGGGGTAGGACTCAGCAGGCAGGCGTCCGCTGGGACAGCTCCACTAGGGGCTGAAGGTCTGCTCTGAAGGAGTCTCACTTCCTGGCTGATGAGGGGGTGCTGGCCGGGGGCAGGGCCTCGGCTGGAGCTGGGGGCCGGGGTCTCAGTTCCTCTTTCACAGAATGGTGACTGAGTTCCAAGAGCAGCGTCCTAAGAGACAGGAAGTGGAGGCGGCCAGTTCCTCGCAGCCCACCCCAGGAACTGGCACAGCCTCGCTTCTGCTCTGTTCTTTTGGCCACGCAGTCCCAGGCCCAGATTCAAAGAGAGAGGGCAGAAACCCCCCTCTCGGTGCCAGGAATGTCAGAGAATTTGGGGAACAAAGAGTGTTTAAGAATTGCCACCCATGCTACGTGACCTTGCCAAAGACTCTGAACCTCATCTAGAAAGAAGGACACATACGTTCCTCCCTTGCTGGGAGGGAGGATAAAGCAGGTAGGAGCCCAGTCTGGGAGCCTAGGTCTCAGAGGTGAGTTCTCTGCACTTTGTGGGATCAGGGGCCAGTGCGCCTGACCCGAGGGGCAGCAGGAGACGAGGGGCTCGACCGGCCTCACCCAGAGGGAGACCCAACAGCCCACCTCGCATGCAGCTGCCAGGGCCCGCCTTGGAGAGCCACCCCTGGGATCCTGGCCGTGAGACAGCTGGTCAGCATGCCAGTAGGGGGCGTGGGGCAGCAGCGGGGGAGCGAGCTGGGGGCTGCCCCCACTCTTAGCCAGGAGGATGGACAGAGGGGCTTGGGGGTCCCTGGGTGCAGCTAGGGCAGCAGGAGCTGGGCAGGTGCACCTCCCCACAGCTGTGGGTGGTGGTCAGGTGCCTCCCTGGGTTCACTGTGACAAAGGCAGAGTCAGCGTGCTGTTGAGGCTATTAGCATCTGGTCCAGAGAACACCCAGCACACTGAGTGCGGAAGCCCTGGCCCCGTCCTGGTCCTGGAGAGGGTCTTGCTCCCTCCAGTAAGGACAGGGGTCAAGGGCTTCTGTGGCTGCAGGTGATCACCCCAACCCCCACACAATGGAGGGAGGCCCAAGCTGACACCATGAGATCTGCTCTACAGCTGGCCGGGCTGCCGGATCCTGATTCTCTAGAGGCAGCAAGCTGTGTTCCAGTCATGGGCTGAGAAGGGGTGTGCTCTCCGTCAGCCTCCAGCCTCCAAACAGAGCCTGACTTAGGGTTTTCCATCACACCACGCTGTTTGGGAGAGCAATATGCCAAGCCGGCCTTCAGTGTGGAAAGGAGAAAGGAAACCTTTGTTGAGTCTCTCTTTTGCGCCAGGCACTGTGCTAAGCATGTCCTATGATCCAATCCTTATTTTATAGCAGGGAAACTGGGACTCAGGAAAGCAAAGCAAAGGCCCAGGGTGTTAGCTACCTGTGGCTGCATAGCAAAATTACTCCAAATGTGGTGGCTTAAATAACATTTATCACCTCGCAGTTTCTGTGGGACAGGAATCCAGGTGTGGCTTAGCTGGTCCCCTGGCTCAGGTCTTGCACAGGCTGCTTCTGGGTATCAGCTGCGGCTGTGGTCGCATCTCAAGCCTCTACTGCGGGGAGCCTGCTTCTACTCTCCCCCAGTGATGCTAGTGCCATTCACGTCTTGCTGTTTGTTGACTGAAGCTTCTCTCATGAGGTTCCTTGTCATGTAGGCCTCTCCGTAGGGCAGCCCAGGGCACAGAAGCGGGTTTCCTTCAGAACAGGTGAGTGAGAAAGCACGCGAGGGCACTCGGGACGGAACCCAGAGGCTTTTTTGTAACCTAATTTTGGAAGTGTTGTTGCCTCTAGGGAATCAGGACCCGGCAGCCCAGCCATCTGTAGAGTAGATCTGATGGTGTCAGCTCGGGCCTCCCTCCACTGTGTGGGGGCTGGGGTGATCACCTCCAGCCACAGAAGCCTTTGACCCCTGTCCTTACAGGAGGGAGCAAGACCCTCTCATGTTTGCCATATTCTGTTCATTAGAAGCAAGTCCCTAGGGGCAGCCTACATTCACCGAAGGGGATTACACAAGACTGGGAGGTGGGCTCACACCCAGGATACCAGGCAGCAGAACTGGGACTGGACCCCACTTGTGTCTGACTGCAGCATCTGTGCCACAAACCCCACCCACCACACACACTCACACCTCACTCACCACACACTCATACCACACACATATCACAAGTACATGTACACATTTTACACACACATTCACAGATACTCACACAAAACATACGCACACACCAGACACATCCACGCATGTGTACACACGCTCCATTGCTAAGAGGAGGCTGAGGACAGGGCAGGGACCACACTGACTATTGAGAACTGGGGTTCTGGTGTCACTTAGAAAATCACCTTAGGACCAAAATTAGAATTCTGGGCCAAGCCGATTCTGTTTGAAATAAAATCCTAGTTCAAGAAGGAAGTTACAGGATCCATAACAACCATTTGAGAAAATGGAATAATTTGTGGTGCTCAGAGGCCTCAGCTGCACAGCCTGGAGTTTGGAGCCCACCCTGGCTAGGTGGGCTTGGATACGGCGCCCTTTCCGTGTGATGGTGACACCTACCTCACGGCTTGAAGCCTGGCAGTACTAGGCCCTTAGAAAGTGTGACCTCACCCCGTTTCCTTTTCAGACAATTTGGCTGCCCTCACACAGTCACAGAATCAGTTTTTGGAAAGAGAAAGGAAGCATTGTTTTACGGCTGCTGACGGCCAGCTCCAAAGCGAGCCTCAGCGGGGAGGAGGCTGGGAAACGTTTGTGCGGGGGCGCAGGTGTGGGTAGGGGCTGTGGTAAGTGTTCATGATGGTGTGTGGGTGTCTGTCTGTGTGTCTGTGTGAGCGAGGCCTGAGAGGAGACAGAGGTAGGACACCCACCCCATAAATCTGCATCCTGGTTCATGGTGCCAACCACATCCACCAGGTGGCGCTGCCTGCCTGTTCAGCTTCACATCAGTGCCAGAAAGGGCTCCCCTGACTCCCACTCACCCCATCTGTGTCCCCTCTGTGTTCTGAGTCAGAAGTCTGTGGCCAACAGATGAGCCTCAGCTGGAAATCGCTGCCATCAGACCCGAATCCTGTTTGAGGATGGGCTTAATATTCCACTTCCCAGTGCTGCACTTGTTAATTTCAGGGAGGAGGGGAAGCCTTCATTTGCCCATGTGACAACACTATATATAATCACTGCTTTGGATTTTCACAACCACCTGTCAAGTGAGGAAACTGAGGTTCAGAGAGGTTCAGCAACAGCCCGGGGTCACACAGCCTGGAGGCAAAGGAAACCAGAACTACCTCCAGAGCCCACTCTCTTCATGTTCTCCCACCTGGGCCCTGCCCCGGGTTTGGAGAAGTCTGTGCTGGACAATGGTCAGGGAACTTGTGGGTGCATCAGGGATCATGGACCAAGAGAAGACGGAGGCCAGATGGGGCGAGGCTTCTGTAATTGGGGCTTTGCTCACTTCCCGTCTGCTGCGGTGGGCGTGACTATAGGGCTTGTGCGCCCAGAGCAGTATGAACTACCGAGGAGGCCTTTAATGACCTTTTTCTTTAAGGAGAAGAAGTCATGGGCATGCCTGGGGCTGCCCAGCTTGATTCCACGGCTTCCAGTTTCCCTCACATCGGCTGTGCCCACATACACCCGACACACAATTCTGGAACCCTGGGCTGAAGCAGGAGCCTTCCCAATGGGGCGCATCTGGGCAGACTGGACTGCACAGGCAGTAGAGCTGGGAAGGAAGCCATTGGGGAGTTTGAGAGGGGCTGGGGGAGGGGCAGGGGCAGGCTGGTTGCCCTGCATTTCTGAAGACTCTGCAGTGCCCCACTCAGGGAATCCAGGTCTTTCCTGTGTTGCCTGAGATGAACAAAGGTGGCTGGATGGGAAGGGATGACCAGGGTCCAGGGAAGCAGAAGGAATACCTGATTCACACCCATCTCTGAGCCAGGTGTGCTGGGCAGGTTGCCTGGCTACCTCCTGTGAGAAACCTGCGGAGGGCTCCCTCCATCCCAAGGAAGGACAGTGCAGACCATGTGGTGAGGGTGTCACTCAGGCTCATGGGGCCACCATGTGATTGCACACTGCCCTGGGGGAGGGTGAGAGCCTGGCTCAGGCCTCCGTGGGAGGGTCTCCATCCTCGCTGGCCCCGGCGCCCATGCTCCGTGCCCGGTTTCCTCATCCTCAGCCTGTCCGCAAGGTAGCTGCCACTGCCACCTTCCCTCCTGCCCTTCTGCGTCCCCAAGGCTGGTCACACAGCCCCAAACTGGATGCCTGGAGTGCCCTCTGCCTGCCCACCCCCACCAGCCACTGGTCCAGCTGTGCCTGGTTTTCTTTCTGAAGCATGTGCAGTCACTCCTCTGGGTTCCCCACCACTCTGCCTGAATTGGGGAGAGTCTCTCCAGTCAGTCTCCTGCCTCCAGGATCACCTGCCTCAGGCTTCACCCTCCCAATTCCACTCAAGAAATGTGTCGTGAGAACCTTTCCTGAAGCTGTGCTCTGTGTTCCCACAGGGAACGGTTCCCACACAACAGCAAAGTGGCCTTTCTCCGTCGGTGCCGCCCCTGCTCCCAGGGCTCCCTGTCACTTAGAGTCTAGAGCGGGGGTGCCTCGGCATGGCTGTCCAGGCCCTTTGGCCCCTGCCTGCCTCTGCAGCCTGCACCCCACCCCAGCATCCCAGCAGCCTGGGCAACCTGCGTCTGAGTGGGGCCCCCACCTCTGCTCAGGACAGGCCTTGGCAGCAGGAGAAGGGCTGGGAAGCTGCAGGCTGTGGGTAGGTCCTGGGAGGTCACACTACAAGGGAAGGAAGGCCCCTACATTTGTCTTTGGGGCCTCGGGTGTCATAAAACGTATATTTGGCCTTTGCTCCCCTAGCCCCTCCATTCCTGGTGCAGAGCTCCTAAAACCCTTGGTACTTCCTGAGTGATTGGAGTGTCTTTTGTTATTTGTAAGGAGTCCCTTGACCATACCTGACGTTGTGTCTCACAGACACACGTGTACCGTGGCAGCCCTTCAGGGAGTTTCAAGGGATGGGTGACCACCAGAACACCAAGCGTGAGATTAGACGGTGGGAAACTTCAGCCCCACTGGTTCCTGATTCCCAGTGGGGGTGGGGGGGGGGGTGGACTGGAGAATGTGCCCCGTCACATGGCCAGCGATTTACTCACTTCTGCCTGTGTGATGAAACCCCAAGAAAAGGTCTTGAAACAAGGCAGCTGGGTTGGTGACATGTGGATGTGCTGGGAGGGGGCCCTGGAAGCTCTGAGCCCCACACCCCCACCTTGTCCTATTCTCTTCAATCTGGTTGTTCATTTGTGTTCTTTATAATTAGCTGTATTAGTAAGTATTGGATTTTCCCAAGTTCTGTGTGTTCTAGCAAATCATCAAGCCTAGGGGGTGGTTCGTAGGAAACCCCAGTGTGTAGTCGGCTGAGCAGAAGTGTGGGGAGCCTGAGGACACTTGCCGAATTGGGCCTGGCATCAGCAATGGAGGCAGTGCTGTGGGACAAAGCCCGTATCACGTGGGCTCTGATCTCATGCCAGGAAGTTAGTATCAGAAATGAACTGAATTGTAGGGCACCCCATCGCTGTAGTGAGCTGGGTGTTGGACTGGTCCAGGCCTGCAGCCTTTTTCTCCAGCATCACCTCTTACATTCGTCTCCTTCACGACAGTGTTCCAGACACACTGGTGTGTGGTGCAGGTGCCATCCTGAGGCCAGGAGGACTCCTGAGGCCTGCAGGAGAAGCAAGAAGCAGGAGGGCAGCACATCCCTCTGGGGCAGTGTCACCCTGGGTTACCTGGAGGAGGGAGAGTGGCCTGACACAGTCCGTTGGGGAGGGCGTCCCTTACCCAAGGCTCAGCACTAAATCTCAGGCCAGGGGAAGGACTCCCACAGTGATGGCCGTGTAGCACCCCAGGGGCCCTACAGCTGTGGTTACAGCAGCCATCCCCTGCACAGCCTCTGTGAGGTCTCTGGGGAGCTGGCAGTGCCCGGAGTTAAGATAAACTGAGAAATGGGACAACGGATGCAGCTCCAGTTAGTTCTACTGTTTCAAAGATCAGAATGGACCCGCCTGGGGCTCAGGACGCAAGACGGGTGAAGCAGGGGGACCTTGGTGGCCAGCACGGCTGTGCTGGGCACTGCGGTCTTCTTTATGCTAATCATGACTCTGCAAGGCATGGAGTCTCCACAATTACTACTTGTCCGGTGATAGGCCAGCTCACTGCAAAACCTTCTCTAGCGTTTTCTGGGTATTTCACATCCTGTTTTCCATTCTCCAAACTCCTTCCATGGGAAGGGACATGCTGTGAGCATTTGAGAACTCAGAGGCTTGCTGGCTTTTGTCTGCTGAGCTTGGCAGTGGCCTGGGAACAGGACATGGTAGCAGGAATCAGGGCTATTAGAAAATCACAAAAACGTGTTTTGATGATGTTATAAGCTCTCCAGTTTATAAAGAATTCCAAATGATGTAACCAGGAATGTTGTCACAGATCCCAGGCCCAGACCCTCCAATTCCCACCTCTGTGCCTGGGAAAGATTCTGACTCCTCCAGGCACACAGCGAGGCCCTGACCATGGAGGAAAGCACAGATGGGCCCTCCAGACTGTGGAGAGGGCACAATGTACTTTTGTCTCTTTTAACTTATTCAGAAATTCCACCCAAGTTTACTCATACACGTGAGACCTGATCAGCAGAGTCCTCATGATTGGCTTCAGTTGGTCAGCACGTATGCAACTCATTCATTCAGGGGACATTTACTGAGTCCTTTCCGAGTGCTTGTTGAAGTCCTGTAGCAGTGCTTCTCTAAATGTGGCCACCAGACCAGCAGCATCACCACTATGAAGACTTGAAGTTGGAATTGCAAAGTCTCAGATCCCACCCATATCTACTCATCAGAAACCCTGGATGGGGAGTCCCCAGAACTGCACTTTAACAGTCCCTTACAGCTGATTCTGATGCACCCATAAGTTTGACAGCCACTGCCCTACAGCACACTCAGCGCTGGGGATGGAGGACAAAGGGGGTCACGGGGACATTAAAAGGGAGTTGAAATTGCAGAAAAGAAAAGAAAGGCAGTAAGGTAGGGAAGCAGGCATCAGCCAGATTAGCAGGTTTATTTTCCTTGAAACCTATGGGGAACCACTGATGTCCATGTTGGACATTTAGAAAAAGCTTCTAGAGAACTGTGTTGAGGGTGGATTGGGTGGTTAGAATCAGACCATTTAGGAGGCTGGTGCAATAATAGTCTGGACAGAAGATGATGAGAATCTGAATTAGGGAAAGCAGAGTGGGGAGGGCAGGGAGTGGCTGGATTTGAGAAAAATTAGGTAAATGTGAACTCATTGGTGGGGTAGACATCTCAAATGAGTCCCAGGTTTATGGCGTGGGGACTGGGTGGTGGTGATGTCATTCTCTGGCACAAGGAACAGGAGTGAAGAATCAGTAATGAGTTCAGTTTGGGACATGGTGAGTTTGAGCTGCGCTTGGAACTTTCAGATTGAAATGCAGGTCAGGCGCCAGAGGAAATGGGGCTGGAGATGTAGAGGGAGGTGGGAAGGGCTCCCCAGGGAGTGTCAGGGATAAGCGGAGGAGTGCGGGCCCCCAGTGGGGCCTTCTGTAAGCACAACCCCTGAGACAATGGTCACTAAATCGCCTCTGGCTTGAGTTCAAGAATGACAAAGGGTCAAGGACATCATGTGTGGAGGCTGGGGAGCAAGGCTCGGCTACTCTGGTTGGGTGGGGCCAAGGGGAAGGCGTGGCTCAGTGTGAGTCCGGGCGGCGGGCTGCCAGAAGCCCACTCCCCACGCTCCCTGCATCCATAGAGATAGAACTGCTGGAATGAGGGCACGGGGTGTCCTCCGGGCTGCTCAGACCCCACAGAGGCAGTGCCTCCAGAAGAGCCTGAGAGGGACAGAGAAGGGCCCGGAACCCACCCAGTGGTAGTGTTTGAGTGGATGATTCTGCCTGCAGAGCAGGGGTGAAGGGAGGCAGCAGGTGCCTCTGTGTCCTTGGTGGCACTTCTTCTGGGGGGCCCTGTAGCTCCCGGAGAGAGAGAGCCGGAGGAGGCAGCTGGCCGAGACTTGGAAGGGGCTTTCTGACTTCAGAGCTGCAGCTCCTCCCAGAAGCCCCTCTCCCAGGGCTGTCTTGGGAAGCTGGACTCCATTTGGGGGATAATGCAGAAGGGGCTCTTGCCCCAGATCTGGGTCTGATGGACCTTGAAAATCCCCTCAGCACTGAGATGGGGGTGATTCTGTGGCTCATTCTCCAGGCAGCTGTACCAGGTATTAGTCAGCGAGGTGAACAGGTCGTGGTCTTGGTCATGGTGGTTATGGAGAGGTCACTTGGCTTGAGAGGACATCTTGAGGCATCTTTCCCTGGATGGAGGGTGGTGGGGGTTTCAGGCTTGATTCTATTTTTCCTTTCATTCATCTGCCTTTTTGTTCTGGTTCTGGTTCTTGGGAGGGCAGGGGGGTCTTTTTATTAAAAGGAAATCAGCTGGGAGGTAAGCATCCTGTGACTATTTTGAGGATGAGGAGGGTGGGCACAGGCAAAGCCAAAACCACTCATACAGCTCTAAGGTGAGCATGCTAACGGACAGCATGGGGTACAAGGATGGTCCAGGGCACGTCAAGAGCCCGGAGCCCTGGCAAGGCAGGTGCTGGGCAGACATGCAGATGTGCACATCTCACAGTTCCCAAATTTGGCACCTATAGTCTGGTGGTGTTGAGGGACAGATGGACACGGGAAGCAGCAGGCAGAAAGCGTGGTATTAGGTTGGTGCAGTGGATGGGCTGGCACAGAAAGTAGGTGCAGGGCTCAGGAGAGCTCTCTAGATGTTGTCTGATAACCAATGGATCAATAAAGGAGGGAAGACCCTTGTAAGCCAGGGAGCAGGTGGCGTTGAGACGTGGAGGTGACAGAGCCCTCGGGCAGGCTTGAGGAGTTTCCAGTGGTTCATCATGACTGGAGTAGCGAAGGGGAGACCAGGAGAGGTGGGACATAGGCTGGGGCTACACAGGGGCTGAGCCGAGGGGATGTGTACGGTGCCTTGAGGGGCTTCACTCTACTTGGTTGGAAACAAGAGCCCTTAAATGATTTTAGGCAGGGACGTGGTGCCACGTGCATTTTTGCAAGACTGCTTCAGTAGCAGTGGTCTGGATGTGTGTGATGAAGGTACAATTAGGTCAGTGGAAATGGATTGGGAGTGGAGAGGATGGCCAGAGAGGTAGGAGGTAGGGCCAGCAGGACTCTGGAGCTGAATGGGGGAAGCATCTCCTCATGTGAATAAAGTGGCCTGGAAGATGAGAGACCTTCACTCTCTCAGTGGTGGAGGTGAGCCCTGGGGCTCCATCCCCGGGTATGACTCTGAGGCAGGTGTTCGTCAATGCGTGAGCTGCCCAGGGTCACAGTGTTGAAAGTAGAGCCATGACTCCAACCTGGATGTCACTGATCCCATGAATCATGACGTTTGCCACTCATTCCATAGTCCTCCCCATGTTCCAGTTCTAAAACGCAGCTTTACACACACACACACACACACACACACACACACACTACATTTAATACATTCGACAATTAGCTCTGTTTGAACCAAGAGACCCATCAGTGATGGACTTGGTTGAGGGGACATCTTGGGACCACAGAGTCCCAGCACACCTGCCTCCCTGTGGCCACAGGAAGCCAGCCCCACTGGCCCAGGGAGCACCTCCTGGCAGGGAAAGGTAAGGCGCAGGGGCAAGTACTCAAGCCTTGGAGGAGGCTGCAGGTGGGCTTCCAGGCAGAAGGGCATGGCTGAGTTTGTCTGGGTGAGTGATCATGTGCCCATCTCCATTTCCTCAGCTGCAAAGTGGAAGGAGAACCCGAGAATACCAATCTCAGAGAGTCAGTGTGGGTGTGACATGGGAAGGATTGGGCCACACGATTGGAGCTGTACCTGTTGCGGCATGTGCTCCTGCAGTGGCAGGTTCATCAGCACTGGCATTGGCGGCCGCCGCCTTCTCTCATCATCCCCGTCATCAGCATCACTGCCGTCATTAACCTCCCCACCTCCTTGCTTTTGCAGCCTGACCAAGCTGTCTGTGCCTGCTCTCCGTGTAAACCCGGGGACAGTGATGGGGGAACAGTAATGAATACAAATCACTCCCCAGACACTGCAGAGGCTGTTGTTAGCATCTCGGCCTCCCAGCGCTAACCGACCTCATTACCTCCTGAGCAGCTGCTGTCAGAGCACGGGAGAGCGGGCTTGATGAAGACAGATGACGCCTGCTTAGCCGGCCCTTCGCCTGGGGTAATGCTGTGCGAGAGCGGGGAGAGCATTTAACCAGAGCTCTGCTCTCTGCCAGAGCCAGGTAATTGGAGGCAGGTGCTAAGTGCAATTTAAATAAAATGTTGAGTCAATAAGGACAGTCGACAAGGATGTTACAAGGCACTTGTCCAAGTTTTCAACAGAAATTTGAAGGCAACTTGGAGGCCGGAGGAAGTGTGATAATTTCTTAAGTTTCTCTGCAAAGACAAGTAAAAGGAATTCTTGTTTAAAAAAAATCTTACTTATTTTTGCTTTTGTGATTTAAAAATGAGATGGTTAGAAGACCAGCAAATGTGTCTGTCTGATCCTCATGATGGCCCTCGTTACATAAATAGGTGAAGTACTTAGAGCTGCATGGTCAGCTTTTGAGAGCGCACCCCCAGTGAACAGTCAAAAGCCAAGGGACATAGATGCCTGGCCTTGAACAGCAAAATCAGGGCCCGTGGGTCCTCAAACTTAGAAGCCAGAACTTCACCTCAATGTCTGGCCCATCATGGAGCCCATGTCTGGACAGGAGGAAAAGGGAGGAGGTAAAGTACAGATTTGTCCTGTCCACACATCCTTAGGCTCAGAGAATTAAGCTTCAGGAATTAAAAAGATATATCTGAGGCCCCAAGACTCCTGTCGGACCAGCAGGTGTATGGGAGCCCTGCTGAGGTGCAGGCGAGCGGCACTGCCCTATGCAGCCACCCCTCTGCTCAGGTCACCCTCAGCTCCCCACCTGCATGACCCCACCCACTGAGCGGGGTAGGCACGGCTCTTCAATCTTTCTTCTCCCTGTGCGTACCAGGCCGTGTCCCCTACCCTCCTCCGTCCAGAGTGACCTCCACCAAGCTTCAAGGGCTAAGGTGGCGGCACTGGGCAGTGGTGCCAGTGTGGCAGCAGCAGTGACCTGGACTCACACCCTCCCAGCTGACCTTGGCCTTGGTAGCTATGCCTGCTTTGATTCCTGCCTGTTCTCCGAGTCTGTGCACCAGGCTTCTCAGTCACTGGCCTGATCTCTTCCAATAAATTCAGTTCCTCCTGAAGTCGACTCAGGTCTGTGAAGAAACGGAGCTTGGAGAGATTAGATGGCTTGTCCAAAGTGGCAGTAATAGTAACAGGCACATCTGGGATTCATCCCTAGCTCCCCTGGACTGAACAGACAGTGCCTTTCCACTAGTCCACACTTCCTCTCAAGCAGTGACATCACCTGTTCTAGAAGCTCAGAATCCGGCCACCACCTGGCTGTGGCTGGAACTGTCCTACACCCACCCTCCCTCAGCTCCCAGCCAGGGCCTCCCTAATGACTTCTTGGGCCCAGGGCAGCCTCTTGACCCAAGTCCTGCCTTCTTGGGAAACACAGTCAAATTCCTGGACTACAAGGTGGGTTTCAGAAATGAAAGTGGAATTTTCAATCATATGTGGACTGATGAAGGGAGGGATGGGCTTGAAAGGTGCCAGTCAGCTTGAAGATGAGCAGCCTCCCACATGGGTACCAGCCGCAGGAGGAGATGGGCGGGGGGACCAAATCCCTGGAGGGCCTGAGACCAAGTCAAGGAACCAAGAAAGTGAGCCTCTGGTGGCTTGTGGTTGACACAGAGCAGGATGAAGAGGGGTTGACTTTGGCAGGCTTCAGCGGCTTCTCTCCAGATGGAAATCAGGGTCTAGTGCCCAGGGGCACTATGAAGATACAACAAAACCATTGTTGCAAACCCCTTGGAACAAAGGTTGGCAAAATTTCTCTGGAAAGGGCCAGATAGTAAATATTTTAGGCTTTGCAGGCCATAAGGTCTTTGTTGCAAATACTCAACTCTGCTACTGAAGCCTAAAAGCAGCCATAGACAAAACATAACACACTGTATAGCACAGGGAACTCTGCTCAATATTATGTAACAACCTAAATGGGCAAAGAATTTGAAAAAGAATAGATACATGTATATGTTTAACTGAATCGCTTTTCTGTACACCTGAAAGTATCACAACATTGTTAATCAACTATACTCTAATATAAAATAAAAACTTAAGAAAATAGATAAAGTTAAAAAAAAACCCATAAATGAATGGACCTGGTTGTGATCCAATAAAACTTTATTGACAGACAATGGGCTGGATTTGGCCTGCAGGCCTTAGTTAGCGGAACTGGTCCTAGAAAATAGCTGGGATCTGGGGCGAGGCGAGGGCAAGGGCTGGGAGCTGGGATGAGGCTCAAGAAAGGGTCCCGGTCACAAGAAGGACTTAGTGAGTGTGGGAGGTAGAGGGACTTGTGATTGATACCTGGGGTTAGTATCCACCCCATGTGCAAGGATGTGAGCTGAGCCACTGACTCGGCCCCAGGCTTTCACCTTGCACCTGCCTTATTGGGAACAGGCGCAGAGAAGGATCATATTGATGGAGTTGCTCACCGTCTAGTGGGCTGAGAGCCTGGGAAACAGAGAACAATAGGAGAAACTGTTCAGGGTTACATTTGGTTTTTTCCCCTGTATGTTTGGCTATTTTTCATTGTTCAGAATCATCCTTGAATTTTAATCTGTTTTTTTTTTTTCATGACAGAGATATAGACACTCAGAATTGTCCCAAACATCCTACCAGCTCATAAGTGTGTTGTGATTAACATATGAGTATTCCCCCAGAGCTCCTCCCGCCCTCCTGCACTGAAAGCAGAGGGCTGTAGAAGATGGATCACTGCTGGGGGTGTTTCACAGCATGTGGCCAGGTTCCAGCAGCGGCACCACCCAGGCCCAGATAAGAGTGCCCCTCTTCTGTACTTGGTTAAGGAAGACCTGTCATCTTTCCTGAGGCACAGAAGACTGAAACGCCCTTTTATTTCTCTCTCACAGGCCTTGGCACAGTGGGCTTTCTTGGTCTGCAGCCCCAGCTATGCTTCTCAACATCCCGTTAGCAGAGGGACGGAGATGGAGGAAGTCTGGGCCCCTCCCTGATGCTTGACCCCAGAGTCTTTAATTAGTGTGTGACACCAGCGGTTCATAATTTCCGCCCAAGCCCTGCTTTGATTTCCCCAGCACAAACATGGCTCGGGGACCACTGATAAAGGGCAGAGGGGATCAAGCAGAGGGCCCAGCATTTCTCGAGTCCACAGCCAAGGCATTGCACGGCTGATGTTGCTAATCCCTTAATGAGGGACTGGTGGCTGCCAAGGGTAGAGGCCAGGGAAGCAGGAGGATGGAGGAGCACAGCCTGAGCTGCACAGAAGCCCCAGGAATGCCTTATATCAACAAACCTAGCTCGAGGGGCAGCTGCTCCAGCCTCTTCCCGATGCTTATGGAAACTTGCACTAATTATAGACAGAAACGTGGCTTTGGAAAGCAAGCTCTTTCTGAAATCTCATGGTCTCCAATGATAATATTTTAGAGCTGTGACATTAACATAAACAGTCCCTGGTAGGTGGGCAGGATAAGAATGTGCCGGCCCAACACAGCCTCTGCACCCATGCCTGCCAGACGGATGCCAGGTGGGGGGCGTGACGGTCTGGCTGTGTATCAAAGTAGTTCTTAAGTGCATTTTTGAAAGCAGACAGTCTTAGGTTCAAATCCCACTTCTGCTCCTATCCGCTGTGGGTGGGACCTTTCGGCATATCTCTTACGGGCCCAAGAGAAGTCTTCCTAATCTGTCACATGGGAGCTGTGACATGTGCCTTGCAAGGCTGTCTTGAGAACTGATGAAATGGTGAGATGTAAACCTCTAGCTGCAGCAAGGTTGTATTACTAGCAGGCCAGGGTGTACTGCTTTCACGGACCCCAGGAGCTTCTGCTACAGCAGGAAGGAGGACCAACAAGAAACACACACGAGTCAAATACGGCTGTCAGTGGGAAGAAGTGCCAGGAGGAAACGATGGAGCAGGGAGGGGGAGGGCTGCATGCGTTGGAGGGGAGGGTCGAGGAAGGCTTCAGACTTGAAGGAGGGGAGCGACACGAGTGTTCTAGAAATGGGAACAGGGGACACACGTTCCGTCAGTCTCCGCCTAATGTGATCTGGTCTGTAAAACTGAGCTATATAATGTTCTGTCTTTTTAGCTCCCTGGTGGAGACTTCTGTGTGGGAGGAATGGCCCCAGTCCTCGAGGGTCACCCAGCGAGGCTCAACTGGGGAGCCACTTCCTCTGAGGACTCTCCCAGGCCCAGGGGGTCAAGGACTCCCTCAGGGATGGCATGGCCGTGCCTTGTCCCTCTCTCCAGACATGGAACCCTTTCGGGCAGCCCAGGTGGTGATCCTTGATATGTGCTCCAGTGCATTAAGGAGAACCTCAGCACAGTTCTTGAGTGATTTTCCCACAAAGATGCCCGGCGTGATGACAATTTCCCAATGGAAGACTTCAAAGGATGCTTGCTGAGCCCGTGAATGAATAGTTCACCTCCATGGACATAAATCCTTCAGGCCATGGCAGCAGACTCTCCACTAGCCCTCTCCCTGGGACAGGGAGCCAGTTCAGGCTGCTCTCAGGCTCAGCGCTGTGTGAGTGCCCAGCGGGGACCCCCTTTCCGTCTGGGCCCAGGTTGGAATTCCGAGGAGTGCAGGACTGTGGGGCCTGGGGAAAGGCGCCCTCCTGGCTGAGTGGAGATCTGCCCTTCAGCCTCGTCATTGCCACGTGCACATTCAGGGCACCATTAACCCCACCATATGCCCTGCAAGATGCTGCTGCTGGACTTCAGAGAACCTGAGTGGCTTTTTCTCTTTTTAATCCCAGAGCCCACGGCAGTTGGCGGTTTGCACTATCTCCGCTCAGCCCTGGGATTTAGCAACAGGTGCCTTGGAACATGTCTCCCAGAGCCCATCATAACCATCCCATGGAAAAGAAGAAAAATAATTTGTTCCCCCTTCCAAAAAGCGTGTGTGTAGAGAAAACAAGCCTCGTCTTAGAAGTGAGCCAACTCTCTTCAAATTGATCTGTCTCAAAAGAAGTGAGAAAGTGCAGGGGTTTTCTCCCTGGGTAGGAGGGAAGTATGACAAGAGCCTGGAAACTTGGCAGGGATGCCCTGGATTGCAGCTCTGGCATCAGGCCACTTGGCGGAGGACCGTGGAGAAGCTTTCCAATTGTTCAGATGCAATTCCCTCCTCGGCTTAGATGAGGCAGGCGCACGTGTGGGCGCAGCACAGATGAGGCTGTAGCCTGCAAGGAAGGCTGCACTCCGTCACTTGACCTCAAGTCAGTGGACACTTCCCAGCATTTAATGAGCACCACTGTTTGGTGGGCACTCACAGATGGTACTTCCTACCGTGACAGGTGACCTTGGAGGAGCACAGTTTTCTAGTGCATCCTAGGGCTTCCTGATTCTGCCTGCTCAATCTCTTGTCAAGGAAGAGGATTGAGGTGTGCATACTCACCTGTGAAGTGACAGCCATCACTCCAATGGCCTCTGGGGTCCTTCCCGCATCAGAACCCAAAGCCCTCATGTGGAAGTTTGAGTTTCCTGGTGCCTGACATCTGGATATGAGAGACCATCCAAACAACTGGGGGCATTTTCACTGTTGAACCCAGATGTTTGGCATCAGGAAGTGCCCTGCAGAGGTTACTCCACCTGTTTAAAGAAAATTGAGCTGTCACGTAAAATACTTTTTACACCCCTGAGGAAATTGGAGTAGGGATGCTGGGCTCCGTATTCAGTGCCTGGAGTTTTCTGTGCTTTGTGTGGGAAGGGCTGAGCCTGGGGTGGGCTGGTGCTTTGCGGCACCACAGTTTAGAAGGGGCTCTGAGCCTCTGGAGCATATCCATATGGGAGCACTGGGGGTCTCTGGAAGGAGCATGATGACCCTGAGATGAGGAGGCCCAGAGACTGGAAGATGAGGGGATAACATGGACCTGCTATAAGGCCCCCGTCACTATGAGCGGCACGGGGCTCGCACACCCTGTTCACGACACCCCTACCACTGCCCAGGACATCTCCCCTAAGCACAGGCCTGCCTTGCCCTTCACAAGACACGTGCTCCAGGTGAGGCATCCCAGCCTCCCCAGGAAGTCACAGAGCATGGGAATTGCAAGGGTAACAGGAATCCCATCGCAGTGTCCCCCTGGGGGCCATCTGCTCCGCCTTCCCGGTCCTACTGGATCCCTTTGGTTGTGCCGGCCCCTGGATTTTAGCTCTACCTCCTGGGAGGCAGCAGCCACTAGACTTGGCGCAGCATGGCCCAGGACTCTTTCTAGAGCCTACTCAATCCTTTGTCTCTTGGTTGCCCTCTTTTCTCTTATTCCCACTGATGCTTTTCTGTTCTGATTAGAGTGGCTCGTCATCCCTGCTGCTTGCTCCCAGGGCCTTTCTGGCCCCCATGGCCATGTGGGAAGGGAGTTCCACCTCCTTGTGCATGGCATGGGAACTGGGACCCCAAAGGGCTGCAGAAGGATGGAATCCAGTCTGAGGTGCTGCCAAGGGTCAGGTGCCAGGCTCAGCCTCTGCTGCTGCAAGCCCCAGGTCCTGCATAATTCACCTCCTTCTTCTCCAGAACATTCTTCCATCTAGAGCACTGGCCACCAGAGGAAATGGGTCCTGAGAGGCCTGAAGTGGCTCCAGGCATTCCACCTGAGCACGTACTGGGCAGAAAAAGCCCAAGGGCCAAGTCCAAGGCACAGTCCTGGGGTAAGCTGGAGAGCAAGGCTAGATCTCCAAATCCCAGGCAGTGAGTCCAGTGGAAGAGCTGGATTGGAAG
This sequence comes from Hippopotamus amphibius kiboko, assembly GCF_030028045.1. Lineage (NCBI taxonomy): Eukaryota > Metazoa > Chordata > Mammalia > Artiodactyla > Hippopotamidae > Hippopotamus > Hippopotamus amphibius. The sequence goes on from NC_080190.1 coordinate 51,021,387, forward strand.
AAGGAAAAGGAATTAAAGGTCAGAGGAAACAGGGACAGAGTCTTAGCAGGCTGGTCCCAAGAGTGAGCGGACCTGGAGGCTGGCCTAGTCTTCACTGGCTGTATATGCAGGTGGGCGGGGCTCAGAGGTCCTGGAACCAGCCGTGCCCCGTGTGTGCTTGTGAATAGCCACCCATGTGTGCAGGCCTGATGGGAGGGATCCTTTCAGAGGGCACTTCAGCAGCTGGCCCTGAGCTCTTTGCACCTGGGTGCTGACTCCGAGGACCGCAGCAGCTGGGCCTCCATGTGACCATGGGCTCAGGGAGTGTGAGGACCCATCGGGATGGCCAGGCTACAGCATGAGTAGGAAACAGGCGCGGCGGGTCTCGAGACAGTAGGGCAGAGGGGTCTCTCCAAAAGGGCCTGGGGACAAGAAGCCCGAATTGCTAGTGCTTTCTGTGTCCTCTCTCCTTAGAACAACATGGAGGGCATCTGCGTGTCAAAGGCCCCCCCTTTGCCCTCTGCCAAGCCCCTGGCGAGGCACCTTGTCCCCGCTGAGAGGCTGGGTGTGAAGAGGTGAGACCCTGGGGCTTGAAGGAGCACCTGTGAGGGCTGGAAGTCCTGGGCTGTCAGGTCAGGTAGAGGGAGCGGAGCAGGGAGGTGAGATGCAGGATGGGGACACAGAGTGCTGGCCTCTTGTTCTGCAGGCCAAGGAGAGGTGGGCCACATCAGGCTGAAAACACAGCCTGCCACCAGAGCAGCCAGAACAGAGCCCCCCAAGGGGAAGGGGAGAGAGCAGCCCACTCCGTCTGGGGGTGGGGTCCCCAAGTCGGGAAGAAGCTCTAATTTGGGCAAACAAATTCCTGGGAGAATATGTTAGAAGGGCTCGCTAGTGCCAGGTGCGGCTCTTGGGCCTGTACACGAGCTTTCTCTCTGAATCTCTACGTGGGCCCCCCAAGCTTGTTTCAGTGAGGAGGGCGTGAGGAGACAGGGCAGGAAAGGTCCTCTCACTTGCTCAGGGCCACACAGTGGCTTGGAAGGGGCCCGGTGATGTGGACCTCACTCGGTGGGTCCCCAAGCCCCATGCAGGCCAAGGGGTATCTCTGGGAGGTGGAAAGAGGTGGTCTGAGGGCCAGAAGGATCCTCACAGAAAGGGCCACCACCATCCAGGAGCCTGGCTGGCCTGCTAGGCCCTTGCAGCTCCCTCCCCTCTCCCGGGCCCTCCGCTGCTCCTGCAGACATAGAGCCAAGGCCAGGCAAGCTGGAGGCAGGCGTTGCTGGGGAGGCAGAAGGGCTTGGTGCAGCGCCCCAGCTGGAAGGCGATGTGGGAAACTTCTGCTTGAGGGGAACTGCTCAAATGAGGCCCTGGGCCTCTGAGTTCGAGGTCTTGTTTTCCCACTGCCTCTGCAAAAGATGAAGGGGCTCCAGCAGCCCAAGGCCTGAACAACGGTCCCGCTGGCTGCCCCGCTCACCACCGGGACACAGGGCTCTGGCAGCTGGCCACTGCCCCCTGAATGCAGTGCCTTTGAGAGCCTCCTCCTGGGCAACCGGGCAGTGAGACCTGTGATCTACCTGTTCCCCCACGTTCCTCCTTTCTCCACAGAGCCCTGAGCTCGGCGGTGAGGGTGGGCGTGAGAGAGTGTGTCAGGAGAATGAGTGCTTCTGGGAGTGAGGGTCTTGCACAGAGAGGCGAGTGCTGGGGGGTACATGTGGCACAGAATGAGGAAGAGAAACGGTGGGAGTCTGTTCACAGGCATGAGGGGTGAGGGCCGTGGGAGGTGTATAAAGCAGGGTGTGCCTGGGCTGGTGAGGGGGCAAGTGAGGGTATACCCGGCAGGTGAGAGGTGACTGTCGTGCCAGCAGTAGGAGGCACTCCCAGGAAGTGGTGCTGCAGTTGGCATAGAGGATGGATGAGTGAGGAATTAGGAAGCCCATGTGCAGCATGGTTTCATGACCTGAGGCCTTCACTGCCACAGGGTAGGCCCTGGCGGCTTGGGAGGAGGCAGTGGACGCGCGAGGACTGTGGGGTGGGGCACGGGATGGGTGGGTGCCAGAGCGTGCAGAGGCAGCTGCCTGGTTGGGCCCTGGGCCCTTCTCCTGGCGAGGGGGTGGTGGCCTGGGGGGAGGGGCCAAGGGCCAGTTCCGTGGGGTGGGGGCCACGGGAAGTGGGATAAGAGGACTCCACAGCTGAGTGAAGACAGGGAGTGAAGGCGGGGGGCACCCGGATGAGGCGACTCTGGGGCAGTGCTTGTGATTGTTTGCCATGTGACTGGTTCATGGTGCCAGTGGGCGAGGGATCCTCAAGGGGGCATCAGTGTGTGTGTGAGAGAGAGAGAGAGAGGAAGAGAAATGGTGTGTGCATTCACGCCCTGTAGCCCCTGGTCCCCGCTCTGTCCCTCCCTGCAGCAAAGGATGCCTGTGAGTGGTGAAGCTGCATCTTCAGTATGACCAGCAGGGGGTGCTGTGCCACTGAGGGGACCCTCCCCTCCCCCCTCCTCCAGGAAACCCTTCCAACAGCTGGAACACATATTTTTACATTTTTGAGTGGGTGCCCATCTCTGGCATCGCTTCGATGGTGATCTAGCTCCGGTGCTAGCTGGCAAACTGTCTGCACCTCATCGCCTCCTGTGCTAATAATACCACAGGATGTCACACCTGGGGCAGCCTGGGGCGTCTGATCCCACCAGCCCCTCTCAGCCCTGAGAAAGGGACATGCAGGTCCTGATGAGAAGGCATCTGGAGCAGGTGTGAAATAAAGCCTGAGAAAGGAAAGGTGTGCAGTCTGCACGGGAGGAGGAAAGGGAAGCATGGAGGCCAGGGGCCCTTAACCAGGGGCTTCTCCGGGCCCCAGGGCAGGACACCCAGCATAGGGCTCTGTCCTCCCAGGCTTGGTGGCCTTAGGGCCACTTGTCAGGGTGTGGTTTTCTTGAGAGTGGCAAACAGTGGCCTGGCGTGACATCGGAGGCGAGAGCAGGGGCCCTGGGAACAGCTGCAGGCCCGGCAAGCAGCGCCGCCTGGGCTGTGCTCGGTTATGTCACGCGCTGCCTCGTGATCTCAGGCAGCACAGAGAATGTGCTGTCAAGACAAGGGTGGGAGCCAGGATGGCCCAGAGGAGCTAGCTGGGGGGTTGGGGGGCTGCCAGGTACAGCTTCAGTGGAATGTTTGTCTGAACTGAGTTCTGAAGGATGAGTAGGGGTCCGTTGGGCCAAGCAACACACTCGAGGCCTGGGTTGCGCGAGCAGGAAGTAGGAGTCACGTGGCCCGGGGCAGGTGGTAGAAGGCTGCAGGTCCGTGTTCGGAGTTGAGGCTGACCAGCCCCTGGGGGGGGGCGCTAAGAGAGCCAAACCCACACATGTTGGACCCCAGGGCCAATGGCAGACTCTGGGGCAGGAGGTGAGTCCTAGGACAAGGGGGCTGAAGGGGGTGGAGGTTGGTCATCGAAACCAACAGGGAAGGCCCCAAATCCTGCCTTGGTGTTTTTAGATTCGACATTAAAACAAACTAAACTTTCAAATCTGGGCTTTTCCGGGGACAGATAGCCAACTTCTCTGGAGCTGGGGATTCCATCTGTAAAATGGAAGTGGGGGTTGGGGTGATGATGAGCCCCACAGGGCAGTCGTGAGGGTGAGATGAGATATTTGTAAGCCCTTATCAGTGCCTCACACACCACAGGGGTCAATAAATGTTAACCATTATTATTGGTATTCCTTGGTTTCTGCAGGGGAGGAAGCCGGGAGGAAATTTAAGTATGTTATCTAAGTTTGTGTCTTTTTATCTAGAATGAGGTCGTGAATGTTCCCGTCTTATGGAAGAAGAAGCAGGTCAGCCGAGCTTAGTCACCTGCGCAGGCCGCTCAGCCACAGCTCAGCAAAGCTAGTAACTGGCCCGGACACATCGGCTTCTCACTGTCTGAGGGGCGGCCCTGCACTGGGGCCAGCTGTGCACGGCAGGACCCTCCTTGGGGGCCATGGGACTCAGCTCCCGGCTGGCACTCTGGCCTGGCTGCCTGCGTGGAGACAGTAGCTGTGTGTAAACCTCATCTTCAGCCGCAGCGAAGAAGGGGAAGGAAACCTAAGCAAGCATGTCCTCGGCAGCCTGGCCCTCTGGGGACTCCCTGTGGCTTGGACCATCCTGCTGCCTTGTTTGTGGTCAGCCGTGCTGGGTGAGAGGCGGAAGGGCAACCCAGGGGTCTGCAGGCCCAGGGCAGGATGACCAGCCTGGAGGCTGCAGGCTGCAGTGGGCCCTGCGCAGGGATCGTCTGAGTGCCTTGATGGCTCTGGAGGGACAGGGCATGTGGCCCAGGCAGGGGTAAAGGAGGAGTGTGGGATCTGTGAGGAGCCCCCTGCCAGACCTCAGGGTGGCCAGGAGATTAGGGGGTGGGTGTTAGGGGACACCAGAGGTCATAAAGGGGGTGTGCAAGTCAGATTTATCCTGTCCATGTATTTGATTTGGCTTACAGAGTGCCTCTTGAAAAATTTTTATCTGTGTCCCAATATTTTCCTGTAAAAATCCAGGTTTGAAGTTTCTCTTGAAAAAATGGAGGATCTGGCCACACCATGTGAGAGGAGAGAGGTTGCCTATGTCGTTGGTGAAAATGTCACCGCAGACCCCACCACTCTCTATAGTGCCCCCTTCACTGTTTATATGACCCTGCCTTGGTGGGCCACTCTGTTAGCAGCCCCCACCATGGATGGGGATGCCCTCCATGAGCCTTTGGCCCCTCCCCAGGACCTTCAGTATGGCTATGATCCTAGTTTCCCCAGAGAGGAGTATGGAGGTGGTGACAGGTGCTCAAGGTCATTGGTGTCAGCTGTCCAGAGCAGAGTAGGAAGTGAATGGGGGAGCCGTGAGAGAGGGCTCCCCCACCCCAGAACTAGCGATTTGGGTTTGGGCTGGAAACCTGGTGGGAGCAGCCACCCTAGCACCGTGTGGGTGGCTCAGCCTCTGGTTCTCTCGTGCTGGGAGAGACGGGGCCAGAGCTGATTAGCACCGGTCACACTGTCACACGGGAAAACTGCCCATTCTGGGGGAGATGAAGGGAAAGGGCAGAAAGAGGCTTTCTAGAAGCTTCCACATAGACCACAAACTTCCAGGACAGACAACAGACATTGGAGCAACTGCTCTCAACCCTAAGCTGAAGGGGAGGCAGGGATGTAGGGAGAAGGCGCCACAGCTCCCAGGGGTAGGCACACCCTCTGGGAGGCACAGGGATAACTCCCTGGTATCAGGACCGGGGGCAAGCACTGGGTCAGGCTCAGCTGAGCGATAGAGCAGGACCCACCCCGGCAGGCCCCCAGATGACCTGGGGCACAAAGCAACTGCTGCCAGGGGACGATGAGCCTGGAGGTGATGATGGGAGGTGATGGGGAGAGAGACCGAGAGAGAAGGGGAAATGGAGAGAGAGAGAGGAAGAGAGACAGACACACAGAGATGCACAGAGACAGAGGAGGGACAGATTGAGAACAAGAAAGAGAGGGAAGCTGGATGAGCCTCTTGAGACCTGTGTGTTCTAGCTGACTTGGGACCAGCTGGGAGCCCCCCACCCCTCCCCTGAAGACCTGACCACAGGTCCTCACTGCTCCCCTTCCAAGGCCTGGCTCCCAGCCCATGCTGGGGAGCAACCCATGCTAACGATGCTGGCTCATGTAGGTGCTCAAGGACCCTCCTTACAATGACTGCTGCTCTGTCTCCTGCCAGTGCATCCCTGCTCTCCAGGGAAACACACCAGGAAGGCCTCAGCCAGCCTGGGGACACCTGGGAAAGGATCACTGGGGCTGGGTGGGCTTCTGCTGATGGCCAGTAAGATGGGGCAAGGTCAGTGCCATCCTCAGCAGTAGGTCCAGGCAGGAAGTCTTGGCAACCTCTCTGAGCCCAGTCTTGGGCCTCAGGACCTACCCGCCAAGAGGGGCCTGTTGTTGAGGACCCACGGACTGGGGCTTTGGGACACATCGATGACAAAATCAAAACCATATTTTTCTGTGTTGGAAGACCGAGCCGTGATAAATTTGGAAAGTAATAAATATCAGAGGTTTGCAGACCATTTCCCAGCATCTCACAGCACACTGGCTTCGTGCAGCCGGAGTGGCGCTCCCCCAAGTGCATGTGGCCTGGACCAGGGGCTGCTCTGGTGGGTAAAGGTGGGGCCGTGCTCGGAAACGCCGAGTGCATTTCATTAGAGGCTGGTGATGAGGAGCTTCCAAGTGGATGGTTTGGAAGCCCACGAACAGGCAATGTGAGGGGAAAATGCCCCCTTGGGAGTTGTGGCCAAGCGGACCATGGGTATTCACAGTGTGGTTTGCAGCTGCTTCCAACTCTGCCTTCGCCAGCTGGGACTCTGAGTGAGCTATGCCTCCCCTTGTGGATCTCAGTTTCCCCAGCTTCTCCAAGACATCGGCCAGTCTGCTATGACTCTGACATTCTTCTGGGCAGGCTCAAAGGTGGCACCCAGGCCTTCCTGGAGGTGACGTCTCTGCATTGGAGGGTTCCTCTGCGTCACGAACCGGCCTCGGTTACACATAGGGTCAGAGACCGCACAGGCCCCGGAAGGGGTCTGCTCCACTTCATTTCTGTGCTTGCTGGTGGCCTTTGCCGGCGGGATAGACATATAGAAACTCCTTTTGTCTGAAAGCTGGGACGAGGGAGAGTGTGTGGGTGACTGCCTCGGGCACAGTGGAGTCTGCCGGCCACGCTGGGTTCAGGCACCTGGTTCAAGGGGCTTTCTTCCCCGGCTTGTGGCCTCTGAAGTGCCCTGAGCCCACCCTGCGCTTGTGGCTTCCTGGACTTCCTCTGCACCCGGCACAGGGCTGTGCATCTCATTTGACCTCTCCTGGCCCTCATTTTTCTCTCTGGAACCCTCCATTCCTGGGATTGGACCCCGGGACTCCCCTGACCCATGAGACTCCGGGTGGCACTGAATCCCATGAAGAGTCCCCTTCCTGGGTGGCCCCTGCACGAGGCCTCCAAGACGGGACCCTTGCTACGCAGGCCAATGGCACTAGCTCCGCTCCCTGCTCTGACCACCGTGTCTGCTCATCCCCTCCCTGAGCTCAGAGGTGATGGCCCAGCTCACGGGCTTGTCTCGCACATACACAGGCACCAGGCACACAGAGGCACGTGGTATTTTTGGCTCCTTTCCCCTTGCTCATTTCTGTTTAAAAATTATGCCTGCACAGCGTGTGTAGTTTATATATTTCCGTAATCCCAGCCTGATTTCTAAAAAGACTCAAGCAGACTAGAGCAGGCAGTTTGAGTTCAGGGTGAGTAATATTGAACCGTCCAACCTAAATGGAGCCATGACAATCCCATTGCACAGGGTGAACTCTGTGCCTTGCCATGTAGTTCTCACGATGCACCATCCTGGTTGCAGTGGTCAAAGGGGTAGGATGAGGGCCCTCGGAGATCAATCAGTCCCTCAATTTACAGAGAGGGGAGTGAGTTCCATCACGTGGGCTCTTGTTCTTTTTCTGCTTCTCGGTCTCTCCAAGGTCCAAAGGATTTCTCAGATGGAGGACATTTTCAGGTTCTGTCCTCTTAGACATCCCCATCCAGGCATGTCCATGGCTCTTGTGACAGTTAGAACCAAGGGGACTGCCTGTGCATTCAATAGCCCATGAAACTCAAGGAAAGCCCACATTAGAATGAGGAGAATCTTGCAAAGAGTGATTCAAGTTTACCTGTGTTGCTGAATCAAAGTGTCCAGGCAAAGGCTCCAGGGATCCTGGAGAAAAGAGGTGGGAGGGGCCCATTTTTTTGATGGCTGAAGCAATTTATTTTAAAGAAAGACTGATGAGTACAAAGACATTTCTGTAGGAGCAGGTATGTCGGCCACCTAGCGTAGGTGTCTGATTTCCTTCCACAACTGGTTCATTTAAAAAATGCATATTCTTCTGATGATCAAAGTCATCTGTGCTCATTAAACACGCATGCAAATGCACACGCGCACACACTAATAAATACATGAAGAAGATAACACGCACAGGTGGTACCACTCAGAAGCATTTTAGCAACATTCTGGTAAATTTCTTCCAGTTCTAGACACCTAGCTGCACACAAGAGAGGGATTTTTTAAAACGCTGTCGCTGTCGTATCGTCACTGTGCCATGTAATGCCGTGGGAACTTCACTTTGCTTACATATTTGCCTGTATTTCTAATCATTTCTATTCATAGTTTGCTGGAAGGGGAATCACTAGGCTGAAGGGTGTGAACATGTCGACTATTTCTTGCCAAATTGTCTTCCAGAAAGTGTGAGTCACTTTTTTGCTCTCCAGGAGCGGGACGGTGCCCATCATCTGTCTTTTAAAAAGGATCAGGGCTGGAAATGACTCAGATGTGAATCTGGTGCCTAGCTATCTAGTGACGTGATGCCAGTGCAATCACCACGTGAAGCAGGAGCTGCCTGGCAGGGGCCCCTCTGCTGAAGCGTCAGCGACAGAGGGCCAGCTCCCTGCAGGAAAGCCTCCACTCCTGCAGGTTCTTAGGTTGGCTCTGTGTGCCCTTGGCCGCCAGGCAGCTCCTCACCAAAGACCATCTGAGGCAGTGGAGAGTCTGCGTGGTGGGTGGGCCCAACCCATCCCTCTGTCACCCACAGCAATCATGGTAGACCTAGGTTCTAGTATTCCTTATTTAACTTGGGGAACTCCTTTAAGAAAAAGAACACGAAAATGTGAACACAAAATTAGGTCTAAAAGTGAATATTTCCAATGTGACCAGAATCACAATAAACTACAAATTTCAAAAAGCTAATAAATAACATGAACATCATAAAACCCTTCAAAAACATAATTTTGACTCACTTCTAGCCATACTTCTGTAATACTCCCCTCATGTTTTTGGCTGAGTCTTCTTTGTTCTCTTCATATGACAATGATTTCCTACAGTCATAATAAAAAGATAATTTAGTCTTTCTTCAGAGCATGGCTGATCAAAAATCGTCAACGTTTTTGGGTAGTTTAGAAAAATTGCTTTCAATTTCATAACTCGTTGGTAATGATGCAAATTTTAGTATTATCAAATTTGGCGAACATTTGTATCACGTTTCTGTTCACATCTCAGCTTTTTGGGCATTCCAAGGTTTCTCACTGTTATTATTCTCAAATATTCTCTGAGTGATGATAGTCACATCTTGGTCCATGTCATAATGGCATTTGTGTACTTTGTATTTTCTTTCGTTGTCAGTTTCAGTGAATTCAGCAAGAAATTTAAGTATCTTCCCAATATCTTCCTGGGATTCACTCCTTTTAATTCGTTAGATTACTAAACACTCCAAGGACCTACTTATTATTATTATTAGAGAGTTACCTCTTCCTCTTCATGGTAAAATCTGAACATTTAAAATTTTAATTTGACTAACAATAATTTTTATTGATTCCACTGCACATCTTTATACCTTGTCTTATATTCCACTAATTTTCATCTGATTTTTCTCAGTTTCTTTGTTTGTAAAATTGAAATCTAGTTGCTGTGCAATATTATGTAAGTTACAGGTGCACAATATAGTGATTCACAGTTTTAAAGGTTATACTCCGTTTATAGTTATTATAAAGTATTGGCTATAGTCCCCATGTTATACGTACAGCCTGGGAGCTTCTTTTGTACCTAATAGTTGGTACCTCCTTCTCCCGACCCCTTACATTTCTCCTCCCCACTTCCCTCTCCCCACTGGTAACCACAAATTTGTTTTCTATATCTGTGAGTCTGCTTCTTTTCTCAATTTCTCAATTCAAAATGTAAGCACAAAAAATTACATTCAGGTCCAAATTGGAAAACTATATCTTCTCACTTGTTTTATTGCAATATTTTAAACCACCTTTTTAAATGATCATTTTAAACAACACATTCCCAATTAAACCTCTCCTCAGCTGGATACCAAAATGCCTGAGGCCCCCACCAGTGCCACCTGAAGCCCCAGTGCAGAGAGAAGGCGATTTTACTTCTTATATTGTTAGGGCCCTTCGTGGGTCTTTGGAAGGGTCCTGTAAATTGGGGGCCTCTCCTATAAGTGTCATTAGCTTGAAGGTAAATTCACCTGTGGCGTCAGTCTTGGGTTGCCGCCCCCACCCCCTTCTGCCCTGTGGAGTCTCTATTCAAAGGACTTTTGGCCTTAGCCTGAGACGGTGACTGTGGCTTAGCAGGCCAGGTGAGACGGACTTGACCATGTTCATTGTTCAGCTTCACCAGGGCAGCTAAGAAGACATTCTTGTAACTCCTGACAAACCTGCTCTCTCATGTTGAGGAGTGCCTACAAATCTGTGTTTGTGTGTGGGTTCAAGAACTAGGAAGAAGCCATGGATGTATCATACAGGCAAAAAATTAGACGCACTATATGATTCTAACCAAATGATATTCTGGAAAAGAGAAATCTATGGGGACAGTAAAAAGATCAGTAATTGTCAGGGGCTTCTGGGAGAGAGGGATGAATAGGAGAAGTACAGAGGATTTTTAGGGCAGAGAAGATATTATGACATTACAGTGGTGGATACATGCTGTTACAGGCAGACCTTGGAGATATTGTGTGTTCAGTTCCAGACCACTGCAATAAGGCAAATATTGCAAAAAGCAAGTCACACAAATTTTTTGGTTTCCCAATGCATATAAGTTTTTTTATACTATACTGTAGTCTATTTAGTGTGCAATAGCATTGTCTAAGAAAACAATGGACATACCTTAATTAAAAATGCTTTATTGCTAAAAAATGCTAACCATCATCTGAGCCTTCAACAAGTCATAGCAGTAACACCAAAGACCACGGATCACAGATCACTGTAACAAATAAAATAATGGAAAACTTTGAGATATTTAGAGAATTACCAAAATGTGACAGACACGTAGTGAGCCAATGCTGCTGGAAAAATGGCGCCGACAGACTTGCTCATTGCAGGGTTGCCACAAACCTTCAATTTGTAGAAAACACAGTATCTGTGAAGCACAATGAGGTGAAGTGCAGTGAAACTCGGTATGCCCGTATACATTTGTCCAAACCCGCAGAATGTGCAGCAACAAAAGTGAACCATAACGTCAACTATGGACTTTGAGTGAGAAGACTGTGTCAGTATAGGTTCACCAATTATAATGAAGATACCACTCTGGTGGGGGGTGTTGATAACGGAGGAGGTTGTGCATGTGGGGGCAAGGACATATGGGAAATCTCTGTATTACTCTTGGCTCAATTTTGCTGTGAACCCAAAGCTGCTCTAAAAAATAAAATCTATTAAAATCAATACATTCAATATTTTTGTAACTTAATTGCCATTTTCAAGTAATTCATTCAATCCCATCTAGTAATCGATCTCCAAGGCCCAAGGGACATAGTCAGGAAACAGGCTGGAGAGATTCCCCAGGTCACAGCAACATAATCCTGCAGGAAGACAGGCATCCTGAAGGGCAAATAAATTAAAAAATCATAGTTGCAATAAATGTGTTTTCTGCTGTCCATACTTCACAGAAATAATGAGCAGGGGGGGCTCAAGGTAGTCTGGAGGGTGAGGGCGTCTTTCCCAAGGAAGTGACATTTGACCTGAAGGGTGGTTGGAGTCACTAAGGTCAAGAGAGTGGCAGCAAGAGGCCAGGGAAAAGGACGTACGCGGAGGCCCCAAGTCAGAAGGGGCCGTGGCTCTGAAGAGCAGAGAGAAGGAGTCTGTGGCTGCAGCTTAAGTTGCAAGGGGTGTGACTGTCCAGAGGGCTCTGCAGAGAGGGTGGGGCCAGCCCTGGAGTGCCCGGGGGCCCTCCCCAGAGCTCTGCTCTCTCTCCAAATGGATTGGAAATATTTGAGCGTCTTTAGTGAAGGGGTGGAAATGATCGGGTTTGTATACCAAAAATATTACCCTGACTAATGCACAGAATGGATCAGGTGGGGGCAAGAGTGAAAATGGGAGACTAGTTAAGGGGCATCACAGTGACCCAGGCAGGAAAGTGTGTTGGCCAGTGTGGTGGGAGAGAAACGGATAGGGCCAGGAGAGCTTTCGGGGCTTGGAGACGGCAGATAGCATCAGAGAGATATGATGTTATCTTAGATCCTGAGACAGAGAACACCGGAGGGGAAGAGACCTGGGAACGAGGATGAGGCGGTCACGGTGGACCTGCCGAGTGAGATGTGCCTGGGCCGCATGCAGCTGGAGCCCCGCACGTGCTCTGGGCGGAGCAGATAGGCTGAGCACGGAGCAGATAGGCGGTAATTGGAGCCATGCAGCAGATGAAATCATCTAAGGGGAACGTGTGGGCTGAGACGAGCAGGGAACAGGGCCCCCATGGCCGCCTCCATCCTCTGTGGGCAGATCATCAGATCATTAGCAACAAAAGCTAGAGCCCAGATTTGCTCCATGCTCTCCAGGCGACAAAGGCCTCGGACCCAACAGTGTCCCTGTGATTCCTCACCAGACCCTTAGAGGCGTCGTGCTTATACCACCAGGAGGCTTTGTAGTGCAGAGGAGGCAGAGTGGGACCAGGAATCGCTGAGGCTGGGGCTCTGATTCACAGGGTCGTAATCCCGACCCCCGAGAGTCGTGGGGATCCAATGACACGCTGCAGTTACAAAGCACCAGGCACCGCGCCTGCCACAGGGCTGTCGAGGTTTTAAGGGACCCATAAATAACACCCCATTACTCTCTTCCTCTGCTCACATCCAACTGAGAAATGAGACACCGGAGAGACACCAGATCAACTGAGAAATGAAAGCGTGGTAGCGTCCTTGCAGCCCTGTTGACGGACAGCAGGCCTTAGTTCTGTGGTCCACGTGGGGTGTTCACCTTCCTGCACCTGCCACCAGCCTCCCCGTCACACCGTCACATGGTGGGGCAGCCCACCTGAGAGACCGTGTGGGCCGTCAGAGCAGAGCAGTCAAACTCACCTGGAGCAGAGGGCGGGCCCGGAGGGACTGAGTCTTCTGGAGTCTGCCTTTCGATGTCTCCACCCCACCTGAACTAGAGCTGTGGACAGTGCTGTCACCCACCACCAGCTGGGGTGGGAGAGGGAGGCAGGGATTGTCACGCTGGTGAAGTCTCCCCGCATGGCATTGTAACGCCCTCTACCACATCTCCACCAGTAGGTGACTATAAATACTCAGCCTCTTACTCTCTACTGTTTTCAGAGTCACAAGGAGGTACCTCTTTCTGTCCCGTTGGTTACATCTGTCAGACATAAGCTCTGATGTCTGGGTCACAGCTGTCAGAATCTGGGGACCAGATCCCTGCCATGTGGTCTTTGGGTCCCATGGACGTCGCCACAGTGTGGGTGGGGTATGTTGATCCAGACCTCCCCAGCTGGCCGTGCTCAGGGGACCAGAGAGATAAACCCTGGCCTCAGTGGGGAGCTTCCTCAATTTGGTCTGTTCACGGTTCAGCACAGGGCTGCCTGCCAGACATCCACACCCGTCCTGTGTGTCTCCAGAGTCTCATCTCCCCCTCCTCCACCCTCCTCTCTGTCCTCTTGCCCTTGCCAGTCCTTCCCAGAACCACTCATCCCAACTGTCAGGGCCAGTTAGGACAGCTGGCTCTAGGACTGGATATCTGGAACAGAGAGAGGCAAACCCAAAAGGGGAGTGTGTGTGTGTGTGTGTGTGTGTGTGTGTGTGTCTGTGTCAGGATGGGGAAGGCAGGATGGGGTTCCAGTTGGAATTCCCTGTCTTGGTCCAAGCACAGGTGAGGCATTCTTACCTGCCTTTGATGCCAGACCAGACATCAGTCATTCAAAGTAATGACAAGCAGCACTTGTGGGGCAGCAGTGTGTCTTGTTTTACTTGTTTGTGGTGCTTCTCCCTGACTAGAAGTTCAGTCCGAGAAATGTCGGAGACTTCCTTTGCATGCTGAGGTTATGAAGGTCCTGGGGTTCCTACAAAGAGCAGGACACTTGGACAAGCCCTCCAGCCCACGTGTTAGGGCGGGGATGCTGAGGTCACAGTCTACATGGTCTCCTCAAGCCCAGTGGCCCCATGTGCCCTGGACCACAAGGTCATGGTAACCTGTGGCCGAGCAGAACATCCCATTCCTGAGAGGCACCTCCCATGTATGGGTCCTGTCACTGCCCTGTGGGGCTGACATCAAGCCGGGCAAGGTCTCCTCTCTTGTAGGGACCCCTGGGCTTCAGGTTGCCCCCCGTCTGGGCTTTAGCAGCAAACACCATCAGGTTTTTGAAGATCGCAAATCGGGAATAGGGATGGTCTCTGGGCAGCTTCTACTTCCCATCCTGTCGCAACCCTCCCAAGAAGGAGGGAACCCAAAGGCTGACTTCTAGCCTAGACAGGAGAGGGGACAGAGAGAGAACTGACAAATGTCACATCTCATCAGTTACCCTGACAACCCTGCGATTGTGTCCCATGCTTGATCTCACTGCTTTGCTGTCTGTGATCTCCACGTTGCTCTGCCAGACAGCACTGGGATGCTGGGTCTTTGGGAGAACTTGGGGGACACTGTGACTCAAGGTAAACTTCGCACATCGATTATGGGCAAAGATAACAAATTGAAAACACAGTTTACTTTTGAAATCCCTATTGTGTACGGAAAGCCCCACAATGAGCTGTCTGCTTTGAGTTGTGTTGCACGGATCACAGGATTCACAAGAGGAGGTGGGGACAGGGGTTGGGCTTCTCCACTCTATCCCACAAAGTTTATCTTCCTAGGTTCGGGCACGGCAATGGAGCTTGAGTCCCAGCCCTGTGGGTACCCCGCGGTCTTCCCGGTGCTGAGATGATGTCTCTTCCTCCTGGGGCTCCACTGCCCCTTCTCCTCCACGGCCTGTCTCTCATCTGCTCCCCACCAAGACGGTCCTGCTCCAGCCTCCTGCTGGGGGGGGGGGGGGTCAGTCCTCCGATTTCCACAGCTCCCTGCTGAGCGGCACTAGGCCTGGACCTGGGGTGGGGCAGACAGGACAAGGGGCCTTCACAGCGTTTGACCTGGGCAATGGCAATATGCTCAGACATTTCACCCTCCCTGATGAACAATCCTCCAGGCACCACCTGGACCTTATTAAACTAACAGAGCGTCCTTCTCTGTCATCATAGTCTGGTGTGTGCCTGACCCAGGAGGAGGAAGAGAAAGAAGGAAAGAAAAAACCTCCGCATGTTATAAAAACAAACAGGGATGTACCACGAGGGCGAATAAAACTTGTGCATGAATTTTAAGGATAATAAGCAAGACTTCAAAGAATTTTCTGGATTACAGCTCCTCTTTGGTTTGTGCACCAAATGCCCCAGATGACTTATTCATTCATTGGAGATCGTTGGATAAAAAGTTTGAAATGTGCTGACTTCACCCATTTAATCATTTCCTTGTTGTTTCTTTGGTAGATATATTTTTTAAAATTTATGTTTATCAAAGTCATACATGCACATAGTTTTAAAAGTTAAAGGGTTCTGCAAGGCTCATAATGAAAACCAGCATTTCCCTTCCCCCTTCCTGATCCTCACTCCCCAGAGGCCATCACTTTGAACTTTTCTCACTGATTCTGCTGCTGCTCTCCTGCTTACTTTGAAACAACATGCTTAGACGGCCATGTCTTGATTTTCCAGTTTAAACGTTTCTTGAGGAACGCGCCCTGTGGAAGAGCAGGACTCAGCACTCTGAAACCACCCTCCCCCATGCACACGCCCACTCTTTTCTCCTCAACCCCGTCATGGTAGTGACAGTATAATTTTTGGCCAAATCAATATTCGGTATTTACGTAGTTATGACTGTTCATACTCTTCACAGCTAAGCCATGTGGAGCACACTTCCTATCTTGTACAGCTTTTTGTTTTGCTTGGAATGAAGGGTTGCCAAGTTTTCCCTTTGTTTAGTGTTTGATTACCGGTCAGTCATAGACTTTGGGCTGAAGGAGTCTCTCCTGGCTCTTTGTGTAGATTCACACGCTCTACGACGTGGACTAGCCTCTCCCTGCGCTGCCGCCCCCAACCTCCCTGGTGTTGGGGTCCTGGGCACCCCTTTGGCTTCCCCAAGTTTGGTCCCTGTTGGCAGAATCCAATGTCCGCTCTTGGTTTTCTTCCTCTTTTCAGATGCGCCTCCTCCAGGGGCTTCCTGAAAAATGTTCTGTTTTAGGACTGTGTTTTGAGAGCCTGTACGTGCAAAACGTTGCCATTCCACCCTCACGTTTGATTGACAGCTTGGGTGGAATTCTTGACCCTCAGACCTTGAAGCCGTCACCCACGGCCTTCTGGCTCACAGAGCTGCTGTTGAGAAGTCAGATGCTGTTCTCATCAGGCCAGTTTCCTCTCTGAAGTCATTCAGAATTTTCTTTTTATCCTTGGGTTGCTCGGGTGTGGGTCTCATTTCACGTGGGGGTTTTCAAACTGGAGGCTCAGGATTGTTGCCCACAACCTGGTAAATGTTCTTTTATTATTTTCTACGTCTTCTCCCCATCCCTGAGTCTTTTTTACTCTGTTCTCATTTCTAACCCTTTCTGTTTTTCAGTTCTGGACCTCCTGAGCTGATTCTCTAGTTTGTAGTTTTTCTCTCCCATGTTCCATCTCTTTGTTTGTGTTCTGTCTTTCGGAAGATGTCTCTTAACCTTTCCATTGAAGCTTCTTGTATGCTATTATTTTGCATATCTGCCATGTTAATTTCCAAAATACCTTAAAAATTCTGAATAATTCTTTTAAAACTTTGTCATTATTTTAATAAGCAACCCACTCACTCATTTCATGGATTCATGCATTATCTGATTTCCTGGAGGTAGCACTTGTAATTTATACACACAGAATAATTTTTCTCCCCTGTTCCCTGAGATATCTCTGTTTCCTCTAAGTTCTTTTTTTTACGCTTTGATCGTTTCGCCTCTGACTTGATGTAACCAGTGACCAGCTTCCAACACACATTGGAAGCTCTGTGTCTGGGTGGGGCTTTGTTGGCGGAAGACTGATCTGGGCCATTTTCCTGGGCGGTGGAGGGAGGTGGGTTCGGTGCTCTGAACTGCCAGTGTCTATATAGACTCTATGGGGCTGGCCTGTATTCCTAGAGACAAATCATCCAAAATCCTGCTTGGTTCCTCATTCTCATGGAGAAAGTGTTGTAGGGTATGGGTTTCAGCGTGTTGACTTTCTTTTCATCCCCGTGGTAGGCCTGGTGCCCTCATCTGCATCTGTCCCCATAGTTCCTGAGTCCAGAGATCCCTGGTTCCCTTTCACTACAGAGTAGAGCCCTGTCTTCTGCCAGGATGATGGGGAGGTAGTTTCTTACCTGTACAAATTGGGGCAAGGGACCATGGGCCAAAACATTCTCATACTAATTTTGAACTAGTTCTCTGTTTTCAGCTCCACCCACATCACCACTTGTAGAAATTCCTGTCCCTTGCAATCCCGACTTCTTTCTGGCAGACTCTGCTTTGCTTCCAGGCTTTCCCTGCCCCCTGGGTAGGCTTCTCAGATCTGCTCCATCAATGACCACTCATGCTGCTTTCCAGGTTCCAAGATTTGGTCATTGTTACTTCCTCGCCATTTTCTTTGTCTGTAGAAGGTTTTGCCTTATTTTCCCTCCTTTACTGTCATTTAGTAAACTTTCAGGAGACACTAGATTAACATGCTGGAGAGCCCACGGGCCTTTCTTGGCTTGCTCTCCTCTGGAGACTCCTCGCATCCCATCCTGCCCTGCCCCTGACCGCCCAGGACCAGATGCCCTGTCTTTCTCTGCCTCTCACATGGGTGGGAGGTGAATGATTAGAAAATCCTTTCAGCAGGCCCTGACTTCAGCTTTTAGACCCTGGGGGCTAGTTGGCATCTACGGTACTGTGATTGACCTTTGGAGTCTGAGCATAAACCAGGATTGAAAGAGCCCCACTGGAGCGATAATTGCCTGCATCTCAATGGTCTCTTCCAATCCTTTATCCACTTTTCCATTGGATTGTTTTCTTTTATGATTCGTAAGAGTTGTTTTTGGCTACGAACCTTGCTTGTTAGAAAATTCCGAATGCTGCTTGTTTTTTTAACTTTCTTTATGATGTGTTTTGAGCTACGGAAGTTTTTAATTTTTGTGAGATTAATCAGTCAGTTGTTTCCTTTACGGCTTCTGGGTGTTGAATCTTCCTTCCTGGGGAAGAGAACCCCCACCCTAAAGCTGTAAAAATAATCTCTTTTTTCCCCCCTAAAACTTTTATGGTTTTTTCATTTAGCTTTTTTAAATACTTATTTTTCATGACAAAAAAATGCATCCTAATGTAACAAAATAGTCAACACAGAGATATGTCACAGGATAAGTTAGCAGTCTCTTCTCTTTTTCTTCCCGGCTAGCTTCTTCAGGTTACCAGCCTTAGCAGTCTGAAGTTTATTCCACCCTCCATTATGTTCATTCAAATTTGTATTCAGATTTATGGGATTTAATTTTGCTTTGTTTTATAAAAATGGGAAGGTATTTAAATGGTATTTAAACACCTCTGAAACTAATTTTTTAAACTTTATACATTTTGTTGTCATGCTTTAAAAAGGTTTTTAAGTAAAATTTTCATTGAGATAACCGTAGATTCACATGTACTTGTAACAATATTGTGTACCTTTTACCCAGTTTCCTTCAAAGGTAACATCTTGCAAAACTGTAGTCCAATGTCACAGCCAGGACAGGGACATTAAGATGATTCAGGGACCTCATCCCCAGTTTTATTTGTACTCCTTTGTGTGTATGTGTGTGTGTGTGTATGTGTGTGTACAATTTTATCATGGGGGTAGGTTTATGTATCCATCACCACAGTCAAGATACAGAACAGTCCTTCACCATTGGGATCCTTCCTGTCTCCCATTTATAACCATACCCACTTTCCTCCTACGCGCTCCGAGCAACACACAACCCTTCATTCAGCTTCCTCCTATCCCTAACCTTGGCAACACTGAACTGTTCTCTATTCCGATAATTCTGTCGTTTCAAAATGTTACATGAATGGAACCTACAGTATAATATCTTCTTGGATTGGCTTTATTCACGCAGCATGATTCTCTGGATCTTCATCCAGGCTCTTGGGTCTCTCGCTAGTTCCTTCCTCTTTATTGCTGAGTATGGATGGACCACAGTTTGTTTAACATTCACCTGTAAAAGGACATCTGGCCTGATTTTAGTTTTGGGCTGCTATGAATAAGGCTACTATGAACTCTTGTGTACACGTTTCTCTATGAATACAAGTTTCTTTTCTCTGGAAAAATGCCCAGGAATGAAAATTTCTGGGTTGTATGGTAATTGCATGTTTAGTTTTATAAAAAATTGCCAAACCACTTTCCAGATTGTGAAACTATTTTTTAAAATATTGTTTGAGACCCCCTTCGGGTTCATAAACATAGATCCAGCCTTTTTGTTTCTCATAGCTCCGTAACATGCCATCGTGTGGATACCATGCAATTGATTTCACCACTCAAGTTGTTTCGGTGTTTTACTACTGCCAGTGATGCTGTGATAGACATCCTCTTAACAGAGATTCTTACGTAGGTCGGATTTTCAGAATTGATAAATTTAGTAGATATTGCATGTTACTTTCCAAAAAATGATAGGAATTCACACTCTCACAAGCAATGTGTGAAACTCGCCATCTCCTCACCTCCTTGCTAACAGTGTAGATTGTCAGTCTTAGTCTTATTCGAATATTTGACTATTTTTAAAGTTGTTTAAATTCCTATGGAACTTAGTTTGCAGTACATTGTAGAACAGGGGTCTAACTGCATTCCTCCCAACCCCAAGTTCTTCCAGTTAGCTATTACTGCATGGCAAGCTATCTCCAAACATAGTAGCCCAAACCCATAATTTATTATTATTACATCTTGTGATTATGGGATTAGGAATTGGGTCAGGGCACAGCAGCAATGACTCCTTCTTGGTCCATGATGTCTGGGAACTCAGCTAGGGTGCCTCGCACAGCTGGGGCCTGAAACAGTTGAGGGCTGACCTAGCACCTTCCCGCCTCTCTCTCTTTCCCCCTGGCCTGTCCATGTGGTGAACATGGACTTCCTCACCGCCTACCTGCCTCAGAGGATCAAACTTCTCACATGGCAGCTCAGGGCGCCAAGAGAGAGGGAGCAGCATCAGCTGTCCCTTAAAGGCTAGGACTGGAACGGGCATAGTGTCACTCCCACCACCCTCTAGTGGTTAAAGCCGTAAACCTTCAGCCCAGATTCGCAGGAGGAAGCACAGACCCCCACCTCTCAATAGGAAGAGTATCAAGGACTTTATAATCATCTTTGATCTGTTACACAGGTGTTGATACCTAATTCTGCTGGTGCTGTTTAATTATTCTTTATTAATTGAATTGAAATACAACTTTTTTCCCCCTGGACTCTCTATTCTGTTTCACTGATTCATTTGCTTTTTTCTTTAGCTACAGCCATGATGTACTGATTCCTATGGCATTACAGTGTATTTTGACAGCTAGTAAACTTTCTACCCCATTATTGGCTCCCCTGTCCCAGAATTTGCTAGCAATGCTGGCTTATTTACACATTCAGGTGATATTTTTCCTGCTTTGGGATTTAAGGATGCCTATTTTTCCCTTTGAAGGATGGCTGGTGCTGTCCAGTCTGTTTGGGGTTACCTGGGTGGGAGCCCCCTGGGCAGAGATCTTGGCGTCAACTCCAGAGTGTGAACCAAGGCTAGGGAAGAAAAGAAGGTTGTTCATCCCAGTGAGAGGAACTACAGGGCCTCCTGCCTCCAGAGCTTTACACAAGTGTAGTAAGTGCTCTGAGCCCACAGGAGGCTGGACCCCCGCCCCCTTCATTATGGCCTATCTGAGTACTGAAGGCCTTTTGGGAAATGCTGCAGGAAGGGTTAATTTGATGCAAATGCTTTAGTTCTGCAGGAAGACTCTGAGCCCTGTGTTCTGAGTAAGACAACCATTGAAAGACACACACCAGGCACATTCAGAGCCACCTCCAGGCCCAGTGAAGGGAGGCCCAGGTCAAAGTAACATTCCATGCCTGGGACATGTGTTGTAGTGTCCATTTCCTAGAGGTAGAAATGAAAGGGAAGTTTGAGAGAAGAGGCTGTCACATCTTTGCATGGAAAGCTGTAAGCTCAGATTGTGAACCAGTGTTTCTTTCCTTCAAAGGACTAGGTCGTCAGTGTTGCTTTGGTTTTGATTTTCCATGTAAAAGAAAAGGGCAGAAACATTGTTTCTTCTGAAAGTTACAGTCCATAGCCAGGAAGCCCAGGGGAGATTAGAGGGAAGATTGATGTGTGACATTTATATAGGGGGTTTGGGAAGGATTATTGCTTTTTATAAATCCAATTCTGTTGCCAGTGGTCTCAATAGAAATGAATTGAACACTGGTGATAGTTTAACCATAAATTAACCTCAGGCAAATTCTCATCTGCCTCTAATGAGTAGCCTCTCAATAGGCTGTAGCAAAATCTGGGTGTTTAAGTTCTCCTAGAGGATGGAGGGACTCACTTTACTCATTTCCAGGAGATGAGGAAACATGTTATGACTGCTAAGATGGAAAGTAAGTTTCAGCTACCATCTGTCTGGATCTATAGAGTAATGAGTCACAGCAGGCATGTGTCAACTTCTAAGGGACCAATAGATGTAAATGTCTGCTATGTGTCAAAGCAGGCTGCTGTTCCAGGGCATGGGGTAAGGAGGACCTGTGCAGTTGTACACTCTGGGCACTGAACAAAGATAGAGGTGTCCCTACTTTCGACTTTTATGATTGGAGAAAACAATATTTACCAAATGACAGAGCAGAGAGGTAGGTTAAAGGAAATGGCTCCATTTGATACAATGGAGCCATTTTAGACTTGATACAACACAGCATGTCAGAGCAACCAAGAAATAGGCTCTAGCAGGGTGAGAAGGAACACAAGCCTTTATCCCAGGTGGTGTGTGCAGTGCCAAGAAGCAGAGGGGCCTGCCATGCCTTTGTGTAGCATACTTGCCCATATCAGCTGGGAAGGGCCAGCTTCTGTGCTGACTAGTCAGTACTCGTGCTGAGCCCATTACTACAGGATGAAGCAGAAATGGACATGGGGAAATCCTGTCCTATTAGATCTATTAGACCCCCCTCTTCCACTTACCTCTGTAGCCTTCACGAGTTTAGTATCTTACTTGCCATCAGCCTCTAGCTAAACTCTTAAAATCCCAGTTCCCCCCTGCATCCTGCTCCTTCTTTATTTAGGACACACACACACACACACACACACACACACAAAACTCCCTTTGCCTACAGTGCTTTTCCCTGATGTTAACCTGGTGAACTCTTCCCTTTGTGGTTTTCAAACACCTACTACTTGGACAACATTCAAAACCCTAACAGGACGCAAACACAGGCACTGCTCAGTCAGTCTCCCCTCTGCCCACGCCCCCGCTCCCCCAAATCTCAACACAACAGTACTGCCCCAGGAGGCTTGCCTGCTTCCTGTAACCCAGCTACACTCTCTTGGGAAATTAATCACGGTTCTTAGGGAAAATTTAAAGTATCTATTTATTTGTGGTTATTAGTTTAGTGTCTGTCTTCCCCATAGAGTTGTGGGCATCAGGAGGAGAGAAACGTTATGTATTTTGTTCACCACTTTTCTCAGCGTCCAACCCAAGGCCTGATGCTTGGATATTCCATCAGAGTTGGTTGTCTACACTCACCCTGCTGCCAAGAATAAAGACTGATGCTTTAGTTTCTCAGAGTGCTGCTGAGGCAAGCCATCACAACTGGAGGGGGCTTAAAACAACAGAAATGTGTTCTCTCCCAGTTCTGGAGGCCAGGAGTCTGCCATCAAGGTGTCAGCAGGGCCGTGTTCCCTCTCCTGGCTTTAGAGGAGGATCCTGCCTTGCCTCTATCAGTTTCTGAGGTTGCTGGCAACACTTGCCGTTGCTTGGCTTGTAGGTGCATCACTTCAGTCTTTGCCTCTGTTGTCACCTGACATTCTTCCCATGTGTCTATTTGCATCTCTTCCTCTTCTTATGAGGACAGCAGTCATATTGGATTAAGGGCTCCTCAATCTATACCAGTATGACCTCATCCTGACTTAACTAACTATACCTGCAACAGCCATATTTCCAAATAAGACCATGTTCAAAAACTCCAGGAAGGATGTGAATTTGGGGGCGCACAATCCAACCCTGTACAACTGAGGCATCTCCCTTTCTGCCTCAGCTATTGCTGGGGTGATGTTCCTGGTGTGCCCTCTGCATGGATTGGTCTGTCTACACCCCCATGCACTCACAGGTGCTCCTGGTTGGTGCCTTTTGATCTATGGTAGAAAGTTGTGGAGGAGTAAGGAAAGGCTTAGGACTCCTGAGAGAGGAGACACAGTCTTGCATTGACAAACCAGAGGGAAGGGTTCAAATCCAGGCTCCTTGGAAGTCAGCAAATACTTGTTTCTTCTGCACACTCTGCAAGTCACTATAGCAACTGCAGGATGGGAGAGCATGGCTCCTGAGTATCGAGAATGACCTTGAGATCTTCTTTGGTAATGACTGAGCATCTTTATCGTGGGACCTTGGCACTGTTCCTCTGGGTTCTTCTTAAATCATGTGGTTTGAATTACAACTTGTCTGGGGAGTGGGAAGCAAATCCATCTGGCTTTGCCAACATAAAGGGCCTGAGTATGTGACCTTGAACATGGACGTATTTGAAGTTCAGAACACATGGGCTGCAGCAGTGGAAAGTGGGTCTCAGACAGGCTCCCCTCACACCTTGGGGTCAGACATGTCCTTGGGCAACTGGCAAGTCCTGGCCTCTAAAAAGACTCACACCCCATTATATTCTGCTATTGCCAGTGTGGGGGGTGGGTGGGCTTGGTTTGGTTTCCAGGAAGCAAAGAGAATAAATATGAAAGCAATTCTACTGTAGAGGACTGGGTGGGGTGGAGAGACATGGGAAGGTCAAAGCATTTTGTCTAGTTGGTTCTCAAGTACATAAAATCTGTAGCAGGATTGTTGGAGGGATAAAAGCAACAACCTTGTCAAGTAAAACCACAGATATCTTTATTGAGCTATAATTCACATACCACACAATTCCCCCATTTATAATGTACAATTTGATGATTTTAATATATTCATAAGTGGTGAAATTTCAACAGTCAATTTTAGGACATTTTCATCACTCCAAAAAGAAACCCTGCACCTCTTAGCTCCAATTCTCCCTTCCCCAAGCTGTAGCAAACCGCTAAGCTACTTTCTGTCTCTATAGATTTACCTTTTCTGGACATTTCGTATAAATGAAAACATACAATATGTAGACTTTTGTGACTGGCTTCTTTCACTTAGCTTCATGTTTTTAAGTTTAATCTACGTCATAGCATGTATCAGTACCGTGTTCCTTTTATGGCTGGATAATATTCCATTATATGGATATACTAAATTTTGTTTATCCATTCATATTTTGATGGATATTTGGGTTTCACATCTTTTGGCTATCATGAATAATGCTTTTATAAGTTCATATGCAAATTTTTGTGTGGACATATGCTTTCATTTCTTTTGAGTATATACCTGGGGGTGAAATTGTTGGGTTATGTGGTAACTCTATTTTTACCACTTTGAGGAACTGCCAGATTGTTTTCCATAACAGCTGCACCATTTTACATTCCTATCAGCAATGTATGGCAGTTCTAATTTTGCCAACACTTGTTATTATCTGACTTTTTGATTGCAGCCATCCTAGTGGGTATGAAATGGTTCTTATTATGGTTTTTATGTATATTTACCTGATGGCTAATGTTGAGTATCTTTTCACATACTTATTGGCCATTTGTATATCTTCTTTGGAGAAATGTCTATTCAGATCCTTTGCCCCTTTTTAAACTGGATTATTTCTCTTTTTATTATTCAGTTGCAAAGGTTTTTATATATCCTAGCCACAATTCCCTTATAAAATATATGATTTGCAGAAAGTTTCTGCCACTCTATGGGTTGATATTTCACTTTAATGATGGTGTCCTTTGAAGCACAAAAGTTTTTAATTTTTATGAATTCTAATTTATCTATTTTTTTCTTTTGTTGCTAATGCTTTTGGTATCATATCTAAGACTCCTTTGCCAAATGCTAGGTCATGAAAATTGATGCCTATGTTTTCTTTTAAGAGTTTACTAGTTTTAGCTTACATTAGTTCTTTGATGCATTTTGATTTAAATACAACAGATATGTTTTACAATAATGAGATATTTGGAAAGAGTGTGCAGGACAACATACCCAGTGACCAATCTGTGATCTTTAACAAATCTGTCTACTTAACATATTCATTAGTTCACTCATTTATTTACACACACATATAATAATAATAGTAATACAACAACAATAACTATTGTGGCCACACGCTAAGTGGTATACTAGTGCGGGGCAGAACAATAACTTGAAACACCGCATGCACTCAACAATGGATTCTGCAATTTCTTGAGGCAACCTCCCCTTAAAGATCAAAGAGAGCTGCCAGATTTTTGACTGACAACATTAAAAAAAATAAATGAAAGGGAATATGTGAGCCACTGTTTTCTCTCTAACTTCTAACTGGAATCCCAGCATAAAGAGGGCTTGGATTGGCTTCCATCCGCAGATTTGAGAAGGACTCTATTGCAGAAGCATCCAATTTACTCAGTTGGGGAGCGCAGGTAGAGAAGCTGGTGCCTGGTAGCCAGGAAATATAAGGCTCAAGTCACTCCCATCACCCCTCACCCATATTTTCTGTGGCACCTGAGAGAAGTAGAGGGAATTCAAAGGTTGACCACAGGACCACCTCCATTATTCGGGGGCAAAATAAAAATTCACAAGAAACCTCTTGTTCAAAAAGCAGCAGAAGGGTCACTGAAGCTAAAAATATAAAGATTTTTTTTCCTTTCTTTTGTGCTCTGTCTCTCTCTGTTGCCTTCTCTTGGTGTTTTTAGCTTGTTGCTTATTGTCCTGCTCCTTTAGGTGTGGGGAAACTCAGGGCCCGAGTGCAGACCTCGCAGGTCAGTGCCCCCTCCTGGCAGCAGGTGAGCGGACACACTATGTCCCAACCAGGATTGGGGACGTGAAGCCCAGCATTTTTCTTCCCCATGGGCTGGCGCCCTCAACCCACAGAGCTTGGGAGACACAGAGCATCAGTCCACACCAGTACCTGGACTGGGGTGAGAGAGAGGCTTGCCCCTCTCCGTTACCCACTGACCATGCCATGGCACTGGCAGCCTGAAGTGTAGACAGCCAGTGCCTCCCCTCCCCTCCAGATGCCATGGGGCACACACACCTAACCCTCCGCACGCCCATGCCCAGGCCTGCACTGGGGGCAGAGTGTGGCAGCAGCTATCCCCAGGTGGAGGTGGGAAAGGGGAGTTTGGGTGGGGTCCACGATGCTGGGAGAAGGGGACCAAATGGCCAAAAACCCACCTCTGGAGACGGGACCTTATGTGAGCGGAGGTGCCAAGCCCAGCACATGCTCCTCTGCCCAGAGGACTTGACTTATAAAACAGATTCAAAGACACAATTATGAAGAATTCCTGGAGGCCAGTCAGCAGTGGCAGAGCCTTAAACCCCAAGCGCTGAGCCCTTTGAGCACGGGGTCCTTTGGCACTGCCTCCTGAAAGGCCAGTCCTGGCGTCCTGTGAGATTAGCTGGGAGACAGGGCTGAGGGACCAGCCCAGAGGCTGCCTGATGAGGTGGGGGGGACACACTCCAACCCTCAGCGTCATGAGGAAGGTCATGACTGGATGCCCCTGAGACGGCTCGTTTCAGGGAGCTGCGTGGCCAGTAACCAAGCAGATACCGAGGAAGCGTCTTAGGAAGAGGAAGGAGATGAGATCAAGGAACGTCTCACCGCACCAGAGATGGGCAGCGGCCAGGAACGTGATCCCTCGATGCCCCTGCCCTCCACTGGGAGTCAGAGAGGATGGGGGAGCGGGCAAGGAGAGAGGGAATCCTCAAATTTCACCGAAGAAGTATTTACCCCAAAGAGTGGCGTTTTAAAATGGAAGTGGCTAAGCTACTCTGACTCAGTACTCTTACATTTATTGATTTCAAACCCAATTGAAGAGATTTGCTGTTAGTAAATGTCATCACAGAGAGTAAAACGGCTCCATTTGATTTTTCGGTTGAGACCTGTGTGCTGTTGCAGCTGCAGTGCTATACCCTCCACACTGGCACTTACCAGAGCTCACCCCAGGCCAGGCAAGGTGCTAAGCCTCTTACACGGCCACGGTGAACTTCCATAACAGTCACACATGGCCAGCACGGCTTCACTGCCACTTTTTGGAAGAGGAAACTGAGACTCAGGGAGGTGGAATACCTTGGCTGGGGTCATGAGGGTTGCAATTAAAACCTGGCAGAGCTCGAATCAGACTTTGATTTCTCTGACCCCACCCCCACTCCCACCTTTAACTTGTCCCCTAATCCTATTTTTACTCCTAACATTTTTTGTCTGTTGCATCCACTTCGGTAGGTAAACATTTTGAGAATGCACCAAAAGGAGAGGAAATTATTAGGGTGATCGCTCAGAGATGTGTCGGAGGGAAGGCTGGGGAAAAGGGACCCTGAGGAAGGTGGTCACGGACCCTGATGAAGGGACCCTGATGAATGGGAGGACAGAGACGAGGAAGGCTGTGATGTCCAAGGAAGGAGTCACACCCCTCTCGTGTAAGAAATGAATCATGAAGAACCTCCTGACCTGTGTCCAAGGATTTGTCAGGAGCTGGGGGTAAACTCTCGGGGGTTGGGGGCGGTTTGCCAGCCATCACATTAGCAGCCGGTGGAGAACTCTCCTCTAAACTGTTAAGGGTCACGGGCCTTTGAAAATCTGATAAAAGCAATTAGCACACTCTCTTTCTGAAAAAGAGTATTATTATAACTTTGCACATAATTCAAGAGGCTCACCCACACCTTATCTAAACTGATCTCAGATTTTCCCGCACGTCTAGAGGAACAGGGGGAGCATGGATACACCTGCACCAGCTAACACGAGAGCAAAGAGACCCACAGGCAGCAAGCCTTCCATCTGGGACAGCAACCATTTGAGAAGCATATTTCTTGCTAAGGTGGCAGAGAGGTGGAGAGCACTTTGCAGAGCCAAGAGCCTGTGCAGGGGACATGGGGCTTTTGACTTCCCTATAGTACTGGGCAGGGCCTCCCCTGTGGCCCCAGACACTGAATTTTCTCAAGACATCAGCACCCACAGAGAAAAAATTGTACATAGTGGCCAAAGTAACACCTGAGGATTTTTTTTCTTCTCTTCTAAATACGTTTGTTTTTAAATGATAAGAGAGCTGCCTTTCCTCCCTGTGTGACAAAACCTTGCACCCTACTCTGATCTAGGTTCCTCCCACATGTGTCTGGAACAGTCTGCCAGGGGTAGAACTCTCTGCGAAGCAGGCTCTGAGTCTGAGAGTTGTCTGCAGGAGATTTGTTGGGCTTGCTGTCCAGAATGACACGTGTGAAGAGTTATGGAAGCAAGCTTGGGCAGACAGAGGAGTTGGGCCACGAGGCAGTTCCAACAGGTGCCTCAGGCACTCACACGAGGAACGTGGCACAGCCAACAGGACCTTGTGGCATAGTCCTGAGGTGGGTGAGGGCGCTGGGCCTTAGCAACCCTGCACCGACAAGTCACTGGATACGGGCTGGCCCTCGGAGCAGAGGTGGCCATCACCTGAGTTTCCGGCTGTCGGGAGGGAGAATCGGGACTTGGTCGTGAAGGGGTGGTGGGCTCTGGGTGCACCACAGCCTCTGCTGCAAAACCCCTCAAATGTGGCACTCTGACCTGGAAAAGTAACCATTGAATTCAGCCCGTGAGGACCAATATACAAAGGCTATGCTCATGTTTTCACGCCTATTAATAACCAAGAAGCTGCCACTACTGAGTGATGCGATTCTAGAACTTTCTAGAACTTCTGTTGTAATTCCACCTGCCCCCCTGGAAAGGGGCAATCTGGAATAAAGGGAAGACAGTGCCAGAGTCATGCCAGCCAGGATTATTCTCACTCTGGATTCACTGTGGGAATAAAAGCCCCCCATGCTGGTCTGCTCAGGCCATCGGGAGTTGGAAAAAGCAGAGGGAAGCAAAGCCAGAGCCCTCGTAGATGGTGAGCAAGCAACAGCCGCTTGAAGCTTGGCCAGTGAGCCGGAGCCAGACAGGCAGCTGGCTAGTGTCCGGGCTTGGTCTGCCTGAAGGAAGGACCAGGAAGGCCGGACCAGGCTGGGCTCTTTTTGGCAGCAATGCACGTACAGAAATCTGACTTCTCAGGGTACCTGGAATTGTCTGAGCACAAGGGATTGACTCAAAATAAACAAGCTCTTAAGATACTGGTGATAATAACAGTTATGGTGGTGAGGAGGAGGAGGATGGCATAGCTAACAGACATTTTGGAGTTTCTTTGCGCCAGGGTCTAGGCTAAGTAGTTTGCATGAACTATCTCCACAAATCCTCTTCATAAATCTCTAAAGTAGATACTATTTTTATCCCTTGTACAGATGAGAAAACTTACCGTGAGAAGGCTGGGTAAGTTGCTCAAGTTACATAGCTAGTAAGTGGTAGACCATTATTTAAACCTGGCCAGTCTTACACTAAACACCACTCTCCTCCCCAAGCCTTCTGTTTCTCATTAAATGGTGCCATCCTTCATCCAGTTGCTCAGGCCAAATCCCCTAGGAGTCATCCTTTAGTTCTTTTATTCACAAACATCCTATAACCTAATTTATCAGCCAGTCTCATAAATTTTACCTTGAGAATTTCTCCTGAGCATGGCCACTTAGGCTTATCTCCCAGCCTAGCACTGTATCGGTCAGAATGAGCTAGGTTATGCCTCAGTGATAAACAGATCCTAACTCTCAGTGGCTTAAAATAACAAAACTTGCCCTGCTCTTGCTCCACATACATGCAATGTTGGTCAGTGGGACTCTGCTCTGTATTAACCTCACTCAAGGAGCCAGGATAACGGAGTTTCTAGAATTCAGAACATTACCAAAGTATGGCAAAGAAAGGGCAAGGTGTGCGTAAGCTCCTAGAGGTTTCTACCTCCCACAGTTTATTGGTTGAAGCAAACCACGTGTCCATGCCTAATTTCACAGGGTTGGGGAGTGCCATTCTACCACAGACCCCGGGGGAGGCCTAGAGACACAGGAGAGCAGCAGCAGCCCTGCCACAGTCACCGTAGAGCCAGTCTCCACTCTCTCTTGCACAGAGAACTTTAACAGCTTTAAACCAGTCCCCTACTTCTGCTCTTGCCCTCTAAGCCTTTCTCCATGTAAAGACAGAATGATCTAAAATATAAATCAGATCACTTTCCTCTTAGGCTTAAAGTCCTAAATAGCTTCCATCATATTAACAATAAAAGTCAAAGTTCTCACCCTGGCCTATAGGCTCCAAAACAAGGGTCCGCAAACTACAATTCTCTGGCCAAATTTGGCCCACTGCCTGTCTTTGTCAATAAAGTTTTATTGGCACACAGCCACACCCATTCATTTACATATCCCCCAAGTCTGCTTTCAGGATACAACAGCAGAGTTGAGTAAATATGACAGAGAGTGTATGGCCACAAAAATTAAATCTCTAATAGGCCCTTTACAGAGACAGTTTGTCGACTCCTGCCCTGAAAGACTTGGACTCTGCTTCCTTTCAGACCTCATCTCCTCTCGCTCCCTGTTACTGGCTTCCTCCAGCCATATGGCATGGCCTATTGTCCCCCATACTGCCCAGCTTCCTCTCACCACAGGACCATTGCACATTCCATCCTCCTGCCCAGAAGCTTCTTCCCTCATTTTAGAGCACTGCTCGTTTTGGGAAGGAATGTCAGTTTCTTCTTTACCTGGCCCCCCTGCAATGACAACCCCTCAATCTTTTTTTTTTTTAAGATCTATTTATTATTTATTTATTTTGGCTGTGTTGGGTTTTTGTTGCTGCATGTGGGCTTTCTCTAGTTGTGGTGAGAAGCGGCTACTCTTCATTGTGGTGCACGGGCTTCTCATTGTGGTGGCTTCTCTTGTTGTGGATCACAGGCTCTAGGTACGCGGGCTCGGCACATGGGCTCAGTACTTATGGCTCGCGGGCTCTAGAGCACAGGCTCGGTAGTTGTGGCGCACGGGCTTAGTTGCTCCTCGGCATGTGGGATCTTCCCAGATTAGGGCTCGAACCTGTGTCCCCTGCATTGGCAGGCGGATTCTTAACCACTGCACCACCAGGGAAGTCCTGAAACCCCTCAATCTTGTCACTTTTCAATCCATTCTTTGTCACATTGCTCTCTACTTGATGTTGCATGGCAGATTTTATTCATTTCTGTATCCCCTGTCTTCTTCCATATTAAGGTCTGTGAGGTCTTGAAGCTCTGGACTGAGAGGCCTGGAGTTGTCTCAGTACCTGGAAAATCTTTTACAATCTGTCCCTTCTGAGTCCCTTATTCTAAGCTGACCAGTACCCTCCTGGGGAGGGCATTTTCAATTTTTGGCCTCAACTCTAAAGAGAGTACAGTTCCATGAGGCTTTCAAGATCGTTTTATGTCTAAAGATTTTAATTTTTGCATTTGAAGATCAAGGACAATGGTGGTATTATGATGCCTTTTTAAGAGCACTTCAAGCAAATTCCGGTCTTCTCTGGGAGGCACACTTTGAACATCTCGGCAGTCCCCAGGGAGAACAATCTTCTGTAACTTTGAAGCCAAATAGGATTTCTGAAAAGGAAGTTACAGTCAATTGAAAACTCTCAGTGGAGCGTGAAGCGCAGAGGGCTCCCTGTGGCGGGGCTGCAGCTGGGCCTGCCCGGGCTGGACGTGCCCTTCCCGCTGCAGGGAGACCGCACAGACAGCACGCTGAGCAGCCTGGAGGCGGCATGGGCCTTGGGTCCGACCATGTGCTCAGAGACCAGCTTCGGAAGATGGAAGTATTCCTTCCTCCTCCTTGTCGCAGCTTTGGCCGTTTTCAAATGAACTTAGGTGATTAAGACAGAGAAAACAGACAGAATAAAAACAAAGTGAGACTGCCTAACTTTGTTCTTAACAGAGATGTTCTGAAATGTACCAGAAACAAAGAGCTGAGGCTACTGTTGGGTGAGTGTCTGTGGGGGAAGGTGGTCCCAGAACCGCTGGCCCAGTCTTCCTGGTAGGAGCTCCGTGACTCCACCCTTTCCTGCTTGGCTGCATGAAAGGAGATGCAGGGGTGCCCAGAGGTCCCACTGCCTCCCTGGGCTTCCTGCCACATTCACACGACCTTCTGTCACCTGCACTCTTGGCTGCCTGCTCAGGAGCTGGGGCTGTGGACGGTTCCCTGGAGCACCCCGTACTCTGCCCTGCCTCACCCCGAGTGAGCCCCCTTTCCTCCAATTGATTCATACGGTCCAAGCTTAGCTGCACCTTCCAGGCCATTTGCAGTCTGAGTCCAAGATCATCTCCCCTTTCTCTCTGACACTGACTTACCCTGTGTTTAACCAATTTGACATCCAGCTATTTCTCATAGAATCTGGCACTGTCCTGCTCCCTGCTCTGGTTCCTGAGCTTCCAAATTCCCTGGTGTCTCCTACTTCTGCCTACGGGAGCGTATTTATGTTCCTAGGCCTTATTCCAGGTCACGTCCCCCATGACATTCCATCTGCTCCCCTGAAGCCCCGCCAGGGGTATCTATGCCTCTACCATGCCGTGACTTGTGTCTGGCTGAAGCTGCACACATCTTCTCCCTTCCACGGGCTCCACAGGAGCAGAGCAGGGTTTGTCCATCTTCATTCTATTCCCCTTTGCCACCACCAACCCCCGCTCCTACCCCCCACCCCACCCCCGGCCAACAAGGGCCTGGTGCAGACAGTGAGTTAGAGGGCGCTTATCAAATGAGTTAATGCTCCCAGAACAAGGACTGGTGATATAATCTATGCTGGTTTTAAGTGTGGCTTTCCCGGAAGGCTTGGCATGTCTAAGGTAGGGGGTGACTGTGGCATAGAACAAGGTGCAGTGGAAGGGTAGGAAACCTAAGCCAGAGAAGGCACATGGGCCATGGCTCCTGTGTAAGCCTGGCTGATTAATTGGGGTGAGTGGGGTAACTGATCAGAGTAAGGATGGGAGTAACTGATTGGGGTAAGTATTGGGGTTGTCTCCTGAGCCCTGTGCAGGGGGACTGAGAGGCTTTACCTGGCCTGCTCCAGGCTGACTGAGGCATGATGTCTGCTGTAATCCCAGTGGAAAACACATGAGCCTTCACATCTCTGCCACAGGTGTGAGTCTCAGAGGAAAGGGAGGAAGGCAAGTCTCAGCTCCAGGGATCAGAGGAGCTAGGGCTTCAGAGGAGGCAGGAGCACCTGCCCAGGCCTTGGCAGTACTCCTTCGGTGCCCTCTGATGCCCTCAGGTGTCCCTCCAGGTGGGCTGAGCGACTCTCACCTTGGCTGTGTGTGGGGAGCCCATGCCTGTACCCGTGCAGTCATGAAGCAAAGCCCACACCCCGTACAGGCTCCTTTCTGTGTCCTGTTGACCATGGCCATATCCCCCGTGGTCTCAGCCACACACAAACTCCAGACCTAGACACAAGCAGGGGTCCTCCCTTCTCTCCAGCCCTCCCTCTTAAGGGTCTGGAAACATCCACAGGCACCATGCTACAGTCAGTCATTTGTGAACTCCTGGAAAGTTCACTTGGACACAGTTGTGACAAAGGCCAGGGTCGGCAGGTGGCCTGGTTCCTGTTCCAGGTGCCGGCTAAGGCTTCCCTGAGCATCTTGCCACCTGTGTTCTGCGGAAAGACCAAGCAGGTCCCTGGATGCACTCAAAGGCTGCTCCCCTCCAGTGGCTGAGCAGAGCAGCTCTATCCTAGGGGTCCTCCTGAACTCCAGAAGCTGCTGTGCAGAGGGGAGAAAAGCCCTGTCACTGAAATCATGTAGGGGGTGGGGGTGGAGTGTTGGCGCGTACAAAATTGGGGGGTTGAAGAATCAAATGAAGGGGAGGGGCCACGACAACCAGGTGTGGAGAAGAGCGGACCAGGACAGGCGGGCCCACTGCCCTCACTGGGCAGATTTAAAATCATCTACTTCCCCGCAGAGGAAGACCCAGAGGCCTGTGCTACTCCCAGGCGACTCCCATAATGTGGAAAGAAGGCAAGGAGAAGCAAGGGCCCTGAAAGAGCCAGGTGTGGGTGAGAGGGGACAGAAAAACTGGGTGAAGCGTCACAACATGAAGGGTCGGATGCCTCCTTTTCTATTAGCAAAGTCATATCTGTTCCTGTGCACTTGGGGGAGGGTCAGGATGGGGGCGGGTGTGACACGGCCATGGTGGAAGAGTCTTCATAGTTCCCACAGACACGGAGTGAAACCCATCCTTGGTCTCCAAACCCACCTCATGGCCACATCCTACAACAGCCTGGGGTCCTCCTAGGTCCACTGCAGCCCCACGGATGCCATTTTGGTGAGCACCTCTCTTTGGCTGCCGGTCCTAGCTCTGCCCAGCTCACATTCTCATCGTTTCTCTCACCACCTCTCATAAGAGCTTCCTCTGCCGTCTTTCTCCATCAATGCACCTTCCACGTGGCTGCCCGAAGGTTCTCTCCACGTGGAAATCTGCACACATCTCCCCCTGTGCACATGCTGTGCCTGATTTCTGGAACACCCTTCCCTTCCCCTGCCTTGGGTGAGGGCAGGAGTGATGGGGAGGAGGTTTGGATATCCGGGAAGGGTATTTTGCAGAATACCACAGACCACTGATGGATTTCATTCCATCGTGACCACAGGAAGGCATATATTAGACTCAAACATAGTCTTCTTTTATATAGGACTCTCATGTTCCTTATGTACATGCAGTTCTTGGCACATATATAATGTGTTTTTATTAAAACACATTTCCAAGTTTTTCATATCATGTGCATTTTCCATTTGCTCAGTACTTTTCTAATCTGCTTGTTAATACAGTGCAGCATGTAGTTGTATAAATCTCATTGCCTTGGTGAGCCCTGAATTTCTTTTCCCGCAAGGTAAACATAACAACAATTCCACAAGGATTCAGTAGATTAAACCACCAGTGCACACTAGAGGTGCCCAGGACATGCCAGGAGATTTTTCTTTGTCCCTTTTTCCATATGCATCCCACAGGCCCCTCTACTTAATGTGCTCTGGGACCCACAGTCCCTGCTGGGACCCACAGTCCCTGCTGGGACCCTAGTCTGTTTCTGTAGCACATATGTAATGTTTTTTCCTGCCCAGTATCCACTTCCCTTCTTCACCCCCAATAACTTAGTGGGGAATTCTCCTCCCTCTGGGTGGAGGATTGAAGAAGTTTAATGCAAACTCTTGTCCTCCCATGAGGGCAACACTGCAGCTTTCTGAATGCTGCCAGGTGGGTCTGGGGAGGGAGCCAGGCTTATTCCCTAACTTGTCACCATTATAAAATTCTTAGGGTTTTTTTCTCCATGTGAGAGAAAGTTGTGGGAATGGCTGGGACCCAGGAACCCTGAGGGGTATGTGTCATATATGTCACCTTGACCCATCAGGGAGGTCCTGGAGGTAAGTGATCAAGAACCCTTGAGTTCTCATAGGTCACCAGGAGGCAGACAGCTTAAGGGTCTAGAAAGGTTTGCAGAGAAGGGCTTATTTTGGTTCCTGAGGGCTGGGCTATCTGACATCATACAGGGAGGACATTCACTTCTGCCACCCAAGGGGCAGCGTGGCCGCTCTTACCAGCACTGAAGAGCCGTCATGCAGAAATCCTTAGCACAAGTCCAAGGTGTGCTGGGGCCAGGGGAGCTGTAGCCACGGGAAGCGGAGAGAGAGTGGAGGTGGCCTGGGGACATCAGTGTCCACCCCCCGGCCCCGCATGCCAGGCACATCTGTCTGGTTTTACTAGGTCTGTCTCAGGTCCTTTATTTCTTCATCTAGAAAGTGGGCCCAATACTCACCTCTTAAGACTGTCATGGAGGTTAAATGAAATAATGTATCAGAAATGCCTGGGACATCAGCGGCACCCGCCTCCCTCTGTGGCAGATCACATCAACGGAAGAGAGAGGAAGGCTCCACCATGGAGCAGACACAGGACTCAAGACCAAGCCTGAGTATCTGGTACACCCTGGCCCTCGTGCGCTTATTCCCTGAAGCAGGTGGGGTGGGGGTACCTTGAGGATGTAAATGGGTGAAAGTGTGGAGATTGTTGGTCACAACTAACTCATACCAGAAAACTCTTCCTCTAATGAGTTTTTTTTTTCTGTTTTACTTAACTGCCCAGCAAATCTAATTTTGAAGTTTATCCAAGATGTGATTATGTTCTTTTCATATAATCTCTTTTTCTGAGTCCCCATGAAAGAAGGCTAATTGGATGCTGTTTGTTTGTAGTAAGAATACTCAAAACCAGGTGGAACCAAGTGGCCTTGTGCTCCCTGGCTTGGGGCCAAGGCCAGGACAGCAGCCCTGATTGGATCTGCCCAGGCCTGGCCTGCCCAGGGAGGGAAGGCGCTGGTGGTGGGCAGCTCCGCCCAGGACCAGACGAGATAGGAGGATGGAGGAGGCTGACCTGTCCCCTCCTCTTGCTCACACTCCGCCCTCCCCTTGGGAGGCAGCGGCCTGTCCTCAATCAGCCTTTGGCCTCCTTCTCAATTTCCATTTCCCTTCCTGACAACACAGGCCAGTCTTCCAGAAGAAGAAAGATGGGTGTCTAATGCAAAACAGAATCTGTTTGAACCAAGCTCAGGATGGTTTCCTGCCTTTCATCAGGACAGGGAAGAGTTTCTATGTCAGGGGACCAGAGATGGTGCAGGGCGTCGAGGCGTGGAGGGGGATGTCCTCAGTTTGTACAGGAAGGCTTGGGAGGGAGCCCTGGGTATCAGGGCGGGCCAGCCAAGGGGATGGTTGGGAAGATGGAGGCCTTTCATCACTGTCCTGACCCCCATCGTTCAACCCCCTTTCATTTCATTCTGCCAGGGCCCCCTGACCCGTTAAAACTGAGTGGGGGTTCTGGTGGTCTCCAGCATGCCATTCCAATGGGCACTGTCATTCAGTCCTCAGGGCAGGCTGTGGGGGCCCGAGGGAGAAGCAGCTGCCCTCCATTTGCTCGAGGACCAGTCCTGATCCAGCACGTTAGGAGAGAAAGAGGCTGCAAGGGGAACAGACTAAAGAAAGGGGATCAGAAATCTGCTACCAGCAACACAGAACAGAGTCCTCCAGAGCTTCCTTTAGCCTCACCCTGGAGAGATGGCCTCTTGCTGGGAGGGAGGCAGGAAAGGAGACGCAGAGGGTACCTGGACACCTGAGCTCAATTTTTCCAGTAAGAAGGACTGACGTGGCCAAAGTGGTGACCAAAGCCTCAAGAGCTAAGCTCCCCTGGGAGAGCAGAGAGCAAGGGGAAGACACTGGGAAAGTTCCCAGTGTGTTTCCTCTGCTCCTGTACACTCTTCACATGGGCCCACAGAGCCTTGCCTGTTTCCCCTTCTTGTCTTTGGAAGTTGTGAGGTGGCTACTGGAGAGACATGGGTGAAGCTAAGGGTAAAACCCACACCCTATGTGGCTTCCCCAGACATCAGCAAAGCCCTCGTTGAATTGAGGGGAAGCTCAAGGGTTTCCTCAGGCTGCAAGAGGTGTGAGAAATCCAGGCTCACGATCTACGACAAAACTACAAAAGAAAATGACAAACTCAACTCACCCTATGAAGACTGCACACTGGCCCAGCTATGACTTTCCCCTTGTAAATCTGCAGAAACTCCAGCCCCTTCATCTGTAGCTCAGTGAGGAAGAAAGCAGACCTTAAACTGCATGGGGAAAACATCGGGGAGTTTTATCCATACTGTATCAGAAAAAATAGAATATCTAGGGAAAGCCATCCACATGTAGCATGAGCAGGATTTAACAAATGGCCAGGCATCTATGCAAACACACTTTAGCAGGAAAAATAAAGATGGAAGGAAAAAAGGAAGGAGGGAAGGAAGGAAGGAAGGAAGGAAGGAAGGAAGGAAGGAAAGGAGGGAGGGGGTGGAGCTTGGAAAAGATAGATGAAAAAGATATTGTGAAAGAAAATGTAATCCAAGAAAGAAATTCCTTTAGGTCCTCTATTTGTTTATTGGGCTTTCCCTATGTACCAGGCCCTGTTTGATGCACTCAAACATGTGTTACCTCATTTAATTCTTATAATACTTATATGGAGGTAGATCTCATTATAAGCCACATTTTATAAGCCTCATTTTACAAATGAGAAAACAGACACATAGAGGGTAATTAACTTGCCCACGTGGCAAGTCCAGCATTTAAAATCATGAAAATCTAGATGTTATGTAATTGCAGAAAATCTAGATAAGTAAAGGTATAAAAGAAAAAGTAATTTATAATTCTACTGCCAAGAGGCAACTATTTCTTCCTGTCATTTATCTTCTCTATTTCAAATTTATTTTTAAAGTAACTCTTGGTATATTTTATTACAAAAAATTTTGGAGCAGAAAATTTAAAACTACCTGAAATCATAGTATGTTTATTTAAGTATATTTACTTACACTCTTGCTGGAAAGAAGACAGAAAAGAAGTGATGGAGGATTTACACACACACACACACACACACACACACAGAGCTGTGTTTTAAAGTACAGTTGCCCCCGCCCCCTCACCCCGTAGCAGCAGGTTCCTTACCTGTGAATTCAACCAACCCCGGCTCAAAAATATTCGGAAAAAAATACCAGAAATGTCCAAAAAACCATGTTAAACATGTCTACCAGAGTGGGTAGTGAACTGTAGTTAGCAGTGTGCACCTGTGGTTTTATCACTCTGCTGTTTGTATTTAGTCTCTAAATGCCATCACTGTCTTGTTGTCTTTGTTTTTGTTTTTAAAGAACTCTTCTTGGGTTCAGAGTTCCCTGAGTTTCTTTATATTTAAGAATAGCGGTTTAGTGCTCTCCATGCCTAAAGGTGTGCTACGGTGCAGCTTACCTGTAAATGTGGCCCTACTCAGCGCCGAAGACAGAAATGCAGCTTACGTCCTCAACTCTAGAGGAGCCAAGGAATTGTGGTGCTTGGAATAAACAGAGCTTATGCCAAAATTCATTGAGTAAAAATCTTACAAAAATGCTCTCAAAAGCTGTGGATGCTTTAAAATCCGGTAAGAAAGTACGGACCATAATAGTCAGAAGTGAAGTCCCACGGATATTCTGTGCTGATCCTGGAAGAGCTGTTGATTCAGTCTGTTCAGCTTTTTACTTGTTGTTAGGACAGAACAACAACTTCCAAGCTCCTTGTATGTGGAACTGGAAACTGTGCTGACCTTAAGGAAAGAGTCAAAATGAATTCCAGTGAAGTTGGTCCTTTTGCCTCCAAAATAAGAGCAGTGATTAATGAAATTGCAAATCTTGCAATGCCAACCATTGCAGCAATAGATGGACTTGCCTTAGGTGGTGGATTTGAACTGGCTTTAGTGTGTGATGTAAGAGTAGCAGCTTCCTCAGCAAAAATGGACCTGGTTGAAACAAATTTTCCAATTATTCCTGGTGGAGGTGGGACACAGTGACTGCCACGTGCCATTGGGATGTCCTTGGCCAAAGAGCTCATCTTCTCACGTGTGCTCGATGGCAAAGAAGCCAAAGCAGTGGGCTTCTTCAGCCACGTTCTAGAACAGAACCAGGAGGGGGACGCTGCCTACAGAAAGGCCTTGGACCTAGCAAGAGAGTTTTTACCTCAGGAACCTGTTGCAATGAGAGTGGCAAAATTAGCGATTAATCAAGGGATGGAGGTCGATTAGCCATAGAAGAAGCTTGTTATGCTCAGACTATTCCAACGAAAGACAGACTTGAAGGTCTTCTTGCTTTTAAAGAGAAAAGGAACCCTCACTATAAAGGAGAGTAGAAGAAACAGAAAACTTTGAAATGCCAGTGTAATAAATGTACTTCTGGAAGTACCGTTCAGATCCACGAATGCCTCAGCACCAGGAATCCCAGCGACCAAAGTGAGGAGCGAGTTATCTGTGTACTGAACTACGTATCTGGAGGGACCCGTTTGTGTACTGTGTTCAAATGTGTCATCATATTCATTCAGATTCATGAAGCTAGTAGTGTATACTGTCAAAAACACCAGTTCAGAATTAGGTATACATTTCTAAATACCTCCCGCATATGAGGCTTTCTGATCTTAATTTTTTTAATGTGAATAATTTATATATTGCCCACTCCAGGAATAAACATTGATTGTATGCCTCCTGTGCTACAGTATGAAAATAAAATTATTTCTATACACCAAAAATGTGAAATTATACCAAATAAAGTTTCTAAGGGATTGTACACACATGTACCCACACACATACATCTCATACTGAGAAAGGAGTTGATAGAATTCTGAGCGAAAATTAACCAAATATAAATAAAATTATTGAAAAAAAAAAGAATATCTTCTTGTTGCCATTATAACTTAACAACTTGGAGGTCTATGCTCATTTGGGGATGTATTTATTTCCCTCATCACTTTGTAGAAATAGTTCTATTGTCTTTTAACTGTCGTATGTAGTATACATAGCTTGGGTTTTTGTTTGTTTGTTTGTTGGATTGAAGTATTCTACCTTTATCCTTTAGATTCCATTTCTTAACAAAGGTCTGTCTAGAGTGTCATCATTTTGTCTTTTATATGATATGCACTTTTTATGTTCAGATTAACATTTTTCTTCACTTCAGGAAATTTTAAAAATTTGTATCTTCAAATCTGTGTTTTTGTTCCTATGATTCTCTGAGATATCAATTTCCCCCCTGTTATAATGTCCTTATATGTTATCTTCTCTCTGACAATATTTAAGTGCTTTCATGTAGGCCTTTCTTATATGTCAGTAATTTGACTTTTAGCTGGATGCATTGTAAAATTCTGATTACTGTTCTCAGAAACATTCAAAGAATATATTATAATATTGCATCCAAAAACCATGAAAAAAGCTTTCTATGGAAAACTTCTCTGTGCCTTAGCAGAGAACATGAAAGTATACACAGAAGTTAAAATAATAATATTATTATCCCCAGGCTTCAAAATTATTATGCAATATACAGCATGGTGACTATATTTAATACCCTATTACATATTTGAAAGTTTCTGAGAGAGTAGACCTTAAAAGTCCTCATCCCAAGAAAAAAATTTTTGTGTGACTAGCTATGGTAACCAATGTTAACTAGACTTATTGTGGTGATTATTTCATAATACATACAAATATCAAATCATATTGTACACCTGAAACTAATATAATATTATGTCAATTCTAGTTCAATAAAAATTTTAGAAGACTTACAAAAAGGAAAGCATATACAGAAATTAAAATAATGTTATGTATTATTATTCCCCAAATCAAAATTCCACATAAAGCCTAAAAGAAAGTGTAGAGAAAACTGCCGAGGACTTGGAACAATATATTAAGAAAGGTGCACATGTGTTAGAGAAGGTAAGTGAACTGGAAAATGAAATGCAGAACAGTCAACATCCATCAATTCCAGGAAGTAAGAACAGAGAAAATGAAGAGGAGCAAATAATTAAAGAAATAATAGAGGAGTGTTTCTATGGACTAAAGTTAACAAATATCTTCACACTAAAAGGAGCTGCTGATTGCCAAGCAGGAAAATGGGGAAGAGTGTAGGGAAAAACGGATCGCTTCTAGAAAGAACAAAGGTGACAGCTCCGTGGAAGAAGAATCAAGTTGGACTTCTCGCCAACGTTACTACAAACTGGAATTAAAGCAGAAAGGCCTTCAACGTCCTAAGGGAAAATTATGGTCTACTTATAACTCTGTCAATTAGGTGTGAGGGTAAAAGGCAGATATTTTCAGTCTTAAGAAGGATTCAGGAATTTTACCTCCCATGTGTCCTATCTAAAAAAAAAAAAAAAAAAAAAAAAGACATAGAGAAAAGAAAAGAAAGGCAATCAGATTCTCTAGACAAAACAAAAAGCTTGAAAGACAAATCATGGTACAAACACGAGACAAGCTAAAACTTGGCATAATTTTAAGCAATGAATGGCATTTAAAGAAGGGAATCTATTTGACTTTAAAGTTTGGCATATTCTCAGTAGAACAGCAAAGATTCAGTGACCTAGGAAAACATTCTTGTTCTTATGTAGATGTTTCTCTAATAACATTATCTGGCTGAACCACAGGAAATTGCCACATTTGGGGAGGTAAAAGGAGATTGAATATAAGGAATTTCATATGGTTCATATGATTCAACTGAATACATAATCATACTATCAAAAGTTCTATTTGTTTGGCTTTGGTTCTCAGAATCAGCATATAAATAAAAGGTGGAAGACACAATTGCAATTTCAGAGCAAGACATAAATGGTAAAAAAAGCTTTGAAAATATAAAAGCCATGTTATATCTAGGAGGTGGAAGGTTGAGGGAGGTTGAAAGACATTTAGGGGCACAAATTTACTTATTACTTATTTAATGAGGAGTTCCAAGATACTGATTATATTTCATGAATCAAGAAACAGAATGGATATTATAAGATAAAACAAATATGTGCATATATTAATATTGAAAACTAAGATTTTCACTACAAGACAAAGGAGATATGGGTAAAAACTAAAATAAAAAATCCTATTCCTTTAAATTTGAGTTGGAAACATCACTACAAATTCATAATTTTATGTGTAGCCACCTGTCCATCCGTCTGTCCATCTACCCATCCATCCTAGTCTGATGAAATGGCAAAATGCCAGTAACAAGGAATTTATCTGATGACCCAGATCTTGATTTCTCAATACTATTCCCCACAAAAATGAACGATCCTTGGATAAATGACCAATTCCAGGTCTGAGGCAGGGAAAGGAGAAGATAAGCCTGGAACATCTTGTTATATCAGAAAGTAAAGACGTGCTTGAAGAATAATGGAAATAAGTCAAAAGGATGCAGAAGTCAACTTTAAGGGGATCTCACTGATTATTTTGGGGACCATTTAAACATCAAGTATAACACATTGAAAAAATAAATCCATGTGTAATGTGAGAGACATTGTTTTTGTCTACATAGTGTATAAACAAATTTACAACAAAGGCAGCTTTATGCATCATTTCCAAAACAAGAAGTAATCTAATTTTTATGAACAATAAGATGGGGAAATAATGTCATATTTATACAATGAATAATACATTGCTTTGCCTTTTCACACTGCAATAAGTAGCCCATGGTCCACTCCTCCAAGCGTCAAGGAGGGGGCACTGCCCCTTAACCAGGGCCCTTCCCCTCCTCTCCCATCCTCTCCCACAGAGCTCTCCTGGACACCCTACTGAATGGATCTCTGTCCCTCCACCAGCATCAGCAGACAGACAGAAGCCCAGACTCTCAGAGATTCTACATATTGACTAGGGCTGTGGTTCTCAAGCCTTGCCTTATGTTAGAGTCACACTCACCCCCCAAGACTGATTCAACGTCAAAAAGTTGCCCCAAGTGAATCTAAACCTTCAGCTAAGGTAAACTAGAAAAAGGTGACAAATTCTGAGATAAAGGGATTTCGATTCCTATAATCACTGTAGATATTGTAATGCTGAGCGTGGCACTATTTATTCCTGAGCACAGTGGAGAGGAGATGTTAACCAGAGCAACTCGAAGTCCAGAATATCTTTCCCCCATTTCAGTTAAACTCCCACAATAACTAACCTGTGTTAATGTCATATGCTCAGTGACAATACCAATAAACCGTCAATACTGAGGGCTTGTGATATGTCAGCCACTGTTTAAATGCTTCTATTTACTCCTCATGTCAAATCCAGTTTTAAAGGAAGCTACCCTCAACAATCACTAACATCTATATTCAATTGAACCGTATGAAATTGCCACCATCTGGTCATTTTTGTCCTAAAAACCCGGCAATTTCACATGGTCCAATCAGATACCACATTGCCCAGAACAGGGCCCAGTGGTCAGAGGCAGGTAGAGAGGGCATGGGCCCAACTTGCCTCATCTGTTACAAATGAATGTGGAGGTTTGGGATTCTCATCCCCTAAAATCGTTCTCGGGTCGCCAAACTGCACCAGTAGGAAATGGGCAGGGGCTGCCCTCTTCAGATGAGATCATGGAGGGTGAGTAGACAAGGCAGATCCTGCAGCTGGGAAGTGCCAGGGACCACAAAGACACTGCGCATGTGGGCCCCGCCCTGCTGTCTGACCTGGAATGTATTCCAGTGCCCGGGAAGGGAATGGTATCTCTGACAAGCAGGATTTGATCATTGCCCTGACTGGCAGCAGTTCAGAGTGTTTCCTGAGAGTTTTCACTGGCCTTCTGCTGTTCCTTCTGTGCCCTGTCTACTGGGGGTGCTGGGGACAGGGACGAGTCTTTAGTTTATAGCTCCCCAGGCCATGAGGAGCCACGCCGACCTGTGCTGAGGGCTGCCCATCCCT
Source organism: Hippopotamus amphibius kiboko (assembly GCF_030028045.1). Classification (NCBI taxonomy): domain Eukaryota; kingdom Metazoa; phylum Chordata; class Mammalia; order Artiodactyla; family Hippopotamidae; genus Hippopotamus; species Hippopotamus amphibius. The sequence goes on from NC_080190.1 coordinate 51,065,484, forward strand.
GAGATGATGGAGATCAGGACTCGGGTTGGCTCCTGGCCCCCACTGCACTTTGGGGCTGTAACCCTTGAGGTGAGGGCAGGTGTCTGGTGAGTAGGAGGAGGATGTGTGAATGCCGGGTAGGTGGAATCAGAGGCTGCCCTGGGCAGTTGCCCACCTGGTACCCACTGCTCCCTCTTGCTTGCTCACAGCACCCCCAATATGCCCCATTTCTACATGTTCTCCCCTCCTCTACAAATAGGAGTAGGATAATTTGTTTTAATTAATTAATTTATTTTTTATTGGCTGTGTTGGGTCTTTTTTGCTGTGCCCGGGCTTTCTTTTTAGTTGCAGTGAGTGGGAGCTACTCTTCACTGTGGTGCAAGGGCTCCTCATTGCCGTGGCTCTTCTTGTTGAGGAGCATGGCCTCTAGGCTCACGGGCTCTAGGCGCATGGGCTTCAGTAGTTGCAGCACATGGGCTCAATAGTTGTGGCTCATGGGCTCTAAAGTGCAGGCTCAGTAGTTGTGGCGCACGGCCTTAGTTGCTCCGCGGCATGTGGGATCTTCCTGGAGCAGGGATCAAACCCGTGTCCCCTGCATTGGCAGGCGGATTCTCAACAACTGCTCCACCTAGGAAGCCCAGGAGTAGGATAATCTTTTTAAGATTCATTCATGTTGTTCTATGTGTGTTCATTCTTTTCTTGTTGTTTTTACATCATACTTTGATGATGAGATAAATGCTGTAGAAATATATCCATTCTATTTTTCTACTAAGTCGTAAGTGTAGTATTACAGGAAATGTTCTAGACTCAATTTAAAAAACTTTTAGCTGCCATGTTCTAGCTGTGTAACTGTGGACATATCACTAAACCTCCCTTTGCCCCTGTTTCCTCTCCTGTAGGATGAGACTAATACTAGCACCTCACTGGCCAAGTTGGCCTGTACTTTTATCCTTGATTCGAGAAGCCCAGCCCCCTGGAACTGTGTCTGTCTGCATGCCCGAATGGCTTTGTGGACTGGAACCTGCTGTTGGCTCTGGTTCCCTAAGGAGTTTGTCAAAGGTCAGGCAATGACAGATCAAGGAAGTGGAGTTCTTGGCCTTCTGCCTGGGAGAGCTGCAGAGTGGGAAGTCCTTTGCCTTGGTTCTGATGGAGTGTCTGAGAAGCAGGCCCATGAGGTTCTGCCACAGGACTAAATTCAGATCAGCATAGGTCCTGTCATCAGGAGGAGAGGTTCCAGAGCTATTTTGGAGGTGCTTCAGCTGGAAAACTATTGCCAAGTGAGAAAGAAGTTTAGAGAAAGTCTAGGTGGTGGTGGAGAGATTCACACAGGAAGATGCACTGCTGCTTCCCAGCAGGAATGAGGTTTGGGAGAAAAGAGGAAAGCTGTTCACATCCTCTGGGAGAGAGAGGAAGACTTTAGGGAGTCCAGCAAACAGCCCTTTCTTTTTAGCAAAGTTAAGTGAGAGAAGTTTAAAGAAGACTGACCTCACAAACAGGGGGCTCTCCTCTGAGTTGAGGATGGAACTTGTGGCAGGTGGTATATTGCAAAGTTGGCCAGCGCAATATCTTCTGTCTCCCATGCTCATCTACAAGTTTGCCACCCCCATCTCAGGAAGTGGCATTTATAACATTTCCCTTTGAATCAGGCCTATGGGACTGCCTCGACCAGTAGACTACAGAGGAACTGACATTACATGACATCTGGGCTAGAGTGTAACAATGTCATGTACTTCCCTGGGGTCATCCACTCTTGGAACCCAGCTGTCATGCCGTCCGTGAGAAAGCCTCAGTAGCCGGTGGAAAAGCTTACATGAAGAGGAACGGAGACCCCAGCCCACAGCCCCAGCTGAGCTCCTAGCTGACAGCCAGAGTCAATTTGCCAGCCGTATGGACGAGCCACTTTGGAATTTGACCCTCTAACCCCTCTTGACCCTCTAACCCCTCTAACTCCTAGAGGTGAGAGGTTATGCTACGTGGGACAGAAAAGACCCGCAGTATCCATCTTCACAGATTCATGAGCGAAATAAAGGACTGTTGTTATTTTAAGCCACTAAAGTTTGGGAGCAATTTGTTATGCAGCAGTAGACAATTCATATGAAGCCCATCTAGGAAAAAAACATCAGTTGATGCAGCACTCGATAATTGATGCAAGTCAGTATGAGGAGGTGCCAGCCCCAGCCCTTACTGTCACCTGGCAGCCTTCTCCCCTGAGCAAGCCTCTCCCACCCTTAGAGCAAATCTGAGGCATTAAGGGACAAGAATGAGAACCACCTGCCCTCTGTTGGACATATAAGTTAAAAAAAAAATTGCACCTATAGTCACAGCATAAACATTTTTTGGAATGGCTTAAAAAGTATTCTTGTTATAATACTATTTTTTAATTGTAGGGTTTACTGAGAGCTCCAGATAACTCCTCTACGAGTGTCAAGGATCTGCCCTATCATCCAGGTTTATAAACCTCTTTCTATACAGCTTGTGGGAGGCACCAGGCTGTCCAGAGCATTTAATGAGGACTTACTGAGGATTAATCTGAATATTATTTTGCTGCATTTTGTAGATGAAGAGACTGAGGGTCCCAGAGGTCAAGTCTACATAGAGCCAGCAACTGGAGGAGCAAGGACAGGAAGCTATGTATGTTCATCTCAGAGTCTGATACTCTGTACAAGGTCAATGTGTAGCCTTGAATTAAAGTTGGGGATTTATTTCTTTTCACTTAATTGAGTGATAAGTATAAGAACATGTGTCTTTCTTTAACTCATTCTTTCTCTTTCTCTTTTTACTTCAGTATAGTATACACAGCCATTTCTTTTTTTCTCTTTTTTTTTAATTGCTGTAAAGTACACACAATGTAATATTTACCATCTTAACCATTTTTCGGTGTACGATTCAGTTGCATTAAGTACATTCACATTGCTGTGCAACCATCACCATCAGTCTTTCACAGAACTCTTTTCATCTTGCAAAACTGAAACATGAAACAACTCCTCATTCTCCCTTCTCTCCCCAACTCTAACAACCATCCTTCTACTTTCTTTGAATTTGACTATTCTCAGAACCCCATACAAGTGGGATTGTGCACATTTGTTTTCTTGTCATTGGCTTATTTCACTTAGCTAAATACCCTCAATTTCCTCCACATTGTAGCCTGTCAGAATCTCCTTCCTTTTTAAGACAGTTACTTCTCTCAATTCAAACACAATGTCTTGTTTTGGTCTAAATGCAACCTCTTGCCACCCTCTGTATTTAAAGCTTCCAACAAATCAGAGTTTCTCTCCATCCTCTGCTTGATGTAAGCAGTTTGGGTTTTCTTAGCACGGAAGCAGGAGCACCGTTAGGTGTGTAATCACTGTCCTCCAGCTCTGGAAGACCACACTTTCCTCTAGGGAACCTTCTCCCAACTGGGTTAGGAGATTTTTTTCCCCATGGAAACAAGTGCTTCCTTCATCCTTCACCATATCACCCTGTATCAGTGATTGGATCCTGAGAGTACAGGGAGTATCTTTAAGTAACTTTGAGTTCCAAGAGCCCATCCACAGTAGAGCCTCTATAAATGTCTACTCTGAATGAGTAGCTAAGTGAATGAATGCAACCACCGGAAGGCACTTGGGTTAGCAGAAAGCCTGGTCAGTTCACAAAAGTTACTTCAGTGGCTTATCAGTGGGAGAAATATAAATAAATTAAAAATTTTAAAATGAACTTTTACTGGGTTCAGAACAGAGATTTTTTTTTTAAATCGCTTAAAAGACTCCCAGGCCTGTAAGAGGTGACTCTAACCAGACTGTGTGCCAGCAAAGCCAGTGCCCCCTTCAGGAGGGCACTGGACATTGGCGGTGTGCTGGCTATGTGTCAGCCCTGCCCTCATGTGTGGCTCTCAGGAATCTGGTGGGGAGGCACCATTGCTGTCTCTAATGCACTGTGAGGTTGGGTAACTTACCTGCCATCTCCCTGGGCTTCCAAGAACTTGAATCCACTTAGTCAGCTGCAAAGGGAGATGCTCAGTCTGGGATGTACAAATGGGACACGTCCCAGGGGACAAAGTTGGTATTGTGCATTCTTGTGTCGCCTAAGTGGTACTTCTCAATCTCCTGGGGGTCTGATTCAGCAGCTCTGGGTGGGGCCTATGAGTCTATATGTCCAACGCCCTTAAGAAGAAAGTGCTGGGAGAGGACAGAGCTGGCTCAGGTCACAGTCTGTTAGGTCCCTGGGCAGATGTACATTTGGACAGCAGATATGGGAGCCTTAAGCTATTTTGGCAAACTTCTGATTTTACTATGGTCCCTGCATGTTTTCCACAGGCTGAGCCTGGGTTTGCCAGAGAGAGGGTGGATCCTATATCTGGTAGCAGCACCCCAAAGTCCTTCCCACACGAGTTTACCAGATGGAGGTTGAGTCCATCTGTCTGTGTTAGCTGGGGCAGCCTGACTCTAGTCTTGAACTCATACCCCCTCAGCGTGTCTGGCCTTGCAACCTGGAGTAACCCAGGAGGCCTCTTGGGAGAAAAAGCTGACCCCTCCGCCAACCCATCATCCTCACACTTGTGATACCTGGAATATTGGCAAGAGAACTGCCTGTGGAGCTGCGCACGTCTGAGTCAACAGCCCAGCTCTGAACCCCTTATTAGCCGAGTGACCATGGTGAAGGCCCTCCCTCTTGTGAACTTGATTTCTTCTTTTGAACAATGGGCTGTGCTACCTCCTCAAAGGTCCTTGCGGTGATGGAATGACAGCAATATTGCTTAAGAGAGTGATGTGCACGTGGACACGTGCCTAAGGGGGAAATCTGAAGACACAGCTTGGGAATCTGGCAACACATCTCATTTAAACACGCTTTCAAGATGAGAACGCAAGATCTCCATCGACCTGTGGTCCTGCAGTGATGACTTGTGAGCAAGAGGTGCGGACTGCACACGCCGTTTTCTCTGCCTTGCACAAAACACCCCCCTATTTCACACTTGAACACACAGCAAAGTCAGAAACCAGAGACCCCCACATGTTTTATGGACTCCCCTTACTCTTGACGTTGGCATCAGAAAGAGAATTTTCTGGGCCCCCAATGTCTTCTTCCCCCACAGTCAAATTCCCCAGCTCCTCAGCAGGCCATCTGCAAAGCCTGCTATCATATGTCATGTTCCCTGCTGTGTCCTGTGACCAGGATCTTTGGGCTCCCCTGTGACCGCCCCAGGCCAAGACTGTCAGCCCTCACCTCTGTGACGACCCCTCCCCCACACCACTGCCTCTAATGGGCTCTTTGTCCTGACCTGGGTTCCCTTGAAGAAGGAGATGTTTGTTCACTCCAGGGCCCCTGGTTTCCACCCCCTCCCCAGTCCCCACCCTCTGAGCTGGGTTGAGTAATGAATTTTGCTTTTTATGAAGTATGGTTCTTCTCAGCATGTTTTCCAATCATGCCTCTATCATTTGAAAGTACTTTTGTTCAGGATACATGGTTTATGTAGCTTTGTTTGTGGTCAGAATTGCTTGTGTGTTTATTTATTTTTACTGTGTATGAGTTTATTTTTCCCTACCACATAAGCGCTTTTCTAAAAATCTGTACACAGTAAAATTAATTCTTTGGGGTGTATAATTCTTACAGTTCTATGTACTTAAAAACATGTATAGATTTTTAAAACAACCACCACATGCAGGATACAGAACCATCCCCACGTCCCGAAGAACGCTTGATCTGTCCGTCCCCTACCACAGCCCTGGCAACTGTTTTTGTGTGTGTGTGTGTTTTAAAAATCATCTTATTGCCATTTTCAATATTTCATATTATTAAAGCAAATCACATATTACAACACATGAAGTATTAAAAATAAATATTAAAACATTAAAATTTTGGTGATTACAAATTTGGCTTTTGCTTTATTTTCAGAGGATATTTTCAAGAGGTATGGCTATGAGGAAATATAAATATATATGAGATATATATATATTTTTTAAGCTCTTTATTGGAATATAATTGCTTTACACTCTTGTACCAGCTTATGTGGTACACCAAAGTGAATCAGCTGTATTTATACATATATCCCCATATCCCCTCCTTCCCGCGACTCCCCTCCACCCTCCCCATCCCGGCCCTCTAAGGCATCACCCACCATTGAGTTGATCTCCCTTTGTTATACAGCAACTTCCCACTAACTATCTATTTTACAGTTGATAGTGTATATATGTCTATGCTACTCTCTCACTTCGTCACAGTTTCCCCTTTACCCCTAGCCCCCCCCCAACCCCATGTCCTCCAGTCCATTCTCTGCATCTGTATCCTTATTCTTGTCCTGGCACTGGGTTCATCAGTGCCATTTTTTGTTTTTCTTTTAGATTCTGTATATATGAGTTAGCATACAATATTTGCTTTTCTCTTTCTGGCATACTTCACTCTGTATGACAGACTCTAGGTCTATCCATCTCATTACATATAGCTCCATCTCATTCCTTTTTATAGCTGAGTAATATTCCATTGTATATATGTGCCACATCTTCTTTATCCATTCATCTGTTGATGGGCATTTAGGTTGCTTCCATGTCCTGGCTATTGTAAATAGTGCTGCAATGAACATTATGGTACATGGTTCTTTTTGGGTTATGGTTTTCTCTGGGTATATGCCCAGGAGTGGGATTAGTGGATCATATGGTAGTTCTATTTTTAGTTTTTTAAGGAACCTCCAAACTGTTTTCCATAGTGGCTGAACCAACTTACATTCCCACCAACAGCCCAGCAACTATTGATCTGTTTTTTGTCCCTGTCATTCTGCCTTTTCCAGATTGTCCTGTAAATGGAATCATGCACCTTTTGTCACTGGCTTCTTTCAATTTTTTAAATATATGCTTAATTATAAGACGAATGCCACAAGGATGCTAAAAACTAGGCAGAGATTTTGTTTTTCTTGCTGCTTTAAAAATGAAATCAAAGCGATCAAGCTGCTGTTCAGACCAGGTGGGAAAGCCTGAGTGTGGAGGTCCCAAGGTGGGACTGAGGCCACAGAGAAACTACTGAGGGTGCCAAGCAGGTGCCCAGAGTGGGGGTGATGGTGCTCACAGTGACTGATGGTCCACTCTGTGCTAGCGCTGCCTGGGGCCACACCGCCTTTAATCTCTACACAAACTCTGCATGTCCTGTCTTCTTTAATCTGCCAAAGAGGAAAAATAGTCAAAGAGGATATTATGTTGTCCAAGGTCATGTGTTAGAAGCAGGTGAGGTTGAACATCAAACCTAGTCCCTCTGATTCTTCTCACTGCATTCCCAGCTCTGGGTCAGCAAATGCCTCCTACTAACACTCTGGGGTCAGATGGTTCCCGAGGACCTGTCTTGAAATTGGCATTATAAAGAGAATTTTCTTGGACACCAACAGACGTAAGTCAAGCTTCAGGACTAACGGACCTCTGACAGTGGAGAATCGCTGACTTCTTCCCAGGGCCTTGGTTTCCTCACTGTGTAATGGGATGGTGCTACATGCTGCAAAGAGTTCTTGGAGGCTCCAAAGAGATGCTGTACATGCTGCTCAGGGAGTCTCTCTGACTCTGTTCTGCAGGCCCAGTCAAAGTGGAATCAGAGCTAGCTGACCATGCATCTCTTGCCGCGTGTGCCAGGGCCCAGGGGAGCCCCCTATCCTCCAGGACCCTTCTGGCTCTGGGCACTCTAGGGCTGGCCCTGGAAATCAAATGCCTTTGCAGTCATTCTATGGAGCAGTTCTCCTTTCCTTTCTAAGGGCAGACCATCAAATGGCTCCTTTTCTTCTCTTCCTACAGATTCTAGGGGATCCTTGTCTAGATGGAAAACATGGCAAACAGTATAATTTACAAGCTTAATCTGCTTAATAGGAAATTGAGGAGCTTGAGCTCAGCTGGCTCTGGGCCTATGGTTCTTTTCAGACTGTTTTGAAAAAAAAAAATGTGTTAGGGTCAGCAAATCCTTTCCCTCCAGACTTCCTCTTACTTTTTAAACCCCTTTGTACGTCAAGGAAAATGCAAGCCTTATGTCTCCAACCCATTTACTCCCCAGTTACTAAAGTTGTTCTGAAAGAGTGATTGAAGGTTTAAACAGTTCTTTTCTCAGGACAGGAAGTTGCGTTGACTTCTTTTGAGCAAGCTCTGATTTCCAAAGATCTGAGAGAGGGCCAGAACTCCCAGTGCAGCAGGATTGCAACAGACACAAGGAGTACCTTCTTTGACCAATACTTATATATTGGTTCTTTTAGATTCTGTGTCCCTTTGAAAAACAACTCAGAAAGAGTCATTGATTTGTTTTTCCAAAAGGTCATCTTCAAAGCCAGATTGCCAACACAATTCAACAGAGGTATATACACATTTTTGCAGTGAATTCTGAAATTGGGCAGATTCCCTGGGCTTCATGTTTCTTTGTGGGTTTAAAATTGGATTAGAAGTCAAGGTAGGCTCTGACTTTTTCTGTAGCCTCCAAAAATCTGCAGATGTCCTGGGGTTACTGAGATGATTTTCAGATTAGTCTGAAACAATCAGATTCAGAGAGGAGCTTACCAAGGAAAGGGCCTGGGGTAGCAGGGGTGGAGGCAAATATTATAAACACAATGGAGGTCTTCGTGACAGTGGTTCAGCGTTGTTGATTTGACACTTGGATTTTCTGAGTAATGGGCTTCAGGCTTGGTTCTGGTTTTATTCCCACTTATAAGTTGCCTCTTCCTTCTGGTCTTCCCATGAAGATGAAACCAGCTGGCCTGTGAGCTCCAGAAGACCCTGGAGGGCTTCTGTCTATATTGTTCCTTCTTGTATCCAACGTACAGCCTGGAATACGGTTGTTGCTCAATTGTATATTTGCCAAAAGGAAGGATGAATGAATGTCCAATGCCCCTTCACTTTTATTTCCTGTAGAAAAGGTCTCAGGTAACTAAGTCTCCTCACTCTTCAGCTTCCCCTCTCCGATGCTGGTCTCAGAACTTCCCTGTCCAGTCTTCAGACTGCTATAAAGCATGTCTCCTCTTGTAAATCAGCTATGGACTGTGCATAAGAGCTATTGAGTTTGAAATTCAAGGACCTGTCTATTGGCTACTTCCGGGTTCCCCCTAATATTTAGGTGGAAACAGTTTCTCTATTAGCTGGACCTGGAAGGGTCACTTATCACAGAGATGTCCTAGATCTATAATTTCACCTGCAAAACTGAGATGGGCAGACAATGATGAGACTGGGGAGGGGAGAGAACCTGGTCTAACAGGAAAAACAGCAGCCCCAGGTGACATGCGACTGTGGGCGTAGGCAGCAATGGGACAGACAGGAAGGGGCAGCCCTGGCACCCAGAGACACGAGTCTTGGGAGTTTGTGCCTGACGGTTGCTCACGGGGTGGCAGGTGTGGACGACATTTAGACTTTCAGGAAGGCTGGCTGGCAGGTGGTAGACTGGCCCCAGACCCCTGGCAAGATTCAGAGCTGGGTCTCCAGCCTTGGGAGGCTGTCCTCTTGAGCAAAAATTAGCTGCTCTAACTCAAGAGGCACTGGGGTTCTGTTGAGAATCGTCTCTTAGGAACAAGGCAGAAATCCAGTTACTAGAAGTAGAACACAAGGCCAGAGTTGGAGCAGCAGCAGGTGTGACCCTCAACGCAGCCCTAAGTGAAGAGTTAGGACTGGTTAAAAGCCCCTGTTGGAAATCAGGACTGAGGGGTGAAGAGGAGAGAGGCAGAGGCAGCCTGAAACTGGCCAGGCCCAACCTTCCCACACCCAGTTTCTTGTCTCACTTGGGTGGTAATTACTTAACCTGCTGGACTGTTTGGAAATGAAATCAGAGCACAGGAGAAGGACCACACCTCTTGTTCACACACCAGGTTCTTCTTGGAGAGAGAGGACCTTCAAGCACCACATGGATTGCCTGTGCTCTGTCTGCAGACTCTGGGTTACCTGTGGTGGCATGGGGGACCCGCCATGGGACTCTGCTTTGATGAGAACAACCGCTCAGCCTGCGATCCTGGGCACCTCACTCTGCAGTCTTTGATCATCTCTTGTTTACTGCTCACGAGAGCCCTGAGAGGTGGGACCCCTATTCATTGTTTGTAGGTGGAAATACACATATATCTATGGAAGTAAATGAGAACATGAGTGGCTGGTCAGAGCTTTAGTGCTCGATGTCCTTGTTCATCTCTATGGATTCCCAGCACATCCACCCGCTCCATGCGCAGCCCATGTCATCTTTGCCACTTGAACTCCCCCAGAGTCCAAACACTCATTTTCTCCATCACAGTCACAGTTGTCCCAGGTGCATCTGCCCAGTCTCCAGAGGGATCCAGGTGCGTGGCTGCAGCCGCTACCAGTTGGCCTCCTTGTTCCCATTTGTGCTTGTCCTAGTTGCTGCTGCCCTGTGTACCCAGTCCTGGCTCACCCACCACTACGGCCCCAGCATTGCCTGGGGGTTGTCCTACCCCTTCCTCAGGAGGCTTAATACAACTGGGGCAAACCCACAGGGAAATGGCCCCTTGCCATCCAACACGAAGTGGTAAAGGCTAGAGCTGGACTCTGCAGGGGATTAAGTGTGCTCAGGGGAACTTTCCAGGCAGCCAAGAAGTTCTCAGAGCTTGCAAAAACCCTAAGGTATACATCCCACACTCTAAGCCTCAAATGATAAAATTGGAAATAAAAAGAAAAACCAGGACCTAAAAGTACCTAACCACAGGGAATCTAAAAATAGTTTTCTAAATATCAACCAGGCAGGGAGGAAATTCAAAGAAAGTAAGAGCATTTACGAATATAATTAAAATGTAGATACTCTTAAAGTGTGCAGACTCAGGCCAAACCATTCTCAGAGGGAAAGTCATTTCTTCAGAGGGCAATTTTAATAAAAATGCTAAAAGAGATTTAATGACCTAAAAAGTTAACAAACAAACAAAGATGCTGGTTTACAGAACAAGGGGGGTGGGGGCGGAAGAAACACAAACAGCACAAGAAAGACAAATTAATACAGGTTAATTCCTTGAAAAAATGTTTACCAAATTGACAAGCCACAAGGAACTATTTTTAACAGAAAAAGAGAGACAGAGAGAGAGAAACAGCAAATGAAAGCGGACAAACTTAGAAATGAAAACAGGCTGATGAAACTTCAGAGCAATTTAAGGGTTGGAGGCCACAGCACACACTTTGAGAAAGCTAACAGGATGGGGGGCTTCGGAGCCAGGCTGCCAGGTCCGAATCTCGCCGCTCCAAGTAGCTTAACTTCTTGTTCTGCCTGTTCCTCCTGGAAAATGGGGGAGGAGAGCCTGCCTCTTATGGGTTTTGTAACATTTGAGTGAGTTCATCCAGGTCACTTATGGGAACACTGCAGTAGCAGAGCCAGGCAGAGAAGCCTTCTGAGCTGCACACGATACTAGTCACAAGAGCCCATGGCAGCCCACCAGGCCTGCACTATTCTTATCCCCATCTTACTGAGAAAGAGACCAGGACCAAGAACGGTTAAGAAAGCCATCCAAGGTCATCCAATGTTCTTAGAAAGATTTTTCCTGGGGGAGGGCCATAGAGCTGTCACAAGGTTGAAGGACCCGAGGATGTTTTCCCTGAAGAAGAGAAATCTCAGGATCTCAGGGTGGCATGTCCCACGTATCCTGGGGAATAGTTGATACCCATGAGTGTAAGCTAAAGGGAGGTACATTGTGATGGTTAATTTTACCCATCAACTTAACTGGGCTAAGGGATGCCCAGATAGCTGGAAAAGCATTATTTCTGGGTGTGTTGGTGAGGAAGAGATTAGCATTTGAATTGGTGTGTCCAGTGAAGAAGACCCACCCTCACCAATGCAGGGCATCATCCAATCTGCTGAGGGCTCGAATAGAACCAAGAGGTGGAGGAAGGATGAATTTGCTTTCTCTGCTTGAGCTGAGACATCCATCTTCTCCTGCCCTTGGACATAGGTGCTCCCGATTCTCGAGCTCTCAGGTTTAGACAGTTTGGACACCACTTTCCTGGACCTTCAGCTTGTGGACGGCAGATAGTGGAACTTAGCTTCCATTATCACGTGGGCCAGTTCCTCATAATAATCTCTTCCCATGCATCTATACATATCCTATTGGTTCTGTTTCTCTGGAGAACCGTGACAAATACATGCATTCAATTCAACATGAGCTAGAAGATTTAAATGTTTGCACGTTTAACCACCCATGTCTGTTTTCTTGCGTATTTTCCCCTTTTTTTTTCTCAGTTTCTGAGTTTGGGGGTGATGAAGAAATGGTCTTTTCTGACTTTTGTGTTTCTCAAAATCTTAGCCTGTTATGGAGACATCTTATAGCTCTGAGAGAAAATTGTTACCACTAAGAGAAAGAAAGCCTTCTTGATGAATGGGTAATGAAGATGTGGTACACATATACAATGGAATATTACTCAGCCATTAAAATGAATGAAATAATGCCATTTGCAGCAACATTGATAGACCTGGAGATTATCATACTAAGTGATGTAAATCTGACAGAGAAAGACAAATGTTATATGATATTGCTCACATGAGGAATCAAAAACAAAAACAAAAACCAATGATACAAATGAGCTAATTTACAAAACAGAAACAGACTCACAGACTTAGAGAATGAACTTATGGTTATGATGGGGGAAGGGTAAGGAGAAGAGATAAGTTGGAAGTTTGGGACTGACAGGTCCACACTGCTGTATTTAAAATGGATAACCAACAAGGACCTACTGTATAGCATAGGGAACTCTTCTCAATATTCTGTAATAACTTAAATGGGAAAAGAATTTGAAAAAGAATAGATACATGTATATATATATATATATATATATATATACACACACACACATATAAATATCTGAATCACTTTGCTGTACACCTGAAACTAACACAACAATGTTAATTAAAAAAATTAAAATTTAAAAATAAAAATAAGTTAAAGACTTTTTCTAGAGGCTAGAAAAGATCTTGATTGGTGAGGTAGGCATGGAGGGGATGGGCATGTGGACAGACCAGGGTACAGGGTGAGCCTGGAGATGCTCACTTCTTGGGCAGAGCCTGCTGGAGCTTCAAGGAGGCAGTGGAGCCCCGCAGAGTAACTGCATGCTTGGAGGCGTCACTGAGAGCCTCACGAGCTTCTTGTGCCCAGCACAGCCCTCGGAGACACAGGCAGATTCCTGGAATGCCCAGTGACGGCACAGGTGAGCTGATGTCAGCGTGGGGTCTGCAGGAGCCATGGCAATAGGCAGGAGGGGGCCTCAGTGGACACCCATGTGGACTCAGGATCAGCAACAGATGAGACAGTGCCCATCTTGACAGGCATCCAAGTAGACAGAGAGCTCAGGGTTGAGTACTGTTTTGCTTGGAGCCCCCTCCTAAACATTATCACAACCCCGAGGGGAAAAGAGAGGACCTCAACTGATAGAATTGAACTTTTCCATAACCTTAATAGCATGAGGCTTTCAAATAGAAATTAAATAGAAGTGGGTTCATAGACTGAGAGTCTGCCTTCTATGTTAAGAAACAATTTTTTTTGCCCACTAGTTAGAGGTACGAAATGTAGATGGTCCTCTGTCACTGAAATCTTCCAGAAGGGACTGGATAAGCCTTTACTAAGGATGCCTAGAAGAAATGTATGTTCTGGCTAGAGACTGGCCCACCTGGAAACGCTGTGATTGTATGAACTCAAACAGGTAGAAAGATGACAGCTGGTAAGAGGGGCTCGGGAGAAAGCCTGGAATTTTCTGACTCCAAAGTGTCTCTCCTACCGCCTAAAACTCATGGTCATTGATTCATTTCTGAGGGAGATAGCCACAGAATATACAAGGTTGATGAAGGGAGATACAGAATTTGGGAACAGAAGAGAAGATGATGTTGTCAGAGAGAGGTTCTGTGTGGGTCATTGAGAGGGAGTGGCCAGCACGGGGACAATCCTATAGCATGGGTGACTAAATGAGGTTGGCACAGCTGAGGGGGGCTGGTGGGTGTGCGAGAGAGGGAAAGAGTAGTCCCCTTAGTGGGTATTTGGAATTGTACTAGATTTATTTTTTACAAAGTGATCTGACGTGGCCTTCTGTAAGCTTTTTTGATCCGAAGATATCCGTCTTTCTTCAATTCTGGAATATTATCAGCTACTATTTCTTTAAATACTGTCTCTCTCTTTTTTCTTACTATGGAACTCCTGTTAGCTGTCTGTTGAGGATTCTTAATATATCCCCATGTTTATCGACTTCTTTGTCATATTTTCCATCTCTCTCTCTCTTTTTTTCATTTTTATTTATTTTTTGCTCTCTTTACTAACTAGGTTATTAGAGATTTTCCATAGTTTGGTTTTCTCAATCATCACTACTCTTTGATTCTGTTCAGTTCTGTTTATCTCCTCTATCATCATTTGTTTTTGTTTCAACAACTATACTTTTCACTTCAAGGTTTCTGATTTTTTGTATGCTCCTGTTCTCTTTTATAGCCACTGATATTTGATTCATAACCCCTTATTCTTATTTTATGAATGTATTCCTTCCTTTGTCTCTAGAGGAATTTTAAGCTTACCAACTTCAAAGTCCTTTTCAAATGACTTTTTTATTTTCATTTTTCTCTGGAGGTTAGTTCTCCCATTTATTGGATTTGTTAACCATCATTTACAGTGTTATACTTTCTTGTTTATTTCATACTTTTGGCCTTGAGGTTCATCTTGCTGTAGGTTTTATTTTTCTGGTTATTATTTTTAAAGTTTTCTTTCCAAATTCTCTTCTTACTGCATGGTGGTTTTCCAAATTCAGCCCGGCTTCCTGTGGTCTGCATCTCAGAACAAAATTTTATGAAAGGCCTCAGGATTCTTACCCTTTGGGAAGTTGAAGTCCCAGTCCCTGGGACCAAGTTGCACAAGTTGCACAATTCCAGGGACACCATTTACATGGAATAAAATGTCAACCGCCCCCTCCCCCTCCAAGAATTGTGAATTAAGATGGCCCTCATGGTAACCCATTTCCAATCTTGAGATATCTCTCCTTGTCTTTCACTTCTTTCAAGTACCACTTTGCAAGTAAATCACTTACTTAAGGCAATTCACCAGTGAGTGGTCCAAAGTCCATGTGTTTTTCTGATACGATGTGCTGCAACCCAGAGCTGTTAAAGAACATAGTAGAAAATAAGTGGCTCCTTGAAATTTAGCACTGAAGGTATTTCCAGGATCCACTGAAAATATATTCCTTACATTTTCCCATGTGTGTGCATGTTTGTGGAGAAGGAGGATGATGAGAACACACTAGTTGGGACTTTACTACCTCCAGACTGCCCCATGTCTGCTACAATTAGGGGAGGGACTGAGTCCTGAGAGGACATAAGAGATGGGGCTACATGTGTCCAGGGAGGCTTGTCTGTGATTCTTGCCATTGCTTCCACCACTACTGAGATTGAGAGGGGCTACTCTCTTCCAGTCAGAACTCTCTGGATTTCAAATAGCCCCAGGGTTGTGTTACACAGTTATTGGATGTGATTTTCCAAAACCACGCTTCACTTTGAGTTTGCATCACTGTCAGGCAGCCCTCCCCACTGCTTCAGAGAGAGAGGATGGAGACCAGCTGAAGACTTAGCAAATATACACATAAGCCTTTGCACATTTCCTTTCTGATATATGACCTAATGGGTTCAGTAACCCTGGAAATATTTGATCTTGGCGCCATGAGTCCCCAGGGTCACTGGTTTACTGGAGTCCTGTGCTTGAAGTCTCTCTTGCTAAAACCCAATCACCAAAGAAAAGATCTCAGTGTTACCATGGGAACTGACTGCATGTCCAGCCAATCAGATTCTAGGAGGAAGGTTCAAGCCCCCTCCTTTGGGTAAGTCTGTCATAGGGAGTGAGAGAGAGCTGCCTGCTTGGTTTTTCCCATGCTTAGCATGGTGCCTGACACATGCATGCCTCTCAGTGACTAAAGGGGAACCCTCTAACCCGTGATAACAGACCCATCCATTGTCACCACTCAAGAATGGCGAAGGAATAAGGAGTAAAATCGTTCATTTTCAGTGGATCCAATCCAAAAGATGACAATCTGCATGCCTCGTGGGTTTTCAGAGTAGATGGAGCTGCTTTTCTAAATGTTTTAGGTCTGGAAAACTTCAAAGGTACTTGGCCAAGGAAGTCCTGTCAATTTTTAAATCCTGGTCTATTTTAAGAGAAATGCAAGCTGCCTGTTTCTGATTCACTTATACTTGATTTGTCAAAACACTCTTTTGTAAGAGGTATTTGTTGTCCAAAACTCCTTGTGACCTCTGCTGGAAGGACTGCATCCTAAGGCAGGGAACTGGTTCTGGGCAATTGTCTTCAGCCCTAACCCTCATTTCAGATCCATGCCTCATTCCCCTGGAGGGCTCCAAGGTCCTAAACAGGACTGCCTGTCTTTCCCCCTCTTTGAGAAGTAGACAGGGGCTTTAAAAGAAGAGGCTGTGGCTGGTTGTCCTCAGATCCCCAACCAAGTGTTCGAGGTTTGGCTAAAAACCTTGAACACCCTTCCCAGAGGAGAGTAAATAGAGCCTTGTAAAAATACAGCATTTGTGTTCCTTTGACTTTATGAAGTTTACATACTTGAAGTGTAGCATGATAAATGAATGTGTTTTTCTGTGGTTACCTCTATTTGGTCTGCTGTATAAGAGTCTGCATTCATTTGAATGATATCTAAAATGACAAATCATCGTTTTAAAAAATATTTTTAAATTGAAGATGAATTTATGTGTAGTGAAAAGTACAGGTCTTAAGCTCATAAATTGAGAAGATTTGACGAATGTATACACCCATGTAACCAGCAACCCAGTCAAGTTATACAATATTTCCATCACCCCAGAAAGTTTATTTGTGCCTCCTTCCAGTAAATTCCATCATCTGTAAGCAGCTGCTGTTCTGATTTCTGTAATTGTGGTGGGCAGCTTCTAAGATGTCCCCCAAGGATGCCCATTTTGGTATTTATGCCCTTGTGTATCCCCTCCAGTGGTTTATGGGCTGCACCAAGTGATGTGCTATCCCTTCTGAGAGTAGAGTAGGTTATAGATACATCTGTATTTCTCACCATCTCTTGCACTCTCTCCTGGACACCCATCTCTGGGGGAAGCCAACTGCCATGGGACAGGCCCATTAGGAGAGGCCCGTATGGCAAGGAACTGATGTCTCCAGCCCACAACCATCAAGCACCTGAGATCTGCCAGCAGCCACACCAGTGAACTTGGGAACAAACAGTCCCGCAGTTAAGCTTTGAGATGACTACAGCCCTGGCCAACACCTTGAAGCAGCCTGTGAGAGAGACTAAACCAAAGACATCCTGACCCTCAGAAACTATGAGATGATACATGCTTGAATGTTTAAGCTAATGAGTTTTGGCATAATTTGTTGTGCAACGATAAATAACTAATACAATCACTGTGGATTTGTTTTGCTCTTGATCTTCAGGAAAATGAAATCATGCAGTATATATTCTTTTTATGCTTGGCTTCATTTGTTTAACGGAATGTCTGCAAGATCCGTTTATGCTGTTGTGTGGATCAACAGTGCATTCTTTTTCAGTGATCAGTAAATTTTATTACATGAATATATGACGATTTATTTATCCATGTCCTGTTGGTAAATATTTGAGTTGTTTCCAGCCTCATGATTTTTTGAATAAAGGTGAATAGCTGCTATGAACATTCTTGTACAAGTCTTTTTTTTTTAACATACGTTTTCGTTTTTCCCGGGTAAATACTTAGGAGTCCAATTGCTGAGCCATTGTTGATTAATCTTAGAAGAAACTTCAAAATAAGTTCCAAAGTGGCTGTGCCATTTTGAACTTCTTTGTGCAAAAGTATCCATTCAAGGCTTCCTCCTACTTATTTTTTCTTCTTTTTCAAGCTTCTTTAGGTGGAAACCTAGATTGCTGATTTTTAAATCTTCCTTCTTTCTAATATAAATACTTAATAGTATAAGTTTCTCTGGAAGTACTGCTTAATTGCATCCCACAAATATTTATATGCTACATTTTCAAGTATCGTTCAGTTTAAAATGTTTTCTAAATTCTAAATTTTCTTTCTCCTCTTGTGATAAGTTATTTTTTAAGTATACTACTTAATTTTCAAATATTTGGGATGTTTCTATTTACTGTTATTGATTTCTAATTTCACTACAGTCAGAGAATATACTTTGTTATGTTTCAATCTTTTTAAATTTATTGAGGCATTTTAGGGCCCAGCGTATGATCTGTCTTTCGACTATTGCAAGTCTACCTGAAGGAATGTCCTTTTTATAGTTGCTTGGTGCAGAGTTCTATCAGTATCAACTAAGTGAAGTTAGTTGTTAATTTTGTTCTAACCTTCTATACCTTAGTGGAGTTTTAGGATCTATTTCTATTAATGACTAAAAAATGAGTGTAAAAATTTCCTACTATAATTGTACATTTTTCTACTTCTCTATCCTCAAATTGTGTTTATGTACTTGAAATCTGAAATACTTCTTGTCTTAAAGTCTACTTTTCTTGATTTTAACATGGCATGTCTGCTTTCTTGTGTTTTCTGTTTGCATAATGCCTATTTTTCATCTTTTTACTTTCAACTTCTCTTGTGTATTTGTATTTCAAATGCATCTCTTGTAGTCAGCATACAGTCAGATTTGTTTTATTTTCTGTTCTGCTAAGGTCTGCCTTTTGATGGGAGTGTTTATTCCAATTTCATCTAATATAATTAGGGATATACTGGGTTTAAGTCTACCATAGTTGTCCCCCCAATTTGTTTTCCTCCTATGTTCCTGCTTTTTGTTTCCTTTGAGTTAAATTATCTTAAGTATTACATTTAAATTTCTTTGCTCTTTAGTTATACAACTTTGTAGTAGTCTTTACTGGTTTCTCTAAGGATAATGATATGCGTTCTCAACTTATAGTTTACATAGAATTAATAAGTAACTTTATATAAAGTGCAAGTTTTAAACACTCAAATTCCATTCCTTGGGCTATTATCTGCGTAAGTTTTTCACCCTTATATGTAGCAAATATAATATAATTTAATATACTATAACATACAGTAAATATAATATAACATATAAAGAGAGAATACAATATCATTTTTGCTTTAACTAGTGATTTATTGTTTAATAAAAATATATAGTCTTTATATATATAATGTATATATAAAATACATGTATTTAATACATATATATACATATTTGGTGTATATAAATACCAAATATAATACTCGAAAACAGTTTCCTCATATATTTTGTCCAGTTTTATAGTTATTTTCAGCAGGAGGGCAATTTTAGAACCAGTTACCTTGTGATGACTAGAAGCAGAAATCCTGACTGATCATTTTTACATTTTGGTTCAAGGGCTCAATAATTTTTTTCTAGCCATTTCCACTTGCCTTTCAGTTTTGGTTCCTTGACATTTGTTTTTGGAGAGCAGTCACTATCTAGCTCAGACATGAGCTACTGGAAACGTAGTTGGTGGTGTGGAAAGAACATGGGCTTTGGGAAAACCTGACTTCAAATCCTAGTTTAGTAATTTTAGTAAGCTTATGACTTCAGGCCAATTAATTAATCACTGTGAGTTTCATTTTTCTCATCTAAAAATGGGGGCAGTAAGAATAATATGAATACTGGTACCGCTGAAAGCTAACATTTATAGAATGATCTCTCTGTGCCAGGAATTTTTCTTAGTTTTTTAAACTTAAAGGTTCTTTGTGAGGATAAATATAATGATATGTGTAATGGTCTAGTGGTCCTGGGGATTGGGAAGAGAAACATGAAAGGTTCTGGGACTCAAGTGGGTCCAACAGCCCTAATGACCAATCTCTGCTTCAGTGTTATCACTTGATGCTCAGTCCTCATAGTGATGGTACCATTTTGTCCCCACCATCAATCAGGGAGATGATAAGCCTTGTGGAAGCATGAGTGACTGAATGACTCCTAGATGTGGGCACACTAGTGAGCTATGGGCATTGCTTGCTAGTTTTCTGCGTAAGTATATTGGTCATGGAATTAGACCCATTACAATTTCTCAGTAATATTTGTAGTGTGAGTAAATGGTTGAATGATTAAAATTTTGAGACATAAATAAATCATGGCATGCAGGACATAGTTAGTTAATGTTTTCCTGCATCATTGAATTTTGTTTTCTTATTACTTAGCAAAGTAGAGAGTAGCAGCTTCCTTGACCAAACCTATTGAATTAACCTCAAACGTTGTGTCAGTCAGTATAGTCTAGGTTACATTTCAGTAACAAACAATTCCTAAATCTCAACATGTAACATGAGTTTGTTTCTCACTCATGTTACATGTAAAGTTCAGGGCAGGGAATTGTGCTCATTGTAGTTTCTCAGGGATGTGAAGTTATCAAGACTACTTTTCTATATGTGCTTTCATAAGCACTGAGACAGGGGAAAAGGAATAGAACCCACTTGGCTGTCTCTTAAGGGCTTCCACACATTTCATTGGCTAAGAAAGTCATTTATCCATACACAGTAACTGTATGAGGGAAGGGAATTTCTTGTATATACCAAGGGAGGTGGGCCCTATTGATTACACTATATTTTTATGAGTTTCACCAAACCAGCCTGAGCCATTTCAGCCACACTTTCATTTGGCGGCACCTGATATTCACAAGTGTTTTGCCAAAGAACTATCATGCCTTTAAAATGATTATTTGTCTCTTAGACATATGGTCCATGTTTTTTCCTTAAGACTCTCATAACTAAAAAGAATGCCATTTCCGCCAGAGCCTATGTCCAACTCCATCTTTTCTAACAAAAATTTTTGAAAACATGAAGTTGCATTTTAGCCAGTGAAAAAAGATATATCAAGCATAAAAAGTTAAAACTTTTGTCACAAACTCAGGACTGTGTGCTTTATTTGGTTTCTAATTATTTTTGAAAGTTTCTTAAGTACTAATGATTACAACGCTGTATAAACATTAATTCATTTGTATATTAGATCAACAAATTTTTTCTGCCACCAGCAGTCATCATCAAATTTTCTTACATTGCATATGTAATAGAAGGATCACAGAAAGGTCAAGGTTGTTGGTGTGTAAGGTGTAGGGGTCATACATATGTGTGTGTGTGTACACACACATGTATATGTATACACACATATACACACACACCAATGCAATACATACATTTTCTTTTTTTTCGAGTGGACAGTACATTTTTACATTTTGTTGTGGACAATGGGATTGTGTTGGCAGCACCAGCTTTATGGGTATAGAACCCATGCAACCCCAGTGGGTCCTGTGTTCAGGAGGGCCCCATGTTTGGTTTAAAGCTTTGCTGTTGCTGTCTTGAGATTCTTAATAACATTTTTATAAGGGGCCACAAATTTTCTTTTCTTTTCACAGATCATGTAGCCAGTCCTGTGGATGGGGCACTGACTATTCATCTATTTTCCTCATTGGCAGATGTGAAAACTGAGGTTTCAAGAGGTGGCCATCACCTGCAATTGGAAAGCGGAAGATGGCTGGGGCCAGGCTGGCCCATGCTTTTTTTATTGTGCATGGTGTTAGCCAAGTGCTGTATTTGAGTTTGGGGGATAGACATAATTAATTTCAACAGTTTTCCTTGAACCAAGAAACAAATGTTCCCCTCACCAGGAGAGTCCCTTCCCGGGGTTCCTGCTGTGGGTCTTTTTTGAAGCCTATTTCCAGCAGCAGCAGACTTCTCACTACCTCCTATCCTGGGACTGGCCAGGGCCCAACATGCTGAAATCAGAGTCAGCTGGTATTAAGGGGGGGGGGGTGCAGAGCCAGTCTGTGTACTGACAGGTATAACAGCGTCCAGATTCAAGGCTAGAAAGCCTGGATGATAGGGGTCTCTGTCCAGGCATTCTGGGCACCCAGAGCAGCTGTCACACCCACATCTGGAGGCTAGGACACAGGCTGCATTATCCATACCTCCAGGCTGATGCTAGTGGTGAGGGCTGGAGGGGACCCCCGCTCTCTGCCTGACTTTCACTCCAGGAGCCCCCTTCTCACTTCCACCACTTGAGATCCCTGCAGAGGATTGTTTATGAGAGCAGTTCTGTCATGTGGGCCTATCCTAAGAAGTGAAACTTACAGTGAGTTCCCGGCAGGTGAAAGGAAAGTTCTCCTCCCACCATGGCCCCTGGCACTTCAGTATCTTACTCGTAGACCTAGAGTTTGCTCCAGGATGGCTGTGAAGGGCAGGGGCTGGGGTTTCCAGTGGCCGAGCCTATGTTATGCTCCTGGCTCTCATTCTCCCTGCCTCCTGCTCACACAGTCACAGGCTGTAAAGGATCTTCACAACCCCATAATCAAACCCCAAATCAAAGTCCTCACCAAGTGGATGCTCAGCCTCTGATTGGATGGGACTGGGAGGGGAGGCCCTTATTCCAGAAGCAGCCCAGTCCACCTCAGGACAGCTCTAACAGTAAGAAAAATCTTCCTTATTGTGATGACTTTGGAAGGTGTCAGCTTGGATGAGCTGAACTCCTTTTCTTAGAATTCACTTTCAGCTACATGTCTGGTTAGCATGGGTCGTAGGAAGATTCTTGCGAGACTAGGAGGGTTGATGGGGAAGTCGTAGCAGACACTTGTTGTTGCTGACTATTGATTTACCACCATGGTATGAAGCCACAGCCTGACCTGCTCCTCTGACTTCTGGGGCAAATGTATGTGTTTACCCTCATGACAGAGGGCCCAGTTTCTGCAGGCCCTTGTCACCATGTCAACAACAGTGGACATGGTCTCAGCCCAGCCTCCCACTCGTAGGTTCTGGCCTCCTTGTGACCTTCTGTCCTGACAGCCTGGCCCATGGGCTGCAAGCTCCAGCATCAGTCTTGAGGACAGCAGCCTTGCAGAAACTGCATAGCCAAACCACCTCCCACAACTGGGTTAAGTCAGTTCCGTACAAGAGAGCATATATCTCCTATTGATTCTGCTTTTCTGGGGGTGAACCCCAATGTTACACTTAGGTCACACTGAATTGGGGTCCCCCTAACTTATGCTTGTGAGCCCTAACTTGCCTCTGGATGTCATAAAGAATAAGTTACCCTCCCTCTGCATCAGTCCTCTGCCTGCATTTGCTCTTCCTCAGCCTAGAGATCTTTGGTACCTTCAGATGACTTATGCAGGAACATTTGAACCCTTTCCATAGCTGGTGCTCTCATGTCCAGTTTTATTGTCATATTAGGACACCCAGGAATTAGGACTCCCAAGACTGGCTTGACTATTCAGGTGAGACCTTTACTTCCTTGAGTCTTTATCGCAGATCCTTCACACAGAGATCACACAAAACAAGTATTAAGGACTCCTAGTTCCTGTCTGAGTTCACAAGAACTCTCTCCTTCTCCTGACTGCAGGAGAGAGAGATTGGTCATGGGGAAACCTAACCCACTCTGGATTTGCTTTGTTTTCTGCCTGGAGACTAAATGCCAGACCAGGCGGGGCCTCCTCTGTCTCCTTGTCACTCATCAGACACATCAGGCTTGGTGGGCTTCTGTTAGGCTCAGCCCTGGCCTTCCCTGGGTTTCGACCGCAAGGGAGCTGCAAGGGCCTGGAAGCGACACTGCCTCATTTAAGCAGTGCCTGCTCACCCACTCCCTCGCTCCCAGGGTGGACACAGAGTGAAGCCGCCTTAGCTGGCTGAGGCTTTCCTCTTGATTCGCCGTGGCTAACTGGTTTCCTGAGTCATTGAACATTCCAGACCCCTCACACCCTTCACCCCACCCTTGCCCCATGGCTCAGGGTTCTGACACATGTGAAAAGAGAACTAGAAATGGGCTCATCTTTTGATATGTTTCTTCTCTACTGTCACGCAGGGCCTGGGGTTCTGTCCTGTGGCCTCACTTATCTTCCCAGAGAAACTGTTCAGCCCTCAGTTCAGGCTTTTTCATATAACAATGAGGCAGTGAGCTTAAAGCACTTGACAACCTTACCTCTGGATTCCTCAAAAGAGCCAGCAAACTCCCCAAATCTAGGCAGAGGCCAGACCCCACTTTCGCATTGGTCCACCCAGACTCCTAAACTTCTGGCCATATATGCACACTGTCTAACCTTGTTAAGCTCTCCACTACTTCCTCCTATGCTTTTAATGACTCTCATAGCCTTGGAACAAAAATTTCTTTCAAGAGAGCTGATAACAAGAAAACTCAAAAGGTATTTCTGAGATCCCAGAGGAGAAATACACAGGGCAAAGTTGAGGCCTTAGAGGTTGACTCATGCACATTTAGTATTGTTGTAGGCACCAACTCTGGGTCAGGCACTGCAAGGATCATCACTGGGAATGACTGTGGCATCTATATGACACTGTATGTCTGTCCCTAGACAATTACTGTGGGGATAATTACAGGCAGATCTATAGGATTTGCTGATAAATTTCTGTGAGCTTCTAAGAGTTTGAGAGACTGGACCTCAAAATGGAACTAGCCCTCCTCTGATTTCCCTGCAGCAGCCCAGAAGCAAGCACAGTAGCTCACCGAGTGGTGGAAAGTCCCATTTTAGGCACCTTCTGGGAGTTCTCGTGGACACTGTAGGAACTGCCCCTCCCCCTTACCTGTGGTTTCAGACTGGCTTAGAGACTCTTCAAGAAATGAGGTGAAAGTACAAGAAATCAGTTCCTCCTCCCCCTTCAGCTGGAGTTACACATTATCCTGGGGTAGCAGTCCTCCCTGAGGGCTAGGGAACTGAGTCTGGCAACCTGCCAAGTTCTTACCAGCTCCACAACCACTCCCTATTCATCCCAGCTTCTCCTAGAACCTGCCCTCTGGTGGGAGAATGAGGAAGAACGGACAGGACACCACTTCTCAACTGGGCCATGCCAGGCCATCCGTGGGGTGTGCTGGGGCCTGCAGGACAGTAGCTCTGATGCTTCTTCCTTCCCCTTCACTCTCCTGTCCCTTTCTCCTGCCTCCCAAGCCTGAGCCCTTCAGGAAGGCAGGGGAAGTTTAGCTTCAGCTTGCAGTGCTCCTACCTGACCTCACTACACTCGGTCCTGAAAAATGGTTTTCTCAACTAATTTTTCTTTTTCTCACACTAAGCAGTAGACCTCTTTTTCATGAGGGCACACATTTGGGGGGCAAATCTAGCTTTGAATCCAAATTCTCTCATCTAACTGGGTGCCTCTGGCAAGTGAACGACACCTTTGTGTTCCAAATAAATGGAGACAATCATGGCCACTAGGATGATTTGTGAAGACACCTGGCAGAGGCTAGCACCCTACAGGCACCTTGTACATATAGGGCCCCTCTCTGCCTGTTCTTACGCTTCCAGTTCAACCACAGTCACTCAGTAACCCCCCACCCCCCCACCCCTTCCCCTGACCAAGGACGCTGCTCTCTTCCAGGCAAGGGGAGTCTGGAGCTCAGTAGCCTCAAGCTGTATGCCCACTGATTCCTGAGTGTGTCTGGGACTCTTGGCCCAGCTGAAGTACCCTCCCCAGGAAGCCATCAAAACAGAGTCCATGACTCCGAAAGCAATTCTCCCAGGGGGTGCTGTCGTTCCAGAAACAACTTACCACATTTCACAGAAAAGTTTACCCTGTAATCAAACTGTAAGTAACACAACAACCTCTTCTACCCCATGCTGCTGAAGCGTATGATAATAACTCAGTGCTTTAAAAAAAAAAATACTGTGTTGACATATTTCTATTCCTGGCCAAAAACAGAAAGGAGAGAAAATACAAATTCAATTTTTTTTACCCGAGCTCAGGAGAAAGCTTGCGACTGTTTCTCCGCCCTCCCCCACCCCCTCCCCATTAGCAGGGTTGCTGGGCCGTGATGTTGTGGTCCCTGGGAAAGCGGGGCCTCTGCAGCACTGGCTGAGCACTTTTCAGTACCCTTGACTTTGGTGAAAACCATGCAGCAAGGACCAAGAATAGGCACGGATGAATGCAGACACAGGATGCTGGGAGTGTCTCCAGCTGGAAGGGCCCAACACTAGGAAATGAGGCCTGGGATCTGCTGAGCCCTGCAGCTGATACATGTGTGGCCTGGGGCAACAGACAGGCCCTCCCTGACCCTCTGTTTTCTCTACTGTGAAAAGCATCACTACAATCCCAGTGGAATCTGAGAGGCAGGTGTCTGGTCTCTCCCTCCTTTGTCCCACTGGGGAGGATGGGCACCAGATATTGTCTCTGCCTCGGAGGAATCTTTTTCCTGCTTCCTGCACTCTCGAGACCTGTGGGTATCCTGGGGACCTGCCAGCCCTCCCCTGGCAACAAGAGCAGAGTACCAGCAGGGGTCAGCCCATAAACCTTGCAGGATCTGCAGAGGGCAGTGAGCTAGTAGGGAGAGGCCTCCCTCAAGGAGAATAGCACAAAGGGCCACTGTTTTTCAAGCTCATGCCATGTGCCAGGCACACACTTCATCCTCACGACAGCCCTGGGAGGCTGGTGTGGAAAATAAGATCCAGAGAGGTTTGGTCACATGCCCCAGGCATCCAGCCAGTGGACCCAGAGGGCCCTCACCACCTCCTGAGCTGCCTACTCAGGAGGTGGCAGAAAGCCCACCCCAAGAGGGAGTCTGCGACTGGTTCACGAGTGTGCTCCCTGCTGCAGACAAATTTCCCTGTCTCCACTCTGCTTTGTTTCACCCTCCCTGAGGTCAGAGGCTATGGATGAGAAGCACTGAGGGGCCTGCTTGTCTAGGACTCTGCAATCACTGGGGCCCTGCCTTCTCTAAGCCTGGGGCAAGAATCTGCATGGAGACCTTCAAAGGACCAGGCGTGGCACCGCTCCTTATTTTACGACTTACCCATTATACCGATGGGCAAACTGAGCCCTAGAGAAGTTCAGTTACAGTTTAAGCTCACCCAACAAGTGACTGCACTTTTCTGCAAGGTTGACGGGTGGGGCATGCAGCCTTAGAAAGGGGCAGTGCTGACTTCATCCAGCCACTGAGCAACCAGGAGACCCCAATCATCAGAATCGCAGCAGCAGCGCCCACCTCATCTGACTGTAGAGAGGATTTGTTAGGATAAATACAGAATGTGAATCACACTTAAGAATCTTGATCTGGGGGCGGGGCTGGGGGGGTCCTCCCCTCCGCCCACCCCGGGGGCCACGCCATCGGGCGAAGCGAGCGCACGGGGTCAGTGGTGATGTCGGCCACCCACCGGACAAAAAAAAAAAAAAAAAAAGAATCTTGATCTGCTTCCTTTGACAGAAGGCTGCTTTCTTTTTCATCTCTATCCTAATCCTCATTGCTGTACATGCAAATAGATCTGTTTTGCCTTATTAAAACAAAACAGAATAAAACAAAACACGAACACCTAGAAGGCACTTGAGAAATCAGATAGGAACAAATGCATGCCTTTGGCTTTATCGCCCACCAGGCTCTGACTCACTTATCC
This sequence comes from Hippopotamus amphibius kiboko, assembly GCF_030028045.1. NCBI lineage: Eukaryota > Metazoa > Chordata > Mammalia > Artiodactyla > Hippopotamidae > Hippopotamus > Hippopotamus amphibius. The sequence goes on from NC_080190.1 coordinate 51,092,681, forward strand.
TCACCACGTTTCTGTGAGGTAAGCACCATTGTCATCTCCATGTCACAGATGAGGCAACTGAGGCTCAGAGCCGTGGTCTGGTCCAGTGTTCCGTGGCACTTGGACTTGAACCCAGGGTTTGAGTTCTGATCGGTGGGTTCTGTGGCTATATTTTCCTCTCTTGGAGCCTGGAAGCAGAGTGGAGGGAGGCCCAGCTTGGCAGACGTGAGGAGAGATCTTTCAGGGCAGAATGCCATGAACTGTGGGAGGGTCTGGAGGTGAGAGGATGTAGCGAATTTTAAACCTGACATATTTCACTTTTAAAATCCTCCCCTGATGCTCTCCAGATGCAGGAAGTGGTGAAAGTGTACATTCTTCAAAAGCCATCCCAGGTGAATAATCTGACACTGAAACAGAAGGGAAAGCAGGGTAAGTGTGGGGGGACTTTACCTGCAGTGCAAGGGCCATTTCTGCACGCGATGTCCTTATGTGAAATCCAGGGGGGTCCTCCTGAGGCTGCTGCTGCCGTGTGCACTGGTCAGACGATGTCGCACTCACAGGGCAGGCGAAGGGGGAGCTCCCCCCCCATCCCGCCCACAACAGAACAAGAGAGCCACACGCCACAGACCTTTGATAATGCTTTCCAAGAGGGTGTATTTTCTAAACAATGCCAAAACGTATCCCACGCTGGCCTGGTCCTCTGGGCCCAGGATCCCGGCCATTCACCCCAATTCATTGAGACTGGAGCATGTCAGGGGCCAATGTGCCACCCTGGCAGCCAGAATCGGGTGGGTAAGTGCACAGGTCGCTGCCCAGCAGGCACGGGGGTCTGCACTGAGTCTTCAGGGTAGGGAGCAAAAAAGACCTGTTCTCCCTGGGGTCCTGCACACCTCCTCAGGGCTGGGTGCTGTGGGGGCAGAGGCCCCGGAGTCCCTGCTGCCTGGCTGCCCAGACTTGGCTGAGGTCACAACCTCTCTGGGCCTGTTTCCTCATTTGTCAAGCAAGTACGCCTCCCTAGAAAATTCCTGAAATGCTGCTCTGGGGACAGAAGGGGAATTGGGAACCCAGACGGTTGGTGTCCTGGAGAGGAAGAAGGCACAGAACAAGGAGGGAAGCAAAGAGATGGGAGAAAGATCTTCCGCAAGAGTTAAGGAGTCTTTACTGCTGAGGGGAAACCAGAGGCTTGGGAAAGTGGATTTTCCAAGGTCAGTAGAGGGCGCCACCATCCACAAACACCTGTGCCAGAGACCGGTGATCCTTGGCACCTAGCTCTCCTGCATCCCATGTCCAATGCATTTCAGGGCCAGTGAGTCACCCAAACCCTCCAAACCCACTCACCTGCCTCCATGCCCACAACCTGTCTTGGGCCCACACCCCCTTGCCATGCAGCAGCTGTATCTCGCTTTAAGTGAGCTGTTCCCTGCCCAACCCCTTCTGGGTTTACTTTGTTTGTGGGATGGAGGCAAATCCTTCCTTCTGGCTAGAAATCAGAAATTTGTGGGCTGCCCTGACTTACTTCCTAGCCTTCTTCCTGACCTGCCCCCTTAGCCACCCAAGTCTTCTCCCTCCTGAATCTCACCACACTCCCTCCTGCCCCAGGGCCTTTACACATGCCATTGTCATCCCTCAGTTCATCTTTCCTATCCTTTCACATAGTTTTCACTTTCATCCTTCAGATACTTGGTCTTCGTGACTAGAAAACAGCCCTAAAGTGTGTTAGTGCACACGTGGCATTTGCCACAACTGTACTTTTTTATTTTCAGAGGGAGAGTCCAGAGATTTAACATCTGCCTCCCTCCCCTACTAGAGGGTGATGTTCTCAAGGGTAGGAGCCCCTGTTCCCCAGGGCCTCCTGCCGGACATAGGAGCGAGTGCTGAGTGCCAGAATGCTGGGGCCCAGGGGGATTTACTTAAGCACTCAGATTCTGGAGTTTTCTGTCATCTTAGAAGAGTGGCTTTCCTGTGATGCAGCTATCATGTCTCAGTGAAGTGAGTGTGCGGGGAGTCGGCGCGTCTTTGCTCTGGACACACCTCTGGGTGTCCAGAGAAGACGTGAGGATTCCTGGTTTGTGTCGGAACAGAAACAGGAGCAGGAGACTGCTGAACGAGGCCTTCCCCGCGTCACGCCCACCTGTCAGAGCCATGTGTCCACACCTCTGTGACAGTGTGAATAACAACCCCTAGTGTACGCCTCATCTCCTCCCTGAGACAAGGCCTGACTCACAACTGGAGCTCAGATTCCAAAACCAAAGCGCCATGATGGTCCAGGGCTGTCTTCAGGGCCTTTAATTTCCTTTGGCCTAGGAGTGGGGAGCCAACCAATAGTTACCCCCCACCAGCTCCATCTGGAGAGCAGGGACAGCTCAGGCGAGTCCCGACTAAAAGCAACGTTTGAACTTTGTCTTAAAACAGAAAGGACAGTCTCCGGGAATGTTCCAGGGGTGCTTTTGGGAGGGGATGCAGGTAAAGGCCTGGAGGGTGGAGGACAGATCCTTCAAGGAGAAGAGGCTCAGACTATACGGTAGCAGCAGAGGATGAGCCTCTAAAGGATTTGAAACAGACTCTGCTGAAGGAAAGATAACCTTGGCAGCCATAGGGAGCTCTCCCTGGGGGTGGAGGAGAGGCCTGGAGTGGAGGAAGGAGAAGAGGCTGTGGCTCCACTCCAGCAGGGAGAGGGGACACCTGGATCAAGGTCAGCCTGGAAGGGCACAGGGACAGAGAGGCAAGATGGAACCCAGCACCCTGCTGCCGTCTTCCACGGGGGTGACTGGGCCATGGCCGCTCAGGACTGAGCAAACCTACCAGCAGGGCCTATAACTGCCCAGACAGCATGAACTGTCCTGCTCTGATTCCATCCCTTGGTCCCACTCTCTAGAGGTGGCAGCAGGAGGTGGGCGGGGGGGCGGGGGGGGGGAGTTGAAGATAAACCTACGTGGAAAAATGAACTTAAATGGATAAGTGTAAGGAAGGAACAAAAGAGAGAAAGTGATGGGCTATGTGTGGAAAGAGGGGCTTAACAAGATTGAGAATCAGAGAATGGATCTCCAAGCAGGTAACAGTTTCCTTTTTTTTAAGAACTTCTATTGGGGTAGAGTTAACAGATAATAAACTGCATATATTTAGAGTGTACAATTTGGTATTTTTTTTCTTATTAGTAATGTATATATGGCAATCCCAATCTCCCAATACATCCTCCCCCAACCCTCCCAGCTTTCCCCACTTGGTGTCCATATGTTTGTTATCTACATCTGTGTCTCTATTCCTGCCTCCAAGCAGGTAACTTTTAAGCTGAATCCTGAGAAACCAGTAGAAGTTGGTCAGGTAAAGAGTCTGGAAAGTTCCTCAAGGCAAAGCGAACAGCACAGACCAAGCCTCTGAGGAGGTAAGGCACGTGGGCCTGGAGGAGTGGCCGGTGCAGCATGGCTGCAGCACAGCTCCTGAGGGGTGGCAGGAGTGGAGGCTGAAGAGGCAGTGAGGCCTGCATGGTCCTAGCGAGACCCTCTCTAGGTCTGGTGAGGCTCTGAGGAGGCCTGGGGAGGCCTTATGGAGTTGGGTCCCTAAGAGCAGGAGCCAGGCCTGGGGCCTGCAGGCCTTGGGATCCAGCCCAGACACCGTGCAGCACAGATGCTTGGTAATCATCAGCCTCCCACAGGGATGCGTGCTCTTTTGGCCCCAGCACTGTGGGTCCTGATGGCTCCTCCCTAGGGGCTGGGGTGGTATTCTTTGGAAGGTCAGGGCCTTGCCTGGATCCCCATTGGCCACGCCCTACTCCCTCTAGCCTCCCTGAAGGAGGGGGACCCCTGGTGGGCAGCACAGGCCCTTTTTCTTTGCTAATTACTACCTGACATTTTAATGTTCACATTTAATTACGTTCTCCATCCTTTGGTGCAAAAAACCAAACACGCGTGAAGCCTTAGAGGCCTATACACCAAAGAACAGAAACCATTTGTAAAACTCTTTGAAGTCCCTGCTGGAGCCTAAAACTTTCTTTCCCTTTGAATGTGCCGATTGTGTGATGGAGCTTTTGAAATGAGGAAAAGGCTCTGGGATCTGGGGACACATTCACACCAAAATGTGCGTGCAGGGACACAGACACACACACACAGGCTGGAGACACCCGTAAACCTGTCATTGCCTCTCAGGGACCTCCTGAGCCCACGGATTTCTTGATTCTCTCCTGAAAAGCAGCACCAATTACCCAAAAGAGCATCACTGGTAGTTCATAGTGTACCCTGCCATCCCTCACGGGGGATCTGGGCAAATGATCATGTCTCTGCGTCTTCATCGAATGGGCAGCCGTGACATCCAAGAATGGGTCCTTCACGCCGTGCCTGGTATGTGGTCCCATCCCATCCACACTGGGTTTAGAAAAGTGACTTATTACGTGTACACAGAATTGTGAGGTCACTTTTTAACCGTACAATCTTTTCAAAGATTTTCCATGCAAACGAATTCACCTTGCAGACAAGGGTCTTCCTTCAGACACAGTGTTCAAGAGCAGCTTTGGAGCGGTCAGGTGGGGAGGCCTGCTCTGAGTTGCCTTCACATAAATGCTTATGTGCTGCCCAATGACAGTTGTGTCATCAGGGTGTTCTAAGGCAAGCTCTTTTTGAGATTGGTCCACAGCTCACACTAGGCAGGCTCATTGCTGCCACTTCATCTTCTTTCCCAGCAGCTCTGAAAGCAGAAAGGAGGGGAAACAGGGTGCAATTTCCACAGCGCATCTGCAGCTTCTCCCATCCCACTTAGAATTCTGCAGTGAGACTTTGCCGGCCTCTCATAAGGAAGTGGAGGCCAGTCCCCTTCCACTTTGAATCCGGGCTGGACATAGTGACTCACTTGTAACGAATAGAATGCAACAGAAGTGATGCTCTGTAGCTCTGTATTGGTCAGCAGAGGCCTTGGAGCTCCTGTCTTGGTCTCCAACACTCCCTTTTGGAACATTTTTTCTTGGAATCCAGGTGCCATGCTGCTAGGAGCCCAAGCCCAAATATGAGGCAGTTGACAGCTATAACAACTGAGATTTGCTTCTTTGGCAGCCCGGCCTTCCCATCCTCTCGGCTCAGGCATCAGACACAAGAGCGAAGAAGTCTCCTGATGGTTCCAGCCTGAGCTGAGTCCCCAATAGCAGAAAGCATACACCACTCAGCCCCTCTCTGCCTTGTCCAAATTCCTCACCCACAAATATGTGACCTTAACCACGTAACTCTTGTTTTACACCACTGAGTTTGTGATGGTTTATTAAACAGCATATGAAAATGGCAACAGCCACACCGATGTTCAGATAATGCATTGCTGGAGGTCAAATTGGGAGACAGGAGATGGGTGGTGTAACCATATAAGTTATTGTTTAACCTGGAATATTTCTGAAAGAGAAAGGGGGAACTATTAACATATACATCAGGACAATGAGCATAAACAGGAATTATTCTGAAATCTCGGCCACCGTAGTAATGGGTCAACCTCATCACTGATGCTCCTTTCCTTCTCTTCCTATTCTGTGGGGGGGAAAGCCTGGGCTTGGCTTTAGAAGATATGAATTTATTTTCCTGTTGTCATTTTACCAGCTGAATGACATTGGATACATCATCTAGATAATCTTATCTAACCTTCTAAAACCTTGGTTTCCTAGTCTGCCAAATGGAAATAATAATTCTTTTCTTTCTTCAGTCTTCAAGCCATAGCAATTAACTTTTTCATCCTAGGGCATTGCAGAAATTGTCCTGGAAGAAGGCCTCAGTGGCTGGCTCATGGCAGAAGGCCTCAGTGGCTGGCTCATGGCTAATCCAAAAAGTTCTGTTCAGTTCTCGCCTTACATGACCCCTCGGTGGCGTCCAGCTGTGATGGTTAATTTTGAATGTCAATTTGACTTGGCCACGGGATACCCAGATATTTTGGCTAAATATTATTCTAGGTGTGTCTGGGAGGGTGTTTCTGGATGAAATTAACATGTGAATCAGTAGACTGAATAAAGCAGATGTTCCTTCAGGCAACTTTAAAGTAAAAGGATGGAAAAAAGATACAGCATGCAACGACTAATCAAAATAAAGTACGAATGGCTATATTAAAATCGGATAAAGTAGACTTCATAGCTAAGAAAATTTCTAGAGGTATAAAGGGACACTGTATAATGATAAAAGGGGTCAATCTTCCAAGAAGGTAGAAATCTTAAGTGTGCAAGGAAATACTGAATTACATAGAGGAAGGTCATGTTGGTGTATGTCTTAAAGGATGCCATCTAAAAAGACAAGAGGAATGAAATGAACAAAGACACTGCACACAATTGGAGGATTGGAAGATGATACAAGTGAGAGTGGAGATGAAGTAAGATGAAGAGCCAGAGGTGGCAGAGGTGGACCACCTCTCATATCACCCTAAATGCCACTCTAAAGATATCAGCACGTATCTGTAGCTGCCAGAGAGCCTGGAGGGCCATAGGCTGAGTAATGACATTGAACCAATTTCCTTCCTGCTCTACTTTTTCAATCTACTCTCAGTTCTTAAACTGTCTGTTGATGAATTAATCAAGATTGGCAGTAAAAGAGTTTGTGCTAGATTTTTCTGTCTCAATCCCCTATAATTCTGCCTGAGGAAGAGCTCTGGGCAACTCAGAGTGTCTGGCATATATTAGATGTTGATGAATATTTGTTAAAATGAACAAAGTGTACTTTAAATACAAGTTGAACTAAAGTCAAGTCCTTTGGGATAACTTTGGAACACTAATGAAAGTATCGTTTTAGAAGCTTAATGAAAAATACTTACCCTTAATGAACCTTAGGAGAGCTGCAAATTATTCATGTTCAGTTCAGTAACTGGCAGTTATTTAGCTAAGGAAACTGGAGCTAGTCAATGGATAATGCTGCAGTGCTGCGTTTCCCCCACTCCCCCTGCCTGGACATCCTTTGCATGAAAGGACACTTTCCTGTTTGTACAGCAGCTGGAGGCTCACATGTGAATTCTTTGTATGCGCTGCAAGCAATCCAAGCATCTGACTTCCATTCTCCACTTACAGCTGGGGCAAGTGTGAGAAGTCAGCAGAAAGTTGGAGGTCTGTTAACAGGGGGTTTATCTTGGCACTCAGTTGCAATTAAATCCAGTGGGTTAAAAACTTCTGAATGCATTACCCTCCTTTAAACAGGGCACTTTTAAAGACTGTTTCCACAATGAACAATATTCATCACCAATGTTATATGTGGCTGCCTTTCACCCTCAAATAATGCTTTCTTTCCTTGGAAGGAATAGCAACGTTCCCATCATCATAATTGAATCCAAACATCTGTCACCCACAAAGGCATGGTTTTAGAGGTCTGCTAATGGATATCTGGCTAACAGAGCACCCAGAACCACAGTCATTTACAACACATTTACACCCACACCCACATGCACACACCCCAAATGCATTACTCCAGAAAACTATACTTTTTCATGATCATTTCTTTGAATAAAATTAATACAGCAATGAATATAGCTGGAATAGTCAAAAGAGCAAAGGATTTGGGGATAGGAGACCTGGGTTCTGCCTTCACATCAGCATAGCCTCTCTAGCTCTCAATTACCACACCTGTGAAAAATGTGAATGATGAAGACACCTCCACCTTTTAACTGCTGTAAGCCACCAACGACCTTATGGGTTCATGCATTTGTGTATTGGCATGAAGTTCCCTCCACCAGCTGCATTCCACTAGAGTCTTGTCATCCTTCAAGACTCAGCGTTTTTGATGTTGCTTTCCCAAGGAAGCCCTCCGTGGTTCCCTCAGATAGAGTCACCAGCTCATTTTTTAGCAACCCAGAAACCTTGCAACTAGTTGCATTATTGTATTCATTGCATTCTATGGCAACCGCTTACTCGTGCCAGTTTTCCAATCTAAACGATTAATTCACAGAGACAGACCAGGTCTTATTTTTCTCCATTTCCCTGGTGGCAAGCAAAGGATTAGCACAATGTAGATGTTAAGACAATGTTGAAGGAAAGAATAAACAATTGGATGAGTAATTACTTGAATGACACAACACCCTAGAGGCAGCATCACATAAGAAAGTGTGTCGGCTGGCCCCCAGGCTCTCCTCCTCCACAGTAATAAGAAAGTGGTCTTGCTAAAATCCACTGCTTGTCGCATCTCATGCTCTTGGTCCATCAACTTCAGCATACAGCCCAGACTCCCCATCAAGGCAACCCATCTCATTATGACTGAGTTGCTATCTCTTTCACTCTTCTCCTCCCCTCCCCTCCCATCTGCTACGTTCCAGGGAACACAGTCAAATTTCCTGACATGCTATGCTCTCTCATACCTTCAGGTCTATCCCTCTGCCCTATCTCCACCTGCCCTCTTCACCTGGCTAATCCCTACCTGTCTCCAAGGCTCAGCTAAACTGACTCTTCCCCCAGGAAAATTTCCTGGATTCCATAAGCTTCCTATTCTCTGCCTGCCAGAATGTCATCCTTGATGCTAATATGTTTGTCTGTTTGAGGGTCTGTGAGCAACTTGAGGACAGAGGCTGGACCCTGTTCATGTCTGTACCCCCAGTGCCTGACACTGTGCCTGGTCCTGAATGACTCTTCAGTAAACATTCCTGCCATGAATGGGTGAGTAGATGAATAACGAGTCAGCCTGATCAGTAGGAAATCAGATCTGGAGTTCAGCCACAAAGCCTTTGGAGTGTTATGTGCACATCATCCCACCAGCTAGAGGGTTTGTCTTCTTGACCTACAAAGGTTTTCTTCTTCTTGACTGTGACCAGTTTCTGAGAAAAATTTTTTAAAATCCCCCACTATGCTATGGAAAACAGTTTGGAGGTTCCTTAAAAAACTAAAAATGGAACTACCATATGACCCAGCAATCCCACTACTGGGCATATACCCAGAGAAAACCATAACCCAAAAAGAACCATGTACCATAATGTTCATTGCAGCACTATTTACAATAGCCAGGACATGGAAGCAACCTAAATGCCCATCAACAGATGAATGGATAAAGAAGATGTGGCACATATATACAGTGGAATATTACTCAGCCATAAAAAGGAATGAAATTGAGTTATTTCTAATAAGGTGGATAGACCTAGAGACGGTCATACAGAGCGAAGTAAGCCAGAAAGAGAAAAACAAATACTGTATGCTAACTCATGTATATGGAATCTTAAAAAATGGTACTAATGAACCCAATGATAGCACAAGAATAAAGATGCAGATGCAGAGAACAGACCTGAGGACATGGGGTTGGGGATGGGGCGGGCGAAGGGGAAGCTGGGACTAAGTGAGAGAATAACGTTGACATATATACACTAGCAAATGTAAAATAGTTAGTGGGAAGTTTCTGCATAATACAGGGAGATAAACTCGATGATGGGTGATGACTTACAGGGCCAGGTTGGGGAGGGTGAGAGGGAGTCTCGGGAGGGAGGGGATATGGGGATATATATATAAATACAGCTGATTCACTTTGGTGTACTTCGAAAACTGGCACAAGTGTGTAAAATAATTATATTCCAATAAAGAGCTTTAAACAATAAAATAATAAAATAAAATAAAATAAAATAAAATAAAATAAAATAAAATAAAATAAAATCCCCCACTATGGCCATTAGTTTTTCAGTTTCTCATTGTAATTCATGATGGGTGTGCATGGGTGTATGCACATACACACGTGCATGTGAATATTTATAAATGTATATTCAGTTACTATATGTTGAATCAATGTTGTTAGGTATCTACAAGTTTCCTATTTATCTTAACCCCTTGGTAGAGTCTGACTTTGCCTGGACTATCTTGTTTTATTGTTGCTTCCCTTCCCTCCTCCCCCTTTCACACACTTTTATTTTCAACCTTTCTGGGTTGTTTAGGTTTAGGTAAATCTTTTGTGGGCAGCTTAGGCTGTATTTTTTAAAAATCCAATTTAATTATCTGTGTTTTCTAGTTAGTTTAATTCGTTTACATTCATTAGTATTCCTATTTTTCACTTCTTTCTGTCATTTAATGTTATGTTCCATTTATTATGCTTATTTTTGCTACTTTTTTTCCTCTCCTGCTTTCTGTTGGATTAGTAACGCTTTCTTTCTTCCTATTACCTACTTGGCTGCTTTGGAAATTAGAGATTCTATTGCTGCTGGGGGAGTGTCCTCTAGAAATTTTACCTTACAAAATCACGTTTAAATTTTTCCAGAAATGCCTAAAATTATTCAGTATCTTTATCTCCATCCCAAATAAGATACTACTTTAACACACTTCCAGTGCCCTCCAAACACCCCTGGCCCATCACCTTCCATGATTTTAGTTCTGTATTTACTTTTTCTATCAAGAGTGAATTGTATCTACCAACAGCTTGCCCATTATCTTGATTATCATTTCTTCTTGTAGCCCACTCTTCTCTGGGTTTATTTTCCTGCTTGCTGAAACTCATCCTTTAGTAATTCTTTCAGTGAGGGTACGTAAGGGATAAACTATCTTAATCTCATATGTCAGAAATACCATTATTTCAAATACTCTGTAATGAGAGTTAACAGGGCACAGAATTCTAGGCTGATAGTTTCTTTGAAGATAATGCTCCCTTGTCTTCTTGTGCCTATTGTGGATGATTGGAAGTCAGCCGTCAATCTGGGCATGCTGCTTTTGTAGACAACCTCTGGGGCAGACATTAAGATTTCACCTTTAACTTTGATGTTTTATATTTTTGTTACAATGTATATTGATATAGATTTATTTCCATTTATCTTAGTATGTGCTTTCAATTTCAAGTTCCCATCCTTTGTTAACTCTTGGAAATTCTCATCCATTATCAGTCCAAACATCATCCTTTCTCTTTTCCCTCTACTCCTTACTTCTGGAGCTCGCATTAGAAGAATGATGGAGATTTTCAATGCCCTTCCATGTATCTTAACTTCTCTTTCAAATATCTATGCTTTCTACTACATTTTTTTCTTTTTTATGGAGCTCAGATGCAAAGCTCTGATGATGTAAAGTTCTGATGTCTCTATCTTTTCTTGTACAAACATCAGTTGTAATGGATTAGGGCCCCATTCTCATGACCTCCTTACAGGTCCTGTCTCTAAACACAGTCAGATTGTGGCTTTGGGCTTCAACATATGGATTTGGGGGGACACAATTCAGCCCATAGCAATCCTGCTAAGACCTGTACCAGAACCAAACAGAAACAAATAGTGCAGCAAATGGAGACTCATGCATTTGGTACTTCTCTTCTTTCAGTCAATGGTCAACAACAAGAATACAGTGATGTCTTTTGTGATACAGAGCTGAAAAATACTGTGTCTTGTGCTCATGTTCCATCATCCTCATGAATCTCTATTATGGTTTATGAGTGTATGGGGAGGGGGTTGTCCAGTGAGGCTGAGCTTTAGATTCTTTTGGTGAGACCTGCTGCTGCTGGTTATCGGTAGAGACACCACATTATCTCAGGGCCGACTTTCTTTGTTCTTGGTTACTGGTTGGTAGTAAGTGCCTTCTGCTTATGTTTATTGTTTTGCATTGAGAAGGTCCTTCTTCTCAATGTTATTCATGGTTTCTGGAAGAAGACAAGATCCTAGGTCTCCCCTTTTGAGGTTTAATGTCAGGGAGTGGATTGAGGAGAACCCTACTGGTAGAGTGATAGGAAAGGACACAGGGTCCGTAAAGGGAGATGCACTGTGAAGGCAGAGAGGGTGGGACTGGTCACCCTGGCCCAACATAGGCTCTAGGTGGCTATGAGAGGACATGGCTGAGGCTGGACATCCCTCCTGTCAGGTCCACTTGGGCGTGTCTTGGGAGCATGTGCAGGTGTGCGTGTGATTGTGGGTGTCACGTGCACCTGTGTGTAGGCAAGTCAAAGCGGCTACTCACTTGAGTAATTGAAAACGAGGAGTCTGGGCCCACTGAACATGGATTCACTACTGCTGAATCTATGCGAGAAGCGCCTCCCTGCCTCCTGCCCTCACCTAGGGCTCCGTGTATCCAGATCAGCAGACTCATAAGTTTCTGCATCTGACAAAGTTTTCCAAAATGGAGTAAAGCGCAAGAGCAATGCTCAGAAGACAGTATTACAGGGGCAGATCGGGGGAAGGTGACCAAGCTGACCTGGGGCTGGGCCAGCCTCCCTGGGTTCTTAGGGCAGATGATCTGATCCCAGGAGGAAGGAAGCTTCTTGGGAAGGGGGAGAGGAGGGCAAACACAAGCAATTTTAAGATGTAAACATTAGAAGCTGTAAGACTTCATCTTGTACACCGAGCTTATGAATTGCCTCCATTATTTTGAAGTCAAGGAAACCATGGCAAAAATATTTATTTATGGCTCAAATGCATGCTTATTTAGCACCTACTTTGTGCCAAAACCAGAATTAGACTTTGGGGACACAGAGGGGATCAACACTGACCCACCTGCAAGGAGTGACTGGTTGGAGAGGAAGCACCTCAATCACCCGTGCCGATGCCATGTAATGTGTATAGAGTGATAATGGCTGGATTGATGGGAAGGAAGGCTTCCCAGGGGAGGTGTCCTCTGGGCAGTGCATTGAGGAGTGAATGAGAGCTTGTCAGGGGAAGAATGAGGTGGCAGGCAGCGGCCAGCTGTCTTTATTCCACGTCTGTGAAAGTAAGAGTCTTCCATCCAGTGGGTGGGGCTGAGCCCATCTGTGATCACAGATGGTTCCAGGGAGGAGCTGGCGGTCACCCACACTGACTGATGTGAAATCTGCTGTCGGGGACGTCCGGGTGTGTGTGCAGCAAGCTCCAGCATCGGAACTCTCCGTCCTGCACTCGGCATGTTCCCCCGACATGGGAACATTCCCCTTGCATCTGGCCAAGCTGGAGCTGGTGCTGGAGACACAGAGACCTCCCCAGCCTGGCGGCCCCTCTGCCCAAGTGGAATGCTCCCCAGGAGGAGGCCCTTCAGCAACTCTTGCCTTCATCTGCTTTTCATCATCCTCCCTCCAAGGCACATCCCCACATGTTAACAAAAATTTTGTATCCGCCAACTGCTTGATGCTGGGTCAGAAAGCTCACCCTCACTTGGGATGCCTAAAGGGTGAAGCTCCTTCACCAGGCACTTCTGTAAATCACAATTTATTTAGGTCTGGGGGTGTGGTCCCAGTGCTGGCAAGCCCTGCACCATGCCTCAGATTCCCAGGGCAATCTGGTTCGTATCAGCTGAGCAGTCCTCAGCCCCAGCTGGCTGCAGGATGCTCTCTGGCAGAGGTCTGAGTTCTAACGAGGCTCTGTTTGTCTACAGATCACATTTTGGTACCTGCTAACAGAATCAGGGAGCATCCGGGATCCTTCATCCCACAGTTTCTTAAGTTGCTGTCAATAGGACTTTGGCTAAACCTCTTCCTCATCTCTCCAAATAAGTTACGGAAAGAGCAGCTTTCTGGGCCATCACTCATGTCAGCAATCAAGTGACAGCCCCCAGGAGGCCCCAGGCCCCCGACTGAGGGTGTTGCTGGTGAGCTGGTGTTTTTGAAGCCAGGATCTCAAAAGCATTAGGATGCCGTGGAAAGGGAGGAATCCTCCTATCACCTCTCCACTGTGGAGTTAGTATACCCTAAGGGGCTTTCCAAGAAGCAGAGGCACAAGTACAGAAATGCACAGGAGAGCCAGTGACTGTCCTTTCCCTTGGTGGTGACAATGGCAGGGGTGCTCAGGCACCTGGGAAAGCGTGTGGAAATATGATGGCAGTGTTCTGGGCTTTCCATGCTGTTTGTGTGTTGTGGGAGTTTCTTGTGCTGTTTCCCAGCATCCAGATTCTCACTGTGGACAGGAGTGGGTTTTCAGTGAACACATATGCAGAGACCCTGGCAGAGACCCAGCAGAAAACGGGCCCAGCCAGGTGAGTGCCAGGTGTGGAATGCCCTAGCTGTCAACCTTCTTTTTGAGCTCTGACACATAGTTAGGAGAGCAGGAGAAGCAGCCTGGAGAAAGGTCCCCTGTGCAGGTGAGGGTTTGCATCCTGGCCAGTGCCTGAGGAGAGCGGGAACCCTGGCAAGGGGAGAAGCCCTCTAATAAATAAAGGAGCATGAAAAGCGAGAGGGAGCTGAGATCCTGGGTCAAGTTAAAATTAATAAATACTGAAAGGCAAGGAGAGATACCAGTGGCAAGTGAGGGGCGGAGGAGTCCAGAAATCCAGGAGCGATGCAGTCAAGTGAGCTGTTGGATTGCAGCTATTCATATTAAGTTCAATTCCTATGGTAAATTACCAAATAGCCCCAGAGCCTCCAGCCCCTCTCATCCAGCGTTGAGCCTTTCTTCACCTCCTTGAGCTGGCCTTGTGACTTGCTTTGGCCAATGGGATAAGTCGCCCATGTGACAAGCAGAGACTTGCTTGCTCATGAGGGCTCCCCCCTCACTGATCTTGGAACTCCAGTGTCATCTGGAACCTTCTGGATAATGAGAGACGTGGAACTTAATTCTCCCTTTCCCCCTCCTCCTCCTCTCTCCTTCTTTCTTGACGTTTTACTGTTACGTTTTGAGAGTTCTTTATATATTCTAGATACCGGTCCTTCTTTGGATACGTGGTTTGCAAATATTTTGTCCCTGTCTGTAGCTTATCTTTTCATCCTCTTAAAAGGGTCTTTTGTGGAGTTAAAGTTTTTGTACTTATAAAGTCTAATTTATCAGTTTTTCCATTTATAGATTTTGCTTTTGGTGCTAAGTCTAAGAACTCTTTGTCTACCCTACCTCCTGGAGGTTTTCTTGGGGCTGGGGGTGGGGGCAGGTGGGGTCTGTTTTTAACACTTAAGTCCATCATTTATTTTGAGTTTGAGTTAATTTTTATAAAGTTGTAATACTTAGGTTGAAGTTCTTTTTTCTTTGCTTTGCTTTTCTTGTTCCTTTCTTTTTCTTCTTTCCTTTCTCTCTTTCTTTTTCTTTCTCTTTCTTTCCCTCCCTCCCTCCCTTCCTTCTTTCCTTCCTTCCTTCCTTTCTTTTCTTTCTTTCTTTCTTTCTTTCTTTCTTTCTTTCTTTCTTTCTTTCTTTCTTTCTTTTGCAGTGGTGGGGGGAATGGGCTATGAATATCCAATTGCTCCAGCACTTTCGTTGCAAAGGCTATCTCTCTTCCATCGAACATCTTTTGTCAAAACTCAAATAGGTGTATTTGTGTGGATCTGTTTCTTAGTTTTTTATCCCATTGCACTGATCTGTCTCTCTATGTGCCTTTCCCTCCACTGATACCACACAATCTTGATCATCATAAGTATGTAGTAAATGTTAAAATCGGGTAGGCTAATTCTTCCCATTTTATTATTCCTTTAAAAATTTGTTTCAGCTATTCAAGATCCTTTACCTTTTCATATAAATTATGGAATAATGTTGGCTATATCTGCAAAAAAAAAAAGTCTTGCTGGGAATTTGATAAAATGGCATTAAACCTGTGTGTCAACTTGGGGATAATTGATATTTTTACTATATACTTTTTAGCATACAAGTCCTATACATATTTTCTTAGATTCATACCTAAGTATTTCATTTATCTGAGCAATTATAAATGGTACTGTCTTTGGTATATTTATTTAAAAATAGAAGTATATGTTTGTTACTCCACAAATGAAAAACAGGTATCACTTGTCATAAATAGAGACTAATCACAAAAATACAGTCATACCTCATTTAATTGTGTTTCACTTCATGGCTCTTCGCAGATATTGTGTTTTTTACAAATTAAAGGTTTGCAGCAAGTCTGCATTAAGCAAGTCTATCAGCACCATTTTTCCAATAGCACTTGCTCACATTGTGTTTCCATGTCACATTTTGATAATTCTCTCAATATTTCAAACTTTTTCATTATTATTATATTTGTTATGGTGATCTGTGATCAGTGGTCTTTGCTGTTATTGTTGTCACTGCATATGTAGTAGAAATAGCAAGAGAACTAGAATTAGAAGTGGAGCGTGAAGACTGACTGAGTTGCTACAATCTCCTGATAAAACTTTAATGGTTGAGGAGCTGCTTCTTATGACTGAACGAAGAAAATGGTTTCTTGAGATGGAATCTACTCCTGGCGAAGGTGCTGTGAAGATTGTTGAAATGACAACAAAGAGTTTAGAATACTACATAAATTTAGTTGATAAAGCAGTGGAAGGGTTTGAAAGGATGGACTCCAATTTTGAAAGAAGTTCTACTATGGGTAAAATGCTATCAAATAGCATTGCACGCTACAGAGAAACGGTTTGTGAAAGTAGAGTCAAAGAGTGAGGCAAACTTCATTGCTGTCTTATTTTAAGAAATTGCCACAGCCACCCCAACTTTTAGCAACACCATCCTGATGAGTCAGCAGCCATCAACATCGAGGTGAGACCCTCCATCAGCAAAAAGATTACGATTCGCTGAGGGTCAGATGGTGGTTAGCATTTTTTAGCAATAAAGTATTTTTTAACTGATATATACATTTTTAGACATAATGGTATTGCACACTCCCAGGAGGTTTGTTTGCTCAGTTCCACTCACCCGGGGAGTGTCTTTGAATAAATAGCCTTATCTGAACCTGGCTGGGGAGGAGAGGGGGCTAAGAGTGAGGGAGGTAAGGAAGTGTGGGGCAGGGCAAAGAGCAGCCCCTGAGTTCACAGCTCAGACCTGCCGCACAAAGAGGGGAAGCCATTCGTCCAAGGATCCACGTTCATCAGATAAGAGCAAGGATTTGGACTCCAGGTTTGCCTGGGTCCTCCCCACGTGCCCCTAGACCTCTATGGAGATTCAGAGGACAGGATGGAGCAGCCAACAACTCTGAGCCTGAGTCCCCAGGCCAGGGGGAGGACATGTGTCTTCCCTCTGCCCCAGACAGTGCCCTGCTAGGGCCCATCCTGCATGCTTGGAGCTCAACTTCCTCCTCAGCAGGGCTGAGCACACTGCAATAGCTCAGTGCTGCTCCCAGCGAACCCCAAGTGAACCCTCGGGGGCTTTATTTTCATTTCTTCTTGGCAGGACCTAACTTCCTGCTTCTAAGAAAAACATCTTTCAACAGAGCCACGAACCAGTTCCAGGGTGTCCGCACATCCCCCAGCTCCGACAGAACAGCAACGTGATGAGCTGAATGGAGCCCGATTGGAAGCACATGGAGCCTGTTTCCTTTCAAAATTCCCGAGGGTCTCGGGCTTGGAGGAGAGAGGTGTTTGATAAATCATGTCGGAGCTTTTATCATGTGCGAGCAAAAGCCAGGCAAGGGAGGAGGAGACCAAGGGCCCCACTCGGGGAGGACTGAGGAGCCGGAGCTGCCAGGCCAAGTTCAGCACCAAACCAGAGGAAGTAATTGGTGTTTACTGAGCACCTACTATGTGCCAGGTGCTGGGCTAATCCAGGGCCAGAGAGAAATAAGACGAGTGCCTGTCCCGACGGGTGCAGAAAAGGCTTCACAGGCTGCAGTTACATGGCCCAGAGAGGAAAGGCAGATATCTGACTGTGAGCAGATGTCCACTTGCCGCACCAAGATGCCGAGCTATGACTAGTGCTCCTTCCTCATCCTCGCCTCTGAATGGAAGATGGAGCTGGAACAAAGGCAAGGGCCCCGGCTATCCTGTGGTCCTCCAGCACTGGCCCCTGCCTCCAGACAACCAAGTTTTGTTTTGAGCTCTCTTGTCACAAATGCTGCACTATTGGTTCTCTCTTTTTTTTTAAATAAATAAATGTATTTATTTATTTATTGGCTGCATTGGGTCTTTGTTGCTGCACGTGGGCTTTCTCTAGTTGCAGCGAGCAGGGGCTACTCTTTGTTGTGGTGCACGGGCTTCTCAATGCAGTGGCTTCTCTTGTTGCAGAGCATGGGCTCTAGGCATGAGGGCTTCAGTAGTTGCGGCACATGGGCTCAATAGTTGTGGCTCACAGGCTGTAGAGCACAGGCTCAGTAGGTGTGGCGAATGGGCTTAGTTGCTCTGCAGCATCTGCAATCTTCCCAGCATGGGGATCGAACACAAGTCCCCTGCATTGGCAGGCAGATTCTTAACCACTGCGCCACCAGGGAAGTCCCACACTATTGGTTCTTAATTTTATATCTCTAGATTCTAATTTATGCCTATGCAAAGAATAAATTATACCCAGGAATAAATAAATAAATAAATAAATAAATAAATAAATAAATAAAGCGGAGGTGCATTTGCCTGAGTCAAGGTGCACTGTTCTGAGTCATCCCCCTCTCTCCCTGCTTGCTGCAGGCAGATCTGCTCCTGGCCCAGCGTCTCAGGAAGCTGCATGTGAGAACAGAGAGGCTCGGAGTAGGACAGGTGGAGGCGGTGAAGAGCTGGAGGAGCGAAGCAGCTGAGGGCCCGAGGGATCCAGCGGTGCTACGTTGTCTGTAGGAAGCCCATGCCCCCTTCCCTAGGCAGCTTGGGGGGCTCCAGGTCTAGCCCTCACCAGGAAGAGCAGCATAGTTTGGTCAAACTGGGGCCCATGCAGACAACTTGTTTTGCCAACTATCATGGCCAGGATGTAGGTCACACATAGCAGCCACTGGGTTTGTCACTAAGATTTAATGGCTTATAAACACATATCTTCTACAATATAATCTTCACTTCATTAATAATTTCCTTGCAATCTCTGGGAAAAAGCATTGCTCCTGAGAACTTTACATAGGCTCTTTCTTTTTTTTTTAATAAATTTATTTATTTATTGGCTTCATTGGGTCTTTGTTTCTTCACACGGGCTTTCTCTAGTTGTGGCTAGCAGGGGCTACTCTTCATTGTGGTGTGTGGGGTCCTCATTGTGGTGGCTTCTCTTGTTGTGGAGCACAGGCTCTAGGTGCGTGGACTTCAGTAGTTACAGCACACGGGCTCAATAGTTGTGGCTTATGGGCTCTAGAGCTCAGGCTCAATAGCTGTGGCGCACAGGCTTAGTTGCTCCTCGGCATGTGGAATCTTCCTGGACCAGGGATCGAACCTGTGTCCCCTGCATTGGCAGGTGGATTCTTAACCACTGAGCAACAGGGAAGTCCAGAGGTTCTTTCTTATGTGAAAGGAAATGGTACTAAGACCACTGGACTTGGGAATCTGACAGCAATGGTTCCAATTGTACTTTCTTGGTTGACTCAATCTTCAGTCATCAATTTTCTCATCTGTGAAATGGGAACAAGACACGTTATGTAAGGGTTATTTTTGTTATTCTCTTATCCTTTTTGTTACAAAAAGATTAGGGTTTCCCGGTATTAGGGATACATAAGATAGACTAAAATGGTATAAAAATAAAAGAGGGGGAATTCCCTGGCTGTCCAGTGGTTAGGGCTCCAAGCTTCCACTGCAAGGGGCATGGGTTCGATCCCTGGTTGAGGAATTAATATCCTGCATGCCACACAGTTAGAAAAGAAAAAAAAGGGGGGAAGAGAGTCAAAAGAGAGGGTATAAATTGAATTAAAAAATAAGGCCAACAACCACATTCCATAATGATATATCACTTTCTAAGGCTGAAGAACAGTTTTCTCTCTAAGAATTCTTGCTACATGTAAAAATAGGACCTGTTGTTTTCTGTATTTCACAGAGGTCATATGATGATGAAGGACAAACCCCCACAAGAATCTCAACAGTTCTTGGTACCTAGATGAGGCAACAGTTAAACCTGGAAGTCTTTTTAAAGAGAATGTAGTGCGGGATTAATGAATGATGTCCTAGGGAAATATTATCAGTTCTTATGTAGGGCAACCTTTCAGCCTGGATAAATAGCATCATGCAACACAGCAATTTAGTAAAAGTGATTGTGCACTCCAGGTACCCAACTCTTGGCTTAGCTGGCTTGGTGTAAATGTAGATTTCACAATACTGGGAAGAATGACATAGCTAATGATCTTTCAAGAAATCATCTCTATCACATGTCAACAAATTGAAGACTGTTCTCTCCAACAGCTACAGGATGGGCAGCTGCTCTCAGTTTCTGATTAAACGCAGACCCCATAAGCTTTGGCAAGAAGTTGAGCAGAGGAAGTGTTGGCCTCCTCCTGGGAAAACTGAGATGCCCAGCAATGACTCAGGCCTCAGCTTTTGCTTAGGGGAGGGTATGATGTCTGTGTGTTCCATAATCCTCTATAGAAAATTAGTTTGAATCCACTAGAAAATGCAGACTTTAATGGGGGATTGAGGCCCTAACATACATAGACCTTATTAAAACACGATAGTTTTAGTCTTGAACATATTCAGAGCTGGTGAACTCAGTTAATCAAGTAATCAAGCAAATAATCTCATAAAGTACTCCAAACTTGAGGTTGAACAATGCTGTTTCCCAGGAATTTTTAGTGAAATGAATTATTTATTTAAAGAGATTCTTGTTTGTACACCACTTAGGTTGAGAATCGTCTGCAAAAGCTGTAACTTGAGTTTTTTAATAACTGGTTCTACTTTCAAGCAACACGTAGCTATAATGCATAGTCGTTCAGGCCACAGTCAGACTGAGATACTACATCTCATCATCTGCATAGAAGAGGATGCATGTATTTATATTACTTACATTCTCTATACCAGACAATTACATATCCATCTTCCCTGGGGACTGTATAAGATAATAAATAAGTTTGGAGGTGTATTTTTCAGTGCTACAATGTACTTTGCTAAATTTTAACTTTATAACAGTGACACTCTGAGTAGGAAAAACCCAAACGATGCTGAAAATGTAGAAAACTCTCCCTCCATTTCCCCTCCCTACGCAACTCTCCAAGGGTAATCACTTTTCAAAGATTCTGATTTTGTTTATCCTGGCCGTGACCTCCACGCTCTCAATAGTATGTTCAGAGCTCTATTTCTTGACCTGTCGACTCTCAACAGTGCCTCTTGGCTCCCCCTATTTAAAAAAGTAGAAAATTTAAATTACTTACATCAGATTTTACTCAGCCAAAACTTTATTTATGTATATAATTATATTAGTTCTCCTTGAGCTCTTTTAGCTTACCTTGATGATTTAAAAATATGCTCGAGGCTATTTATTGATCTCTATTTTACAGGGCATCTTTTTGAGTCTCCATCAGGTAAATTGAAGAAATTAAGCCTTCTGCTTCCCTGTTCTTCCCCTTTCTTCCCCACCTCATTTTCTGTCATTTCTTTTTTTAATTCAAACTGTTAAGCTTTATGATATTTTCTTTCTCCTCTGTCAATATACCATATTTTATTGAATATAGCATGTCATCAATTCCATGACACATCATGGTTTTATGTTCCATTAAGTCTAAAAAAAATGCTGCCAATGTTATTTCATTAATTGTAAAATTTGAAAAAAAAGTGTCTTTTTTATGAATTTATGAAAGATGGTAGTCTCCTGTGCTTGCCCATCAGTTAATTCCAAAAATAAAAATAAACTAGTTTTATAATATTATTTTTGTGTAATATTCCAGTAGGGTGATTAGGGCCATAGAGAAGAAATATACACTTTTGTCACTAAACCAGTGCTACTCAACTGTAGTCGTTCCATGTCAGAGAGATTCTCTTTTCTTATCGTCCATAATTTTCATTTCTTATTGTGCATATTTTCAATTTTCTTGCAACATTTTAGTGTTCTTCGTGTGGTTTTCTTACACACCTTTCCTGGAATATCTATTGTATATATTTTTCTTATCATGTGAAAAAAAAGAATGTTTTGCCTTCACCTTATCACTAAGATCATCTGGTCCCCAAATCATACTATATGTTGTAAAATCCACTTTTTCCTTGAAAATATTCTTCTTGGGACCCTCTGGTTGGACTAGTTGGTTTCTAGGCCCACCACATATCTGTTGTCCTTGGATGTTCTCAGCATTGAGTACTGGTTTATACCTTCAATTCCTTGAAAGATACATTTTCTCCTCTTCATTTGATCACTTCTTCATTATTTTGTAGCATAGCCCCAGGTGATTTTTTTTTCCAGAGGAGTGAGAAGAAAGTGTATATTTCCAGATCTACAAATACTCTGAGAGAATTTCTGGCTAAACTTGTTCATTTATCTCTGCTTCCTCACCAAACCACACTAAAAAGAAAGTGATTTTTTAAAGCACAATTTTTTAAAGAGATAAGAGAGTAGTTAATATAACACAATGTTGTAAGTTACAGAGGAGATGACAAATGGTAAGTGGCTATGTAAAGTCCCAAGCCTCAAATGGTAAGTGGCTCAGCATTCAGCATAATGGCTAGCCCACCCCTGTCCTCCATAGGCTCAGGAACTGGCAACCCAGCTGCCTGTGGGATGCGGGTACCACAGGAAGTTTGCCAGCAGGGTATTTAAGCTTGTTAATGGTTCCCCCAAGGATCTGATCTTCGGTTGTATGTTCCTCTTTATGATTGAATTATGATTATGACTGAAGAGTCAAGCACAGTCCTTTTTACTCTACCAGTGCATACTGTTCCTATTCTCACTGCCATTGTAAAAATTTCCCCTTCTGTGTTCCTTCATTGTCATTGCACTAGAAATTTAAGGAACATGATAGATGATAGATAGATAGATGATAGATAGATAGATAATAGATGGAAATTGAGATAGTCAACTGTTTTGAATTACTATCACTGCTGGAAAATTTTAAGGTTTTGCCAAGAGATGGTTCCTCTTGACTCAAGGTGCAGGTCCTGTAAGCTTGGTCCATGACTCAAAAGCAACACTCTTCGTTGACCTCATATAGCTTTGTCCATAACCAAGTTACATCAAGTTAAAGGTCACGTAAAGTGAATGAACCCCATGAATAAGGCAGCATAGTTGTGATGTCCCCCAGGTGAACATTAGGCTATGTGTAAGGACCTCTGGCTACATCTGGAAAACATTGGCTTGAAAAATAATGACCTATAATGTGTCAACCAAGAAACAGAACAACATTTGGATAATGTGTCTGTTGATAAATTTTCAGGAAGAAGAGAGAGTTCTTTTTAAAGACAGAGTCCCCTGTCTCAAACCACAGGGGACCATATCTGTAGAGTTAACGAAGGTGAGCAAGGGTTTCAGAAACAAAGCCCACTCCACTCTGTAGCCCTTTGTCACCTGGATTTTTAACCAGCCCCTCGAACTCAGGGACCATTGTCCAGTTAGAATGTTCCTGTGTTAGTCTGCTAGGGCTGCCATAACAAATACCATAGCCTGAGTGGCTTAAACAGCAGAAATTAATTTTCTCACAGTTCTAAAGACTGGAAAATCTAAGATGAAGGTTCCAGCCAGGTTTGGTGTCTGGTAAGAACTCTCTTCCTGGCTTGTAGACAGTTACCATCTCGCTGCGTCCACATATGGCAGAGGGAGAGGGAGAGAGAGAGAAATCTCTGTTGTCTCTTCCTCTTTTACAGGGACACCAATTCTATTGGATCCAGGCTCCACCCTTATAACTTCATTTAACTTCAGTCATCTCGTTAAAGGCTCTGTTTCCAAATACAGTGACATTAGGGGTTAGGCCTTCAACATATAAATTTGCTGGGACCCAATTCAGTCCTGAAAAGTTCCTTAGGTGCCAGACACGTGGGGACCAGTGGCCATTATTCATAGAAAACAATAGAATAAATCTCATAGGTGTCCCCAGTGATCTGAGACTCTCTCACCTCACTGGGTGTACAACCAGTCTGTTTCGGGCTATAACAGCTTGTCTCTGCTCCTCCACCACAAAAAGACTTAGGGGACTCAAGTTCTGTCCATTCTAAAGCAAACAGTGGCTGCTCCTGGTTTCTACCAAGTTCTTTCACGTCAGAGTAGTACTGTGTGGCCATAAAGTCATAGGGGTCAATTCTGATCCAGGCTCTCCAATACCCTACTTTGGTGAGTTTGAGCAAGTTATTTAACTTCTCTGAGTCCAACTTTTTCTTTTCTGTAAAATGAGGATCATAGTGTCAATCTCAAGGCTGCTGGGAGGATTAAGCAGATAACGTGTGGCAGGCATGCATGCTGTACGTGATGGAGGGTGAAGCCCACAAACACTCACTCCCTGCTTCTCCCCTGCCTTTCACAGGACACCCAATGGGTCCCTTCTGATGTGGGGTCTTACAAAATGTAAATGCCATTCAATACCACTCATCGACCCTTTTCCTGGGAATACTCAGACACAGCTTGCTCTGCACGGAGGCTGCCTCTCGAAGGATGAAAGCTACCCCTGACCCCAGGTATCCTTGTGTGGCAGTAGTTTCTGGGTTTCTCTTTGTTTTCTCTTTCACCCCTTCCCAAGGCAATTCTGCCTGTGGGTCTGCTTCTGCCCATGCGTCCCCTCTGGTGAGATGGTTCTCCGGAGTAGGGCTTCTCCCAGGGCGCCCCCAACCGGCATCAGCATCCCTGGGAACCTGCTAAAGGGCACATTCTCAGGCCCCACACTACACTACTGAATCAGAAAGCCTGGGTGGCTCCCAGCACCAGTGTTGTCTTAAGCCCTTTAGAAGATGACAATACAAACTTGAGAACTGCTGCTTCAGTGAGAGACAGGTGGACAGGTAGGGACCCTAGGCCCCTGGAGAGAACAGGAAGTCTCAGTATGCCAGTCCCACTCCCCAAGTTTCCACAGTGTCTTTTCCAGCTCTGACCCCAACACTCTAAGCAATACTTCCCCCAGGAGGTTCTCTTTGGTTCACTGCTCCATCCATGGTGCTGAGAATGGTGACCAACAAGGAGCAAGAGCTTGAGATGGGTGGGTTGAAGGAGTCAAGCCAGAGTCTGAGAAGTGACACCTTCGTCAGGTGGACCCGTGAGACTAAGGAGGGCCGAGTGGGATGTGATCGTGTCAAGGCACACACTGTGAAAAGCATGCAACACACCTCACAAGGGAAAGGCAGACGCAGGAGTTAAAGCCGCACTGTGGATTGTGAGACGGGACCAAGCGTGTGACGTCAGGAATCACAGGAAGTCACATATTTGCCTTCCCTGAAGCATGCTCTGCTTACAGCGCCAGCCTTGGAGCCGAGGGACCATCTCCTCGCTCCCCCTGGGGTTAGAGCAGAACAGCAACTACACCCAGCTGTGGACTTGCACTGGATTCCGCCCTGGCCGCTGTGCAAGCCACGGCTGATTACAACTCAGCTGACAACTCCCCTGGGGGACTTGTGTCCCTCGAGACGTTGCACATCCTAGCAACGGAGCTCACAGGGGCCGGCATCAATTGTCTGGATTCAAATCTCTGTTGACCGGGTGGCCTTGGGCAGCCTCTGCCTCCGCTTCCCTGACTGTAAGTTGGGGTCCTGGTCTAGTTATTTGATCCCATCTGTGCTCTCAATCCCTCCTTGAACTTCCCTTAGAAACCTAGGGTTTCCGTGGTGACTCCTGCTCTTTAATGCCCCCTGCATGTACACACACACACACACACACACACACACACACACACACAAAACAGTGACCTGCCCTGAGCTGCTTGGAAGCAGAGTCTTCATGTCTGAATTCCCAGTCCCAGCCCAGTGAAAATTTACTAAATTGTGTATAAGAAAGCACTTTGGCAATGGCCCATTTCTACACAAATTGAATGCTATCAGATATCCAGGCAAGAATATGCAATTCCTACCATGGCCCTGCCTTTGAATTCCTTCTAGCAGTGGGAGTTTTACTCTGATAAAAGTCTCCAAAATGATGGGACGGAGAGTTCCACTGGGCCAGACTGGCAGCGAAGGGCCTCATGCCCTTGTGGACAGGCTTCGCCCCATGTGGGCAGCGCCCTCCATCCCACTTCACTTCCATTTGAGAGCATCAGAGGAATTGACATGTGTCGTGTCTGTGGGTAGTTCCATGGGTGGGAGAGTGGGCGAGCCCCGGGCAGGCATCTCCGTTGTTGAGGCCGAGCTGGAAGTGTGGCTGGAAGATAGCCCAACACCAGCGATGAGATCTGTTTGATTTTCCTGTGGTCAATTAGCCTTTATTTCTAGATACCCTGGGGTCACAGCGCTTCCATCAGGCAGCCTCTCCAGACACTGCGACTTCTGAAGACAATGCCTGAAGTAATGAAGATTGATGGCCCATTGAAGCCTGCTGGGCCTTTCCCCACAGTGGGAAGAGGGACCGCAAGGAGTCTGGGGGAGGCAGGTGCCAACTGCTCCTCGTGGACACAGCCCGCTAGCAAAATGGGATGTCTTGCTGTTGGCCTTTAGGAGCGGGTTAAAAATAAACTTTGATGAGGTCATTTCCTGACCCCAGCCCTGTTTCTATGCACTCCAAAGAGATTTTAAAATGCAAACGTGGCCTCTGGGTCAGGCCCATGCTTGGTTACCTTTTAGTACTCCCTTCAGGATAAAAATGGCAATGGACACTGAGTTTCTCTAATCAGGCCCTGACTTCTTCTTCCTGGTTTTCTACCACTGCTTCCTGGGCATTTCAGCACCTCTGAGCTCATCCTAGTTCCAGGCCCTGTAGTCCTGTCTCCTGGCTGGGGACATGCACTCCCGGTGTCCATGTGTCTGCAGAAGACTGGACGTGCCCCCACTCATCCCCTTTTCCTAAGCCTCTCCTGACCCCAACAGTTAAACCTGTCACTCCACTGTAATGCTGTGCATCTGTTCCCTCCTCTGTCTCATCATTTGGTCCTTTTTTCAAACCTGTAGTCCTTTGTTTTCTAATTACCAAAGGGCTAATGTTTAAGAATGGTTTTTCCACCCAATCAAGAAATGGGCAGCCGACCTAAACAGACATTTCTCCAAAGAAGACATACGAATGGCCAATAGGCACATGAAAAGGTGCTCAACATCGCCGATTATTAGAGAAATGCAAATCAAAATTACAATGATGTATCACCTCACACAGGTCAGAATGGCCGTCATCAAAAAGTTTACAAACAAATCCTGGAGAGCGTGCGGAGAAAAGGGAATCCTCCTACAACGTGGGTGGTAATGTAAATTGGTGCAGCCACTATGGACCAAAGTATGGAGATTACCTGAAAAACTAAAAATAGAGCTACCACATGATCCAGCAATCCCACTCCTGGGCATATACCTGGAGAAAACTCTAATTCAAAAAGCTACGTGCACCCCAGTGTTCACAGAAGCATTTTACAATCAACAAGACATGGAGGGAACCCAAATATCCATCAACAGATGAATGGATGAAGAAGCTGTGGTACATATACACAATGGAATACCACTCAGCCCGGGACAAGAATGAAATAACACCATTTGCAGCAACATGGGTGCACTTAGAGATGATCATACTAAGTGAAGTAAGTCAGCAGGAGAAAGACAAATACCATATGATATCACTTATATGTGGAATCTGAAATACGGTACAAATGAACTTATTTACAAAACAGAAACAGACTCACAGACATAGAAAACAAATTTATGGTTACCAAAGGAAAAGGGGGTGGGGGAGTGATAAATTAGGAGTGGGATTAGCAGATAAAAACTACTATATATAAAATTGTTTATTAAAGTCCTACTGTATATTACAGGGATTTATATTCAATATCCTGTAATAAACCATAATGGAAAAAAATATATGTATATGAATCATTTGCTGTATACCAGAAACCAACACATTTTATATCAACTATACTTCAATAAAGAAATTTTTAGAAAAGAATTTTGTTCCTTGTAACCCAGCTAACTCAGTGTGTCTCAGTGTGTATCTTAGTTATCCTGTCTTTGTCTCCCCCACGCCAGGGGTGCTCCTGAAGGGGGTGTGTCACCTCACCCCTGCTCAGTAGAAGAGGGTGGCGCAGAGCTAGAGAGAGCAGATGTGAAGACCCCACTCACTTTCATGGTCATGTCCAAAGCCTATACACCTCAGTACCTCAGTCCCAGTTGCCTGCGTGTCTTTTTCCTACAGTCCCATCCTCCTTGTGAGCCCCTGGAAAATAGCAATGTGAGATCAATTTCACGATACATTTAGAGCCTGAGCAGTCTTCTTTCTGCAAATGTTTAGCCAGGAGAGACAGAGTGAGAACTCTGATTTTAAAGCCCACATGCTCAGGGAAGGTGTGGAAATTCAGACCTCTGACCCAGCATCAAGCAAAGTTGAGATCTTTTTGAGCCGCATGCTGCTAAGAGCAAGGTAGGAACACAGTGAGCCATGGATTTTCCCAAAGCTGGAAGATTGAGCTGAGATTGAGTCCTAGGCCCGTCTGGTGCCTAAGCTTGCACTTTGCCCACTGCTCCACACTGCCCTCCACCCAGCCATAAACAGGAGTCTAACTATTTTGATGGGACTCAGCACCTAGTGCCAGACACTGACATGTAGACAGACCATTGCAAATCAGGGTGACTCATGCAATGGTGGCCTCGGTGAGGGGCCATCAGGTCTTGGGTGGGTCTGCAAGTGCTTCAGAGTCAGAGCTTGTCTTCAACGTATTTCCCACACATCTTGTTATCCTCTGGCCTTTTCTAGAGCAGATGGTTGTTAACCTTGAATATAAGGGATCTGGTCTTGGCTGGATGTCCAACGTTGACTCCATCTCAATGTCTCATTTGAGGACTTCAAAATAGAACTCACTTAGTCAACAGGGCTTTGTGTTAGAAGTAAATGGGTGGAAAATAACAGATCATGCTTTCAAGCATCAGCCGAGTAATAGCACATGACAGCACAACCTGTGTGTTACCAGGCTTCAAGGAAATGTCCCGCATGGTTCCAATCAGTCTACGTGCTCTGGCCGCTCCAGGAAGTGAATAGTTTTTAAATGATGTGCACACTCCTTTGTAAGATCCAGGCCAGCTCAGAAGGAACAGTGCCTGAATCGCTGAATCAGGAGAAGCCAGTAGGACCTGTTTGCAGACACAGATTTTAAGAACCTACTTGCGCTTCATCACAAACCTCTCAAACTGTCCATGTCTTCATAATCCTCGTGTTCACAGTCTACCTTCCTGAGGACCTTCTCCTTACCTGCTCACATCCTCTTCGTGTCTTCATTTGCTTTCCCCTTTAACAGGTCCCACTGGGAGGGAAATGAGGGTCAGGGGAAGTCAGCCAAAGGATCTTCTGCCTGGGGAACATTTGCTGATGTTTCAAGTGCTCAGAGATCCGTTACTCCCAAATGGACCATGCCAAGCTCTTTCCCCTTAATTTCAGAGGCCCATGGTGCTGTTTAAAGAAAATCTAATCCATGTGTTTCTGATCCATCTCTACACAGCTCATCCAAATGTTGGATTTTAAGAGTTTGCAGATATGTGTGATGCTTTTGGAGTCAACTTTACAAGCCTTCCACGCTCTCATTTCTTTTGCGAGAGGAAGCCGGGTTTTGCCAAAAGTAAATGAGCTGGCTTCTCAGAAGGTTCACATTGAGTCTGTAACATTGAAGCCACAAGACTTTAGTGGAGTGGAAGCTCAGCCTCAGAGAAAGTACTCTCATCCCTGCCCAGATTCAGAGCTTCATAGGAGGGACTGAAGCCTTTACATCTTCAGCCTCTGCATGTTTGATGCTCACCCATTGCAGCTCCCCATGGAGCTTAGCAGTGTTAAGGTAGAATCTAACACCACGGAGAGGTTCTCATCAGTCAGGGATGCTCTTTGGGGGTGGTGGAAATGAAGCTTTGGCAGCAAATTGATGACTTTGCCTTCTGGGTTTGAGGTATTGAGAAGAGAGGTACAATGGTCCCCAAGGATAGCAGGTTGAATCAGTCCCCAAACTCTCAACACGTAAGATCCACAACTGTTGAACTTCAGGGCAGAGGAACATGAATGTGGATCTGAATTCAGCTCCTTCTGAATTATTAGTAGTAGCCAGGAAGCAGAGTGGGAGGAAGCATGGTCTTTCTGGAAAGCCATGCACTAGGGAAGGAAAGAGGGAGGGGTCAGTTAGACCCCAACCCAGGGAAAGCAAGCTGCACATCCCTTTCAGTAGAACACTGGGACAGCATGAAATGTGCTGCTCAGGGTCTGTCCAGATCTGCCACTTGGCTGTATAACTAACACACAGAGTTCATATAAAGAAGGAAACATGTGCATGGACAAGGCAAAATGCATAGTGCTAGGAACTTGTCTTATTTCCATGTGAGCCATGGGATCTGAAAGTTAGCCTCAGGGTATAGTACAAAGCTGATGGTCTTGGAGGCAAACAAATCTGGGTTTGCATCCTGATTCTACCACCTAGTAGCCAAGTGACCTTGGGCAAATTTCTTCACCTCAGTTTCTTCCTCTGTAAAATGGGTATAATGATATTAACCTCTCAGGGTAATTGGGAGGAAATACACTAGAAAATACACAAAGTGCTTAATAAACAGTGTAATAGTACATGAGGATGTTGACAGGGCTGACATTGGCAGGTGAGTGGGCTGTGGCCCTGTGAGCTGGTTGGTTGAGGTCTCAGGAGCTCTCCTCTCCAGCCTGGTCCTGGGGCCTTACCATGTTTGAAAGGAGTAAAGGCAGAGGTCTTCAGAGCTCACACAGTGAGGCAATGCAGAGCAGGGAAAGGGCTTGGCTGTGGGAGAATGGGTCTTGAGTCTCAGCGCTGTCTCTGGAGGTAAGTGGTTGAATCTCTGGGGGCCTCAGCTTCTTTTTCTAGAGAAAGGGGCTCATGTTACTGGAGCCCCAGATCTGCCCTAAGGTTTGCATTAGGAAACGGACGCGGAAATAGGAAGAACTTTAGACAGACGCCACAAAGCCAGTGCTTGTGGGGACCAGCAGAAGCAGGAGTGAGGGGCAGCCTGGGGAGGAAATAGTGGTGGGAATTGGGGGGTTGGTGCGTGCCCGAACCGAGGGCATTCACCTTCACCTGTACAAACGGCCCTACCACTACTAGCAGAAACCACAGTCACTCTGTGACCCAAACAAAGCAGATCAGCTTCAGGGAGCTAGGACATAACCTCTGGGCAATTGGTGCCTATAACTTTACCTTCTACATTACATGAAAAGTCCTGTAACCAAGGATGCAAATCTCCACTGGCTGCCATAAGTCAGAGGGCATTGGAAAACATCAGAAGAAACCATGTATCAGAGGGTGTATATCCCTCAGTCACACCAAGGTCTTGGGCAAGTCATTTCCCTTGTTAAGCCTTAGTTTCCTATCTGTGAAACCAGGTGTCAGTGAAGATTAAAGGAGAATGCAAACACCAGGTGCCTGGCACATGGTGGGCTCTTAGTAATTGTCCTGGTCTTTTCTTCCCACACAAAAGAAGTCAAGCTGCCCCAGATTTTTCTGCTGGGTAGTGCAGGCTTTTCTTAATATTGGTGGCCAATTATAAGAAAGAGAAGTTGGTTGTGGATGAGGCCAGTCTGAAGGCAGCCTCCCGCAATGGCCCAGGGAGAAAATACAAATCTGACCTGGGTGCGATGTAATTTCTCTTAGTATAAAATAGAATTGCACATGCCTGTGAGGGCTTTTCTGTCTCGCTTAGACAGAGGTTGCAGGAGGAAGGCCCACTTCCTCGTGGGCTCTGCTCACAATTGACTCCAGAAAGGCAGCTCTCCCATGTCCCTGGCATGTTTTGATTCTGAGGCCCTGCCAGCCACTAACAGAGCCCCTATTCACTGCCGCCTGGGAAGAGTAACCGAGCATTTCACTACTGCATGCAGCAGGCTCGCAGAAATCAGGTTCATAAAGAGTTAGTTTTTTAAGGACAGATTTTTTAAAATTCCATTTCCTTCTCTCTCACTTGCCCAACCCCCATAGTCTTGTGATTGGACCGGAAGGCTCCGTGGCCAAGCTTTTCTTGGATCATGTGAATCAAGATCAATAAATACCTGGGCTGGAGCGTGCCTGGCCCCGGCGCCACTCTGCTTCTGGAATAAGGGCCCTGGCTGTATACAGCCATGCAGCCCTGGTACTTGCCAGCTCTTCTGCTGTACGTGTCTATGTTGTGTGCGGGCCCATCGGGCTGCCGGCCCCCAGAGAGGAAAAACCCTTCTGGGGCTGGGTGCCGAGGGGAGGAAATGCACTTTGCGGGCAGTCTCCCAGGAGTGTTCCCAGTCTTGGGGGTGGGGGCCAGGAAGGGGCTCCTTTAGTCTGGGGTTTCTAGGATAAATGTTCAGGCCCTGTGGTCCACAGCTTGATTTCAAGTGGTTCATGAGATGTTCCAGGAGAAGTTACACAGATGGGCTTTTAGGTACCAACATGATTCCTTGAAAGAGTAGGGAGTGGTCTCTACTCCCTACCTCCCCTTCCTTGACCCTCTCCTCTTTTTTTAAGGCACTCCAATAGAGCGTTTGCCCCCCTGTTCCCCCAGAATCACACCCATGATGCCATCTTGTCAAACCCAGTGGTGGACTCCTGGTCTTCTCTGGCTCAGCCTTTCAGCAACATTTGGCAGCCATCACCCCATCCTTTGCAAACACCTTTCCCTCACTGTGTGTCCACAGATGCACAGAGGACCAGAGTGGGCTACTTTCCTTCATCACCCTGGCTGGGCCTCCTCTTCTTCCTGACTCATTAGCATGGGGACCCAGGCATCTATCGACACTCCTGAGATAATCACATCTGGGCCCTGTGGCTTCAAATACCATTGATGCAATTAACACCCTTACGCTGATCACTTCAGCCCCAACTTCTCCACACTGACCTAGTTCAAGTCACCATTCAAATGTTCATTTGGAATCAATATGTCCAAAACTCAATATATCCAAAACGTAACTTTTATCCATTGCCCCTCCCCTGTGGTAAATATATGCTCCACTCTACTCTCTTTCTTTGCTTTATTTTCTTCTTACAGTTAGATTGTTTTCATTTATTGACTTGTAACTTGTCTGTCTTCCCTGCTAGATTATTAGCTCCATAGAGAAGAAACTTTATCCGTCTTACATTTAATGCTTACTCTTAGTCCCAAGGACCATCCACTCAGGCACCCAATAAATATTTAATGAATGAATGAATAAAATAACACTGAATTTTGTAATGTGAATGTTATTCTCTTTCCAGTCCTCTTTTGATCCATAAAAGCCTGTCTATAACACTGCTCTAACACATGGTAATTTCCCTTTTTAACAGAGACAGAACAGTTTCAGTCTGGAAAAACTTGGCAAAACAGTACCTTGCTAGAATTTGATAAACTTGTTTTATTTTCATTGTCTTTTTAATATAGTCCATTCTATTTATGGTGAGTATTAATAATTCTATATTTATACTTATGATACAATGTTCCTTTTAAATTTTATTTATTTAGGCAATATGAATCAATTTAAAGAAGATATTAAGTAAATAACAGAAGATTAGACATTGGGGCTGGCTGGTAAGAGAGGGACGTCTGCCAATACCACCAGACACACCGTCACTGGACTCCAGGCCCAGAAAGAGGGGAAGTAAGGCAGGTGTCTCCCCATCACAGGACCAGGGAGGAGCTTGATGGGGGAGGGTAGAAGGACCAGCCCCCAAGCCAGGGTTTCCCAACTGGGAGATTCTGAATATCTCTTCTCAGTTTCTGCTTGGGGCTTCTGGGACCCTACCTTCTTGTTAGGGTACCATGGAGGGGAGTTTGCACCCAGACAGAGTTGAATGACTGTTCAGGCTTCTCTCTGAGATTGGGAGCTGAAAAGGGCATGGCCTCGGTCTATCTTATGCCTCTTGGTGGTGTCCCCAGAATCTCAGGAATGTTCAGCTGCTCAAAAGTCTTTGCTGAATAAATTAAATAAAACTGAGCGTGAATAGGAAGAAAACCCTGAAGGTATCAAATCTCCACCAGTAATTTAAGACAAGATAATATAGTAGCAACTCAATAAATGTATGATGAATGAATGAGTGAATGGGCTACAATGAAGTGCTGTGAGGTGAAGGTGAGGCTGGGATATGGTGTGTGGGTTTCTGAGTTCTCTAGCAAAGACACTCAGAACATTCCTTCACCAGGATTTCCCACCTTTCTGACTGCTGTAGATACATAGCACAGAAATTTCACAGCAAAGACATTCTGTGTGATACTGCAGGATCCATGGGTCAGAAAGGGCCTGGGTCACCTCCTGACTCATACGTCTGTGTGTGTGATGGCCAGGGTGGCAGAGCTGGGGTTCGCCAAAGCAGCAGGTATGGAAAGCTTGCCGTTGTTGGCTTTATACCAATTATGATGTCTTTGTGGGAGGGACACACGTGGTGGGTGAGGCTGGCAGTCATTCCCCAGGGTTAAAGCCCCCCATCCCACCAGTTAACTCCTCATATGACGGTTTTCTGGATGGAAAAGAATGTCCCCTGTCAAAGAGAAATTATTCTACTAATAAGAAAAGAAATATCAACTTGTACACTTTAAATACTAGTATATGCAGTTTATTGTATGTCAATTATATCTCAATAAAATTCTTTAAAAAAAAGAGAGAAATTATTCTGACACGATTTTAAAACAGGCAAGGAAGACTTCATTCAACATTATTGCAATAGGGGAGAGATATTGAACCCAACTCCAAATGCAAACAGAGATGATTGGGGATTTATAGCCAGTGGGCAAGGTAAGGGGGAGGGTGGAAAATTATGAGGAGGAACCTGGTTGGGTATCCATGGTGTGGGGAAGTAGAGCTTGATTGGACATCAGGGACATGGGGGAGGTATTCATGACCAACTGGCTAAGCAGGATTCTTTGCTATAATTGGGGTACATGACAAGGACTAAGCTTAGTCCAGAGGAGGGCTCAGAGAAACCTGGCTACAGTTTCTTCAAGGAGGGAGACCTTGTTACTACTAAGAGGAAAAAGTGTTGCCTGGGGCATGGACCAGTCTTGCGGATGAAAGAGAGAGAAGAGTTTTGAGAATAGTTTTGAGAGAGAATAGTTTCTCTAACCTGTGGACGCTAAGTCCATGGATTAGAGAAATGGTCTAGAAGATGTGTCAAGGAAAAACTTAGCCCCAGGGTGCTTGTTATGTAGCCCAATCAAGATGCTTTACATGAGTGAGCAGGGGGTATCCCTGCCACACACCGCTCATTTCAGCCTGTAAGGCCCCAGTGAGCTTCAGGGCATTGCCACTTGGAGAGAGAAGCAATGACTGGGGTCAGGGCTCTTGAAAAAGGTCATGAGCTCTGGGATTGCAGAGGGCATGGGATCCATAAGGTGGAAGATGAGGGCTGTGGTGGACCCTCATGGGAAAGCCCTAGGGGGCAGTGGATGGAATGGAGGTGTTCAGATGGGGATAGTGGTTGGCCCTTGGGAATTTTATGACTTCGGCTAGAGCCAGAGAGTACTAAGCTGAGATTGTTGGGGGCCCATTCCTTGGTCAGACCCCCCAGGCTGGCCTGACCATTTAGGGCTTGGTTCACATCACTATGAACCTGGAATGATAACCAACAGGCAGGATTATGGCCAAAGTCTGACTCTATTTTCATCATTAATGAAAGAGTAAGTTACTTTCACCAGACTGGTCAACCTGTGGCATCAGGGTGGATGAATGCTTTACTTTCCAAATGAATGTTTGAAAAAGGTAAAGTTTCATGACATTTCTGCCCAGGTATTCCACTACTAGGATCCTAGCCAAAGTAAATAATATTAAACAGAAAACAAGCTTTTATGCACAAAGATGTTTATTACAGTGGTACTTATGCTAGTGTAAAATTGCAAACAATCTAAATGTCCCACCACAGGGGATGACGATTAAGTAAGGCCTTTCATAATCCATAAATATTTACTCAGTCATTAAAAATGATGTGT
The DNA here is from genome assembly GCF_030028045.1 of Hippopotamus amphibius kiboko. Classification (NCBI taxonomy): domain Eukaryota; kingdom Metazoa; phylum Chordata; class Mammalia; order Artiodactyla; family Hippopotamidae; genus Hippopotamus; species Hippopotamus amphibius. The sequence goes on from NC_080190.1 coordinate 51,127,984, forward strand.
ACAAAACTTATAACATCATGAAGGAGTGTTTAAAATGAGTGAAAAAGTGGGAAACAATTCATATATAGTGTGTTTGCATCTGTGTACAAGTAAGAAAAGATAAAATCCCATGCATTCAGAAGTCAAAGAAATTTTGAAGCTCCTTCTTTAACCAGAACACCTAGCTGTCCCAGACACCCTTCCCCCAGATAATTCTCGATAAGGTATCATTGCTTCATGGTTTAGATCATCATGCCATGTCAGCAGGCAGACACCTGGGATGAATGCCTGTACCAAGTGGCACTAATACCAAGTGGCATTAGTCAGTATGGGCTAGGCTGTGCTGCAGTAATAACCAACCATAAAGCAACACAGGTCCATTCCTCACTCAGGTTACAGGTCCACAGCTGGTCGACTGGAGATGTGCTCCTCACTGTCCTTACTCGGCGTGCAGGCTGACAACCTCCATCACTTGATGCTGCTACAAGATCTTGGTGCTGAATCACCTCTTGCTGCTAAGAACACCACCTAAGAAAGGCAACACCGGACATTTTGTCCAGGACTTACTAGGAAACCATAGCAAACCACCACCCTCCCTTCCTTCTTTTATTTTCCAGCTGCAAAAAGGAGATATTTACCTTCTACAAAACTGTTCATTCTTGGGCACTTTACAGAGTGTGCAGCATTTTCGTATCCAAACAGCCTGATGTTTATGACCAGCACGGAGGTACACAGGGTCCATGCCCAGATGGGCTCTTTGTTCATGGCCAGCTCTCCCTCCAGACATAACTCTTAGTCTGCAGAGATGCTCCATTCTCTAGGGAAAAAATTCTAATCAGAGTTTGTAAAGACTAATTTGTTTCGTTCCTGTTGCTATTAGAATGAAAGGGTTTAAAAATAAATGAATAAGTAAAACAGAAGCAAGATGACAGTGTTTCAGGTAACAAAAATACAATGTCTTGAAAAACTACAGGAGTCTCTTTCTCTCTCCCTCTCTCTTTCTCTTTCTCACTCTTCCTCTCTCATTGCAGCCCATCTTTGTCCCATAACCATGTTGCAACTTTATGTTGTAGATTTAATGGTTAATTTTTTTCTATCAAACATGCTTGAACTGAGATATGTCTCTGCCCAAGGAGGTGCCAGCCTTAGCTCAAACTTTACTTCACATGACCTGAGAGATTTATCAACAGGAGGAGGTTGGGAGAGGATACATTAGTCTTTGACTGCTATGTAATGAATTACCACAAACTTAGCAGTAATTTCATCTCACAGTTTCCTGGGGTCAAAAGTCTGGGCACAGGTTGGTGGAATCTAATGCCCAGGGTCTCACGGGGCTGAAATCATAGTGTTGGCTGGCTGAATTCCTGTCTGAGTTTCATTTGTATTGTTGGCAGAATTCAGGACCCTGTGGTTATAGCACTGAGGTCCCCATTTCTTTGAGGGCTGTGAACCAGAGGCCACTCGCAGCTCCTAGAGAGTCTGTAGTTCCTCTTCATGGTTCTCTCTATGGGCAGCAGGAAGGCTGCTGCTTCTGCTGCTTGTCTTCTCTAAGGCTCACCTGATTAGGTCAGGCCCACCCAGGGAATCCCCGCCCCCCTTTTTTATGCATATAGAAATTTATTTTGAGGAATTTGCTCACATGATTATGGACTCTGGCAAGTCCACTTCTTATAAGGCTAGTTTAGTGGTGATGAACTCGTTCAGTTTTTTTTTTTTTTTTTTTTTTTTTTTTTTTTTTGTCTGGGAAGATCATTATCTCTCCATTTTTGGACAGTTTTGCCAGATATTGTATCCTTGGTTGGCAGTTTTTTTTTTCTTTCTTTTAGTACTTTGAATATATCATCCTACTCTTTCCTTGCTTATAGATTTCTCTTAAATTGAGACATAAGTGGACCACTAAGGCAGCGTCAAATACTGAGGAAGTTGGGCGTCTCCCTTGGTTTCTTTTTCCCCCACAGGAGAAATCAGGGACCTAGGACATCCTTCTCGGCACTGTGCTGTGGTGGCTTGAGGAATAGTTGATATGGATAATGTGTTCTGTTTACCCATTTTAATGTGGTTTTCTAATTTATTTTTGCTCCACTGGTACAATGTAACTTTTCCTCTGGAGGCTTTAATTCTCACAAAGGAATTCTCATTCTTGGCGAGTTGCTTAATCAGTGCTTCTGTTGGGTGAGACTGTGGCTGTGGATCTTCTACTCTTCCATGTTGTTGACATCACTGAGGCTGGCAAATTCAGAACATGAAGTTCAGCTTAGTGGACTAGAGACCCCGGAAGAGCTGACGCTGCAGTTTAAGCCTAAACGTTGGCAGGCTAGAGAACTAAGAAAATCCAGTGTTGCAGTTCAAGTCCAAAGGCTGTCTGTTGGCAGAATGTCTTCCTGCTTGCTCTGATTGGATGAGGCCCTGCACAGTATGGAGGACAATTTGCTTTACTCAAGATCCACCAATTTAAATGCTAATCTCACTCCCAAACACCCTCACAAACATCTAGAATAATGTCTTACCACACATCTGGGCATCATGACCCAATCAAGTTGACGTAACATTAGCCATCATACACCTGGGGTGGGTTTAAATGAAGGTATGGGGGAAGAGAAAGTGCTGGCTTGTGAAGAAACTGTTGCACTTGAATGGAAGGGGTCCCTTTTTATTAAATCAAAGTCAACCTATCAGGAACCTTAATCACATGTGCACAATCCCTCTTGCCATATAGTGTAACCTAATCACATATAGAGGGGTTCTGCCTACACCCAAGGGGAGGGAGTTATTACTTGCGAGCACAGACCAGGCAGTCTTAGGGCCATCTTTGAAATCTGCCCACACCAGGGGTTTTTCCATGGTCATCGGATTCAGTGCACAGCAGGAGGGAACCTGCAAGCTGGTTGCACTAAGCTGTCCTGGATGCTGCAAAGAGACACATTTTGCTCACAGAGTTTTTCGTTCTCATGTGCCAAGCCCTTGGTGAGAGGGGAGCCTTCTGCATCCCAGAGCAGAGTATGGGACCCCACAGCAGGCATATTTCCTATTTCCTTCTTTCTCCCTGCTGCTTCCTAAGGAAGCTCGGGGAGGGCCAGGATAGCCCTGGGGGAGGACAGGGCCGTCAGAGCAGGGCAAGGCCGCACACAGAGTGCTTGCAGGCCTCAGACCCCTGGGGCAGCCATGGGGAAGCAGTCAGGGGAAGCAGAGGGCAGTGGGGGCTGGGAAGTGATAGCAGATGTGTGTAGGGCTTTGGCTGAGAGTGGACGACTTGGGGGGGTCAGAGAACTACCCCCCCCCCCACCTTTGGGAACAGACTTCCTGGCTTCTGTCCAGAGGCTCCAAGGCCACCTCTCAGAGCTGTTCCCCTACTCAGTTCCCTGGCATCTGGGAACCCATGTGGGGAGCTGAAAGGCAACTGGGAGTCCCAGGGACTATCCTGGGGTCGGAGCCAGGGTCCTTGGGTCCTACTCCTGGTTTTTTACTGGCTATTGGTCTGGGCAATTACTGAACCTCTCTGAGCCCCAATTTCTACCTCCATAGATGAGGGTGGATGCAGGCCCCTTAAATGAGGTGGGTTTCTAGCCCACCGTACACTCCTCACATCTTTTGTTCCTGGGCGTCCCACCGCAGACCTGAGCCAGTAGGCAGCCAGCTCTGCTCAGAAGAAGGTAAGGCAGAGTCCAGGTGGGCCCAAAAGGATGCTCTCTCCCCTCCACCCACCACCTCACCCGCACATTGACAGCCTTTGCCAGACTGAGTCAGAGAAGTCAAAGACAGACCTGTGGCCAAGAGGCCACATGCCTGTGCCAAACCCTGAGCCAGAGCCACAGGTCAGGTCCAATAAGTCAGGGCTATGTTTGGTGCCTCAGTTTCCCCATCTAAAAATGAGGTAGTTGGGTTGGTCCTAAAATGTTCACTATGTCTCCTGAGGTTCAGGGCTGAGCCTCCCTGATGTAGGGGCAGCCTGCTGTAATTTTAACATTTTTTTTTAAACAAAATGATCTAGCATCCAGTACTTAGCAGCCCCAAAGGTTTACATACTAAAACCAGGTTGAACAGGAAAATCTCCGGGGAGGAGCTCCAATTCCCAAGTTGGAGAAATCTGTAATTCTAGCAAGCGTCGACTGTGCATTGGAAAATTCCATCACTGAAGACAACACCCCAACCCAAGCAGGGGCCTTGGCTCCACCCTCCCCAGGGATGGAGAGCTTGCTACCCAGAAGCCTCATTTCACTCTCTGTTGTACAATTTTGTGTTAAGTTGAAGCCAACCTCCCTGCCATTCTGCTTGACAGCATTTGGCGATGTGGATGAAGAATGTCGCCTGCCATATCAGTAAACAAAGGATGTTGTGGCCACCAAGCTGTCAGCCACTGCAGCCACCCACAACTGTGCACCCTGAGGGGATTCAGGATGGAGAAAAGCAAGACACTGGCCTCAGGTAGTTAAGATGCATATCAAAGTAATGATTTCAATGAGCCCAGACTCTTGCATCTTCCCATACATAGAAAAGTGCTAAATTCATTCACTTGAGATGTCTGGTTTTCTTTAGATTTT